>NC_091981.1:75072893-75726351 GCF_044704955.1 Pristiophorus japonicus
ACTCTCTCTTCTCCCCCCCCTCACTCTCTCTTCTCCCCCCCTCACTCTCTCTCCCCCCCCCTCACTCTCTCCCCCCCCCCCTCACTCTCTCTCCCCTCTGTCTCTCTCTCTCGCTCCCTCTCCCCCAGCTTCCCTCTCCCTCTCCTTCCCTCCCACCACATGCTCCTCTCGGCTCCGCAGCAACAACCAGGGAGGGCCCGCACTCATTGGCCCGCCGCATCCACTTACCGCCTCCTCAAACTTTTAAAATTCGCATCATTGCTCCCCGCTCTGATTGGTTGTGAGGTCAGGTGGGCCCTGATTGCCCATTGGTCAGTGCAACTGTCACTCAGTCCGGACCATATGCTCCCAGCCCCCGGCTCCGTCCCCGCCTCAGGACAGACAAAATCTCGACAAAAACTGACTATTATTATTGCAGAAGATTAGCTAGACAGAAGGTGATGAGAAATGGATGAGGACAGGAATGTTTAATGGAACTCCGCATTGGTCTGCTCTGTGTTTGCATTATTTGTAAATTATATGAATTGGGTTATTTATGTCATATTATAACATTTATTGATGAAATAATGCTGGGTGGCCATGTGACAGCGTAAGGAAGATTGGACCGGTTAAATGATTGAGGCAAGGGATGGCATGTGAATTTTTACAGATGAATTTAACAGCAGGACCTCATTATAATTGTTTTCTTCTGTTTCCCACCTGACAGCCGGACAATTTGACAGAATGGAGGCCACAGCCAGGGACCTTTGGGGATGATCCCTGGCAATCAGGATGGAGGCGTGAGCAAGGGATCAAAGCGTTCACGGGATGGGAGGGGCAGGAGGTCGCCGATCATGGGAGGGTGGGAGAAATCGGAGCTTGGGTTTCTGGGGAGGTCACCAATCGCGGGAGGTAGTGAGTGAGAGATCAGGGTTGGAGGTGAGGTGGATGGGGGGATGTGGGGAGGTTGCCTGTTGCGGAAGGTGGTAAGTGAGAGATCAGGCTGGGGGTGGGGTGGGGGGGGGCGGGGGGGGAGGATGCCAGTTGCGGGAGGTAGGGAGTGAGAGATCAGGGCTGGGGCGGTGGAGGTCATCGATTGTGGCAGGGGGAGAGAGAGGCTACGATCAGCAGAGGGGGAGGCCGAAGGCTTCCTCGAGAGGCTGAGGGGACGAACTCCTGCTCCTCTTGGCCCACAAGGAGTGCTGTAAAAGGCACTTACCTCCCTTTTACTGCCTGGTTTCCCGAGCCCTGGGAAACCCGCATGGCAACTATTAAATTTAAATCAGGCTTACAACTGACCTCTTTGTCTTTGATCACCTACAATGTTCCAATGAAGCTCACGCAAACTCAAGGAACAGCACCTCATCTTTCATTTAGGCACTTTACACCCTTCAGGACTCAACATCGAATTCAACAATTTCAGACCATAACCTCTGCCCTCATTTTGTTCCCTTTCCTCTTTTTCTTTTTTAACATAACTTCCCCCCTCCCCCCCGACCATTCTTTATTTTTAATTTGTTTATCTCTGTTTTCTGTGACAGTTGGTAATCATTCTGCCATTCACACCCTATCTAGACTCACCTTTTGTTTCCTAACCTGTGCTATTTGGCCCATCATCCCCTTTGTCTCTCAAATTTCTTCTACCTTCCACCCTGTCACATACCTTCCCTTTTGTTCTTTCCTCCCCTCAGGGCCCCAGCACTTACTTAAGAATCTGTTACATTTTGAACTATTGCCAGTTTTGACGAAGGATCTTCGACCTGAAATGTTAACTCTATTTCTCTCTCCACAGAAACAAGCGCATCTGCAGCACCGTAGTGACGCTTCCCCCATTTTAACATTTTTAACAGCCCCCCAATCCTTTCCCACCTCTTGTGTGGGAGTTAATATTAAGGCCAATGAATTTCTTAATATAGAGTAAAAAATAGTTTGTGTACTTTTAATGAGGATGCAAAAAAAGGAAGCAGCCTATCTTTAAAGGAGCACCGAGTGAATTTTTATACAAGTGATTTTCACTCTTCTATGCATTTAAGAGTAATTCATCTAAATTATGTAATTAAGTCAGATCTTAACCACTGAGAATAACTAGCAGCATAGTAACTGTTCAGAAATAATTTAAAACAACCGGCTGTGGATTTGTTATTTTGCCCTATAAAAACAAACAGATCTGAAAATATTCAGTGGAATCAGTCAAGAAAGGAACATAATCATAAATAAAAGTACTTTTTCATTCTACTTACATAACAGGAGGTCATTTTACATTTGACAGAAATGAACTGGCACACAAATAATTCTGAATAAAGCATTGTCTTCTCAGAACATTTAAGTTATGCAGAACAATGTGAGCTGCTAGAAACAACACTTTGGCCCCAACAATCTGTAAGGTCTCGCTCTGAACTAATCCTTCTGGCTATACAGCAATTTGGCTTCAAAATTGAAGGGCTAGATTGAGGGTTGCCAAAGTGGGCTGAACAATCATCTCGCCTACGTGCCAAGCTGGAGACGAATACATGTGTAACACCAATGAGTCAGAGTGATTTAAAGCAACACTGCAGTCGGAAATATTTGTTCATAAGCCAGAAATTCTTCCTGATATAACAAGTACATTATTTCATCCGATTTCAGGTCAATTATGTTATGCTTGTCTCCAGAAGATTTCAAAGTGCATTTCTAAGAAAGGGTAAACAGCAAAAGACATTTAGAAGTTGTAGGTTGTTTAGAATCCTAATGGCTCTCTGGAATGCTCCAACATACCAAAACTCACAAGTTCATAAATCAGCAATTTGTTCATCTCCAATCAAGTCAAACACTAGCCAAAAAATAAATAATTTTTACATCCAAGCCCTACTAAATAAGCAGGAGCTCCACATGATTAGCAGTAAGCACAACCAATGTTGTCACCAGTGAATTTAATAATAATAGGCTTTCTAGCTGCAATTTTGTTTGTCATGTTTTTTCGATTCATGTGCAAATCACAAAGATGCCAAAGATAAATACAGATGAATGAATCCGGTTGGACCATCAATCTCAGCTTTCATTGCAATTTATAATCCCATCATCGTAGCATCCGACTGCCTCTTGAATGACTCTACTCCCCTACTTGGAAGACCACTGAGTGAAGAAGTACTTCCTGACAACAGCCCTGAACCTTGTATTTACTAGTTTGCACCTATGCTCTGTTTCTTTAACTTGAAACAGTGCTTCATGTATCTCTCTGAATTCCATAATATAGAAACATAGAAAATAGGTGCAGGAGCAAGCCTTTCGGCCCTACGAGCCTGCACCACCATTCAATATGATCATGGCTGATCATGCAACTTCAGTACCCCACTTCTGCCTTCTCTCCATACCCCCTGATCCCTTTAGCCGTAAGGGCCACATCTAACTCCCTTTTGAATATATCCAACGAACTGGATTCAACAACTTTCTGTGATAGAGAATTCCATATGTTCACAATTCTCTGCGTGAAAAAGTTTCTCCTCATCTCGGTTCTAGATGGGTTGCCCCTTATCCTTAGACTGTGACCCCTGGTTCTGGATTTCCCCAACATCGGAAACACTCTTCCTGCATCTGACCTGTCCAATCCCATCAGAATTTTATATGCTTCTATGAGATCCCCTCTCATTCTTCCAAATTCCAGTGAATATAAGCCTAGTCAATCCAGTCTTTCTCATTTGTCAATCCTGCCATCCCGGGAATCAGTCTGGTGAACCTTCGCTGCACTTCCTCAATAGCAAGAATGTCGCCTTCCTCAGATTAGGAGACCAAAACTGCACACAATACTCAAGGTGTGGTCTCACCAAGGCCCTGTACAACTGCAGTAAGACCTCCCTGCTCCCATACTCAAAAATCCTCTCTCTATGAAGACCAACATGCCATTTGCTTTCTTTACTGCCTGCTGTACCTTTATGCCAACTTTCAATGACTGATGTACCAGGTCTCGTTGCACCTCTCCTTTTACTAATCTGTCACCATTCAGATAATAATCTGCCTTCCTGTTTTTGCCACCAAAGTGGATAACCTCACATTTATCCACATTATACTGCATCTGCCATGCATTTGCCCCCTCACCTAACCTGTCCAAGTCACCCTTCAGCCTCTTAGCATCCTCCTCACAGCTGACACTGCCACCCAGCTTAGTGTCATCTGCAAACTTGGAGATATTACATTCAATTCCTTCGTCCAAATCATTAATGTATATTGTAAATAGCTGGGGTCTCAGCACTGAACCTTGCGGTACCCCACTAGTCACTGCCTGCAATTCTGAAAAGGACCCATTTATTCCCACTTTCTGCTTCCTGTCTGCCAACCAGTTCTCTATCCACGTCAATACATTACCCCCAATCCCATGTGCCTTAATTTTGCACACTAATCTCTTGCGTGGGACCTTGTCAAAAGCCTTTTGAAAGTCCAAATACACCACATCCATTGGTTCTCCCTTATCCACTCTATTAGTTACATCCTCAAAAAATTCTAGAAGATTTGTCAAACATGATTTCCCTTTCATAAATCCATGCTGACTTGGACCGATCCTGTCACTGCTTTCCAAATGTGCTGCTTTTACATCTTTAATAATTGATTCCAGCATTTTCCCCACCACTGATGTCAGGCTAACCGGTCTATAATTCTCTGTTTTCTCTCTCCCTCCTTTCTTAAAAAGTGGGGTTACATTAGCTACCCTCCAATCCATAGGAACTGTTCCAGAGTCCATGGAATGTTGGAAAATGACCACCAATGCATCCACTATTTCTAGGGCCACTTCCTTAAGTACTCTGGGATGCAAACTATCAGGCCCTGGGGATTTATTCGCCTTCAATTTCCCTAACACCATTTCCTGACTAATAAGGGTTTCCCTCAGTTCCTCCTTCTCGCCAGACCGTCAGTTCCCTCGTATTTTCGGGAGGTTATTCGTGTCTTCCTTCGTGAAGACAGAACCAAAGTATTTGTTCAATTGGTCTTCCATTTCCTTGTTCCCCATTATGAATTCACCCCACTATGATTCTGACTGCAAGAGACCTACATTAGTCTTCACTAATCTTTTTCTCTTCACATATCTATAGAAGCTTTTGCAGTCAGTTTTTATATTCCCTGCAAGCTTACTCTCATACTCTATTTTCCCCCTCCTAATTAAACACTTAGTCCTCCTCTGCTGAATTCTAAATTTCTCCCAGTCCTCAGGTTTGCTGCTTTTTCTGGCCAATTTATATGCCTCTTCCTTGGATTTAACACTATCCCTAATTTCCCTTGTTAGCCACGGTTGAGCCACCTTCCCTGTTTTATTTTTATCCGAGACAGGAATGTACAATTGTTGTAGTTCATCCATGTGATCTTTAATGTCTGCCATTGCCTATCTACCGTCAACCTTTTAAGTATCATTCGCCAGTCTATTCCAGCCAATTCACGTCTCATACCATCGAAGTTATCTTTCTTTAAATTCAGCACCCTAGTTTCTGAATTAACTGTGTCACTCTCCATCTCCATCTCCTTTCAAAGCTTTTCAAACCTAGTCCACAGGTAGAATTTCCATTCAAATCTACTAAGCATTTTGGGGGCAGGTGGGTCATCTAAAGTCACAATTTTTGTCATTAAAACAAACAATTTACACAACGACTGAACTTTGAAATAGTTAGATAATCCTTCTTTGATCACTGATATGATAGTCCAGGATACAATGCTGGGGACTTTTTGGACATATGTGGGTTGAAATTGCCCTCTGATCCCAATGGGGCGCACTTACCATTTTGTAAGTGCTCTGTCTGCCCCAATGCATAGGGCGGATAATCCGCCGTAATTCAGGACTTAATTTTTTTTCCGGTCGGAGCAGTGTTGCAATCGTCAGCGGGGCGGAGGTGCAGGCGGGTCTGAGCAGCCATCGTCAGCAGGGCGGAGGTGCAGGCGGGTCTGAGCAGCCATCGTCAGCGGGGCGGAGGTGCAGGCGGGTCTGAGCAGCCATCGTCAGCAGGGCGGAGGTGCAGGCGGGTCTGAGCAGCCATCGTCAGCGGGGCGGAGGTGCAGGTGGGTCTGAGCAGCCATCGTCAGCGGGGCGGAAGTGTAAGCTGGGCAGAATGGTCATCGCTCCAAGTCATTAGCGCCGTGTCACAATGTCCTTCCCTTTCAGTTAAAGGGTAGGGCTACTGCGAACTCTGCAGCCACTTTAGTGGCAAACACTGAGCCTCCAGGGAGGGTTTCGGCTGGGCCAACGACCTGACATCCAAGAGGTGTTTCCAGGCTGCCTATTGGCAGCCCGGCCGAACCCATGGGCACAATTGTCAGCTCTACCTGGCAGTCGGCCGACAATAAAAAATAACATGGAGTCGTCGGCAGCACGACCTCCCCTTTAAGGGTGAACATGCCGCCCAGCCACAGACAGCTGCCCGCTGGGGAAAGCTGTCAGTGGCACCGACCAACGGCGGCACTGCTCCTGCGGGGCAATTCCACACGGGGGTCGGAAAGGGGGTCGCTACCAGTCCGTAAGGGGTCGGCGCATGCCTGACGCGGCAGAAAAATGGGTGGTGTGGTAACTTGTTCCTGCCGCTTCCGGCCCAGGGGCAATTTTGGTTGGATCGGCCCATCCGTCTGCCCCCAATCGGTAAGGCATTTCCGCTCCATTCCTACCTCTTAGAGATGGCAATGGAGCTTAAGGAGAGGGCAATTTTGGCCCCATGGTCTTTTTGCCATCTAACTTTTGGATGGCCATAGCAGCTATTTTCTACAATGTGTAACCATGGGGAATGAGAACATTTGAGATCATATTAAACAGGGGCAGGGCAGCGATAATTGTTTCTCCCAGTTTTCCAGTGTGGTAGTGATAACTCAAAGCTGCCTTTTACACTGCTCCTGCCAGTCATTTATTATTCTCCTATAAATACCGGGGTCTGGCTCTTAGTGGGCCGATCTCCAGCCACGTGGATTCTACGCACAGGGAGGCAGATTTACTTATCTGTTTAAACTGCAGCAAGCCCATATTTGCCTGCAATGCTGGATGACCTTATTTCAGGTGCAGAAACATCATATCAGTAAATTTTAATTATTACATTTGCTACCCATTGCTCTGGCTGAAAAGTAAGAGTAAAACATTAGGTGCAATTACATCCATCTCAATTAATATAAAGCAGTCACAGGAGTGGGAAGGCACTAGCATTGCAAAGACTCCTTCCTAAATTCTGGGGCAACATGGGACAAGAGCAGAGGCAGATTTGAGTTCCACTCAGTTTAGTTCCTGGTCTGAGATACATCAAATGAGGAACGGACACGAGAAGATCAATGGAATAGACTTTCACTTTCATCGGAGGCAGAAAATGAGCAGTACCGGGTCAGCCATCTGTTATGTACCTTGCTCGATTTTCCTTCCATGAACTTCAATGGAAAGGAAAATCAAACAGGGTGTGTAACAGGCAGCCGATCCGCTATTGCCCATTTTCTGCCACTGCTGAAGGTGAAATGTCTACCTCACTGTACCTCACAGCAGGAGAGAGGGGAAATGAGAGTTGTGCCTCAGCAGTAGTGTTTGGCACATCTTGGCTGCTGGCTACAGGGAGTACTGGCAGAGCTTGGGATTAGACTCTGCCTTCCACACAGCAGGGAGAGCAAGGAAAGGAGCAAAATTACAGGAAGATAGGGGGAAACTTGCTCCAAGAATATCCCTACAAGAAGTCAGATAGGTATTACTAGGTATATTTTAACTGCAGCAGTGGGCGGTAATGGATCAGCCACCCGTTGAAGTCAATGAAAAGAAAAATTGGGCGAGGTGTATAATCGGCAATTGATCCACTATCACCCGTTCTACCTGTCTCGATATGATAACATGAGGAACTTTGACAATGACGATACTACCTCATATCTGGTCAACGTCCTGTGCTTGGAGAGTCAGGAACAATTGGTAAAGCAGGGTGAGAGGTTGGGAACAACTGGGCTATGCCATGTAGCCACAATTCAGTCCCCATTTTAAAATCGTACATTCTCTCCATAATTTTATATTTACCTTATTAATTCCTATGTCTACATTTATAATGGAGACTGCCGATGGAAACTTGTCATGCTGAAATTACACCCGCCTGCCAGTGGTGCAATGCCTTCACTTGGAGGGAAGGAGTAATAACTTGACAAGTTTACATAGGCAGTTTCCATTATAAAAGTAGACATAAGAATCTATAAATATATAACATATTAATATACAACCCTGCAACTGCTCCAGATCCAATGACACCATCTGCAGTAATGCCCCATGACCCAAGTCTACAGTAACAATTTGTATATTTTACTCCAGTTATAGCCACCTCCATATGTTTTAGCCTCCTGCTTGTAAAGCTATTCTGTTTAGATTCCAAGATAGCTTCTCCAGCAGTCAAGAAAAACATAGGGCTCTCGGGAAATTTCAGCAAGACTGCACTTCAGGACAGGAGCTTTGGCAGACAGAAGAGTGAGTCAGAGCTATAGTTTTACATCCATGTCTTCAACTCCCACTCCCGCCTACCAGACTCACAGGCCACGATTTCCCCTACCTCGGCGGGTCCAGAGTGGGTAGGTGGGTGGGTGGGTGTGGGGGCGGGCGTCGGTGGCAGGTTCCAACCTCGCTGCTGGTTCCAGCCTGGTGTCCAAAATGATTTTATGTTGATTGGGCTTGGATAGCCCACCCAACGCATTTCCTGTCCAATTGAAGGAAGCGACTCTAATGACGTAATTTGACGATGTGTCATCAGCCGGTTTCCTTAAAGGGACCATCGCACTACACAGAGCTGTACACAGGCTCTCCCATGACTCCCTCCATATGCTTATGGAGGGAGTCAAAGCACACAAGGCGATTCTCTTCCCTTCCCATGGGCGGAAGAGATCTCCCCAGGAGACCATGCAGCCCGGTTATACATTGCACAGGTGTAAACAAGCAGGGATGTCATTAGGAAGACCAGGCTGCAGTGGCGCAAAACTTTCAATGATCTCAGTAGATCATGAACTGCAAAGCCACACGCAACTTATCCTGATGGGACTGTGATGAGTGACACATCACTCTGCCTTCCCTACCCTACTCCTGCACATCCTTACTCACACCAACTTACCTTGCACCTCTACCCATCCTTTTCTATCCACATTATTACTTCTCCATCTCACTTGCACCACTCACACTCATCCTAGTCCAATCATAACAACTAAAAATACACAAGGGTAGGCACTTGGGTGTTTTAGACAATGTTCATGTAAAGTTTCTGTTAATGTAGTGTCAAACATTGAAATCTTTGTTTTCTACACATTGCATTCTTGGACAGATCAGTGTGCACCTTTGGAAGTAGCTTAGTGTGTTGCAGTGAACGGTGAAACATAATGGCACCCCCCGCAATGGCGATCAGTGTGAAAGGAATGGCTTGGGCATTGTAGGGATGCTTTATGGTGTTGATGTGGGGTGCTGCCAACCTGGCACATCATTTGGCATCCAGGGTTCACAGCGTCAAGTGATTCTGGCGAATCGAATAACTGGGGCAGTAGACAGGGATTTAAACTAATGGGTGGGGGGCGGGGGGTGGGAGGATTCAGGAAAGAGTAAATTTAAAAGCAGCAAGAGAAATGTCAAGGCTCTAGAGTAGAGCAGAGTTTTGGGTAAAAATAAACAGAGTGATTCCGGAAGGGACAAAGAGAGTAACAAAGGTAATAGGGCATCAGTGACTAAGGTGACATCAAGGAAAAATAGAAAAAAATCAAAACTAAAGGCACTACCTCTGAATGCATGAAGCATTCGCAACAAAATAGATGAATTAATTGTGGAGATAGAAACTAAAAGGTTTGATCTAATAGCGGGGAGACCAAGGTTGGGAAATAAATGTTCCAGGATATCTAACTATTGGAAGAGATAGGCAAAATGGAAAAGGAGCTGGGGTATCCCTGATAATAAAGGATGGGATAAAGACAGTGGAGAGAAAGGATCTTAGCTCCGAAAATCAAGAAGTTGAATCAGTTTGGCTGGAGCTAAGAAACAGCAAGGGACAGAAAACATTGGTGGGAGTTTTTTATAGGCCACCAAACAGTAGTGGGAATGTAGGGCACAGTATAAATCAGGAAATTAGAGGCGCATGTGACAAGGGTAATACAGTAATCGTAGGGGACTTTATTCTACATATAGACTGGGCAAACTAAATTTGCAGTAATAGTGTGGAGGACAGATTCATTGAATGTATACAAGATGGTTTTCTAGATCAGTATGTTGAGGAACCAACTAGGAATCAGGCTATTTTAGATCCAGTATTTTGCAATGAGAAAGGATTAATTAATAACCTTATAATAAAGGGGCCTTTAGGGAAGAGTGACTATAATATGATAGAATTTCTATTGAGTTTGAAAGTGATTTCGTTAAATCCGAAACTAGGGTCTTGAATCTAAACAAAGCGAACTACGTAGGTATGCAGAGACAGTTGGCTAAGGTAGACTGGGAAACTACATTAAAAGATATGACAGTAGACAAGCAATGACTAGCATTTAAAGAATTAATACATAATTTCCAAGAAACATATATTCCTTTTAGGCACAAAAAACCCACAGGAAAAGTAACCCAACTGTGCTTAAAAGAGAAGTTAAAGTATTAGATCAAAGGAAGAGACTTATAATGTTGCCAAAAAGAGCAGTAAGCCTGAGGATTGGGAGAATTTCAGAATTCAGCAAAGAAATTGATAAAGAAATGGAAAATAGAATACGAGAGTAAACTAGTGGGAGACATAAAAACAGACTGTAAAAGCTTCAATAGCAAAAAAGGAAAAGATTAGCGAAAGTATATGCGGGTCCCCTATAGGCTCAGACAGGAGAAATTATAATGGAGAATAAGGACATGACAGAGAAATTAAACAAATACTTTTTGTGTCTGTCTTCATGGAAGAAGACACAAATAACCTCCCGGAAATAGTGGAAAACCAAGGGTCTAGAGAGAATGAGGAACTAAAAGAAATAGTACTGGAGAAATTAATGGGACTGAAAGCCGATAAATCCCCTGGACCTGATGGCCTACATCCTAGGGTTTTGAAATAGGTGGCTATAGAGATAGCGGATGCATTAGTTGCCATCTTCCAAAATTCTATCGATTCTAGAATGGTTCCCGCAGATTGGAAGGTAGCTAATGTAACCCCACTATTTAAGAAAGGAGGGAGAGAGAAAACGGTCAACTACAGTCCAGTTAGCCGGATATCAGTAGTCGGGAAAATGCTAGAATATATTATTAAGGACGTGGTAACAGGGCACTTAGAAAATAATAATATGATTGGGCAGAGTCAACAAGGATTTATGAAAGGGAAACATAGAATCATAGAAATTTACAGCACGTAATGGCCTCCTTGTGTCTGCACCAGCCCCCAAAGAGCTATCCAGCCTAATCCCACTTTCCAGCTCTTGGTCTATAGCCCTGTAGGTTACGGCACTTCAAGCGCACATCCAAGCACTTTTTAAATGTGGTGAGGTTTCAGGCAGTGAGTTCCAGACCCCGTTGGGTCAAGAAATTTCCCCTCAAATCTCCTCTAAACCCCTTACCAAATATTTTAAATTTATGCCCCTGATTGTTGACCCTTTTGCTAAGGGAAATATGTCCTTCCTATCCACTCTAACTTCGGCCCCTCATAATTTTATACATCTCAATTAGGTCTCCCCTCAGTCCCCTCTATTCCAAAGAAAACAACCCCAGCCTATCCGATCTTTCCTCATAGCTAAAATTCTCCAATCCAGGCAACATCCTCGTCAATCTCCTCTGTACACTCTCTAGTGTAATCACAATCACAATGTGGTGACCAGAACTACACATAGTACTCTAGCTATGACCTAACTAGTGTTTTATACAGTTCAAGCATAACATTCTTGCTCTTGTATTCCATGCCTTGACTAATAAAGGCAAGTATTCCATATGCCTTCTTAACCACCTTATCTACCTGGCCTGCTACCTTTCAGGGATCAGGGGACCTGCACTCCAAGATCCCTTTGTTCCTCTACACTTTTCAGTGTCCTACCATTTAATGTGTATTCACTTGCCTTATTAGACCTTCCCAAATACATTACCTCACACTTATCCGGATTGAATTCCATATGCTACTGTTGCCCACTTGACCAGTACATTGATATCTTGCTGCAGTCCGCAGTTTTCTTCTTCATTATCAATCTCACAGCCTATTTTAGTGACATCTGCAAATTTCTTAATCATACCTCTAACATTCAATTCCGTGGCCCCAAACGTGGTGAAAGCTAAGTTCCGCCAAAGTGCCGCCGAAAGGACCGCTGAGATCCTGACGGGCCCAGGGAGAGGGGAACAGATAAAGTTTAAAATTTCTTAAAAATAAAAAAAAAAGCATTGGAAAACCTTCAGGGGACCCCGTCCACCTGAATCGCTGCAAAAAAATTAAAGAAAAGTGTAGGAACCTTTTTTTTTTGCAGGTCTTTTTACTTACTGTTGAGGTTAGACCTGCCTCCACGTGGTGGTCTTCTCCCCTGCTGCAGGGGAGGACCATCCAGACCAAACTGGTAGCTCGACGAGTGTGAGGACACTTACGGGTGTTGCACGTCAGTGGATGGTCCTCCACCAGTCTTCCCTCCCCACCAGCGGAGCGGGAGGCCTCCACCAAACTCACTCGGAGGAGAGACTGCCCAGAAAATTCGGCGGCATCGGATGTTAAGTCCACCAATTTCACCCCCCAAGTCATTGATATACGCCACAAAAAAGATATCCATGTTTGCTGATGATACAAAGCTAGGTGGGAATGTAAGTTGTTAGGAGATTGCAAAGAGGCTTCACGGGGATATGGACAGGCTAAGCGAGTGGTTAAGAACATGGCAAATGGAATATAATGTGGAGAAATGTGAAGTTATCCACTTTGGTAGGAAAAATAGAAAAGCAGAGTATTTTAAAAATTGTGACAGATTGGGAAATTTTGGTGTTCAGAGCGACCTGGGTGTCCTTGTACACGAATCATTGAAAGTACAGCAACTAATTAAGAAAACAGATAATATGTTGACCTTTATTACAAGAGGATTTGAGTATAGGAGTAAAGAAGACTTACTGCAATTATATAGGACCCTGGTGGGACCACACCTGGAGTATTGTGTACAGTTTTGGTCTCCTTACCGAAGGAAGGATATACCTGCCACAGAGGGAATACAACAAAGGCTCACCAGATTGATTTCTGGGATGGGGGATTGTCCTATGAGGGGTGGTTGAATAGACTAGGCCTATACTTTCTAGAGTTTAGAAGAATGAGAGGTGATCTCATTGAAACATGCAAAATTTCTTGACAGGGTAGATGTTTCTTCTGGCTGGGGAGTCTAGAACCAGGAATCACAGACTCAGAATAAGGGGTCGGCCATTTAGGACTGAGATGGGGAGAAACTTCTTCACTCAGTGGGTGGTGAATCTTTGGAATTCTCCACCCCAGAGGGTTGTGGAGGCTCAGGGCTCGAACTTGATGGCCTTACCGTTGGCTACCACTGAGTTTTTTGGGTGGTCTCCCCTTGGTGCCAGTTTCCACGAGGCCTCCCGCCGACAGGAGGGTAGGACTGGTGGGAATCGTCCGCTGACATCTGCTAGCGCGCAAGGCGCGTAAGTGTCCTCCTGCCGCCGAGCTGGCAGATTCCTTCGGGCGGGAGTTGGAGGCAGCAGCGGGAACGACCGCTGCATGGAGGCAGGTCTAACCCTAACCGCAAGTATGAAGACCTGCAAAAAAAGTTTAGCGAACGTCTTTTAATTTTTTTTCAGCGATTTATGTGGATGGGGTCCCCTGAAGGTCTTCCAGTGGTTTTTTTTGAGAACATTTTTATTTTTATGTGCTCCCCATCCCTGGGCCCGACTCAATCCTTGGCGGCACTTTGGCAAGGATTGCATTTGCCACCGAGATTGGGATCTCCTGCCCGCTGCCGCCCAGATTCACGGCGTAAGTGCCTTTTTTGCTGCCGGCCGCTCTTTCAAGCACTTTTTTACAAAACTCCCACCCAAAGTACCGTCTGGTATCTCAGCGATCCTTTGGGTGGCACTTGGGCGGAACTTAGCTTCCACTAAGTTCGGGCCCTCAGTCTTTGAGTATATTCAAAAGACAGAGATCGATAGATTTTTGGATATTAAGGGAATCAAGGGATATGGGGATAGTGCAGGCAAGTGGAGTTGAGGTAGAATATCAGTCATGATCTTATTCAATGGCAGAGCAGGCTCAAGGGGCCGAATGGCCTTCATCTGCTCCTAATTCTTATGTAAATCTGGCCATGGGGAGGGCATTCCTGGCGTCCCGGGCAGCAATGTGGTCAGATGCTGATGCCCTGTGTCCTGTGCAGCATCAGTTGATTGCGGCGAAGGTTGGTGTTGTTGTTGGTGTTGCTGTTATGCTGGTGTTAGGGTTCATCGTGATCAGATTCTGAGGGCCAAAGTGACAGAGTGTTAATGGATCCCATCCTGATGGACCAGATATCAGTTGCAAATGAGATGACAGAAGCACTCTGTCAAAGGTGAGAGAGGTTGCTGCAATGAGGTGAGCCAGGCTGGAGAGTTTTCCACAAAGACTTGCATCCTGCATAAAGCACAATCTATCTTCCAAGGGGAGAAACATAAGAGTCTCTGGTTTGGAAAGTCAGCAGGTGTAAATTGTGAGGTTTTTTACAAGTTTTAACGCTGTCACCAATCATTTGCTTCAATGGCCACTTCAATACATTTAAAAATGTTTAATTCTTAAGCATGGAGCTCAATAGTGTCCTCATGCAAGAGCTTCCAGGATATAACTCAAAGGGGGAGAAATTGGGTGCATTTGCAAGGTGCCCAGGGGCGCTAACGACTTTGCGACCGGGCGCGGCATCGCTAACAACTCCAGCTAAATTTGGCGGGAGTTAAGTGGCGACGCTATGGCATTGCGACCCGTCAGCTAAATTGGGTTTCTCCCCCTGCAGCTGCACCGGGCAATAACAGCGACAGCTTCAAGGGACGTGTACCGGGAGACCAGCCAGAACCAGGGCGAAATTTAACAGGGGGCGGGTGGCCGGCTGCTGTTTTCCTTGCTGCTCTGGTTGCGCTTTGGTGTTGGAGTCGGTGCCATGGTCGCCCCACCCCAGTGGTCCAGGTAGGTGTGTTCTTCTTATGCAGAGTATGCAGCATGGGCCCTTCCCTTTAATTGAGGGAAGAGCCCCCATACGCAACAGCGCTATGCGGCCGAGTGCATAGCACTGCTGAGGCGTGTGCCCTGTTACCGCCCCAGGAAGGAAGTGGAGCTCTTGATTTAGTGCCCTACTTCCTTCCGGGGGCAGTAATCTGAATTTAGTGGGCGAGGCAGGACTTCCGCGCCTGCCGCAAAATGTCCCGCCTCCTAGATGTTACCGCTTCCAAATGAGGTGATACCCAATTTCTTGGCCTAACATTCTGAAAGCAGCTCTAAAACTTTCTTTCCTCTATTTGTGTTAAGCACTTTTTTTAGAACACCGCCTTTTGACCACTGCCACCTCTGCAGTATGCTATTTTATTCTATATGTAAAACATTAGAGCAATACTTTATGCAGTTGAATTTTGTGTACATGGGGGTAAAAATTCTACAACTGCCATTCCAGCACACTTTGGGAGTGCACTGCCAACCTGTGAAATTTCACCCAATAAATTTAAGGATGGAAAATTATAGATCAGAATGTGCAATTTTCCATTATGTACACCTGGAAGTATAGAAGCAGAATTTTTACCTAATACTATTTTCTAGGAAATAACATTACCTGGGGCAATGTGTTACATATATATAGCATGCTGAAAATACTCTGAAAGCTATAGTATGCTAACTGTTCGTAATACCAGCTTCAAAGTATCACAAATCAGCCAGCATATTGAATTGAATTGTTAACAATACTTAGGTACGCAGCATGAGGCCCAATACTTTCCATAACAACTGAAACACTATTAATCACTACAAAGAAATAGTAAAGTTACTACAAGATATATTTCAGAGAACTGTCTGCATAAAACAAACCATGTGGGAATTTCTTGCCAGTCTGTAAAAACAACCTTAAAATCCTGCCTGTGCTGTCAAAGCAATGCGTCAGGGTAAACTGAGCTGATTGCATGTTTGGTGTCAGTGTGGCTCAATTGTTTTCACTGCACAGATGCAGAATACTCTGTATAACACAGGTGATAATCACAGTGTTAATAATCTATACCTTGGGAGCCTACTGTCAACAAGGGCAGACGTCGATGACAAAGTCCAACACCATCTTCAGTGTGCCAGTGCAGCCTTTGGTCGCCTGAGGAAGAGTGTTTGAAGACCAGGACCTCAAACCTGGCACCAAGCTCATGGTCTACAGAGCAGTAGTGATACCCGCCCTCCTATATGCTTCAGAGACATGGACTATATACAGTAGGCACATCAAAGCACTGGAGAAGTACCTCCAAAGCTCCCTCCGCAAGATCCTGCAAATCCATTAGCAGGATAAGCGCACCAACGTCGGTGTTCTCGCTTAGGCCAACGTCCTCAGCATCGAAGCATTGATAATGCTCGATCAGCTCCGATGGATGGGTCACCTCGCCCACATGCCCGATGCGAGACTCCCAAAACAAGCGCTCTACTCAGAGCTCCAACACGGCAAACGAGCCCAAGGTGGGCAGAGGAAATGCTTCAAGGACACCTTCAAGGCCTCCTTGAAAAAGTGCAACATCCCCACCGATACCTGGGAATCCTTTGTCCAAGACTGCTCAAAGCGGAGGAGAGAATCCGAGAAGGTGCCAAACTCCTGGAGTCTCTTCGCCGGGAGCAAGCAGAGACCAAGCGCAAACAGCGGAAGGAACACACGACAATCTAAGCACCCCACCCACCCGTCCCTTCAACCAACGTCCCCTCAACCACCATCTAGACTAATAATCCAGGGAATACGAGTTCAAATCTCAACATGGCATTTTAAGAGTATGAATTCAAATTTTTTTTAAATCTGGAAATAAAAGGCATTAGTAAAAGTCACCATGAAGCCATCGACTGGTCGTAAAAACCTAACTGGTTCACTAATGTCCTTTTGGGAAGGAAACCTGCTGTCCTTACTCAGTCAGGGCTACATGTGACTGCAGTCCCACACCAATGTGATTGATCTTAACTAGCCTCTGAAGCCCATGGGATGCAAGGTAAAGTAGCAATGTGGATCCAAAATTGGCTCAGAAGCAGGAAGCAAAGAGTAATGAGTGATGGGTGGTTTTGTGACTGGAAGGTGGTTTCCAGGGATTACGCAGGGCTTAGTAGTCCCTTGCTTTTTGTGGTATATATCAGTGATGTAGACTTGAATGTAGAGGGTATGATTAAGAAGTTTGCAGATGATACAAAAATTGGCCACATGGTTGATAATGAAGAAAGCTAGCTGTAGACTGCAGGAAGGTATTCATGGACTGGTCAGGTGGACAGAACAGTGACAAATGGATTTCAATCCAGAGAAGTGTGAGGTAATGCATTTGAGGAGGGCTAACAAGGCAAGGGAATACACAATAAATGGTAGGACACTGGGAAGTGTAGAGGAACAGAGGGACCTTGGAGTGCATGTTCACAGATCCCTGAAGGGAGCAGGACAGGTAGATAAGGTGGTTATGAAGGCACTGGGGATACTTGCCTTTATTAGCTGAGGCACAGAATACAAGAGCAGGGAGGTTATGCTTGAACTGTATAAAACACTAGTTAGGCCACAGCTAGAGTAGTGTGCAGTTCTGGTCACATTACAGGAAAGATGTGACTGAACGTGAGAGGAGATTTATGAGGATGTTGCCTGGACTGGAGAATTTTAGCTATGAGGAAAGATTGGATAGGCTGGGGTTGTTTTCTTTGGAACAGAGGAGGCTGAGGGGATATAATTGAGGTATATAAAATTATGAGGGGCCTAGATAGAGTGGATAGCAAGGATCTATTTCCCTTAGCAGAGGGTCAATAACCAGTGGGTATAGATTTAAAGTAATTGGTTGAAGGTTTAGCTGGGATTTGAGGAGAATTTCTTTCACCCAGAGAGTGGTGGGGTCTGGAACTCACTGCCTGAAAGGGTAATCGAAGCAGAAACCCTCACAGCATTTAAAAAGTACATGAATATGCACTTGAATTGCCATAATCTACAAGGCTACGGACCAAGAACAGGAAAGTGGGATTAGGCTGGATAGCTCTTTGTCGGCCGGCACGGACACATTGGGTCAAATGGCCTCCTTCTGTGCTGTAAATTTCTATGATTCTATGAAGTGGCTTAGCTACCCACTTTATCCTGGGTAACTAGGAATGGGCAATAATGCCAGCCTTGAAGAAATGCACATTTTATAAATTTATGTGAGTGAACAATACATCCTGAAATGATGTTGTTCATCATTTTGGGTTGCACCCTATGTGGCCCAGAAGGACTGGCCTTGTACAAAATTGCAAGACTAGCCACTTCCACTGATTGCAATAGGAATACTATAAATAAGACAGGTAAAGGAACTATGTATCCATATCTAAATAATCTATTGAGGAAGGAAAAAGCACTTACATACACATATGCTGCGACTGATAGAAGCACAACTTTTCAAAATACTTTCAGAATGCATGATAACCTTAAGAAACCTCTGAACCCTCACGGTCTAGAATCACATTTGTTCCATAAACATCAACTGCACCCAGTTATTTATCATCACAACCTGAAGGCACATGCAAACCCCTAAAACTGTATTCATACAGTTACAATTTCTCACAGCTCTCTCCTTACTTGTCTCAGTGTGACGACATTCAAGAGATCAATGAGAGCAAAAAGCTAATAAAGTAATGTATCCGATGTGCCTTCTTAACCACCTTATCTACCTGAAGGTAGCAGGACAGGTAGGTAAGGTGGTTAAGAAGGCATACGGAATACTTGCCTTTATTAGCCGATCGCACAGAATATAAGAGCATGGAGGTTATGCTTGAAATGTATAAAACTCTAGTTAGGTCACAGCTACATACATACAGTTCTGGTCACTACATTACAGGAAATATGTGATTGCACTGAAGAGGAGATTTACGCGGATGATGCCTGGACTGGCAAATTTTAAGTATGAAGAAAGTTTGGATAGGCTAGGGTTGTTTTCTTTGAAACAGAGGAGACTCAATTGAGGTATATAAAATTACAAGGGCCGAGATAGAGTGGATAGGAAGGACCTATTTCCCTTAGCAGAGAGATCAATAGCCTGGCGGCATAGGTTTAAAGTAATTGGTAGAAGGATGAGAGGGGAGCTGAGGAGAACTTTTTTCACCGAGAGGGTGGTGAGGTCTGGATCTCACTGCCTGAAAGGGTGTAGAGGCAGAAATCCTCATTGCATTTAAAAAGTGCCGTAACCTACAGGGCTACGGGCGAAAAGCTGGAAAATGGAATTAGGCTGGATAGCTCTTTGTCGGCCGGCACGGACAAAATGGGCTGAATGGCCTCCTTCTCATAGAATCACAGAATGGCTACAGCACAGAAGGCGGCCATTCGGCCCATTGAGCCCGTGCCGGCTCTCAGCTAGGCCCACTCCCCCGCCCTGTCTCCGTAGCCCTGCAATATTTTTTCCTTCCGAAGCTAATCCAATTCCCTTTTGAAAGATAAGATTGAGTCTGCCTCCACCACCCTTTCCGGCAGTGCACTTCAGATCTTAACCACTCGCTGCGTAAAAAAGTTTTTCTTATGGTTCTTTTGCCAATCACCTTAAATCTGTGTCCTCTGCTTCTCGACTCTTCTGCCAATGGGAACAATTTCTGTCTATCTACCCTGTCCAGACCCCTCATGATTTTCAATACCTCTATCAAATCCCCTCTCAATCTTCTCTGCTCCAAAGAGAACAACCCCAGCTTCTCCAGTCTATCAACGTAACTGAAGTCCCTCATTCCTCTAATCATTCTCGTAAATCTTTTCTGCACTTTCTCCTAAAGTGCGGTGCCCAGAATTGGATGCAATATTCCAGTTGGGGCCGAACCAGTGTTTTATACAGGTTCCTCATAATTTCCACACTTTTGTGTTCTTATATCTCTATTTATGAAGCCCAGGATGCCATAAGCCTTTTTAACTGCTTTCTCAAACTGCCCTGTCACCTTCAACGATTTATGCACACATACCCCCAGATCTCTCTGTTTGTGCACCCCCTTTAGAAACATAGAAATTTACAGCTCGGAAGGAGGCCATTTCGGACCATCATGTCCGCTCCGGCCGATAAAGAGCCACACAGCCCTCGGTCAGCAGCCCTTTAGGATTGTATCATTTAGTTTATATGTCCTCTCCTCATTCTTTCGACCAAAATGCATGAATTCACACTTTTCCACGTTAAACTTCACCCGCCATGTGTTCGCCCATTTCACCAGCTTGTTTATGTCTTCCTGAAGTCTATCACTCCCCTCCTCACTGTTCACCACACTTCGGACCTGAAATTCACAGTCCTGGGAAGGACCATTACTGCCCGTTTGCAGCGGCCATTTGTCAAAATTGAATTGTCGTCGCTTTGGGCTCAACTGGCCACCCCGACGTAAATTAGGCCTGGGAGATCTTGCAACGGTATGGGCCACCGTCGACTCACGTGGTAGTGTCGACTTGCGGCAGTAGTGACGTGCTAAAAGTGCGCACCGCTGCAGCTCCGCACCCAGACTCATTTTCAGCGTGAAGAAGCCGGCCCTTCAGCTGACTTTGCCCCCGCCAGCTTTTAGGTCCAGTGCAGAATGGCAGAGATCTCAGAGCCGTGGGGAGCAGAGACAAAAAGGTGAGATCCAAACCTGAGGAAGGGTTGGAAACTCCCGAGTGTCCTCGAAGTAATAGCAGCTGAGTCGGTCTCACAGAGAAGTCCGGTAAGTGATCATCTGAGGGAGCTCAGCGAGCTCTGGACAGGGCACGATCCCGGAGCCAGCTCCGTATTGCTCAGCAACAAGTTCAGGAGCTCTTCAATGGACCGGAGGAGTTCAGCACAGAATTCGCACTCAAGGGGAGGCAGAGAGGGAAAGAGGGTGGGGAAAGAGAAAGGGTGAGAGAGGGAGAGCGAGAGCAAGAGGGAAAGCGAGAAGGTGAGAGAGAGAGAGAGAGAGAGAGAGAGAAAAAGAGAGAGAGAGAGAGAGAGGGAGAGAGAGAGGGAGAGAGAGAGGGAGAGAAAGAGAGGGTGAGAGAGAAGGTGAGAGAGAAGGTGAGAGAGAAGGTGAGAGAGAAGGTGAGAGAGAAGGTGAGAGAGAAGGTGAGAGAGAAGGTGAGAGAGGGAGAGGGAGAGGGAGCGCAAAAGAGAGAGGGAAAGAGAGCGGGAAAAAGAGAGGGAAAGAGAGAGAGAGAGGGAAGGGAACGAAAGTGAAAGAGATAGAAGTGAGGAAAGGAAATGAGAAACAGAGAGAAAGTTTGATTGGGAGAAAGAGAAATAGAGAAATAGTAATAGAGAAAGAGAAAAGGGGAAAAAAAACTAGAGAGAGAGACAAATGGAGATCCCGAGATTCACAGAGAAAAATCTGAAATCTCAATCCAGAGGATCAGATTGGAAATGAAGCCCCAGCCCAGCATTCTGTGCGGTAACAAATGGGAATCTGATTCTCTATCATCGAACTACAGTATGTAGACGACACTTGTGCCTGCGCACACTTGGAAGCCAAACTTCAAGCCATCGTCAACACTTTCACCGAGGCATATGAAAGCATAGGCCTTCCACTAAAGGTAAGACAAAGGTCCTCTGCCAACCTGACCCTGCCACATAGCACTGCCCCCGGTTATCAAAATCCAAGGTGAGGCCTTGAACAATGTAGACCATGTTCCATACTGTCAGCAAGGGCAGGCATCGATGACGAAGTCCAACACCACCTTCAGTGTGCCAGCGCAGCCTTCGATCGCCTGAGGAAGAGAGTGTATGAGACCAAGACTTCAAATCTGGCACCAAGCTTATGGTCTACAGGGCAGTAGTGATACCCGCCCTCCTATATGGCTCAGAGATGTGGACTATATACAGCAGATACCTCAAAGCACTGGAGAAGTACCACCAACACTGCCACCGCAAGATCCTGCAAATCCACCAAAGTCAGTGTTCTTGCCCAGGCCAACATCTCCAGCATTGAAGCACTGACCATGCTCGATCAGCTCCGCTGGGTGGGCCACATCGTCCACATGCCCAACACGAGACTCCCAATCCATTGGTGGTGGTGGAAGCAGATGCAATAGTAAATTTCAAAAGGGAAGTGGAAAAATACTTGAAGGGAAAAATTTGCTGGGCTATAGCATAAGAGCAGGGGAGTAATTGGATA
This sequence comes from Pristiophorus japonicus, assembly GCF_044704955.1. Taxonomy (NCBI): domain Eukaryota; kingdom Metazoa; phylum Chordata; class Chondrichthyes; family Pristiophoridae; genus Pristiophorus; species Pristiophorus japonicus. The sequence goes on from NC_091981.1 coordinate 75,095,039, forward strand.
GCTCTTTCAGAGAGCCGGCTCAGGCATGATGGGCCAAATGGCCTTCTTCTGTGCTGTATCATTCTATGCTTATATGATTGTGCTAATTCTCATATTCCTTAAATTGGTGATTCCATCACATCAACCCATTTACTTGCATGACAAGTTTCATTTTAAACCCCTCTAAATGCCTATTTCAGCAATCACTTTCACATAGTAAAAACTGATAATAGTTAGTGGAATGCTACCCAGTGATAAGTGATATGTGGATAGTACACAACTTCACAAGCTATGTCGGCTCCATCCACAACATCTAATGCATAACACCAGATAAACTGGCTACGTTAGAAGGCAAATGGGAATCTTGAACGTTAGAGGCTTAGAAAGTTGTTTAGGCAGCTCGAAGCAATCCTTGGGTATGTTGATGAATTATCTGATCCTCAAATGGCCCAAAAAGGTTATAATGCTATATTTGCAACAAAAAAAATTGGGATCACTGTGAGGCTGAAGGATGCAACAAGAAATGTGCATGTACATGTGTGCACACATAAGAACATAGGAAATAGGAGCAGAGGTAGGCCATACAGCCTCTCGAGCCTGCTCCGCCATTTAATAGCATCATGGCTGATCCGATCATGGATTCAGGTCCACTTCAATGCCAATCCCCATAACCCTATATTCCTTTATCGGTTAAGAAACTGTCTATCTCTGTCTTAAATTTATTCAATGACCCAGCTTCCACAGCTCTCTGAGGCAGCGAATTCCAGAGACCTCAGAGAAGAAATTCCTCCTAACCTCAGTTTTAAATGGGCGGCCCCTTATTCTAAGATTATGCCTCCTAGTTCTAGTCTCCCTGTTATGTCTTCAGATGCTCTGATAATGTCTCCACAAGACAATGTGTTGCACTTCAACTATAGTGACCTTAGTCCATTTAATGTAAATCCAGAGTGAGGATCACACATGTTTTATACTAGGCCTGGCACACCTGTACAGGAAACCTACAAGTCTCCCACTGCAGTGCCCTCTGGTGGCACACCTTGTAATAGTACAAGCAGTAACCATGTAGGATACATGACATCACTCTCCCCAAGTCCTTAGTGCAAATTGCCTTTGCATTGACTGTGCTCTGGACTTAGCTCTATCTGGTTGACCCTTGCAGGGTCATTTACATCTTAGGTGAGTAGGTGGTGTTTCGTTGGCAGTAGAGGCGCTGATGGTTTCTGTTTGTGCGTCCATGACCACTCCATTCTCTCCCCCCGCCCCGCCCCCTCACGTACAGATTGTGCTGTTGGCTCATTACATTCATATACATTCAAAGTCCAAAAAAAAAATTGCATTTACAGTATTACATTCGTGGTACCATAGAGACACAAGTACATTTGAGTGGTGAGGTATATACTTAGGATATACCTGGAGTCAGTGCTGGGGTCAGCACCGGTGCATGAGGACAAACTAGTGCCAGAATTGCTGAATGGTGGCGGCGCGATGCCCAGTGCTGGCAGTGGGAACCCGGTTGGCTCAAGTTGCCTGCTCTCAGGGCTTTTGCCGTTGCTCCTAGAGTCAGACAGGTTCACATATAGAAACATAGAAATTAGGTGCAGGAGCAGGCCATTCGACCCTTCGAGCCTGCACCACCATTCAATAAGATCATGGCTGATCATTCAACCTCAGTACCACTTTCCCGCTTTCTCTCCATATGCCTTGATCGCTTTGGCTGTAAGGGCCATATCTAACTCCCTTTTGAATATATCTAACGAACTGGTCTCAACAACTTTCTGCGGTACAGAATTCTACAAGTTCACAATTCTCTGAGTGAAGAAGTTTCTCCTCATCTCGGTCCTAAATGCCTTACCCCGTATTCTTAGACTGTGACCCCTGGTTCTGGAACTCCCCACCAACGGGAACATTCTTCCTGCCTCTAACCTGTCCAATCCCGTCAGAATTCTATATGTTTCTATGAGATCCCCTCTCATTCTTCTAAACTCCAGTGGGTACAAGCCCAGTTGATCCAGTCTCTCCTTATATGTCAGTCCTGCCATCCCGGGAATCAATCTGGTGAACCTTCGCTGTACTCCCTCAATAGCAAGAACGTCCTTCCTCAGATTAGGGGACCAAAACTAAACAAAATATTCCAGGTGTGGCCTCACCAAGGCTCTGTACAACTGCAGTAATACCTCCCTGCTCCTATACTCAAATCCTCTAGCTATGAAGGCCAAAATGCCATTTGCCTTCTTCACCGCCTGCTGTACCTGCATGCCAAACTTCAATGACTGATGTACCATGACACTCAGGTCTCGTTGCACCTCCCCTTTTCCTAATCTGTCACCATTCAGATAATATTCTGTCTTCCTGTTTTTGAGACCAAAGTGGATAACCTCACATTTATCCACATTATACTGCATCTGCCATGCATTTGCCCACTCACCTAATCTGTCCAAGTCACCCTGCAGCCTCTTAGCATCCTCCTCACAGCTCACACCGCCACCCAGCTTAGTGTCATCTGCAAACTTGGAGATATTATTTTAATTCCTTCATCTAAATCATTAATGTATATTGTAAGTAGCTGGGGTCCCAGCACTGAACCCTGCGGCACCCCACTGGTCACTGCCTACCATTCTGAAAAGGACCTGTTTATTCCAATTCTCTGCTTCCTGTCTGCCAACCAGTTCTCTATCCATATCAATACATTACCCCCAATACCATGTGCTTTAATTTTGCACACTAATCTCTTGTGTGGGACCTTGTCAAAAGCCTTTTGAAAATCCAAATACACCACATCCACTGGTTCTCCCTTCTCCACTCTACTAGTTACATCCTCAAAAAATTCTAGAAGATTTGTCAAGCATGATTTCCCTTTCATAAATCCATGCTGACTTGGACTGATCCTGTCACTGCTTTCCAAATGCGCTGCTATTTCATCTTTAATAATTGATTCCAACATTTTCCCCACCAACGATGTTAGGCTAACCGGTCTATAATTCCCTGTGTTCTCTCTCCCTTAAAACATGGTGTTACATTAGCTACCCTCCAGTTCTTGGGAACTGATCCAGAGTCAATAGACTCTGGAAAATGATCGCCAATGCATCCACTATTTCTAGGGCCACTTCCTTAAGTACTCTGGGATGCAGACTATCAGACCCTGGAGATTTATCGGCCTTCAATCCCATCAATTTCCCTAACACAATTTCCTGACTAATAAGGATTTCCTTCAGTTCCTCCTTTTCGCTAGACCCTCGAACCCCTAGTATTTCCAGAAGGTTATTTGTGTCTTCCTTAGTCAAGACAGATCCAAAGTATTTGTTCAATTGGTCTGCCATTTCTTTGTTCCCCATTATAAATTCACCTGATTCTGTCTGCAAAGGACCTACGTTGGTCTTCATTAATCTTTTTCTCTTCACATATCAGTAGAAGCTTTTGCAGTCAGTTTTTATGTTCCCTGCAAGCTTCCTCTCATACTTTATTTCCCCCCTCCTAATTAGACCCTTTGTCCTCCTCTGCTGAATTCTAAATTTCTCCCAGTCCTCAGGTTTGCTGCTTTTTCTTGCCAATTTACATGCCTAATTACCCTTGTTAGCCACGGTTGAGCCACCTTCCCTTTTTATTTTTACTCCAGACAGGGATGTACAATTGTTGAAGTTCATCCATGTAATCTATAAATGTTTGCCAATGCCTATCCACTGTCAACCCTTTAAGTATCATTTGCCAGTCTATCCTAGCCAATTCACGTCTCATACCATCAAAGTTACCTTTCCTTAAGTTCAGGAACCTAGTCTCTGAATTAACACTGTCACTCTCCATCTTAATAAAGAATTCTATCACTCTTCCCCAGGGGGCTGCGCACAACAAGATTGCTAATTAGTCCTCTCTCATTACACAACGCCCAGTCCAGGATGCCCAGCTCTCTAGTTGGTTCCTCGACATATTGGTCTAGAAAGCCATCCCTAATACACTCCAGGAAATCCTCCTCCACCGCATTGCTACCAACTTGGTTAACCCAATCTCTATGTAGATTAAAGTCGCCCATGATAACGGCCATACCTTTATTGCAGGCATCCCTAATTTCTTGTTTGATGCTGTCCCCAACCTCACTACTACTGTTTGGTGGTCTGTACATAACTCCCACTAGCGTTTTCTGCCATTTGGTATTCCACAGCTCTACCCATACAGATTCCACATCATCCAAGCTAATATCCTTTCTTATTACTGGATTAATTTCCTCTTTAACCAGCAACGCTACCCCACCTCCTTTTCCTCTCTGTCTATCCTTCTTGAATGTTGAATGCCCCTGGATGTTGAGTTCCCAGCCTTGGTCACCCTGGAGCCATTTCTCCATAATCCCAATTATAAAAATAATCGTTAATAGCTGCCTGCGCAGTTAATTCATCCACCTTATTATGAATACTCCTCGCATTGAGGCAGAGCCTTCAGGCTTGTCTTGTTAACACTCTTTGTCTCTTTAGAATTTTGCTGTAATGTGGCCCTTTTTGATTTTTGCCTTGGGTTTCTCTGACCTCCACTTTTACTATTCTCCTTTCTATCTTTTGCTTCTGCCTCCATTTTATTTCCCTCTGTCTCCCTGCATAGGTTCCCATCCCCCTGCCATATTAGTTTAACCCCTGTTGATGCCTGTGACCTCTCTGTCCTCTCCTTGCGCCCAGAGTCGCTGCTGCTCCCTGAGGAGCAGTCGTCTAGCAGTGCACAGGGAACTGCTGACTCGCTTGCCTGGGCGTTATTTGGCTTGGGATACTGGCTGGTCCCAGTCCCATTTGGGAGAACCATTGCGGGTGACCCGTAGTTCCCGGGTGTGGCCTTGGTGGCGATAGGGTCTGGGGGCTGCGCCTTAGCACAGTTTGCTCTTTCAGGCTCATGGCAGTTGGTGCCTGAGAGGTGGAGCCGATCAGGGGCAGGGTATTGATACCGGTGCCGTTGCCCTCCTGAGATCGCTTGCTCTGCAGCTTGTATATATTAGCTGCTTGTGGCCACACTCTGTGGTGCATCACTCTGGTCCCAGGGACGCAGGCTACAGCATTGGGTAGCTTGCAGGACCTGTGTGCTCCCAATGGGTGTTTGCCCACTGCACTGACTGTGTGCAGTTGAAATCCTACATCGCACAATGTTTCATTACTCATTGTAAATAACCTGTAGCTCCGATCGCAATCGGGTGATTTTTCTTTGCTTATTGCATTACACAACTCTGATCATCAATTACACATTTTATATTTAGCTCACAGTTGCTATTACATTGATTGAGAGTGTGGAACTGTTCCTTTAAGTGTGGTGAGTTGTGGGCCTCCTTTAAGAGAGTCTTGCTATCTTTACCCCAACCATCTTCTCCGTTTGGTGCCACGTGTTGCTCCATCAGCGCTGCACCTCGTGGTCTGGCCGCCGCCATCTTTTCCTTCAGCGCCTCACCTCGTGGTTTGGGCGCCATCTTTCTTCCATCCATGATGTCGACTGCTGTGATCCTCTTCTCCCCGGGTTCTGCCACCAAAGCTGGGAAGTCGCTTTTGGATCCGATTTTCTTCCTCCGGAGTCCTGCCACTGGAGCCTGGAGGGTGCGTTCAGGTCGTCTCAGCTGGATCATCTCCACGCAGTCGTGCTGAGCGGTCTGTGCCTCGGGTGCTGTGCTGGTCTGCTCTCTGGTGCTGGGTCCACCCTCAGGTGGGGGCTTGTTTTGCCTCTGAGCGCGGAGGACGTCGATCGCTGGAGGGATGGAATCTTCCCAGCCCCAATGGATCTTCTCCATCCACCTTCTTCCGAGGAACGTTGGTCCATCACCTGCAACAATCCACAGGGGTAACTTGTGCACTGCGCCGTCATGGAGTAACTTTACATCCGCACTACCAACTACTGGGATGAGTTCATCGGTGTAGGTGCGCAGCTTTGCCTGAACCGGGACCAACTTGGGTCCTTCAGCCTGATTGTCCCATAGCCTCTCAAAGGCTTCTTGATTCATTACTGACTGGCTCGTCCCTGTGTCCACTTCCATGAAGACTGGAATGCCATTTATCTCGACTTCCATCCTCAAAGGTGAACATTCTGTGGTGCAGGTAAACATGCCATACACCTCATCGTGGGGCTGAGCTGCCTCTCTGACTATCGCTTCATAATCCGCACTGGATTCATGGCCATCTGCAGACTCTTCATCAACACAGTGAGTCATATTTCTCTTACACATTCGCTGAAGGTGGCCCTTTGTGCTACAACCTTTACAAACATAGTCTTTAAAACAGCACTGGTGAGCCCTGTGATTCTCTCCGCAACGACAGCATGGTGCTACTCGATTAGCCCCCCTCGGCGGACTCTGAGTTAAGCGACTCGGGGGCCTGTTCTCTCGCCCCTGAGAAGATTGACGTTCTACAGTCCAGCCTCTAAAGGCGCCATTCTGTGCACTGTAATTGCCGGGTTTGAGTCCTGAGGATGAGTCATCAGCCTAGAGCCGCAGGTCGAGGTCATGAATGCTTGGCTCACAGAGATGGCCTTCTGCAGTGTGACTGTGGTATCCGCAGACAGTAGCTTATGAAGAAGGCCCACATGGCCGATTCCAATGACGGTGAGGTGGTCGCCGAAATCACACAGTGCCGCCAGCCTCCTGAGGTCTGCAGCATATTTCGCGATTTCCTGGCCTTCGGGCCGTCGGTGTGTATAAAACCGGTATCTGTCTGTGAGGATGCTCTCTTTGGGCTTGAGTTGTTCTTGGATCAGCGTTACAAGCTCCTCATACGTCTTAGTCATTGTCTTCGCTGGTGCCAGCAAGTCCCTGATGAGGCCATAGACGTTGGGCCCACAACCGGTTAGCAGGATAGCTCTGCGCTTATCAGCCAGTGTGGCCGGATTGTCGCCTGCAGGTTGTTTGCTGTGAAGAAATGGTCGAGTCTCTCCACAAAGGCGTCCCAATCATCACCATCGGCAAACTGCTGCAACGTACCAAAGTTAGCCATTTTCGCATGAAGTTCCGTAATCTCATCGCCAATTGTTGTCTTCAGATGCTCTGATAATGACTCCACGAGACAATGTGTTATACTTGAACTGTAGTGACCTTAGTCGCTTTAATGTAATTCCAGAGTGAGGATCACACATGGTGGCCTGCCTTGTATACTAGGCCAGGCGCACCTGTACAGGTAACCTACAAGTCTCCCACTGCAGGGCCCTCTGGTGGCACACCTTGTAACAGTACAAGCAGTAACCATGTAGGATACATGACATCCCGTATCAGTGGAAACATCCTCTCTGCATCCATCTTGTCAAGCCCCCTCATAATCTTATATATTTCAATAAGATCATCTCTCATTCTTCTGAATTCCAATGAGTAGAGGCCCAACTTACTCAACCTTTCCTCATAAGTTAACCCCCGCATCTCCAGAATCAACCTAGTGAACATTCTCTGAATTGCCTCCAAAGTAAGCATATCCTTCCGTAAATATGGAAACCAAAACTGTACGCAGTATTCCAGGTGTGGCCTCACCAATACCCTGTATAACTGTAGCAAGACTTCCCTGCTTTTATACTCCATCCCCTTTGCAAGAAAGGCCAAGATTCCATTGGCCTTCCTGATCACTTGCTGTACCTGCATACTAAACTTTTGTGTTTCATGCACCAGGACCCCCATGTCCCACTGCAATTTTTCTCCATTTAAATACTAACATGCTCTTCGATTCTTTTTCTGCCAAAGTGCATAACTTCACACTTTCCAACATTATACTCCATCTGCCAAATTATTGCCCACTCACTTAGCCTGTCTATGTCCTTTTGCAGGTTTTTTGTGTCCTCCTCATACATTACTTTTCGTTCCATCTTTGTATCGTCAGCAAACTTGGCTACGTTACACTCGGTCCCTTCATCCAAGTCGTTAATATAGATTGTAAATAGTTGGGGTCCCAGCATTGATCCCTGCGGCACCCAAGAATAAACCATTTATCCCGACTCTCTGTTTTCTGTTTATTAGCCAATCCTCTATCCATGCTAATATATTACCCCCAACCCCGTGAGCTTTTATCTTGTGCAGTAACCTTTTATGTGGCACCTTGTCAAATGCCTTCTGGAAATCCAAATACACCACATCCACTGGTTCCCCTTTATCCACCCTGTTCGCTACATCTTCAAAGAACTCCAGCAAATTTGTCAAACATGACTTCCCCTTCATAAATCCATGCTGACTCTACCTGACTGAATTATGTTTTTCCAAATGTCTGCTACTGCTTCTTTAATAATGGACTCCAACATTTTCCCAACCATAGATGTTAGGCTAACTGCTGTATAGTTTCCTGCTTTATGACTGCCTCCTTTTTAAATAAGGGCATTAAATTTGCAGTTTACGCTGCTGTACAACTGATAGATATCCTGAAATGCCAATTTCAACAGCTTTACCCATCACCAGAGCCTGATCTGCACATAGTCTGCTGAGTAAAATGGAGAAACAGTGTTGCCAGCCAAAATATCAGGTTTCATAACAGATACCACTGGTGCCACCCTGCAGAATTCAGAAGATGTTATCAACATAACAGATTGAGCTTTCTGGGTAAGCAGAGGCCAAGCAGAAATGTAATCCAAAGCATATGGCCTTGTTTAGTACCTCAAAGGAGGCCCTGCCAAACAGATTCACTGCAAGGAGAAAAAAAAGGTACACAACATTCTTCCGAACCTTTTTCCTGGCCAGCAATTTTTACATATTTACTTGAACATACAAGTCTCAACAAGACACGCTACAGTGGTCTGTTAGAATGCTGACTGCCTTTCAAACTTCACCACAAATATCTCTTGTACAGAAAACTCTAAATGAGTATTTTGGACTATAGGGTATTGTTCCAGATGTGTTTCTAACTTCTAACAGTAACCATACATAGCTCACATTATTAGGCATTAGACCATGATGAACACATGTGATTGTCTTTCTCGAAAAGTTGATTCATGCTTTGGGTGGTCACAAGATGATTTTAGATGATTCTATAATTACTTATTTTTACATATGCTTCTGAAGTGTGGTTCCACGAAGACTCGAGGTGCAGGATTTTCCAACCAGGGAAAGACCTGGTCCAATAATAATGTTACCCTTCCTAGTAGATTGTATACTGACAATCAGTAAATCAGCAATACTTGGGAGTTTAGTGGTACCTTTGAGGTACTAAACAAGGCCATATGCTTTGGATTACATTTTTGCTTGGCCTCTGCTTACCCAGAAAGCTCAATCTGTTATGTTGCTAACATCTTCTGAATGTTATTTTTGTCCCTCCATCTCTGAACACTGGTGAAAGAGAGTTGCCACAGGACTTGGGAGACTTGGGACAAGGGCTGAAACATAGAAACATAGGGGTCAAGTTTCGGCCTGAGTTGCTCCTATTTTTTTGGAGCAACTGGTTTAGAATGGAGTATCTTAGAAATTGCAATTCTCGGCATTTAGTTTGCTTCAGTTCTAGTCAGTTAGAACAGTTTCAGTTTGGAACAGATATTTTTTTCAAAAGGGGGCGTGTCCGGCCACTTACACCTGTTTTGAAAGTATAGGCAGTGAAAACTTACTCCAAACTAACTTAGAATGGAGTAAGTGTAGATTTTTGTACGCTCAGAAAAACCTTGCCTACATTTACAAATAAGATGTAGGTTACAAATCAGGCGTAGGGAACGATGGGGGGAAGGTGGGGGGGAAGGGATGTAATTAAATTCTACAAGCATTCAACAGCCTTACTTATACAAATAAAGAGCCATCCTGAATAAAAAATTATAAAAAAAGCAAAGACAAAATATTGAATATTCCTACCTGTGTGAAGCAGCAGCCTTCGAGCTGCGGTGCTTCAGGCAGGCCTTCCTTCCCTGTAGGAGACAGGGGCGGTGTCAGTGGCTCGACGGCGGCCAAAGACACAGCAAGCAAGCGGCCTTCGAGCTGTGAGGGAAGCTGAGGCCATTTGGCCACGGGATAGGGGCGGCGGCAGCGGCTTGACGGCAGCCGAAGACACAGCAAGCAGCACTCACTGATTTCAGCAGATGATTTCTTCAACAGTGCTGCTAAAAGCACTCCTTCAGACACCAAAAAATCACCAAAATTCAATCGCTGCATCTAACCTGTCCAATCCCATCAGAATTTTATATGTTTCTATGAGAACCCCCTTCGTTCTTCTAAATTCCAGTGAGTATAAGCCTAGTCGATCCAGTCTTTCTTCATCCTGCCATCCCGGGAATCAGTCTGGTGAACCTTCTTCGCTGCACTCCCTCAATAGCAAGCATGTCCTTCCTCAGATTAGGAGACCAAAACTGCACACAATACTCAAAGGTGTGGTCTCACCAAGGCCCTGTACAACTGTAGTAAGACCTCCCTGTTCCTATACTCAAATGCCCTCGCTATGAAGGCCAACATACCATTTGCTTTCTTTACTGCCTGCTGTACCTGCATGCCTACCTTCAATGACTGATGTACCATGACACCCCTTTTACTATTCTGCCACCATTCAGATAATAATCTGCCTTCCTGTTTTTGCCACCAAAGTGGATAACCTCACACTTATCCACATTATACTGCATCTGCCATGCATTTGCCCACTCACCTAACCTGTCCAAGCCCCCCTGCAGCCTCCTAGCATCCTTCTCACAGCTCACACTGCCATCCAGCTTAGTGCCATCTGCAAACTTGGAGATATTACCTTCAATTCCTTCTTCTAAATCATTAATGTATATTGTAAATAGCTGGGGTCTCAGCACTGAACCCTGCGGCACCCCACTAGTCACTGCCTGCCATTCTGAAAAAGACCCATTTATTCCCACTCTTTGCTTCCTGTCTGCCAACCAGTTCTCTATCCATGTCAATACATTACCCCCAATCCCATGTGCCTTAATTTTGCACACTAATCTCTTGTGTGGGACCTTATCAAATGCCTTTTGAAAGTCCAAATACACATCCAGTGAATCTTCCTTATCCACTCTACTAGTTACATCCTCAAAAAACTCGAGAAGATTTGTCAAGCATGATTTCCCTTTCATAAATCCATGCTGACTTGGACCGATCCTGTCACTGCTTTCCAAATGCGCTGCTATTACATCTTTAATAATTGATTCCAGTTTTTTCCCACCACCGATGTCAGGCTAACCGGTCTATAATTCAGTTTTCTCTCTCCCTCCTTTTTTAAAACGTGGGATTACATTAGCTACCCTCCAATCTATATGAACTGAACCAGAGTCCATGGAATGTTGGAAAATGACCACCAATGCACGTACTATTTCTAGGGCCACTTCCTTAAGTACTCTGGGATGCAGACTATCAGGCCCTGGGGATTTATCGGCCTTCAGTCCCTTCAATTTCCCTAACATCATTTCCTGACTAATAAGGATTTCCCTCAGTTCCCCCTTCTCGCTAGACCCTCCGTCCCCTAGTATTTTCGGGAGGTTATTCGTGTCTTCCTTAGTGAAGATAGAACCAAAGTAGTTGTTCAATTGGTCTGCCATTTCCTTGTTCTCCAATATGAATTCCCCTGATTCTGACTGCAAGGGACCTACATTAGTCTTCACTAATCTTTTTCTCTTCACATATCTGTAGAAGCTTTTGCAGTCTATGTTGGCTGAAGAAAATAGCTAACATAGAATCATAGAATGTTACAGCATTCAAGAAGGCCATTCGGTCCGCCGAGCACGTGTCCACTCCCTTCCCCTTTCCCTGTAGCCCTGCAATAATTTTCCTTCAGATACTTATCCAACTGCCTTTTCAAAGATAAAATTGACTCTGCCAGTAACCACCCTTTCAGGCTGTGCATTCCAGATCTTAACCACTCGCTGCGTAAAAAAGTTTTTTCTGTATATCTTCCTCCAGTCAAAAAAAAACGTTCACCACTACTCTCTGTGTCCTGTCACTTAGCCAATTTTGTATCCAGTCTGTCACTGTCCCTTTTATCCCATGGGCTTCAATTTTGTTGGCAAGTCTATTATGTCATCATCATCATCATCATCATAGGCGGTCCCTCGAACGAGGATGACTCGCTTCCATGAGAGTTCACAGATGTTTCGATGAAAGACCCGATGTTCCAGTCCTGAACTCCAGTTGAGGGGGTGGAAGATGCCTGTGCATGAATTTTTTTAACGTGTGGTGACCGTTGTACATCAGCCACCAAATGGGCTTAGAGCTAGACCTTTATCCAGTGGCAAGGATTAACCACGACGACTGGAGACCTGCTCTGCTGCACGGACCTAGTGCGCGCACATATCGCAATGACTGGGGAGTGACGGCACCTGGGAATTGACTCCCAGGACAGCTACAGCACTGCTTCATCGTATTGTTTACTGAGTACTTGTGGGATTCCTGTTTATTCAGACTGGGTGACTGGCAGTGGAGGTTAGACGGGCAAACCGGCCAATCTCCAATCAAATAAAGGCTTGAAAAGGAATATTCCGCCACCACCATCTCCAGGGCTTTCTTTCCCCTTTAACCAGTGCTATAGCTGCCCTGGGAGTGGATTCTGTTTAACCAGTGCTGTAGCTGCCCTGGGAGTCAATTCGCTTTAAGCAGTGCTGTAACTGCCCTGGGAGTCAATTCCCATTAACCATAGCTATTATGTGGCATTTTGTCGAACGCCTTTTGGAAATCCATGTACACTACGGCAACCGCATTACCCTTATCAACCCTCTCTGTTACCTCATCAAAAAACTTTATCAATTTGGTAAAACACGATTTGCCTTTAATGAATCCATGCTGGTTTTCCTTCATTAATCCACACTTATCCAAATGACTGTTAATTTTGTCACATAAAGTCCATTCAATGAAAGAAAGAAAAACCTTACATTTATATAGCACTTTGTACATCCTCAGGATATCTAAAGCATTTCATAGCTAATTCATTACTTCTGATGTATAGTCATTGTTGTTTGTAGGCAGACACAGCTGCCAATTTGCGCACAGTAGGATCCCAAAACAGCAATGAGATGAAAGATTAGTTAGTCTGTTTTGGTGTTATTTGTGAAGAATGAGTGCTAGCCATGACACTGGGAGAACTCACTGCTCATTTTCAAAAAAGTGTTATTAAGTCGTCTAAGTCAATCTGAACACAAAGATTGGGACTCAGTTTGTCGTTTCATGCAAAAGACAGATGATTCCATTATTTTGCCGCTTCCATTGAAGTGATCCTATGATCCAGAACTCCTAGCAGGAAGCTGTTCTCACAGGTATTGCATCTCGGGAAATCGTCAATGCATAGCCATGATTTTCCATCCAGATTCAAGGGAAAATCACAGTCATCTTCCTGCTAAAAGTATGGAAAATTGGGTTCTTTGGGATTAGTGGATTTTTCTATTGGTGTGAAATCATCTACCATCTCCTGGGTCAAATTCACAAACAATGTTCTGGAATAACAATGAATTGCATATTTGTTTCTGAGCATAGCCTCTTAAGACATAAGAACATAAGAAATAGGAGCAGGAGTAGGCCACTTGGTCCATCGAACCTGCTCCGCCATTCAATAAGATCATGACTGATCTGATCATGGACTCAGCTCCACTTCCCTGCCCGCTCCCCATAACCCTTTATTCCCTTATCGCTCAAAAATCTGTCTATCTCCGCCTTAAATATATTCAATGACCCAGCCTCCACAGCTCTCTGGGGCAGAAAATTCTATAGATTTACAACCCTCTGAGAGAAGAAATTCCTCCGCATCTCAGTTTTAAATGGGCGGACCCTTATTCTGAGACTATGTCCCAAGTTTTAGTTTCCCCTATGAGTGGAAATATCCTCTCTGCATCAACCTTGTCGAGCCCCCTCATTATTTTATATGTTTCGATAAGATCACCTCCTATTCTTCCGAACTCCAATATGTGTCGGCCCAACCTACTCAACCTATCTTCATAAATCAACCCCCTGAAGAAGTTTCCATGTGGGGAATCCAAAACTAGGGTCAAAAATATAAGATATTCACTAATAAAGAATTCAGGAGAAACGTCTTTACCCAGAGAATGGTTAGAATGTGGAACTTGCTACCACAAGGAGTTGAGACGACTAGCAAAAGATGTATTTAAGGGGACACTAGATAAATACATGGAATAGAAGGATATGCTGATAGTGTAGGATGGAGTACGGCGGGAGGATGCTTGTGTGGAGCATAAACAGTAGCATGAAATAGTTGGGCCAAATTGCCTGTTTCGGTGCTGCAAATTCCATGTTTTGATCTCCTTAACATCTCTCCTGCTGATTTGCCATCATTTTACAAGATAGAAGGGAAACTTTCACATTTCTTCCTCACTATATGTGTATTGTGCTGAATTCAAGATTAATCTTCCCTTCTGCCTGTAATCTATAGGGGAAGAAATTTGGTAACGGCCCATTTGGAGGACTAACTTTTGGAATTGTGAAATTTTAGTGCCAGGCACTAATGATTGTGAACTTCGACTAAATTGGGTGTTAGCACCTCAAGAAGGAAGTGGAGCGCCAAGTCAAGTGCTAATGACATCAGTAGGGGAGCGATAATGATTTTCAGATGCAATGCATTCAGCAGTGATCCTTCTATCCTTTGCAATGGCTCATTCCAGGTCTTAAAGGGTAGGTTGTATCATTGTGCAGCTGCTCATTTTCAGCATTGCTGACTCTGAAGGCGACCTATGAGCAAGCGAACCCCCTGATGCCAAAGGCTAAACAGATGGAAGTGCTGTTCCCGGCCACTGGAAGGAGGGCATTGCCCCAGGTCTTCAGGGCAATGTGAAGGGAAATGGCATAGGAAGTCTCGACCAGTAGTGTGATACAACGCAGCCAGACAGTGGCGGAAGAAATTCAACGACCTCACTCGGGGTGATCAAGATACGTATATGCTCCAACTTTCTGAACGACAGTCGTTACCGCTATCTGAACCACAGTCTATGCACACTGCGCAATGCATCACACTGCTGCCACTCACCCACCAAACATTTGTACCTATTCAAACGCACATCCACATCTCACACCTTACCTACAATCATTCAACGGCAGCAGGCATATCTCCCAAACAAATAGCTGGACTCTGACATACGTTACTTTTGCAGACCAAGATGGCCCACAATAGGGAGCAGCAGAGAACAGGTGGGGTTGATACGAGTCTCCAGCACCTCTCAGACCTGGAGGACCGAGTGCTGCGACTCATTGAGCAGCAGGTGGTGGGCGCTGTGGCTGTCAGCAAGGTTGATCCCATTGGGGGCAACAATGGGATCGTCATCCCTCTCCTTTTCTCATTCCACTTCCCACTATAACCTTTTATCACTTTCCAGTGAAGTAGCCTGGAATTAATTGGAACCAAAGACTGATGAGGCAGTCACAGAACACCCTTCCACAAGGCCAATTGAGTGGCCGTCTCCTCTGTCACTGCTGCTCCTGCTGTTCCTCTTCGTGCTCCTCCTCGTCCTCGTCCTTTGGATCTGTCTTCACTAAGGAAGACACAAATAACCTTCCGGAAATACTAGGGGACCGCGGGTCTAGCGAGAAGGAGGAACTGAAGGAAATCCTTATTAGTCAGGAAATTGTGTAGGGAAATTGATGGGATTGAAAGCCAAAAAATCCCCAGGGCCTGATAGTCTGCAAGCCAGAGTACTTAAGGAAGTGGTCCTAGCAATAGTGGATGCATTGGTGATCATTTTCCAACAGTCTATAGACTGTTCCTATGGACTGGAGGGTAGCTAATGTAACCGCACTTTTTTAAAAAGGAGGGAGAGAGAAAACAGGGAATTATAGACCGGTCAGCCTGACATTGGTAGTGGGGAAAATGCTGGAATCAATTATTAAAGACGTAATAGCAGCGCATGTGGAAAGCAGTGACAGGATCAGTTCATGTCAGCATGGATTTATGAAAGGGAAATCATGCTTGACAAATCTTCTAGAGTTTTTTGAGGATGTAACTAGTAGAGTGGACAAGAGAGAACCAGTGGATGTGGTGTATTTGGATTTCAAAAGACTTTTGACAAGGTGCCACACAAGAGATTAGTGTACAAAATTAAAGCACATGGTACTGGGGGTAATGTATTGACATGGATAGAAAACTGGTTGGCAGACAGGAAGCAAAGAATAGGAATAAACGGATCCTTTTGAGAATGGCAGGCAGTGACTAGTGGGGTACCGCAAGGTTCTGTGCTGGGACTCCAGCTATTTACAATATACATTAATGATTTGGATGAAGGAATTGAATGTAATATCTCCAAGTTTGCAGATGACACTAAGCTGGGTGGCAGTGTGAGTTGTGAGGAGGATGCTAAGAGGCTGCAGGGTAACTTGGACAGGTTAGGTGAGTGGGCAAATGCATGGCAGATGCAGTATAATGTAGACAAATGTGAGGTTATCCACTTTGGTGGCAAAAACAGGGAGGCAGAATATTACCTGAATGGTGACAGATTAGGAAAAGGGGAGGTGCAACGGGACCTGGGTGTCATAGTACATCAGTCATTGAGAGTTGGCATGCAGGTACAGCACGTGGTGAAGAAGGCAAATGGCATGTTGGCCTTCATAGCGAGAGGATTTGAGTATAGGAGCAGGGAGGTCTTACTGCAGTTGTACAGGGTCTTGGTGAGGCCACACCTTGAATATTGTGTACAGTTTTGGTCTCCTAATCTGAGGAAGTACATGCTTGCTATTGAGGGAGTGCAGCAAAGGTTCACCAGACTGATTCCCGGATGGCAGGATTGACATATGAAGAAAGGCTGGATCGACTAAGCTTATATTCACTGGAATTTAGCAGAATGAGAGGGGATCTCATAGAAACATATAAAATTCTAACGGGATTGGACAGGTTAGATGCAGGAAGAATGTTCCCGATGTTGGGGAAGTCCAGAACCAGGGGTCATAGTCTAAGGATAAGGGGTAAGCCATTTAGGACCGAGATGAGGAGAAACTTCTTCACTCAGAGAATTGTGAACCGGGGAATTCTCTACCACAGAAAGTTGTTGAGGCCAGTTCGTAAGATATATTCAAAAGGGAGTTAGATGTGGCCCTTATGGCTAAAGGGATCAAGGGGTATGGAGATAAAGTAGGAATGGGGTACTGAAGTTGCATGATCAGCCATGATCATATTGAATGGTGGTGCAGGCTTGAAGGACCGAATGGCCTACTCCTGCACATATTTTCTATGTTTCTATGTCCACCACCTCCTCCTCAAGTGGTGGAGCTATGCCGCATGGCAATGGCCTCGCCCTCATGATGGACAAGTTGTACAGCATGCAGCAGACAATGACAAAAAGGTGAACAGGACTGGGAACTACATATTATGGGGTATTTGACAATTCGGAAGGACAGACAGAAAAGAAAAGGAGGTGGGGTAGCACTGTTAATACAGGATGAGATCAGTGCATTAGTGAGAAATGATACTGGCTCAGAGGACCAAGATGTTGAATCAGTTTTAGGTGGCGATACGGAATAATAAAGGGAAAAAGTCACTGGTGGGCGTAGTCTATAGGCCCCCTAACAGTAGCTACACTGTTGGACCAACTATAAATGAAGAAATAACGGACTATTTTAAAAAAGGAACGGCAATAATCATGGGCGATTTTAACCTTCATATTGATTGTACAAATCAAATTGGTCAGGGTAGTTCATGGAGTGTATCCTTGAATAGTACGTTGCGGAATCAACCAGGGAGCAGGCTATCTTAGATCTGGTACGGTGTAATGAGACAGTATTAATAAATGATCTCGTAGTAAAGGATCCTCTCGGAATGAGTGACCATAACATGGTTGAATTTCAAATTCAGTTGGAGGGCGAGAAAGTTGGTTCTCAAACCAGTGTCCTAAATTTGAATAAAGGAGACTGCAAAGGTATGAGGGCTGAGTTGGCTAAAGTGGACTGGAAAAATAGATTAAAATATTGGGACGGTTGATGAGCAGTAGCAGACATTTAAGGAGATATTTCATAATTTGCAACAAAAATATATCCCAATGAGAAGGAAAGACTGTAAGAGAAGGGATAATCATCCGTGGCTAACTAAGGAAATAAGGGATGGTATCAAATTGAAAACAAGGGAATACAATGTGGCCAAGACTAGTGGGAGGCCAGAGGATTAGGAAACTTTTGAAAGCCAGCAAAGAACAACTAAAAAAAATGATAAAGATAGGGAAGATAGATGATAAAAGTAAACTAGCACGGAATATAATAATAGATAGTAAGTGTTTCTACAGGTACATAAAAAGGAAAAGATTGGCTAAAGTAAATGTTGGTCCCCGAGAGGATGAGAGGATCATGGTGGAAGACACTAAAAACATCCCAATAGTGGATAATCAAGGGGCTATAGGGAGGGAAGAACTTAATACAATCACTATCACTAATGAAGTAGTACTCGGTAAAATAATGGGACTAATGGCGGACAAGTCCACTCGACCTGATGGCTTACATCCTAGGGTCTTAAAAGAAGTGGCTGCAGAGATAGTGGATGCATTGGTTGGATGCATTGGTTGTAATCTACCAAAATTCCCTGGATTCTGGGGTGGTCCCAGTGGATTGGAAAACTGCAAATGTAATGCACCTAAGGAGGCAGACAAAAAGCAGGAAACTATAGATCAGTTAGCCTAACAACTGTCGTTGTGAAAATGCAGGAGTCCATTATTAAGGAAGCTGTAATGACACATTTGGAAAAGTATGATTCAATCAAGCAGAGTCAGCATGGTTCTATGAAAGGGAAATCATGTTTGACACATTTGCTGGAGTTCTTTGAGGATGAAACGAGCAGGGTGGATAAGGGGAAACCAGTGGATATGGTGTATTTGGATTTCCAAAAGGTATTCGATAAAGTGCCACATAAAAGTTACTGCACAAGATAAAAGCTCACGGGGTTGGGGGTGGTATATTAACATGGATAGAGGATTGCTAACTAACAGAAAGTCGGGATAAATGGGTCATTTTCCGGTTGGCAAACATTGACTAGATGGGTGCCGCAGTGATTGGTGCTGGGTCCTCAACTATTTACAATCTATATGGATGACTTGGATGAAGGGACAGAGTGTAATGTAGCCAAGTTTGCAGATGACACTAAACTGGGTGGTGGTGTGAGCTGTGAGGAGGATGCTAAGAGGCTGCAGGGTGACTTGGACAGGTTAGGTGAGGGGGCAAATGCATGGCAGATGCAGTATAATGTGGATAAATGTGAGGTTATCCACTTTGGTAGCAAAAACATGAAGGCAGAATATTATCTGAATGGTGCAGATTAGGAAAAGGAGAGGTGCAACGAGACCTGGGTGTCATGGTACATCAGTCATTGAAGGTTAGCATGCAGGTGCAGTAGGCGGTGAAAAAGGCAAATGGCATGTTGGCCTTCATAGCTAGGGGATTTGAGTATAGGAGCAGGGAGGTCTTACTGCAGTTGTACAGGGCCTTGGTGAGGCCACACCTGGAATATTGTGTTCAGTTTTGGTCTCCTAATCTGAGGAAGGATGTTCTTGCTATTGAGGGAGTGCAGCGAAGGTTCACCAGACTGATTCCCGGGATGGCAGGACTGACATATGAGAAGAGACTGGATCAACTGGGCCGGTATTCACTGAAGTTCAGAAGAATGAGAGGGGATCTCATAGAAACATATAAAATTCTGACGGGACTGGACAGAGATGCAGGAAGAATGTTCCCGATGTTGGGGAAGTCCAGAACCAGGGGTCACAGCCTAAGGACAAGGGGTAAGCCATTTAGGACTGAGATGAGGAGATACTTCTTCACTCAGAGAGTTGTTAACCTGTGGAATTCTCTACTGCAGAGAGTTGTTGATGCTAGTTCGTTAGATATATTCAAGACAGAGTTAGATATGGCCCTTACGGCTATAGGAATCAAGGGATATTGAGAGAAAGCAGGAAAGGGGTACTGAGATAAATGATCAGCCATGATCTTATTGAATAGCAGTGCAGGTTCGAAGGGCCGAATGGCCTACTCCTGCACCTATTTTCTATGTTTCTATGTTTCTAAGATAGAAAGATGGGTGGGAAAGCAAATTGTGAGGACACAAAAAATCTGCAAAGGGATATAGACAGGCTAAGTGAGTAGGCAAAAATTTGGCAGATGGAGTATAATGTGGGAAAATGTGAGGTTATCCACTTTGGCAGAAAGAATAGAAAAGCAAATTATAATTGAAATGGAGAAAAATTGCAAATTGCTGCAGTACAGAGGGACCTGGGGGTCCTTGTGCATGAAACACAAAAAGTTAGTATGCAGGACAGCAAGTAATCAGGAATTCAAATGGAATATTGGCATTTATTGCAAGGGGGATTGAGTATAAAAGCAAAGAAGTCTTGCTACAAATCTACAGGGTATTGGTGAGGCCACACCTAGAGTACTGCGTACAGTTTTGATCTCCGGATTTAAAGAAGGATATAATTGCATTGGAGGCTGTTCAGAGAAGGTTCAGTTGGTTGATTCCGGAGATGAGTGGGTTGACTTATGAATATAGGTTGAGCCTATACACATTGGCGCTCAGAAGAATGAGAGGTGATCTTATCGAAACATATAAGAAAATGAGGAGGCTCGACAAGATGGATGCAGAGAGGATATTTCCACTCATATGGGAAACTAAAACTAGGGCACTGTAATGTATGTACATGAGGTCTTCCCACCACCAGGGGACACTACCGTCGGAGGTCCTAGGGTCATAGGTACACTCGTGCTGGGCCCGGTATATAGCCTGAACTTCACCTTTGTATCTTGACTTCTGGAAGCCATTAAAGACTGACCAGGTTACACCAAATCACTGGCTCACAGTACGGAGTTCATTGTATCATTTCATATGCCACAACTGGTGACGAGGTAAATACGAACCCACGCAAAAGTATGGTGAGCACAGCACGATCGAGTACTGTTGGAATTCTCAAAGAGATTCAATGAGGGAGAGGATTGAGGAGATTTCACGGATAGTCTTGACCAGTATTTCGTGGTAAACGACCTAAACAAAGACGAGGATGCAGAGAAGCGCGGGGCAGTTCTCACCGTCTGTGGCCCCACGATCTATGCACTCATCAAGAATCTGCTCTCACCCACCCTTCCTACAGAAAAGGATGACAACGAACTGTGTGCTCTAGTTCGGGAACACCTTAAACCCATGAAAGGAATCCTCATATCCAGATATCGCTTCTATACACACGTTTGTCCAGAAGGCCAGGACGTAGCGGCATTTGTTGCCGACCTGTGACGTCTTGCAGGGCCTTGCAAATTTGGGCCTGCTTTGGAAGACATGCTGCGTGACTTTTTCGAGATCGGGGTCAACCATGAGGCGATCTTAAGTAAGCTGCTGGCTGCGGAGATGCCGAACCTCAGCAAGATCATCACCATCACCCAGGGCACGAATCAGATATCGTGACAAAACAGGAACTCCACGGCAAGTACTGTGTACAAAATTGTATCGACGGCTGGCAGAGCTGCACATGGCAGGGCCTAGTCGACTGTGTATGTGAGAACGGGAGTCGCTCAGAGTTCGCCATCGAGGGCCTACACGACTGCGTCTGCGAGAACGGGAGCCGCTCAAAGTTCACCATTGAGGACCTACTCGACTGCGTATGTGAGAACGGGAGTCGCTCAGAGTTCGCCATCGAGGGCCTACTCGACTGCGTATGTGAGAACGGGAGTCGCTCAGAGTTCACCATTGAGGACCTACTCGACTGTGTATGTGAGAACGGGAGTCGCTCAGAGTTCACCATTGAGGACCTACTCGACTGTGTATGTGAGAACGGGAGTCGCTCAGAGTTCGCCATCGAGGGCCTACTCGACTGTGTATGTGAGAACGGGAGTTGCTCAGAGTTCGCCATCGAGGGCCTACTCGACTGCGTATGTGAGAACGGGAGCCGCCCAAAGTTCGCCATCGAGGACCTACTCGACTGCGTATGTGAGAACGGGAGCCGCCCAAATTTCGCCATCGAGGACCTACTCGACTGCGTATGTGAGAACGGGAGCCGCCCAAAGTTCGCCATCGAGGACCTACTCGACTGCGTATGTGAGAACGGGAGCCGCCCAAATTTCGCCATCGAGGACCTACTCGACTGCGTATGTGAGAACGGGAGCCGCCCAAAGTTCGCCATCGAGGACCTACTCGACTGCGTATGTGAGAACGGGAGCCGCTCAGAGTTCGCCATCGAGGACCTACTCGACTGCGTATGTGAGAACGGGAGCCGCTCAAAGCCCGCCATCGAGGGCCTACTCGACTGCGTATGTGAGAACGGGAGCCGCTCAGAGTTCGCCATCGAGGACCTACTCGACTGCGTATGTGAGAACGGGAGCCGCTCAAAGCCCGCCATCGAGGGCTTACTCGACTGCGTATGTGAGAACGGGAGCCGCTCAGAGTTCGCCATCGAGGACCTACTCGACTGCGTATGTGAGAACGGGAGCCGCTCAAAGCCCGCCATCGAGGGCCTACTCGACTGCGTATGCGAGAACGGGAGCCGCCCAAAGTTCGCCATCGAGGACCTACTCGACTGCGTATATGAGAACGGGAGCCGCTCAAAGCCCGCCATCGGGCGCAAATCCAAACTCAACGTGTTGGCGATGCGGGGGCAATCACCAACCCCATTAGTGCCACTTCAGGCAGTATGTATGCAGAGGGTGTGCGAAGACGGGGCATCTTCAGCGGACGTGTCCGCAGCGAAGCAAGCGAGCTGCGACACACCACGTGGATGATGATCAATTCAGGGTGGATTTGGCGATGCAGCCGGAGGCATTTGAGCGCTCTGAGGAGGAAGTGTATAGCGTATGTCCGTTCCTAACAAAGAGCCAACCGATAATGATGGAGATAAAATTAAACGGCACCCATGGAATTAGACACGGGTGCGAGTTAATCGATAATGAGCCAGAGGACTTTCGAAAAGCTATGGGAGACCAAGGCAGAGAGATCCAAGCTGAGTCCGATAAATGTGAAGTTTCGTACCTACACCAAAAAGCTCATACCAGTGATCAGTAGTGCACCAGTAAGAGTGTCGTACGAGGGAGCGGTTCATGATCTACCGTTATGGATTATCCGAGGCAACGGCCCATCGTTATTCGGCAGGAATGGCTCGAGAAAATAAAATGGAAATGGTACGATATCAAAGCTTTGTCATCAGCGGAGAGGATTTGTGTCCTCAAGTGCTGAGCAAATTTACCTCACTGTTTGAATCGGGAATTGGCAGCTTCAAGGGAGCCAAGGTGCAGATTCACCTAAGCCCAGACACAAGGCCCATCCATCGCAAAGCCAGGGCGGTCCCGCACATGATGAGAGAAAAGGTCGAGCTCGAAATGGACAGGCTACAACACGAGGGGGTCATCTCACCGGTCGAATTTAATGAATGGGCCAGTCCCATTGTTCCGGTGTTAAAGAGCGACGGCACGGTCAGGATTTGTGGAGACTACAAGGTCACAATCAACCGAGTTTCGAAACAAGATACCCGCTACCGAAAGCTGATGACCTGTTTGCAATGCTAGCCGGGGGAAAATCGTTCACCAAATTGGATCTAACGTTGGCCTACATGACACAGGAACTGGTTGAATTATCAAAGAAACTAATGTGCATCAACACGGACAAAAGACTGTTTATTTACAACAGTCCTTTTGGCATTCGTTCGGCGGCAGCCATATTTCAGAGAAACACGGAGAGCCTATTGAAATCCGTCCCCAGGACCGTGGTATTCCAAGACCACATCCTAGTCACAGGTCGTGACACTGCCGAGCACCTGCACAATCTGGAAGAGGTTCTGCGTCGTCTGGACAAAATGGGACTCAGGAGGAAACGTTCGAAGTGCATTTTCATGACACCAGAGGTCGAATTCCTTGGATGAAAGATTGCTGCAGACGGAATCAGGCCTACTGACGCAAAAACAGAGGCCATCAAAAATGCGCCCAGGCCCCAGAATGTGAGGGAGCTTTGTTCATTCCTGGGTCTTCTCAACTACTTCGGTAACTTTTTACCCAAATTGAGCACGTTATTAGAGCCTTTGTACAAGCTGCTCAGGAAAGGAGATGACTGGGTGTGGGGTGAACTTCAAGACAAAGCCTTTGAGAAGGCTAGAAATCTGCTGTGTTCCCACAAGCTACTGGTACTGTATGACCCATGCAAGCGTCTAGTTTTGACCTGTGATGCGTCGTCCCATGGGGTCGGCTGCGTACTCCAGCAAGCCAATGAGTCAGGCAAACTACAACTGGTTGCATATGCGTCTCGAAGCCTGTCCAAGGCGGAAAGAGCCTACGGTATGTTAGAGAAAGAGGCTTTAGCATGTGTTTATGGGGTTAAAAAAATGCACCAGTACCTATTTGGGCTTCGCTTCGAGCTGGAAACCGATCACAAGCCGCTTATATCGTTGTTCTTGGAACATAAAGGTATCAATATCAACGCGTCATCCCGCATCCTGAGGTGGGCGCTGACATTATCAGCCATTCGCCATACACCAGGCACTGACAACTGCACTGATGCATTGAGCCGGTTACCGTTGCCCACACCGGAGGTGGAAACGCCAATGCCCACAGAGCTACTCATGGTCATGGATGCCTTTGAGAGTGAAGGGTCACCTGTCACTGCTCAACAAGTTAAGACCTGGACCAGCCAGGATCCGACCCTATAGATTGTAAAACATTGTATTCTTAACAGGGACTGGTCGAATATCCGCAAGAAAATGGGTGATGAAACAAAACCATACAGCCGTCGCAAAGATGAGCTTTCCATCCAGTCCGACTTTTTACTGTGGGGTAATCGTGTTGTAATGCCCAAGAAAAGCAGGGCGAGATTTGTACGGCAGTGACACAGTACGCATCCCGGTATTGTCATGATGAAGGCCATCGCCAGGTCCCATGTTTGTTGGCCTGGCACTGACTCAGACTTAGAGTCATGCGTGCATCAGTGCAGCACTTGCATGCAGTTAAGCAATGCCCCAAAGGAAGCTCTGTTCAGTCTGTGGTCATGGCCATCCAAACTGTTGTCTAGAATCCACATCGACTTTGCGGGCCCCTTCCTCGGTAAAATGTTTTTTGTAGTGGTGGATGCAAATTCCAAATGGATAGTGTTGTGTATGGAGAAAGAGTCAGACTGAACACTGTGAGCTCAAAGTAAAGTGTGACCTTAGTCTTTTATTGCAGTTCCCCAGAGTGCCTCTCCAATCTATGAAGCCTCCTTAAATAACTGTGCTTCCAAGGGAGAGCAGGTGTGTTGAATCATTTGTTGGGCCCTCGCTGGGCTAGTGTGCAGCTGGCCTTGCTGGGCTGCCTGGTGTGTTGGGCCCTGCTGGGCTGCTGTGGATGATGGGTTCTGCTTTGTGGTCAACCGTGGTGCTGGTTGCCACTGGTGTGTATGTTGGGGGATCAAAAAAGGTTGAGTCTAAGGTGGGTTGCTCAGGATAGAAATATAGAAAATAGATGCAGGAGTAGGCCATTTGGCCCTTCAAGCCTGCACCGCCATTCAATAAGATCATGGCTGATCATTCGCTCAGTACCCCTTTCCTGCTTTCTCTCCATACCTCTTGACCCCTTAGCCGTAAGGGCCATATCTAACTCCCTCTTGAGTATATCCAATGAGCTGGCATCAACAACTCTCTGCGGCAGGGAATTGCACAGGTTAACAACTCTCTGAGTGAAGAAGTTTCTCCTCATCTCAGTCCTAAATGGCCTACCCCTTATCCTAAGATTGTGTCCCCTGGTTCTGGACGTCCCCAACATTGGGGACATTCTTCCTGCATCTGACCTGTCCAAACCGTCAGAATTTTAAACGTTTCTATGAGATCCCCTCTCATTCTTCTGAACTCCAGTGAATACAGGCCCAGTTGATCCAGTCTTTCTTCATATGTCAGTCCGCCATCCCGGGAATCAGTCTGGTGAACCTTCGCTGCACTCCCTTAATAGCAAGAATGTCCTTCCTCAAGTTAGGAGACCAAAACTGTACACAATACTCCAGGTGTGGCCTCACCAAGGCCCTGTACAACTGTAGTAACACCTCCCTGCCCCTGTACTCAAATCCCCTCGCTATGAAGGCCAACATGCCATTTTCTTTCTCAACCGCCTGCTGTACCTGCATGCCAACCTTCAATGACTGATGTACCATGACACCCAGGTCTCGTTGCACCTCCTCTTTTCCTAATCTGTCACCATTCAGATAATAGTCTATCTCTCTGTTTTTACCACCAAAGTGGATAACCTCACATTTATCCACATTATACTTCATGTGCCATGCATTTGCCCACTCACCTAACCTATCCAAGTCATTCTGCAGCCTCATCGCAGCTCACACCGCCACGCAACTTCGTGTCATCCGCAAATTTGGAGATACTACATTTAATTCCCTCGTCTAAATCATTAATGTACAATGTAAACAGCTGGGGCCCCAACACAGAACCTTGCGGTACCCCACTAGTCACTGCCTGCCATTCTGAAAAGTACCCATTTACTCCTACTCTTTGTTTCCTGTCTGCCAACCAGTTCTCAATCCACGTCAGCATACTACCCCCAATCCCATGTGCTTTGACTTTGCACATTAATCTCTTGTGTGGGATCTTGTCGAAAGCTTTCTGAAAGTCCAAATACACAACATCAACTGGTTCTCCCTTGTCCACTCTACTGGAAACATCCTCAAAAAATTCCAGAAGATTTGTCAAGCATGATTTCACTTTCACAAATCAATGCTGACTTGGACCTATCATGTCACCTCTTTACAAATGCGCTGCTGTGACATCCTTAATAATTGATTCCATCATTTTACCCACTACCGATGTCAGGCTGACTGGTCTATAATTCCCTGTTTTCTCTTTCCCTCCTTTTTTAAAAAGTGGGGTTACATTGGCTACCCTCCACTCCATAGGAACTGATCCAGAGTCTATGGAATGTTGGAAAATGACTGTCAATGCATCCGCTATTTCCAAGGCCACCTCCTTAAGTACTCTGGGATGCAGTCCATCAGGCCCTGGGGATTTATCGGCCTTCAATTCCATCAATTTCCCCAACACAATTTCCCGACTAATAAGGAATTCCCTCAGTTCCTCCTTCTTACTAGACTCTCTAACCCCTTTTATATCCGGAAGGTTGTTTGTGTCCTCCTTCGTGAATACCGAACCAAAGGACTTGTTTAATTGGTCTGCCATTTCTTTGTTCCCTGTTATGACTTCCCCTGATTCTGACTGCAGGGGACCTACGTTTGTCTTTATTAACCTTTTTCCCTTTACATATCTATCGAAGCTTTTGCAGTCCGGCTTAATGTTCCCTCCAAGCTTCCTCTCATACTCTATTTTCCCTACCCTAATCAAACCCTTTGTCCTCCTCTGCTGAGTTCTAAATTTCTCCCAGTCCCCGGGTTCGCTGATATTTCTGGCCAATTTGTATGCCACCTCCTTGGCTTTAATACTATCCCTGATTTCCCTAGATAGCCACGGTTGAGCCACCTTCCCTTTTTTATTTTTACGCCAGACAGGGATGTACAACGACGCATCACATGCTAGTACCAAACGCTTGCATGGATCATACAACACAAGCAATTTGTTTGAGCATAACAATTTTCTCGCTTTTACAAAGGCATTTTCTTAGCTTTTGCCCCAAACCCAATCGTCCCCTTTTCGTAGCAAGACATGCAGTGGTTCTAACAGTGTGCTGACACCTGGTAAGAAGTTACCACAGTAGTTCAGGAGTCCCAGAAACGACCGCAGCTCCGTCACATTCTGTGGCCTCGGTGCGTTCTCAATTGCCTCCGTCTTCGTGTTGGTGGGCCTGATGCCGTCCGCCGCAATCCTCCTTCCCAGGAACTCCACTTCAGGTGTCAAGAAAACGCACTTCGAACGTTTTAATCTGAGCCCCACACGGATGAGTCAATTAAGAACCTTCTCCAGGTTCTGCAGATGCTCGACTGTATTCCAACCTGTGACCAAGATGTCGTCCTGGAAGACCACGGTGTGCGGGACCGACTTCAGTAAACTTTCCATGTTTCTCTGGAATATCGCCGCCGCCGATCGGATTCCAAACAGGCATCTGTTATAAACAAAAAGACCTTTGTGCGTGTTGATGCAGGTGAGGGCCTTCGAAGATTCCTCCAGTTCCTGCGTCATATAGGCTGAAGTCAGATCCAGCTTCATGAACGTCTTTCCTCCCACCAGCATTGCAAAGAAGTCGTCGGCCTTTGGTAGTGGGTATTGATCCTGCAGGGAGAAACGATTGATAGTTACTTTGTAATTGCCACAGATTCTGATGGTGCCGTCTCCCTTGAGGACTGGGACGATAGGACTGGCCCACTCGTTGAACTCGATCGGGGAAACGATGCCCTCTCTTTGCAGCCGATCTAGTTCGATCTCTACCCTTTCTCTCATCGTGTATGGTACTGCTCTCGCCTTGTGATGGATGGGTCACACCCCTGGAATTAGGTGGATCTGCACTTTTGCTCATTGGAATTTCCCAATACTTGGTTCGAACAGCGAAGGAAATTCGTTTAAGACCTGGGCACACGAAATGTCATCAGTGAGCGATAGCGCTCGGACGTCGTCCCAGTGCCAGCGTATCTTTCCCAGCCAGCTCCTGCCAAGCAGCGTGAGACCATCGCCCGGTACCATCCAGAGTGGTAGCTTGTGCATGGCTCCATTGTAGGAGACCTTTACGGTAGCACTGCCGATTGTAAGAATCAATTATTTCGTGTACGTTCTTAGTTTTGTGCGAACTGAAGTTAAGATTGGCCTTGAGGCCTTGTTGCACCACAACCTTTTTGCCCATGATGGACTGGCTCGCTCCCGTGTCCAGCTCCATTGACACCGGGAGTCCATTTAGTTCAACATTCAGCATTATCAGGGGACAATTCGTGGTGAATGTGTGCACCACATGTACCTCTGCCTCCTCGATCTGAGGCTCTGGTTCGTTGTGATCCTCCGTGGATCTGTCCTCCTCTGCAACATGGTGGTTTTCAGGTTTAACAGGCTTTGCAGCTCACCTGCACACTCGTTGGAGGTGTCCCACAGCCCTTGCAAACGTACACTTTGAATCGGCATGAATGGAAACGATGATCACCCCGCAGTACCAACAAAGTATTAATGGCCTTGCATTCATCACCCTTGATGGTGGACTCAGACGTCTCCGGACATGTAGCTGCAGGTATGTGTGACCTGCCCTGTACGTTACGATTCAAAAACAACATCACTTTGTTCACAGTACTTGTAGCAGCACTTGTGTGCTGAGAGCTTTTCTTCGTATTGTCACTGGTGGCAATGAACACCTGGGCTATCGCTATGGCCTTACTCAAGGTTGGAGTCTTACAGTCAAAAGTTTGTGAAGTATGATTTCGTGGCAAAGTACGAAAAAGTCTCTGAGCATGTGCTCCAAATGTCCTTCAAATTCGCAATGTCCTGCAAGGCGTCTTAGCTTGGCGACATAACTCGCCACTTCCTGGCCTTCAGACCTTTTGTAGGTGTAAAAACCGGTACCTCGCCATCAGAACGCTTTCCTTTGGGTTCAAATGCTCTCGGACCAGTGTGCACAAATCGTCGTACGATTTCTCCGTGGGTTTCGCTGGAGTGAGCAGATTCTTCATGAGGCCATACGTTGGTGCCCCACAGACGGTGAGGAGGATCGCCCTTCGTTTGGCAGTGTTTCCCCATCTAGCTCGTTGGCCACAAAGTATTGGTTGAGTCGCTCCACAAAAGTTTCCCAATAATCTCCCTCCGAGAATTTCTACAGGATGCCCACTGTTCTCTGCATCTTTGGGTTCGCCATCTGTATCTCGTCGCCAGTTGTTGTGTATGGCGAAAGAGTCAGACTGAACACTGTGAGCTCAAAGTAAAGTGTGACTTTAGTCTTTTATTGCAGGTCTCCAGAGTGCCTCTCCAACCTGTGAAGCCTCCTTAAATACCTGTGCTCCAAAGGGATTATGGGATCCCTTGGGACTCCATAGGATGAGCCCTCTGATGGCAGTACAGAGTAAATTCAAGTAAACATATATAACAGATAGAATGTGAGATCATGTCATCCAGCACTTCCACTGCCACCATTGAGAACCTGAGAGCCATGTTTACCACACATCGTTGTCAGCGACAATGGACCGTGATTCACGAGCTTGGATTTTCAAGAGTTCATGAAACGCAACAGCATAAAATACGTGCGGTCAGGCCTGTTCAAATCCGCGCCCAATGGTCAAGCGGGGCACGCAGTTCAAACCATCAAGCAGAGCCTGAAACGCGCAACTCACGGTTGTTTGCAGACACGCCTGTCACGCATACTGCTCAGTTACAGGACAAGGCCACACACGCTCACCAGGGTCCCGCCTGTGGAACTATCGATGGAGAGGCCTCAAAAACAGGCTCTCTCTCGTCCATCCTGACCTTAACGTTCATGTCGAAACCCGACGTCAATGCCAGCAGTGGTATCATGACCATGCCGCAGTGTCACGCGACATACATGTAAATGACCCAGTGTATGTACTTAACCATGGTCAAGGGCCCAAGTGGCTCCTGGGCAATGTTACGGATAAAGAGGGTAACCGGGTGTATATGGTTAAGCTCAAGAATGGGCAAATGTGCAGGAAACACATTGATCAAATCAAGCTAAGACACACTGACAAACCGGAACAGTTGGAAGATGACATTGCGAGCTTAGACAACCAACCAACTCATATCCAGTCACCAGAAGAACCCACTGTGGTCAACGCCCAGCCGCAAGTCATGAGAGACTCGGAAAGCACTGGGATTGTACTGAGACGGTCAACCAGGTAGCAAAGGGCTCCGGACCATCTGAACTTGCAATATGGACTTGTGCCAAGAACTGGAGGGGGGGAATGATGTAATGTATGTACATAAGGTCTTCCCACCATCGGGGGCACTACTGTCGGAGATCCAAGGGTCATAGATACACTTGTGCTGGGCCCGGTATATAACCTGGACTTCACCTTTGTATCTTGACTTCTGGAAGCCATTAAAGACTGACCAAGTTACACCTAGTCACTGGCTCACAGTACGGAATTCATTGTATCATTTCATACACCACAGGCACATAGTCTCAGAATAAGGGGCCGCCCATTTAAAACTAAGATGAGGAATTTCTTCTCTCAGAGGGCTTTCAATCTATGTAATTCTCTGCCCCAGACAGCTGTGGAGGCTGGGTCATTGAATATATTTAAGGTGGAGATAGATAGATTTTTTGAGCAATAAGGGAGTGGGAGCAGGCTAGGAAGTGGAGCTGAGTCCATGATCAGATCAGCCATGATCTTATTGAATGGCAGAGCAGGCTTGAGGGGCCAAATGGCCTACTCCTGCTCCAATTACTTATGTTCTTATGACACTCGCTGAGTTGAGTATTGCAGGGCTCCTCCCGAGCGGTTAAGGCAGCGGAACTGTTGTTTGAGCACTGAGGGTTTGCATCATAGAATCATAGAAATTTACAGCACAGAAGGAGGCAATTTCAGCCCATTGTGTCCGTGCCGGCCGACAAAGACCTATCCAGCCTAATAATACTTTCCAGCTCTTGGTCCACAGCCCTGTAGGTTACGACACTTCAAGGGCACATCAAAGTACTTTTAAATGTGGTGAGGGTTTCTGCCTCTTCCACCCTTTCAGGCAGTGAGTTCCAGGCCACCACCCCACTCTGGGTGAAGAAATTTCCCCTCAAATCCCCTCAAAACTATCTACCAATTATTTTAAATCTATGCCCCTTGGTTGTTGACCCATCTGCTGAGGGAAATAGGTCTGCCATGTGGGACCTTCTCAAAAGCTTTGCTAAAATCCATACACACTACCTTCACGAACCCTCGTTGATATCTCCTCAAAAAATTCAATCAAGTTAGCCAGACACGATTTTCCCTAAACAAATCCATGCCGACTGTCCTTGATTAATCTGTGTCTTTCCAAATGAAGATTTATCCTGCCCCTCAAAATTTTCTCCAATAATTTTCCCACTACCGAGGTTCGGCTGACTGGCCTTAAATTACTTGGTCTATTCCTTTCTCCCTTTTTAAACAAAGGTACAATGTTAGCAGTCCAACAGCACCAGACTTGTAGCCAGAGAGGATTTGGAAATGATGGCCAGAGCACCTGCCATTTCCTCTTTTGCTTCTCTTAACAGCCTGTGATACATTTCATCTGGGCCTGGGGATTTATCCACTTTCAAAGCTGCTAAACCCCTTAATACTTCTTCTCTCACCATGTTTATTTTATCTAATATTTCACATTCCTCCTCCCTGATTGCAATGTCTGCATCACCCCTCTCTTTTGTGAAAACAGACGCAAAGTGTTCATTAAGAATCATACCATGTCTTCTGCCTCCACACACAGATTACCTTTATGGTCTCTAATCGGCCCTACTCTTTCTTTAGTTATCCTCTTGCTCTTAATGTATTTATAAAATATCTTTGGGGTTTCCTTGATTTTACTTGCCAAAGCATTTTTAATGCTCTCTCTTTGCTTTCCTAATTTCCTTTTCAATTTCATGCCTGCATTTTCTATACTCCGCTAGAGTTTCTGCAGTATGGAGTCCTTGGTATCTGTCATAAAACTTCCTTTTTTTCTTTATCCTACCCTGTATTTTCCTTTGACATCCAGGGGGTTCTAGATTTGTTAGTCCTTTTTCTTTAAGGGAACATACTTGCTCTGAACCCTCCGGATCACCTCCTTGAGTGCCTCCCACTCTGACAATGATTTACCTTCAAGTAGCTGTTTCCAGTCCACAATGGCTAAATCATCTCTCAGCTTAGCAAACTTTCTTTTCCCCAATTGAGAACTGTCATTCCTGGTCTATCTTTTACTTTTCCATGACTACCATAAATCTAACTGAATTATGATCACTAGCACCAAAATGCTCTCCCACTAATACCCCTTCCACCTGCCCAGCTTCATTCCCGAAAACTCAGTCCAGAACCGCCCCTCCCTTGTTGGGCTTGCTACATACTGGATATAAAGGTTCTCCTGAATGCATTTTAGCAATTCCGCACCTTCTATACCATTCACACTAATTTTAACCCAGTTAATATTAGGATAGTTGAAATCCCCTACTTTCACTACCCTATAGTTGTTGCACTTCTCAGAAATTTGCCTACACATTTGCTCTTCTATCTCCCTCTGATTGTTTAGGGAGCTATAATACACTCACAGCTGTGTGACTGCCCCTTTTTTATTATTCAATTCGAATCGTATGGCCTCATTTGATGATCCTTTCAACATCTCCCCTCCTCTTTGATCAATACTGCATCCCCCCTCCTTTTTTACCCTTCACTCTATCCCATCTGAAAACCCTGTAACCAGGAATGTTGAGCTGCCACACCTGCCCTTCTTTCAGCCATGTCTCAGTAATAGCATTAATATCATACTCCCAAGTGTCTATCTGTGCTCTCAGCTCATCTGCCTTATTCCCTATACTCCTTGCATTGAAGTATATACCATTTAGCACTGCCAAACTTCCTTGTTATCTATTTTCTAGCCCTTGGCTCCTCTGTCTTCCAAATTCACTTTCTACTTTTTTGCTTTCCAATTCCAGCTAAGCTCTCCCTACTATTCTCAGGTTCCCATCCACCTGCCAAGCTAGTTTATACCCTCCCCAATACCACGAGCAACGCCCCCCCCCCTCCCCCACAAGGAGAATATTGGTCCCGGCTCTGTTGAGGTGCAACCCGTCCAGCTTGAACAGGTCTCACCTCCCCCAGAAACGGTCTCAATGCCTCAGGAATCTTAAGCCCTCCCTCCTACACCATCTCGCCAGCCATGCATTCGTCTGTCCTCGCCTCCCATTTCTGTATTACCAGTACGTGGTACCAGGAGTAATCTGAACATTACCACCTTTGAGGTCCTGCTTTTTACCTCTTTCCTAGCTCCCTAAAATCTGCCTACAAGACCTGATCCCTCTTTCTACCTATGTCATTGGTACCGCTAATGGACCACGACCTCTGGCTGTTCACCCTCTCCCTCCAAAATACCCTGCAGCCGCTCATTGACATCCTTGGCCCTGGCCCCAGGGAGGCAACATACCATCCTGGAGCCACGTCTGCACCGCAGAAACGCCTGTTTACTCCCCTAATTATTGAATCCCCTACCATTATTGCTCTTTCACTCATCTTCCTTTTCCCCTGTGCAGCTGAGCCACTCGTGCTGCCATGGACTTGGCTCTGGCTGCACTCCCCAGAGGAACTATCATCCCCACCAGTACTCAGAACAGAATACTGGTTGAAGAGCGAGATGCACTCAGGGGACTCCTGCACCACTTACCTGGTCCTCCTCCTCCTCCACACCGTTAAGCTACGAGGTGGTCAACTCTAGAAATGTGCTCTCCACGAAGTTCTCAGCCTCGCAGATGCATCCCAGTGACTCCAATCGCTGCTCTAGCTTTGAAACCCGGAGCTCAAGTTGCTGTAGTCGGATGTGGTCATCCAGGCTACGCGAAGCGTCCAGGACTTCCCACATGGCACAGGATGTGCACTCCACGAGACTGAGCTGCCCTGCCATGCCTTTAGTTATTTGATCATGAACTAAACAATGAACTATTTGACTACGAAATAAACGTAAAACTAAAGACAAAAACATGCACCGGCTACTCAGCAATTAGCTGTTTCCCTTGAGCCGACGTCACTCTGACGTCATACTTCGATCTTTGCCTCTGTTGTAACACAAAGCACTACAAATAGTTTGGGCAAAAAGCAGCAACTCTTTCTCCCTGTTCTCCGAATTCCCACTCTTTAAAATTCCCAAATAAACCACTCTGTTTAAGTCACTCCCTTTAAGACTGCTCTGTGCAGACCACTGCTCAATGATGATCCTGATGGCAGCATGGCCCTCATTTTTTGAGTGCTGCACACAAGTGTTGGGGTTGCGGAGGGGAGTCATGAGCCAGGTGGAGAGCAAATAGTTCTAGGCTCCAACCAGCCAGCCGCGAGCTTGATGTGGTGGCTGGAAGAGAGCTGGCACAACATTCTGGCACAAGATGAAGACATCGTGGCTGCTGCCAGGATAGCGGGCATTGACACTGAGGATCCACGTATGTGGTCGCACATCAGCTGCACATTGAGTGAGTGGTAGCCTTTGCAGTTAAGGAATAACTCAGGACTGCTAATGCACCATGAAAAAGTCTGCTATCCTGGCAAAGCCACATGCACTCTCGTGCTGTTTCTCTCTGGTCATGAAGAAGGAAATGTAGTCCCTTCTCCTACTGTACAGAACATCTGTGACCTGGCGGATGGAGCAATGGACAGCAAGCTGGGCGAAGTTGGAGATGTCGTCTGTTGCACACTGGAAGGATCCACTGGCATAGAAATTGAGCGCGATGGTAACCCTGACTGCCACTGAGAGAGCATTGTTGCTCATGATCTGAAGCTCCAGGTCTGGTTGCAGGAGGTTGCAGAGCTCTGTGACCTCGTTCTTGGTGAAGCGCAGCCTTCGAACACCCTGTTCCTCAGTGAAATTGAGGTAGGAGAACTGCTACTGGAATAACCTGGGAGGGTAAGACCTCCTGTTGAGAGGCCTGTTGGCCCTCCTACCTCTGACCACAATTTGCACTCTTTCTCTGTGCCTCAGTTTACTCTGACGTTGACGCTGAAGGGCGAGGTTCAGTGCCAGCACAGTCCCCATGAAAGGATCCAAATGTTGAACTTTCAAATCTCCCCTCAATGAAACTCAGGAATCTTTATGAAAAAAAACACACCTTCAATTCCAAATTGCTCAAATTGGTCAAAAGGCCTGTTTGTCTATGTGAAAGTAACAAGGAAGCATTATTAGCCAACTAAAACTAAACCGGATGTTGGCGCCTTTAAATAGAGCTCCTCCAGCCGACATCCAACTGAAAGCCACCTCCTCTCCCTATTGTTGTTAATGGCAGGCACACAAGCACGGGCGAGAGGCAATTTAGCATCCGGGGTGCTATGCACAGCGATGACATCATGCTCCCCGGACACAAGAGATTGGGCACAACGGCATACCACCACCACAAAATTCCCACCAAATTTAGCGTGAGTCGCTGATCTCACCGTGCCCGGTGGCAAAGCTATTTGCCTCGATAGTGCTAACGGGAGATGCAAAGGCACCCAATTTCGCCCCTATAGACTTTTAAAACTATCTAAGCACAGTTTCATGACATCATATTCTGAATAGCCAAGGGCATTGGTGGTTCCTCTCCTGTGAGCCTTAGCCCTTCACCTACATTTCCCCCAAAAATCCAATTATGGGTTTTATTTAATAAAGTAGTATTTTACAGAGTCAAATTATCTAGTCTGTGGCATTCTGAATCTAAACTGAAACTTCAACTACAAAATGTAAAAAAAAATGTAGGCTATGTGGATGTATTAATTCAGATACAATATATTTCACATTACCTGTAGTTGCAAAGTCTGTGTAAATACCATTAAAGAATCCCCATAAGGAACTTTGGTCTCATATTACTCTGAGTGACAAATAAAGGAACCATTGTGCTCCATTACTGATTGTTACCTGGTCAAGTAGCTAATGCTGGAGGTTAGCTTCCACGCTCCTAAAAATGTTATTAATTTATTGAGAGTATTCACTTGAAGCAATTCAAAAAAGTCAAGTGTCAGTAAATATTTTTATTATGTATGCTGCAAATATTTTTTACTGGAATAGGAAAGTTATTTGGTATTTTTCTTTTCTCCTATTTTTAGGCATTCCGACACGAGCCACATGTCCTTGGCTGAGAAAGCAGATACGGAACTGCTGCCTGGTGGCTGGCAGTTGCTCTTTAACTAAAAAGGAAAGAATGGCATTTATACAGCACCTTTCACATCTCCCCAAAGCACTTCACATTATTTGGTATTTTTTGCTCCTTTTCCTTTCGTGGGTTTTACTACACCAGGCTCATGTCCTTGGCTGAGAAGGCAGGTTCAAATGACTGCTTTTGAAGTGTAGTGAAATACTTTTGAAGTTTAATCCCTGTTGTAATGTAGGAATGTCCATCTGAACAACCAGCCAGGGCTTTGGTTCAACACCTCACCCAAAAGACAGCAGGGGAAAAATTGGATGCCTCCCGTTTGCAACCCCAGGGGCGTTAACGGGGTGAAAATGACTTTGGGACCGCATGCGGCATTGCTAACGACTCCTGCTAAATTCGGCGGGAGTTTAGCGGCGGCACTACGGCGTTACGCTCCAACCTCCCACGCCCGAAGATTGTGACATCATCGCCGTACGCATCGCACCGGCACCTAAATTGGGTTTTATCGCCCGGTGCCGCTTCAGGGGACAACAGCGACAGCTTCAGGAGACTCGTACCTGACGGCCAACTACTACCGGGGCAAAATTTAAAGGGGGGGTGGTGGCCGGCTGCTGCTGCTGCTGAAAAATACATTCCATTTTGCTTCCCGCCCTGGCAGTCAGTGCCGCGGTTGCTCAGACCGGCACTCTGCTCAAGAACTGAGCTGATCACACGGCACCCCTGCGGTCCGGGGAGGTGGGTTCCTCTTATGCAAAGTATGCAGCTTAGGCCCTTCCCTTTAATTCAGGGAAGAGCCCCTCGTACGCGGCTAAGTGCATAGCGCTGCTGAGCCTTGCGCCTCGCTCCTGCCCTAGGTAGGAAGTGGAGCGCTTGATTTAGCGATAACCCCTATTTATCGTGAGGGGAGTGACTTCTGCGCCTGCCGAGTGTAACGGCCCCCGCAATTTCTAGCCCATCATCTCCAACAACACATCACTTCTGCACTTTAGCACATAACTAGGCTGACACTCGAGTCCTGAAATGGAGCTTGAACCCACAACCTTCTCGATTTAGAGAATGTTACCACAGTCAAGCTGATGTATAGCTAACAAATAGAAACATAGAAACATAGAAACATAGAAAGTAGGTGCAGGAGTAGGCCATTTGGCCCTTCAAGCCTGCACCGCCATTCAATAAGATCATGGCCGATTCCTTCAGTACCCCTTTCCTGCTTTCTCTCCATACCCCTTGTTCCCCTTAACCGTAAGGGCCATATCTAACTCCCTCTTGAATATATCCAATGAACTGGCATCAACAACTCTCTGCGACAGGGAATTCCACAGGTCAACAACTCTCTGAGTGAAGAAGTTTCTCCTCAACTCAGTCCTAAATGGCCAATCACTTATCCTAAGACTAGGTCCCCTCGTTCTGGACTTCCCCAACATCGAGAACGTTCTTCCCGGATCTAACCTGTCCAGTCCCATCAGAATCTTATATGTTACTATGAGATCCCCTCTCATCTTTCTAAACTCCAGTGAATTCAGTCTCTCCTCATATGACAGCCCAGCCATCCCTGGAATCAGGTGAACCTTCGCTGAACTCCCTCAATAACAAGAACGTCCTTCCTCAGACTAGGAGACCAAAACTGAACACAATATTCCAGGTGAGGCCTCACTAAGGCCCTGTACAACTGCAGTAAGACCTCCTTGCTCCTATATTCAAATCCCCTAGCTATGAAGGCCAACATACCATTTGCCTTCTTTACCGCCTGCTGTACCTGCGTGCCCACTTTCAATGACTGATGAACCATGACACCCAGGTCTCGTTGCACCTCCCCTTTTTCATGTCTGCCGCCATTCAGATAATATTCTGCATTCGTGTTTTTGCCCCCAAAATGGATAACCTCACATTTATCCACATTATACTGCATCTGCCATGTATTTGCCCACTCATCTAATCTGTCCAAGTCACCCTGCAGTCTCTTAGCGTCCTCCTCACAGCTCACACCGCCACCCAGTTTAGTGTCATCCGTAAACTTTGAGATATTACACTCTATTCCTTCATCCAAATTGGTAATGTATATTGTAAAGAGCTGGGGTCCCAGCACTGAGCCCTGCGACACCCCACTAGTAACTGCCTGCCATTCTGTAAAGGACCCGTTTATCCCGACTCTCTGCTTCCTGTCTGCCACGTCAGTACATTACCCCCAATACCATGCGCTTTGATTTTGTACACCAATCTCGTGTGCAGGATCTTGTCAAAAGCCTTTTGAAAGTCCAAATACACCACATCCACTAGTTCTCCCTTGTCCACTCTACTAGTTACATCCTCAAAAAATTCCAAAAGATTCATCAAGCATGATTTCCCTTTCATAAATCCATGCTGACTCGGTCCGATCCTGTCACCGCTTTCCAAATGGGCTGCTATTTCATCCTAAATGATTGATTCCAACATTTTCCCCACTACTGATGTCAGGCTAACTGGTCTATAATTACCCGCTTTCTCTCTCCCTCCTTAAATGATAGTTAAGAGCAAATAGTGTGACTGTCCTTGCAGTTTTACTATCTTTGTCTTGTGGGGATCTTTCTTCCTGTTGATGATATCTTTGATCATATATATGCACCTGTGTTCTACCAACACACGGCATGATCATCTTGCATGCTGCTATTTATACTTGAACATTTTAACCAGGCTGTGAACTCTTTCATGCAGTTATTACTTTTAAAGGCAATATATCACCCGCTCAGTACCTATACTCCATGTTGGAGCCACTGGAAGCTAACACGACAGGAGATCTATTAGCTGCTGCAATATGAAACTTCACGATGCAGCTTTTGTGGAGTAATTTAGCTTTTACTGCATTACACTTTAGAAAACGAGTTCATTTTTCTGCATAACCGATGCAAAATGGCATCATGGTGTTATGGACATCAGGGGCAGCCTGGCTGCCCCAAAAGATCACAGGATTCTCACAGAAAAAGTGATGGGCATTGATAATCGGCATTATGGATCCATTAACGGGGGTACAGGAGATTTCCCATGTGGTCAGTCAGCCCCTGATAGACATCACGTAGGTGGTGTGCATAATTCCATAGCATAGGTGTAGCAAACGTTTTTAGTAACAACAGACCCCTATAGTTTGTAGTAATCAGGGGAAGTCACAACGGGGAACAAAGAAATGGCAGACCAATTGAACAAGTACTTTGGTTCGGTATTCACTAAGGAGGACACAAACAACCTTCCGGATATAAAAGGGGTCAGAGGGTCGAGTAAGAAGGAGGAACTGAAGGAAATCCTTATTAGTCGGGAAATTGTGTTGGGGAAATTGATGGGATTGAAGGCCGATAAATCCCCAAGGCCTGATGGTCTGCATCCCAGAGTACTTAAGGAGATGGCCTTGGAAATAGCAGATGTATTGACAGTCATTTTCCAATATTCCATAGACTCTGGATCAGTTCCTATGGAGTGGAGGGTAGAAAATGTAACCCCACTTTTTAAAAAAGGAGGGAGAGAGAAAACAGGGAATTATAGACCGGTCAGCCTGACCTCAGTAATGGGTAAAATGATGGAATCAATCATTAAGGATGTCATAGCAGTGCATTTGGAAAATCATGACATGATAGGTCCAAGTCAGCATGGATTTGTGAAAGGGAAATCATGCTTGACAAATCTTCTGGAATTTTTTGAGGATGTTTCCAGTAGAGTGGACAAGGGAGAACCAGTTGATGTGGTATATTTGGACTTTCAGAAGGCTTTCGACAAGGTCCCACACAAGAGATTAATGTGCAAAGTTAAAGCACATGGGATTGCAGGTAGTGTGCTGACGTGGATTGAGAACTGGTTGTCAGACAGGAAGCAAAGAGTAGGAGTAAATGGGTACTTTTCAGAATGGCAGATAGTAACTAGTGGGGTACCGCAAGGTTCTGT
Source organism: Pristiophorus japonicus (assembly GCF_044704955.1). Classification (NCBI taxonomy): domain Eukaryota; kingdom Metazoa; phylum Chordata; class Chondrichthyes; family Pristiophoridae; genus Pristiophorus; species Pristiophorus japonicus. The sequence continues at coordinate 75,135,408 of NC_091981.1, forward strand.
GCTGGGGCCCCAGCTGTTTACACTGTACATTAATGATTTAGACAAGGGGATTAAATGTAGTATCTCCAAATTTGCGGATGACACTAAGTTGGGTGGCAGTGTGAGCTGTGAGGAAGATGCTATGAGGCTGCAGAGTGACTTGGATAGGTTAGGTGAGTGGGCAAATGCATGGCAGATGAAGTATCGGGCCCAAGTTTCCACAAGAAAAAAAACGGGCGTCCCTCCGAGCTGGGCGCCCGTTTTTTGCGCCTAAAATGGCGCCTTAAAAAATCCTCTGTATTCTCCACCTACTTACAGGTCCTCTGGCCCTCGGCGTGCCAGCACGAGCTGTGGGGGGGCGGAGCCAGGTCCCGGCGCTGAAAACAGTGCCGGGACCTCTGCACATGCGCGCTACAGTGGGCACGCAAGTGCAGTAGCTCCTGGCGCCGAACTGTGTGGGAGGGGCCCGAAGCACGCAGCCCCTAGCCCTGGCCCAATGGCCTCACTGGGGCTGCGTGAATAAGGCTCCTCCCACAGCCAGCTCCTGCTCCCCCCGCCCGACCAGACCCGACACCCGCTCTCCCCCCTCCCCGCCGACCAGACCCGACCCGACAGCCGCTGCCCCCCCCCGCCCCGACACCCAGTCCCCCCTCCCCCGCCCCGATCCGAGACCCGAGACCCGCTCCCTCCACCCCCGCCCCAACCCAAGACCGGACACCCGCTCCCCCCCCCCGCCCCGACCCGAGACCCGCTCCCCCGCCCTGACCCGACCAGAGACCCGAGACCCGCTCCCTCCCGACCCGACCCCCGCTCCCCCCGCCCCGACCCGAGACCCGCTCCGACCCGAGACCCACCCCCCCTGCCCCGAGACCCGCTCCCCCCCCCCCCCGAGACCCGACACCCGCTCCCCCCCCCCCCGACTGACCCGACCTGCGCTCCTGTTCCCCGACCCGACCCCCCCCATCTCTCTCTTCCCCCGCCGCACCACCCTCCCCCCCTCTCTCCCTCCCTCTCCCTCCCTCCCTCCCCCTCTCTCTCTCTCCCTCCCCCGCTCCCTCCCCCGCCCCCCCCCCTCTCTCTCTCTCTCTCCTCTCTCCCTCCCCATCTCTCTCTCTCTCCCTCCCTCCCCCTCTCTCTCTCTCTCTCCCTCCCTCCCCCTCTCTCTCTCTCTCCCTCCCTCCCTCCCCCTCTCTCTCTCTCTCTCCCTCCCTCCCCCTCTCTCTCCCTCCCTCCCCCTCTCTCTCTCTCTCTCCCTCCCTCCCCCTCTCTCTCTCTCTCTCCCTCCCTTTCTCTCTCTCTCTCTCCCCCTCCCGCTCAGTGGCACGAACGGCTGCAGAATTCTCCCTGGCTGAAGCACTTTCACACAGGTAGGAAGATGGTTTATTTAATCTTTTCTTGGCTTATAAATGTTTATTCAGGTTGGATTTATTTGTATAATATTTGTAGAAGTATAAATAAGGATTTATTGTCGAATTTAATGAGTTCCCTTCCCCCCCGCCACCTCGTTCTGGACGCCTAATTTGTAACCTGCGCCTGATTTTTTAATGTGTAGAACAGGTTTTTTCAGTTCTACAAAAATCTTCACTGGCTCCATTCTCCTTTAGTTTGGAGTACATTTTCACTGTGGAAACTTTCAAATCAGGCGTCAGTGGCCGGACACACCCCCTTTTGAAGAAAAAATTCTGTTCGAAACTAGAACTGTTCTGCCTGACTAGAACTGCAGAAAAAAAAATGTGGAGAATTGCGATTTCTAAAATAGTCCATTCTCCACCAGTTGCTCCTAAAAATCAGGTGCGAATCATGTGGAAACTTGGGCCCATAATGTGGATAAATGTGAGGTTATCCACTTTGGTGGTAAAAACAGAGAGACATATTATTATCTGAATGGTGACAGATTAGGAAAAGGGGAGGTGCAACGAGACCTGGGTGTCATGGTACATCAGTCATTGAAGGTTGGCATGCAGGTACAGCAGGCGGTTAAGAAAACAAATGGCATGTTGGCCTTCATAGCGAGGGGATTTGAGTTCAGGGGCAGGGAGGTGTTACTACAGTTGTACAGCGCCTTGGTGAGGCCACACCTGGAGTATTGTGTCCAGTTTTGGTCTCCTAACTTGAGGAAGGACATTCTTGCTATTGAGGGAGTGCAGTGAAGGTTCACCAGACTGATTCCCGGGATGGCGGGACTGACATATCAAGAAAGACTGGGTCAACTGGGCTTGTATTCACTGGAGTTCAGAAGAATGAGAGGGGATCTCATAGAAACATTTAAAACTCGGACGGGTTTGGACAGCTTAGATGCAGGAAGAACGTTCCCAATGTTGGGGAAGTCCAGAACCAGGGGTCGCAGTCTAAGGATAAGGAGTAAGCCATTTAGGACCAAGATGAGGAGAAACTTCTTCACCCAGAGAGTGGTGAACCTGTGGAATTCCGTACCACAGGAAGGTGTTGAGGCCAATTCACTAAATATATTCAAAAAGGAGTTAGATGGTGTCCTTACTACTCGGGGGATCAAGGGGTATGGCGAGAAAGCAGGAATGGGGTACTGAAGTTGCATGTTCAGCCATGAACTCGTTGAATGGCGGTGCAGGCTCGAAGGGCCGAATGGCCTACTCCTGCACCTATTTTCTATGTCTATGGGGCCAAGTTTCAGCCTGAGTTGCTCCTGTTTTTTTGGAGCAACTGGTTTAGAATGGAGTATCTTAGAAATTGCAATTCTCGGCATTTAGTTTGCTCCAGTTCGAGTCAGTTAGAACATTTTCAGTTTGGAACAGATTTTTTTTTCAAAAGAGGGCGTGTCCGGCCACTTACGCCCGTTTTGAAAGTTTAGGCAGTGAAAACATACTCCAAACTAACTTAGAATGGAGGAAGTGTAGATTTTTGTACGCTCAGTACGCGGAGGTCGTGCGACGGGGGGGAGGGGGGGAAGGAGAGAGTCGCGGAGGTCTGGTTGCCGGTGGGGGGGGGGGGGTGTGGGCGGAGGTCGGGTTGCCGGGGGGCGGGGAAGCGGAGGTCGGGTCGCTGGGGGGGGTAAGCGGAGGCGGCGGGGGCGGAGTTGGGGGAGCGGAGGTCGGGTCGCCGGGGCGGCGTGGGGAGAGCGGGGGTCGGGTCCGGTCCGATGCTCGTGCTGCGCCGCGCCCAGCTCCAGAGGACCTGCAGGGAGCCGGAGAATAGGTGAGTTTTTTTTAGGCGCACTTTGTGGCGTGAAAAACGGGTGTCCAGGTCCGGGCTGCGCCGTTTTAGTCGCGGCCCCAAACTTGGGCCCTATGTTTCTAATATTAGAGTAACGCAACAGGTTTTACAGAACTAGATGATAATTGTGCAGGTTGGACAAAAGAGGCTTCACTTAAGAACAAATGTCAAAAATAATTTGTCTTTCAAACAAAAAAGGGTTTGGGATTTCAGCATCTCATAATTTATTCGAAAATATAAGGTAGATATCATCAATTTGTATTCCTGGATGAGAATTCTACCCACCAGACACACATCTTGGAAATTCTGGTATGGACACCAGTGAACCTTGCGTACATTTTTTCATGAGCTCCCAGTGGGAGACACGCCATACCAGGAGCGCAAATTGGTAGAATCTACTCTATCCATTCAACAATATAAGTTGATTAAAACCATTTTTTTCCAATTTTTTGCCTCACTGAAGTGAAGCAAAAACTTGATGTAAAACTAAATATCAGTAAATCTTAGCTTTCTATCAGGGCAGCATGAACATTCCAGTGTTTTATGTTAATAAAACTCAGCAAAGCTATAAAGCTGAGAACTATTCCATAGCATTACCATCTGGGAATTTAGGCTGCATATTTTGTTTGAATATATTTGGCATGTTCCAAACAGTTTACCTCAGTTCAAACATCAGATGAGTCATTAAGTCATCATCATGGGCAGTCCTTCGAACGAGGATGACTTGCTTCCACACGAGTTCACAGATGTTTCAATGAAGGACTTGATATTCCAGTCCTGAACTCCAGTTAAAAGGGTGGAAGATGCCTGTGCGTGGATTTTTTTAACGTGTGGTGACCGTTATACATCATTCACCCCACGGGCTTGACAGAGCTAGGCCTTTATCCAGTGGCAAGGGTTAACCAGGACGACTGGAGACCTGCTCTGCTGTACGGACCTAGTGTGCACACACATCGCAGTGTGGGCTGGGCCGTGCTGCCCCTGGTCCCTCGGCTCTTCTGGGCCCCGTACCCTCAGTTGTCGCACCTCCGCCACGATCTCTCACCGCTCCTCCGCCACAAAACACTCGCCGCACCTCCGCCATGATCTCCCACCACACCTCCGTTGAACCTCCACCACGATCACTCACCGAACCTCAGCCACGATCCCTCAACGCTCCTCCGCCTCGAACACTCGCCGCACCACCGCCACGATCTTCCCGTTCCTCTGCTTTACCAGGGCCCCGCCGATGCTCCTGGCCATGCTCCAAACTGCGAGCTGGGTCCTGATGACGACATCCATTTGTGTTGGCTCGTGCTGGAAGTTGTAGTGGTATGCTCCAGCTCTTTTATGGCCCGACCTGTGGAGGTGTTCTCTCGCATTTCATTCCCCAGCTCGTGGAGGTATTCTCTCGCAGGTCGGGGGGGCCACGATTATTAAGTACATCAATGGTGTCTACAGATACTCTCTGAGTAATAATGAGTAAACAAGGTTTCACAACCAAATGCTTGGGAATAATTCCGTTTTTACTGCATTAGAAAGCCAGATCATTTTTCTGCATAACTGATGCAAAATGGCATCAGTTGTGGACATTGGTGGCTTCAGGTGTGGTGCCGGAGGACTAGAGGGAGAAAGGGATAGATCGAGTAATTACAGGCCAGTCAGCCTAACCACGGTGCTGGGAAAATGATTGGAAAGAATTCTGAGGGACAGGATAAATCTTCATTTAGAAAGACGCAGATTAATCAAGGATAGTCAGCACGGATTTATTAAGTGAAGGTCATGTCTAACAAACCTGATTGAAGTTTTTGAGGTGGTAACAAGGACGGTAGATGAGAGTAGTGTATTTGATGTAGTGTATATGGATTTTAGCAAGGCTTTTGATAAGGTTCCACATGGCAGACTGGTCATGAAAGTAAAAGCCCATGGGATCCAGGGCAAAGTGGGAAGTTGGATTCACAATTGGTTCAGAGGCAGGAAGTAGAGGGTTGATGGGTGTTTTTGTGACTGGAAAGTCGTTTCCACTGTGTTCCGCAGGGCTCAGTACTAGGTCTTTTACTTTTTGTGGTGTACATCAATGATCTAGACCTGAATATAGATATAGAGGGTATAATTAAGAGGTTTGCAGATGATAATAAAATCGGCTGCGTGATTGAGAATGAAGAAGAAAGCTGTAGACTGCAGGAAGATATCAATAAACTGGTCAGGTGGGCAAATGGAATTCAATCCGGAGAAGTGTGAGGTAATGTATTTGAGGAGGGCCAACAAGAGAATGCCCAATAAATGGTAGGACACTGAAGTGTAGAGGAGCAAAGGGACCTTGGCATGCAGGGCCACAGATCCTTGAAGGTAGCAGGCCAGATAGACATACGGAAGGCATACGGAATGCTTTCCTTTATTAGCCGAGGCACAGAACAGGAGCAGGGGGGGGTTATGCTTGAACTGTATAAAACACTAGTTAGGCCACAGCTAGAGTACTGCGGTCACCACATTATAGGAGAGATCTGATTGCACTAGAGAGGATACAGAGGAGATTTACGAGGATGTTGCCGGGAATAGAGAATCTTAGCTATGAGGAAAGATTGGAAGAGCTGGGTATGTTTTCCTTGGAACAGATGAGGCTGAAGGGAAACCTTATTGAGATGTATAAAATTATGAGGGGCCGAGATAAAGTGGATAGAAAGGACCTATTTCCCTTAGCAGAGGGGGGGAAAACCAGGGGGCATAGATTCAAAGTAATTGGTAGATGGTTTAGAGGGGATTTGAGGGGAAATTTCTTCACCCAGAGGGGGTCTGGAACTCACTGCCTAAAAAAGGTGGTAGAGACAGAAACCCTCACCACATTTAAAAAGTACTTGGATATGTACTTGAAAGTGCCATAACCTACAGGACTACGGGCCAAGAGCTGGAAAGTGGGATTAGGTTGAATAGCTCTTTGTTGGCCGGAATGGAAACGATGGGCTGAAATGGCCTCCTTCCGTGCTGTAACTTTCTATGATTCTATATGATTCTAGTGATTTTAAATACTGACATTAGAGTCTAAAGTCAGAATGGTTGTGAAGAGGCCTGGGTATAATCAGAACTGGAGAATTCCAAGACTATTTGTAGCAGTCATTAAAATCTGAGGAGGTTGAGATTATGAATAATTGCAGTCAGAGATTAATGTAGGGTAATAGGGCATTCTTGTTGTGAATGAAAGTGCCTAAAAGACTCGAGTGCATCGTGGAAATTGGTGTCTCTGTCCTATTCAATCAGTTCATTTATGATGTAATCAGTGGCAACATTAGAGTAAATGAGTATACATGGCCCATTAATGAAATAATCTCATGGATGATTGCCCAATAATGAAGTAATCCCAAGCTTTTAGGGAAAGATAGGAAAGGAAAAAAGGAGGGGTAGCAGTTTTGATTAAGGAAAATATTAGTGCAAGAAATAGAGAATGTCCTTCAGGGGTCAAAAAAGAATCTATTTGGTTAGAGGTAAGAAACAATAAAGAACTTATTATGTTACTTGTTGTATTTTATAGGCCATCAAACAGTGAGAAGGAAATAGAGGAGCAGATTTGCAAAGGAATTACTGTGAGGTGCAAAAACTACAGAGTAATGATAATGGGAGACTTTAACTGCCCCAATAATGGGCTCAAGTTTCGGACCCTCGCTAGAACGGCGCACATCGGAGAGGCCCACCTAATTTGTAGAACAAAAATTGTGCCGAATACTTACCTCGCGATTCTCCAATATCTGTCGGCCCATTTCCAGGTCGGCGCGGCGCAGCAGGAGCTGCTGGGGGCAGAGCTACAGTCCTGCGCCAAAAACAGTACCAGCAGCTGCGCGCGTGCGCAATAGTTCCTGGCCCTCCCAGCGCGTCCTGTCTCCTGGCGACGACCCTATCCCAGGCCAAAGGGACGTCGCCCCTATCCCGGGCCGAGTGGCCTGACACATCTTACCTCATCGTCGGCGGGGCCTGCCCAGCCTCTCGCTGGGAGCGAGCCCTGCCTGAAGTCCTCCTGGGAGCCTGGCATCAGCGGGGCCCACCCGCCCGGCCTCTCGCTGGGAGCGGGCCCTGCCTGAAGTCCTCCTGGGAGCCTGGCATCAGCGGGGCCCACCCGCCCGGCCTCTCGCTGGGAGCGGGCCCTGCCTGAAGTCCTCCTGGGAGCCTGGCATCAGCGGGGCCCACCCGCCCGGCCTCTCGCTGGGGGCAGGCCCCGCCCGAAGTCCTCCTGGGAGCGGGCCCTGCCTGAAGTCCTCCTGGGAGCCTGGCATCGGCGGGGCCCATCCGCCCGGCCTCTCGCTGGGAGCGGGCCCTGCCTGAAGTCCTCCTGGGAGCCTGGCATCGGCGGGGCCCATCCGCCCGGCCTCTCGCTGGGGGCGGGCCCTGCCTGAAGTCCTCCTGGGAGCCCGGTGTCGGCGGGACCCGTTCAGCCTCCCTCCCTTCACCCCCCCCCGTTCAGTCTCCCTCCCTTCCCCCCCCCCCCCCCCTTCAGCCTCCTTCCCTTCACCCCCCCCCGTTCAGCCCCTCTCCTCTCCCCCCTCCCCTCACCCCATCCCCCCACCCCCCTCTGCCAGAAACAGAGAGACACTGACAGAGAGAGACACACTGACAGAGAGAGAGAGAGAGAGAGAGAGACAATGGGGGTGGGGTGGGGGGGGCATCCCAGCACGCTGTTGGAGGGCTCCGGGTGCTGCAGTAGGTGAGTAGAAACTTAATTTTTTATTTAATGATTGATTTTTTATTCTTTATTAATTTTTTTTTGATTGATTTATTTATCATTTATTATTGATGATGGCTCTTTATTTGTAAAAGTGAAGTGTTTAATGTTTGTAAACCACCCCGCCCCCTCTTGTTCCCTACGCCTGATTTATAAGTATAGGTAAGGTTTTTCTGAGCATACAAAAATCTACACTTACTCCATTCTAAGTTAGTTTGAAGTAAGTTTTCGCTGCCTAAACTTGCAAAACAGGCGTAAGTGGCTGGACAAGCCCCCTTTCGAAAAAAAAAAATCTGTCCTAAAATGGAACTATTTTAACTCACTAGAACTGGAGCAAACTAAATGCTGAGAATTGCAATGTCTAACTTGCTCCATTCTAAACTAATTGCTCCAAAAAAATAGGAGCAACTCAGGCTGAAACTTGAGCCCATTGAATGGGCAGATAGGGTAGTAACTTCTGAAGTGTGTTCAAAAGAATTTTCTTGATCAGTATGTTTCCTAACTAATAAGGAAGGAGGCATTGCTGGATCTAGTTCTGGGGAATGAAATGAGTCAAATGGAGAATGTCACAATCAGGGGCATCTTGGGAAGAGTGATCATACTATCATAAGGTATTTGCTATTAGTTATAGAGAAGGACAAGGACCAATCTAGAATACTACTACTATTATTTCTGTATGATGGAAAAAGTTTATAATGGATGTCTAGTTTGGTTATCCATTCGATCGCCTCCTGAGATGCCGAGTGGAGAAATGAGCTGCCTCCCGCAACAGATCTTAGTGGACAAGTTGTTGTGATGTGTTCTGTGGTCTGGGACTTATGGCCACAGTCGCACTTTGGGTTGTCCCTCACCTTACACTTGTGGTGCAGATGGTCGCTTCGTTCATGCCCTGTGCGGATTCAGATGAACGCTGTCTTCGAGGGAGGTCGAAGCCAGGGACCTCTGCTATTGGGTCAGGAATGGGGTGTTGGTTCTCTATGCTGCGTGCGTCCCACAATTCCGTCCGTCTGGATAGTGGGTTGATACCAGCTGCGTGAATATTGGCTGCTGTTTACCAGAATGGCCAGCGTGATTTTAAACAGTTTTGTGGTGGATTTTTCAAATCTTTGTGAATGGGAAGGTCGATATTGCTCATGATTTTTTTCTGTCTTAAGGAGCATGGTGGTGTCGTGGCGAATGGCAGCCGGAGCAATGTGGGACAGCACCGGGAGCCACTTAGTTGGAATAAACATCTTCTGACACCATCCTCATGGTGGCACTTAGCTGCACGTCCACAATATTTGTGTGGCGGCTGCAGTACCATGAGGATGAGCAGTATTCTGCAGCTGAGTAGACTAGGGCCACTTATGGTGCGAAGTGTTCTGGCTGTGCTCTTCCATGACGTTCCAGCAAGTTTCTGAAACAGGTTCACCCTGGTTTTTAATTTTTGGTCAGTATTGGTGAGATGAGGTTGATAGATGAGAGTCCTGTCTAGGTATTTTGGGTGGGGTTCATGGGCAAGTCACATTCCACAGAAGGAAATACTGAGGTCTTTCCAATCGTCATTTTTGTTCAGATGGAATGTCGACAGAACTGTCTTCTGGATTGGTATGGAAGCCCCGAGTCCGGAAGTAGCATTCCAGTCGTTCTAGGCCACTGAGCATCCTACTTGCTTCCTCTATATATGTCTAATATTCTAGAATAAAATTACATAAATGGAGGAGGGCTAATTTCAGCGAATTGAGGAGGGATCTGGCCTGGGTAAATTGGAGTCAAAGACTGGTGGGCAGTAGTGTAATGGAGCAATGGGCCTTTAAAGAGATGGTTCAGGTACAGTCTAGATACATTCCACAAGGGGGAAAGGGAGGGGTAACACAAACCAGAGCTCCCTGGATGATAAAGGAACTAGAGAGTCGGATGAAGCAGGAAAAAGGGGCCTATGACAGATGTCAGCTGGATAATATAAAAGAGAATCAGGCTGTAAATAATAAGTACAGAGGACAAGTAAAAAAGGAAATAAGAGAGGCAAAGAGACAACATGAGAATAGATTGGTGGCTAACAGGGAAGGAAAAAGGTCTTCTATAGGTATATTAACATAAAAAGGGTTGTCAGTGGAGTAATGGGGCCAATTAGGGACCAAAAAGAAGATCTACTAGTGGGGACAGTAGGAATGGCATCGGTATTTGCCAAAGCTATTGTAAACGAGGATATTGCCAGTATACGAGACGAGATAAAAATAGATAAACAAGAGGGACTAGAAAGGCTGGCATTACTTAAAGTGGATAAGTTATCGGATGGGATTCATCCTTGGTTGCTTAGGGAACTAAGGGTAGAAGTTACAGAGGTACTGGCCATAATCTTCCAATTCTCTTGCGATACAGGTGTGGCACCACAGGACTGGAGAATTGAAAATGTTACAAAAGCAAAATACTGCGGATGCTCAAATTCTGAAATAAAACAGAAGATGCTGGAAATATTCAGCAGGTTCATTTCTGATACTTTCCTTCCCTTCCTCAACTTCTCTGTCTCCATTTCTGGGGATAGGCTATTGATAAACATTCACTATAAGCTCACTGACTCCAGCTTCCTGGGCTACACTTCCTCCTATGCCGCTTCCTGTAAGAACGCTCATCCATTCTCCCAGTTTCTCCATCTCCATGACATCTGCTCTGATGATGTCACCTTCCATACTAGTACTTTCGATATGTCTTCCTTTTTCCTCAACCAAAGATTCCCCTCTACCATGGTTGACATGGCCCTCGACCGTATCCATTCTATTTACCGCATTTCTGCTCTCAGCCCTTCCACTCCCTCCCAGAACTACAATCGGGTTTCCCTTGTCCTCACCTTTCACCCCACCAGCCTCCATTCAAAGTATCATCACCCGCCATTTCCACCACCAAACACATGATAAGAACATAAGAACATAAGAAAAAGGAGCAGGAGAAGGCCATTTGGCTCCTCGACTCTACTCCACCATTCAATAAGATCATGGCTGATTTGATCATGGGCTCAACTCCACTTCCCTGCCCGCTCCCCATAACTCTTTACTCCCTTATCATTCAAAAATCTGTCCATCTCTGCCTTAAATATATTCAATGACCCAGCTTCCACAGCTCTCTGGGGCAGAGAATTCCACAGATTTACAACCCTCAGAGAAGAAATTCCTCCTCATCCCAGTTTTAAATGGGCGACCCCTTATTCTGAAAATATACCCACTAGTTTTAGATTTCCCCATGATTGGAAACACCTCCTGTGCACCTACCTTGTCGATTCCCCTCATTAATCTTTTATGTTTCAATAAGATCACCTCTCATTCTTATGAACTCCAATCTGCTCAACCTTTCTTCATAAATCAATCCCTTCATGTCAGGAATCAACCTAGTGAATCTTCTCTGAGCTGCCTCCAATGCAAGTATATCCCTCCTTAAATAAGGAGAACAAAACTGTACACCGTACTCCAGGTGTGGCCTCACCAACACCCTGTACAGTTGTAGCAAGACTTCTCTGGTTTTATACTCCATCCCCCTTGCAATAAAGGCCAACATTGCATTAGCCTTCCTGATTACTTGCTGTACCTGTATACTAACTTTTTGTGTTTCATACACAAGGACCCCCAGGTCTCTCTGTACTGCAGCACTTTACAATTTTTTTCCATTTAAATAATAATTAGCTTTTTTATGTTTTCTGCCAAAGTGGATAACCTCACACTTTCTCACATTATACTCCATCTGCCAAATTTTTGCCTACTCACTTAGCCTGTCTATATCCCTTTGCAGATTTTTTGTGTATTCCTCACACCCATCTTTGTATCATCAGCAAATTAGGCTACATTACCACCACCAAACACATCTTCCCCTCCCCTCCCCTTTCAGCATTCCAAAGGGACCGCTTCCTCTGTGACACCCTGGTCCATTCCTCAATCACCCCCAACACTCCTACCCCTTCCCATGCAAACGCCCTTATACCTCCTCCCTTCCCACTGTCCAGCATCCCAAACACTCCTTCCAGGTGAAACAACGATTTACTTGTACTTCTTACAATTTAATAAACTGTATTCGCTGCTCACGATGCGGTCTCCACTACATAGGGGAGACCAAATGCAGACTGGGTGACCGCTTTGTAGAACACCTCCATTTAGTCCGCAAGCGTGACCCCGAGCTTCCGGTCACTAATTCTCCACTCCATTTCCACCCTGACCTCACCGTCCTCAGCCTCTTCTACTGTTCCAATGAAGCTCAACGTATGCTCGAGGAGCAGAACCTCATCTTTCTATTCGGCACTTTACAGCCTTCTGGACTCAACACCGAGTTCAACAATTTCAGGCCAGAACCTCTGCCCTATTTTTTTCACATGGCAGCTGTTGATGAGTCTGCCATTCCCATTTATACCTCATCTAGACTCATCTTTTGTTTCTTAACTTGTCCCATTATCATGTCCTTTTGCCTTGCATCATCATCCCTTTTGTTTTTTTAATCTCTTCTGCCGTCCACCCTATCACACACCTTCCCTTTTGTTCTTTCCTCCTCTGTCCCCTTTCCAATCTGTTACATCTCTCATTTTTTCCAGTTCTGACGAAGGGTCATCGACCTGAAACGTTAACTCTGATTCTCTCTCCACAGATAATATTCTGCCTGACGTACTGAGTATTTAGAGCATTTTCAGGCCAGTCAGTTTAATGTCGGTCATGGGGAAGCTTTTAGAAACAATAATCCTGGAGAAAATAAACAGCCACTTGGACAAGCATGGAGAGCCACCATGGATTCGTTAATGGAAAATTATGTTTAACTGACTTGGTTGAGATTTTTTATGAGGTAACAGAGATGGTGGATGAGGGCAGTGCAGTCGATGTTATGTTTATGGACTTTCAAAAGGCGTTTGAAAAAGGTACCAAATTTTGTTTTATTCATTAACTGGAGTATCCCGGGAGCAGGCGATTCGAAAGCTAAATGAGGCTAAAAATAAACTTGCCTTATTGGATAGGGTTTTTTTAAGATATAAATGAGTGATAAAATGTTATTATTCTTTTAGTTTATAAAACTCTTACGCTGATAAAAGCAAGCCTTATGCCTGCTTTTACTAGGCGTAAGATTTTAAAAGGCATTTGCTGGGCACTCGCAGAGGGCCATTTCTTTCGCATTCGTACGACCTGTCAAGAGGATCCTTGAGAAATCGCAAGTTCTGGGTCTGAGCATGTGTGTAGTGCATGCCGAAACCCGGAACTTGTGGAGATGGGCGTGTGCACAACTCGTACGGACCCAAAGGGGCCACATATTCAGCCTCATTATTTTTTGTGTATGACTGTCAGGCTGTTGTTTGACTCGTCTGTGTGACAGCTCTCCCAATTTTGGCACAAGTCCCCAGATGTTAATGAAACTTTGCAGGATTGACTGGGCTGGGTGTGCCTTTGCCGTGTCCAAATCCGGTGCCGAAGCGATGCCGGGTGGTCTGTCCGGTTTTATTATTATTGTTTTTCCTCGTGGATTTGATGCAACTGAGACTCTTGCTAAGTTATTTCAGAGAGCAGTTAAGAGACCAGGTAAGGGCGGCAGATCTCTTTCCCCAAAGGACATTATGGAACCAGATGGGTTTTTAATGGCAGTTTCATGGTCATCATAAGAACATAAGAAATAGAGGCAGGATTATGCCAGACACCCTTCGATCCTGCTCCGCCATTCAATAAGATCATGGCTGATCATCGACCTCAACTTCACTTTCCTACCCGATCTCCATATCCCTTGATTCTCCTAGAGTCCAAAAATCTAGCTATCTCAGCCTTGAATATACTCAAAGACTCAGCATCCACAGCCCTCTGGGGCAGAGAATTCCAAAGATTCACCACCCTCAGTGAGGAAATTCCTCCTCATCTGTCTTAAATGGCCTGAGACTGTGCCCCCTAGTTCTAGACATTCCAGCCAGGGGAAACAACCACTCAGCATTTACCCTGTAAATCCCCTTCAGAATCTTGTATGTTTCAATAAGATCACCTCTCATTCTTCTAAACTCAAGAGAGTATAGGCCCATTCTACACAATCTTTCATCACAAGACAGCCCTCTCATTCCAGGAATCAATCTAGTGAACCTTTGTTGCAACGCCTCCAAGGCAACTATATCCTTCCTCAGATAAGGAGACCAAAACTGTGCACATAGTGTGGTCTCATCAAGGCCTTGTACAATTGTAGCAAGACTTCCTTACTCTGATTCTCCAACCCCCTTGCAATAAAGGACAACATGCCATTTGCCTTCCTTATTGCTTGCTGTACCTGCTAGCTTTTTGTGTTTCTTGCACAAGGACTCCCAAATCTCTCTGAACACCAACATTTAAAAGTTTCTCACCATTTAAAAAATATTCAGTTTTTCTATTCTTCCTGCCAAAGTGAATAACCTCACATTTTCCCACATTATATTCCATCTGCCACCTTATTTCCCACTCATTTACTCTATCTATATCCCTTTGCAGACTCTTTTTTCCTCACAGCTTACTGTCCCACCTAGCTTTGTATCGTCAGCAAACTTGGAGTCATTACACTCGGTCCCTTCATCTACGTAATTAATATAGATTATAAATAGCTGAGGCCCCAGCATTGATCCTTGCGGCACCCCACTAGTTACAACCTGCCAACCTGAAAAAGACCCGTTTATCCTTATTCTCTGTTTTCTGTCCATTAACCAATTCTCACTCCATGCCAATACATTACCTCCAATCCCATGATCACTTACCTTGTGTAATGTGAGCTGTGAGGAGGATGCTAAGAGGCTGCAGGGTGATTTGGACAGGTTAGATGAGTAGGCAAATGAATGGCAGATGCAGTATAATGTAGATAAATGTGAGGTTTTCCACTTTGGTGGCAAAAACAGGAAGGCAGAATATTATCTGAATGGCGGCAGATTAGGAAAAAGGGAGGTGCAACGAGACCTGGGTCTCATGATACATCAGTCATTGAAAGTTGGCATGCAGCCGCAGCAAGTGGTGAAGGCGGCAAATGGCATGTTGGCCTTCATAGCGAGAGGATTTGAGTATAGGAGCAGGGAGGTCTTACTGCAGTTGTACAGAGCCTTGGTGAAGCCACACCTTGAATATTGTGTACAGTTTTGGTTTCCTAATCTGAGGAATGACATTCTTGCTATTGAACCAGTGCAACGAAGGTTCACCAGACTGATTCCCGGGATGGCAGGACTGACATATGAAGAAAGACTGGATCGACTAGGGTTATATTCAATGCAATTTAGAAGAATGAGAGGGGATCTCATAGAAATATATAAAATTCTGACGGGATTGGACAGGTTAGATGCAGGAAGAATGTTCCCGATGTTGGGGAAGTCCAGAACCAGGGGTCACAATCTAAGGATAAGGCGTAAGCCATTTAGGACCGAGATGTAATTATTAAAGATGTAATAGCAGCGCATTTGGAAAGCAGTGACAGGATTGGTCCAAGTCAGCATAGATTTATGAAAGAGAAATCATGCATGACAAATCTTCTAGAATTTTTTGAGGATGTAACTAGTAGAGTGGACAAGGGGGAGCCAGTGGATGTGGTGTATTTAGACTTTAAAAAGGCTTTTGACAAGGTCTCACACAAGAGATTAGTGTGCAAAATTGAGGTATTGGGGTAATGTACTGACATGGATAGAGAAGTGGTTGGCAGACAGAAAGCAAAGAGTCGGAATAAACGGGTCCTTTTCAGAATGACAGGCAGTGACTAGTGGGGTACCGCAGGACTCAGTGCTGGGACCCCAGCTATTTACAATATACATTAACGATTTGGATGAGGGAATTGAGTGTAATATCTCCAAGTTTGCAGATGACACTAAGCTGGGTGGCAGTGTGAGCTGTGAGGAGGATGCTAAGAGGCTGCATTGTGACTTGGACAGGTTAGGTGCATGGGCAAATGCATGGCAGAGGAAGTATAATGTGGATAAATGTGAGGTTATCCACTCGTGTGGCAAAAACAGGAAGGCAGAATATTATCTGGATAGTGACAGATTAGGAAAAGGTGCAACGAGACCTGGGTGTCATGGTACATCAGTCATTGAAAGTTGGCATGCAGGTACAGCAGGCGGTGAAGAAGGCAAATGGTATGTTGGCCTTCATAGCGAGAGGATTTGAGTATAGAATCAGGGAGGTCTTACTGCAGTTGTACAGGGCCTTGGTGAGGCCCCACCTGGAATATTGTGTTCAGTTTTGGTCTCCTAATCTGAGGAAGGCCATTCTTGCTATTGAGAGAGTGCAGCGAAGGTTCACCAGACTGATTCCCGGGATGGCAGGACTGACATATGAAGAAAGACTGGATCGACTAGGCTTATATTCAATGCAATTTAGAAGAATGAGAGGGGATCTCATAGAAACATATACAATTCTGACGGAATTGGAAAGGTTAGATGCAGGAAGAATGTTCCCGATGTTGGGGAAGTCCAGAACCAGGGGTCACAGTCTAAGGATAAGGGGTAAGCCATTTAGGACTGAGATGAGGAGAAACTTCTTCACTCAGAGAATTGTGAACCTGTAGAATTCTCTACCACAAAAAGTTGTTCATGCCAGTTCGTTAGATATATTCAAAAGGGATTTAGATATGGCCCTTACGGCTAAAGGGATCAAAGGGTATGGAGAAAAAGCAGGATTGGGGTACTGAGGTGAATGATCAGCCATGATCTTATTGAATGGTGGTGCAGGCTTGAAGGGCCGAATGGCCTACTCCTGCACCTATTTACTATGTTTCTATGTTTCTATGGGGAGAAACTTCACTCAGAGAATTGTGAACTTGTGGAATTCTCTACCACAGAAAGTTGTTGAGGCCAATTCGTTAAATATAGTCAAAAGAGAGTTAGATGTGGCCCTTACAGCTAACGGGATCAAGGGGGATGGAGAGAAAGTAGGAATGGGGTACTGAAGTTGCATGATCAGCCATGATCATATTGAATGGTGGTGCAGGCTCGAAGGGCCGAATGGCCTACGCCTGCACCTATTTTCTATGTTTCTATGTAATAATCTTTTATGTGGCACCTTATCGAAGGCCTTTCGAAAATCCAAATATACAACATCCAGCGGTTCCCCATTATCTACCCTGCTAGTTATATCCTCAAAAGGCTCTAATAAATTTGGCAAACACGATTTCCCTTTCATAAAATCATGTTGACTCTGCCTAATCATGTTATAATTTTGTCAGTGTCCTCTTACCATTTCCTTAACAATGGATTCTAGCATTTTTCCCAAAGACTGATGTCAGGCTAACTGGCCTGTAGTTCCATGTTTTCTCTCTCGCTCCTTTCTTGAATAGCAGTATTACAATTGCTATCTTCCAATCCGCTGGCAGGATGGCTCAGATGAATACGTGGCTTGAGCAGTGGTGCAGCAGGGAGGGATTCAAATTCCTGGGGCATTGGAACCGGTTCTGGGGGAGGTGGGACCAGTACAAACCGGACGGTCTGCACCTGGGCAGGACCGGAACCAATGTCCAAGGGGGAGTGTTTGCTAGTGCTGCTGGGAAGGAGTTAAACTAATATGGCAGCGGGATGGGAACCAATGCAGGGAGACAGAGGGAAACAAAAAGGAGACAAAAGCAAAAGACAGAAAGGAGATGAGGAAAAGTGGAGGGCAGAGAAACCCAAGGCAAAGAACAAAAAGGGCCACTGTACAGCAAAATTCTAAAAGGACAAAGGGTGTTAAAAAAACAAGCCTGAAGGCTTTGTGTCTTAATGCAAGGAGTATCCGTAATAAGGTGGATGAATTAACTGTGCAAATAGATGTTAACAAATATGATGTGATTGGGATTACGGAGACGTGGCTCCAGGATGATCAGGGCTGGGAACTCAACATCCAGGGGTATTCAACATTCAGGAAGGATAGAATATAAGGAAAAGGAGGTGGGGTAGCATTGCTGGCTACAGAGGAGATTAATGCAATAGTTAGGAAAGACATTAGCTTGGATGATGTGGAATCTATATGGGTAGAGCTGCAGAACACCAAAGGGCAAAAAACGTTAGTGGGAGTTGTGTACAGACCTCCAAACAGTAGTAGTGATGTTGGGGAGGGCATCAAACAGGAAATTAGGGGTGCATGCAATAAAGGTGCAGCAGTTATAATGGGTGACTTTAATATGCACATAGATTGGGCTAGCCAAACTGGAAGCAATACGGTGGAGGAGGATTTCCTGAAGTGCATAAGGGATGGTTTTCTAGACCAATATGTCGAGGAACCAACTAGGGGAGAGGCCATCTTAGACTGGGTGTTGTGTAATGAGAGGGGATTAATTAGCAATCTCGTTGTGCGAGGCCCCTTGGGGAAGAGTGACCATAATATGGTGGAATTCTGCATTAGGATGGAGAATGGAACACTTAATTCAGAGACCATGGTCCAGAACTTAAAGAAGGGTAACTTTGAAGGTATGAGGCATGAATTGGCTAGGATAGATTGGCGAATGATACTTCAGGGGTTGACTGTGGATGGGCAATGGCAGACATTTAGAGATCGCATGGATGAACTACAACAATTGTACATTCCTGTCTGGCGTAAAAATAAAAAAGGGAAGGTGGCTCAACTGTGGCTATCAAGGGAAATCAGGGATAGTATTAAAGCCAAGGAAGTGGGATACAAATTGGCCAGAAATATCAGCGAACCCGGGGACTGGGAGAAATTTAGAACTCAGCAGAGGAGGACAAAGGGTTTGATTAGGGCAGGGAAAATGGAGTACGAGAAGAAGCTTGCAGGGAACATTAAGACGGATTGCAAAAGTTTCTATCGATATGTAAAGAGAAAAAGGTTAGTAAAGACAAATGTAGGTCCCCTGCAGTCAGAATCAGGGGAAGTCATAACGGGGAACAAAGAAATGGCAGATCAATTGAACAAGTACTCTGGTTCGGTATTTACTAAGGAGGACACAAACAACCTTCCGGATATAAAAGGGGTCAGAGGGTCTAGTAAGGAGGAGGAACTGAGGGAAATCCTTATTAGTCAGGAATTTTTGGGGGGAAATTGATGGGATTGAAGGCCGATAAATCCCCAGGGCCTGATGGACTGCATCCCAGAGTACTTAAGGAGGTGGCCTTGGAAATAGCGGATGCATTGACAGTCATTTTCCAACATTCCATTGACTCTGGATCAGTTCCTATTGAGTGGAGGGTAGCCAATGTAACTCCACTTTTTAAAAAAGGAGGGAGAGAGAAAAGAGAGAATTATAGACCGGTCAGCCTGACCTCAGTAGTGGGTAAAATGATGGAATCAATTATTAAGGGTGTCATAGCAGCGCATTTGGAAAGAGGTGACATGATAGATCCAAGTCAGCATGGATTTGTGAAAGGGAAATCATACTTGACAAATCTTCTGGAATTTTTTGAGGATGTTTCCAGTAGAGTGGACAAGGGAGAACCAAATTGATGTGGTATATTTGGACTTTCAGAAGGCTTTCGACAAGGTCCCACACAAGAGATTAATGTGCAAAGTTAAAGCACATGGGATTGGGGGGTAGTGTGCTGACGTGGATTGAGAACTGGTTGTCAGACAGGAAGCAAAGAGTAGGAGTAAATGGGTACTTTTCAGAATGGCAGGCAGTGACTAATGAGGTACCGCAAGGTTCTGTGCTGGGGCTCCAGCTGTTTACACTGTACATTAATGATTTAGACGAGGGGAGTAAATGTAGTATCTCCAAATTTGCGGATGACACTAAGTTGGGTGGCAGTGTGAGCTGCGAGGAGGATGCTATGAGGCTGCAGAGTGACTTCGATAGGTTAGGTGAGTGGGCAAATGCATGGCAGATGAAGTATAATGTGGATAAATGTGAGGTTATCCACTTTGGTGGTAAAAACAGAGAGACAGACTATTATCTGAATGGTGACAGATTAGGAAAAGGGGAAGTGCAACGAGACCTGGGTGTCATGGTACATCAGTCATTGAAGGTTGGCATGCAGGTACAGCAGGCGGTTAAGAAAGCAAATGGCATGTTGGCCTTCATAGCGAGGGGATTTGAGTACAGGGGCAGAGAGGTGTTGCTACAGTTGTACAGGGCCTTGGTGAGGCCACACCTGGAGTATTGTGTACAGTTTTGGTCTCCTAACTTGAGGAAGGACATTCTTGCCATTGAGGGAGTGCAGCGAAGGTTCACCAGACTGATTCCCGGGATGGTGGGACTGACCTATCAAGAAAGACTGGATCAACTGGGCTTGTATTCACTGGAGTTCAGAAGAATGAGAGGGGACCTCATAGAAACATTTAAAATTCTGACGGGTTTGGACAGGTTAGATGCAGGAAGAATGTTCCCAATGTTTGGGAAGTCCAGAACCAGGGGTCACAGTCTCAGGATAAGGGGTAAGCTATTTAGGACCGAGATGAGGAGAAACTTCTTCACCCAGAGAGTGGTGAACGTGTGGAATTCTCTACCACAGAAAGTTGTTGAGGCCAATTCACTAAATATATTCAAAAGGGAGTTAGATGAAGTCCTTACTACTAGGGGGATCAAGGGGTATGGCGAGAAAGCAGGAAGGGGGTACTGAAGTTGCATGTTCAGCCATGAACTCATTGAATGGCGGTGCAGGCTAGAAGGGCCGAATGGCCTACTCCTGCACCTATTTTCTATGTTTCTATGTTCTAGAATCTAGGAAATTTTGGAAGATCAAAACCAATGTATCCACTCTCTCTGCAGCCACCATTTTAGAAACCTAGGATGTCGGCTGTCAGGTCCAGGGGATTGGTCAGCTGTTAGTCCCATTAGTTTCTCTAATACTTTTTCTCTATTTATGTTCGTTACTTGAAGTTCCTCACCCTCATTAGACCTTTAGTTCCCCACCATTTTAGGTATGCTTTTTGCATATTCTACTGTGAAGAGAAGTACAAAATATTTGTTTAATGTTTCTGCCATTTTCTTATTCCCCATAATAATTTCTCCTGTCTCAACCTCTAAGGGACCAACATTTAATTTTGCAACTCTCTACCTTATTACATACTTATAGAAGCTGTTCTAATCAGTTTTCATATTTCTTGCTAGTTTTCTCTCATATTCTACTTTTTCCCTTTTTATCAATTTTTTGCTGATCTTTTGCAGGTTTCTGAAACTCTCCCAATCCTCGGGCTTTTTGCTATTCTTCGCAACATTATAAGCTGCTTCTTTCAATCTAATGCTATCCTTAACTTCTTAAGTTAGCCATGGATGGATCACTTTTCCCGTGTTTCCTGTTTTCTTTCTCCCTCAAAATTTGCTTATGACACAAAACTTGGAAGAGTAGTCAGCAGTGAGGAGAATAGTAATAGACTTCAAGAGACATAAACAGGCTGGTGAAATGGCCAGACACAGAGCAGATGAAATTCAACGCAGAAAAGTATGAAGTGATATATTCTGGTAAGAAGAATGAGGAGAGACAACAATTTTAAAGGGGTTAGGGGGTACAAGAAGAAAGAGACCTGTGGGTGTTTATGCACAAATCTTTGAAGTTGGCAGGATAGGTTAACAAAGCAGTTAATAAATCATATGGGATCCTGGGTTTCACAAATGGAGGCATAGAGTACCAAAAGCAAGGAAGTTATACTAAACCTACATAAAACACTAGTTTGACCTCAGCTGGAGTACTGGTCCAATTCTCAGCCAAATTCAATTAGAAAGAACGTGAAAGCTTTGGCGGATACAATAGAGATTTATTGGAATGGTTCCCGGGATAAGGGATTCCAATTACCTGGATAGACTGGAGAAGCTGGGGTTGTTCTCCTTAAAGCAGAGATGGCTCAGACGAGATTTGAGAGAGGTGTTTAAAATCATGGAGTTTAGATAGAGTACATAAAGCAAAACTGTTTCCAATGGTCAATAACCATCATCATCATCATCATAGACAGTCCCTCGGAATCGAGGAAGACTTGCTTCCACTCCTGAAGTGAGTTCTTTGATGGCTGATCATTCCAATACGAGAACCACAGACCCTGTCACAGGTGGGACAGACATTCATCAAGGGAAGGGGTGGGTGGGACTGGTTTGCCGCACGCTCCTTCTGCTACTTGTACTTGACCTCTTCACGTTCTCGGCATTGAGATTCAAAGAGCTCAACGCCCTCCCGGATGCACTTTCTCCACCTAGGGCAGTCTTCGGCCAGGGGACTCCCAGGTGTCAGCGGTGATGTTGCACTTTATCAGGGAGGCTTTGAGGGTGTCCTTGTAACGCTTCTGCTGCCCACTTTTGGCTCATTTGCCGTGAAGGAGATCCACATAGAGCATTTGTTTAGGAAGTCTCATGTCTGGCATGCGTACTATGTGGCCTGCCCAGCAAGCTGATCGAATGTGGTCAGTGCTTCAATGCTGGGGATGTTAGCCTGGATGAGGACACTGATGTTGGTGCGCCTGTCCTCCCAGGGGATTTGCAGGATCTTGCGGAGACATCGTTGGTGATATATCTCCAGCGACTTGAGGTGTCTTCTGTACATCGTCCATGCCTCTGATCCATACAGGAGGATGGGTGTTACTACAGCCCCGTAGACCATGAGCTTGGTAGTAAGATTTGAGGGTCTGGTCTTCGAACACTCTTCCTCAGGCGGCACACTGGAGGCGATGTTGAATCTCCGCATCAATGTCTGGTTTTGTTGATAAGAGGCTCCCGAGGTATGGGAAATGGTCCGCGTTGTCGAGGGCCACGTCCTGAGTCTTGATGACTGGGGGCAGTGCTGTGCAGCAAGGACAGGCTGGTGGAGGACCTTTGTCTTACGGATGTTAAGTACAAGGCCCATGTTTTCATATGCCTCGGTGAATATATCAACTATATCCTGGAATTCAGCCTCAGACAGTGCGCAGACGCACGCGCACTGTCAATTTAGAGACTGTGGAGGGGTCGAGAGAAGTGGTAGTGAGGTAGAGCTGGGTTTCATCAGCGTACATGTGGAAACTGGTGCCGTGTTTCCGGATGATGGGAAATAGACAACATGTTCGAGCTATTTGGCAAAAAGCCTTACAAAGTAATGGTTTGGAAAAGTTCTACTTAGGACTAATCAACCTTAGTGATGGTGGATACAGATTCAATAGTAGCTTTCAAAAGGGAATCAGATAAATACTTGAAGGAGAAAAAATTGCAGGGATCTGGGGAAAGAACGGGGGAGTGGGACTAACTGGATTGCTCTTAAAAAGAGCTGCCGCAGACTCGAAGGGCAAATGGCCTCCTTCTGTGCTGCACTATTCTATGATTCCATCCACCCACCCCTTCCCTCAACGACTATCTGTCCCACCTGTGACAGAGTCTGTGGCTCTTGTATTGGACTGTTCAGCAACAAAAGAACTCACTTCAGGATTGGAAGCAAGTCTTCTTAGATTCCGAGGGACTGCCTATGATGATTGGGATCAGTGAGGGCATAAATTCAGGACAACAAATTAAAATGGTGATGCGATAATGAAGGCAGGTGATTGATCACCAAGGTTGATTAGTTCTAAGTAAAATGTTTCCAAGCCATTACTTTGTAAGGCTTTTTGCCAAATAGCTCTGACATGTTGTCTATTTCTCATCTACATGTTGCTCCTTGGCAACATCATCCGGAAACACAGCACCAGTTTCCACATGTACGCTGATGAAACCCAGCTCCACCTCACTATCACTTCGCTCGACCCCTTCACGGTCCCTAAACTGACAGGTTGCTTGTCCGACATCCAGTTCTCAATGAGCAGAAATTTTCTCCAAATGAATATTGGGAAGACCAAAGCCACTGTTTTCGGTCCCGCCACAAACTCCGTTCCCTAGACTGACTCCATCCCTCTCCCCAACTTCTGCCTGAGGCTGAACCAGACTGTTCACAATCTTGGTGTCTTACTTGACCCTGAAATGAGCTTTTGATCACATATCTGCAGCATAACTAAGACCGCCTATTTCTACCTCCTTAACATCGCTCGTCTCCGCTCTTGCTTCAGCTCATCCGCTGCTGAAGCCCTCATCCATGCCTTTGTGACCTCTGGACTTGATTATTCCAATGCACTCCTGGCTGGCCTCCCACATTCTACCCTGCTTGAGGTGATCCAAAACTCGGCTGCTGATATCCTAACTCGCACCAAGTCCCGCACACCCATCACCCCTGTGCTTGCTGACCTGCATTGGCTTCCGGTTAAGCAACGCCTCAATTTCCCCATCTCTGTAATCTCCTCCTTCAGCCCCACAACCCAAAATGTTTGCGCTCCTCTAATTCTGCCCTCCTGAGCATCCCTGATTATAATCGCTCCACCATCTGTTGCCTCGGTTCCAAGCTCTGGAACTGCCTGCCTAAACCTCTCCGCCTCTCTACCTCTCTTTCATCCTTCAAGACGCTCCTGAAAACATATCTTTTTGACCAACCTTTTGGTCACCTGCTTTCTACTTATGCAGCTCGGTTTCAAATTTTTATAATATAATATTTCTGTGAAGCGCCTTGAGACGTTTCACTACGTTAAAGGCGCTATATAAATATAAATTGTTGTTGCTGTCTATGATAAAACTGTCAATAAACAAAGTGAGATAATTGTGTTTTTTCATCACAGAATATGAAATCAAATCCGTACATTGCAGTAACTATGTAAATAATTATAACGAATCCAATATTACATTTGAACAACACTAAAATATTCAGATTATAAATCACAGTGCCATATAATTCACAATCCCACATTTAAAGATGTACAGGAGAAACATGACCAGGTGAGATCCGAGCCCTGATTTTACTCGAGATACAAATGCAGCATGCAAGGTGAGCAGGAAGTGCCCTTGATGGCCCTGGCATGAGGTGACGCAAAACAGCGGCTAGCGAATTGGCAGCCCATTTCACACACCAACCTTTTCTTCTCCATTGAAGGCAATGTATTATTTCCCCAATTAACTCTCCATGCTCAAAATGTCAACACTTTTCATATTTATACTTTAGTGGGAATCATTATTTGTGCACAACACCACCAATTTGGACCAAATAGAGAGATCCAGAACGCATCAAGCACCTGATAAGCCAGAGGCATCCTTATCTGATAATAAGCGGAAACCGCAGTCAATGCACTTCAGCATAAGATGTGCCGGCCATCGTTATCAGACCCGATGTTTCAAAAGGAACATTAGGCTACCAGAAAAGAAAGGTCAGTGCTTGAACAACCTTAACATCCACCTCCAGATCTGGATGAATTCGGTCAAACATTACCATGTCTTCCTCCCCACAGCGAAATCCTCATAATACGCCAGGATCATTTATGACTCCGTTTCTCCACAACAAACCACCTCCTTCCATAACCATTCTACCTTCACCTCCAACAGTGTGTGTGCAGAGCTCATGGATTTTTTTATCTTCAACATCAACACGTCCGTAGCCACCTTGTCCCTCTCCTTATACCTGCACTTGACCATCCTACTGCCCATCACCACCCCCAGCGCTGATCTCATCATTCTGCAATTTCCTTCCCATCGCCACCAAATTTAGAATTCTTGCGTTAGGGACATCGAACCAGTGTAGATCAAAGGGAATGGCAAGCGGGGCTTAGTATGACGCTGGAAGTTTGGACAAGTTGCAGTTTGTGGATGGTGGAGGTCAGATCAGCAAATAAAACATTGGAGAAATCGCCCTATGGCTTTGCCCCTTTCCCTCGCCTTACCTCTGCAACATTTTCCAGCGTTATGCCCCCTCCCATGCTCTTCCGTCATCTGAGTCTGGCCTTCTGTGCATTCTCAACCCCCACCCATGCATTCCTCCATAAATGACAGATCTTTCAGCCATTACAGATAACGGCCATGCCTCTTTCCCACAGTGGCAACTTTGCATAAATTGTCATAATATAAATAAAGATGCGTCATTTTTGGAAGCTATACTTCAGATAAGGTTCGTGTATTCGCCTCATGCACACATACACAAAAGACAACAACCTCCCTTCAGGAAAGCAGTTAACAGAGATGTGTTTAATTTTGTCATCGATATGTGATGCTTCTGGACAGAGTTGTATATTTATGCTGCCTGCAGGATCTCAAGTTAGAAAGAAATAAAACCCGGAGCTCTGGCTTCACTATAATTTAAATTACATTTCGTAACTGTCACATTTCTATCATAGTAGCAATTTGCACAGATGTAGATATTATTTAAGAAACACTGAGGGTAAATTTCCAGGAAGATTCTCCTGCTTGTCTGCCATAACTTCGGCAGAAAGGCCACCGAAACCTCAGAAAAAACATCTGGAACCTCTGCGTAAATTCACTCCCAACAGTTCAAGTTTAACCAGAAGAGCATCACATTTTTTTAAAATCACAATTTTGAATAGTAGCTTAAATCAGCTTCAGATTGGTCAGTGTTTTGTTTGTTGTCAGCCGAGGCAATAAATGGAGCAGTGAAACCACATCCAAGATTGGATCAAAAAGGAAGGCCCGATAATATGACCAAGCCCGTAGGTCTTCCTTTAGGCTGGCCATGGAAAATGTCTACAATAATGATGATCCTGCTCTCCTAACTGAAAGTCGATAGGAATCAATATTGGGTGGGGGGGGGGGGGGAGGGAACAATATCTATCATTGGTAACAAGTGAAAGATAAAAAGAAGTAACCTTTCTATAAACCTTTATTCAAATTTACAGGATGATTGTAGTGCTACAAAAATAAGTTGACAACTTGTTTCTAGTGTACCAGTAAAAACTGGTGTTAAACAGCTGGCACAAAGCAACACTGATCTTTTTGTTTTTAAAATCGTTGGAGTATTTTCCTTTTGACAGATATATTTTTCTGGTTTGCTTTTTAAAAGTTAAGTATAAACTACAAAAGGCTATCGGAGGAGACACTTCAGGAACCCCTAGGGTACCAAAATATCCTGAACTGGTGTTTCCTGCATTAGATACTATGTTCACTCCCCAATGATGAAAAGCTTCCCAATTGCCAAGATTTTTTGGCTGGGTTCTTAACATTAAATTTCTGAACTCTCAGTGGGAAGGGCCAGAGGTCAACATGCTTGCGTATTTGGCACCAGCAGCTGGTGACGTTCATCAGAACATGAGCCGACTGCTTTATCTGTGCTTGAGCCTAATTTTCTCTCCTTATTTCCCCCCCCCCCCCCCGCCCATCAACTCCTGATAATACATTATAGTTTTACAGTTCCTTTCAATCTCAGGGTGGGGAGGGGGGAATTGCTCATCAAGTAGAACACAGTCTTCACTACAACTTGTAACATCAATGTGCTCCATGCTTCGCTGACAAAATACATCTTTTCAGCCAGAAGAGACAGCATTAGAGGTCGTGGTCCATATCGGGACCAATGACAGGTAGAAAATGGGATGAGGTCCTGCAGGCAGAGTTTAGGGAGCTAGGAGAGAGACTAAAAAGCAGAACCTCGAAGGTAGTTATCTCCGAATTACTCCCGGTGCCATGAGCTAGAAATAGGAGGATAGAGCAGATGAATGCATGGCTGGAGAGTTGGTTCAGGCGGGAGGGCTTTAGATTCCTAAGGCATTGAGACTGCTTCTGGGGGAGGTGGGACCTGTACAAGCTGGACGGGTAGCACCTCAACAGAGCCGGGACCAATATGTGGGGGTATGCTCGTGCTGTTCGGGAGGGTTTAAACTAGCTTGGCAGGGGGATGGGAACTTGAGAATAGATTCAGTAAGGATGGGAGTAAAGCTGAAATTAGAAAGCAAAAATATAGAAAGTGAGTTTGAAGGACAGAGGAAGCAAGCAGGAAAAAAAGGGTAAAAAAACAAATTTAAAAGCTCCTTGTCTAAATGCACGTAGCATTCGTAACAAAATAAATGAGTTGACAGCACAAATAGATACAAATGGGTATGAGGAGAGACTGGATCAACTGGGCCTTTATTCACTGGAGTTTAGAAGGATGAGAGGGGATCTCATAGAAACGTATAAGATTCTGACAGAACTGGACAGGTTAGATGCGGGAAGGACGTTCCCGATGTTGGGGAAGTCCAGAACCAGGGGTCACAGTCTAAGGATAAGGGTTAGGCCATTTAGGACTGAGATGAGGAAAAACTTCTTCATTCAGAGAGTTGTAAACCTGTGGAATTCCCTGCTGTTGATGCCAGTTCATTGGATATGTTCAAGAGGGAGTTAGATATGGCCCTTACGGCGAACTGGATCAAGGGGTATGGAGAGAAAGCAGGAAAGGGGTACTGAGGAAGTGATCAGCCATGATCTTATTGAATGGCGGTGCAGGCTCGAAGGGCCGAATGGCCTACTCCTGCAACTATTTTATATATTTCTATGATCTGGTAGCTATTACAGAGACATGATTGCAAGGTGACCAGGACTGGGAACTAAATATTCAGGGGTATTTGACAATTCGGAAGAACAGCCAGAAAGGAATAGGAGGTGGGGAGCACTGTTAATAAAGGATAGCATCAGTGCATTGGTGAGTAACGATATTGACTCAGACGATCAAGATGTTGAATCAGTTTGAGTGGAGAAAATGAATAATAAAGGGAAAAAGTCGCTGGTGGGCGATGTCTATAGGCCCCCTAACATTAGCTACTCTGTTGGACGGAGTATAAATCAACAAATAATGGAGGCTTGTAATAAAGGAATGGCAATAATCATGGGTGATTTTAACCTTCATATTGATTCGACAAAGCAAATTGGCCAGGGTAGCCTTGAGGAGGATTTCATAGAGTGTATCTGGGATGGTTTCCTTGAACAATACATTGCGAAACCAACCAGGGAGCAGGCTATCTTAGATTTAGTACTGCGTAATGAGGCAGGATTAATAAATGATCGCTTGGTAAAAGATCCGACAGGAATGACTGACCTTAATATGATTGAATTTCAAATACAGTTGGAGGGTGAGTAAGTTAGTTCTCAAACCAGGGTACTAAGCTTAAATAAAGTAGCAATATGAGGGCAGAGTTGGCTAAAGTGGACTGGGAAAATAGATTAAAGTATGGGACGGTTGATGAGCAGTAGCAGACATTTAAGGAGATATTTCATAACGCGCAACAAAAATATATCCCAATGAGAAGGAAAGACTGTAAGAGAAGGGATAACCATCCGTGGCTAACTAAGGAAATAAGGGAGGGTGTCAAATTGAAAACAAAGGCATACAATGTGGCCAAGACTAGTGGCAGGCCAGAGGATTGGGAAATGTTTTAAAGCCAGCAGAGAACGACTAAAAAAATGATTGAGAGGGAAGATAGATTATGAAAGTTAACTAGCACGAAATATAAAAACAGATAGTAAGAGTTTCTACAGGTACATAAAAAGGAAAAGAGTGCCTAAAGTAAATGTTGGTCACCTGGAGGATGAGACTGGGGAATTAATAATGGAGAGACGCAGAAGAAATATTTTGTGTCGGTCTTCATGGTGGAAGACACTAAAAACATCCCAATAGTGGATAATCAAGGGACTATAGATAGGGATGAACTAAATACAATCACTATCACTAATGAAGTAGTAGTAGGTAAAATAATGGGACTAAAGACAGACAAGTCCCCTAGGGTCTTAAGAAAAGTGACTGCAGAGAGAGTGGATACATTGGTTGTAATCTACCAAAACTCCTTGGATTCTGGGGTGGTTCCAGCAGATTGGAAAACCGCAAATGTAACGCCCCAATTTAAAAAAGGAGGCAGACAAAGAGCAGGAAACTATAGACCAGTATACCCAACATCTGTCGTTGGGAAAATTCTGGAGTCCATTATTAAGGAAGCAGTAGCGGGAGATTTGGAAAAGCATGATTCAATCAAGCAGAGTCAGCATGGTTTTATGAAAGGGAAATCGTGTTTTACAAATTTGCTAGAGTTCTTTGAGGATGTGACGAGCAGGGTGTATAAGGGGGAACCAGTGAATGTGGTGTATTTGGATTTCCAGAAGGCATTCGATAAGGTACCACATAAAAGGTTACTGCACAAGATAAAAACTCATGGGGGTGGGGGTAATATATTAGCATGGATAGAGGATTGGCTAACCAACAGAAAACAGAGAGTCGGGATAAATGGTTAATTCTCTGATTGGCAACCAGTAACTAGTGGGGTGCCGTAGGGATCAGTGCTGGGACCCCAACTATTTACAATCCACATTAACGACTTGGAAGAAGGGACTCAGTGTAACGTAGCCAAGTTTGCTGACGATAGAAAGATGGGAGGAAAAGCAATGTGTGAGGAGGACACAAACAATCTACAAAAGGACATAGACAGGCTAAGTGAGTGGCCAAACATTTGGCAGTTGGAGTATAATGTTGGAAAGTGTGAGGTCATGCACTTTGGCAGGAAAAAAATCAAAAAGTTATTATTTAAATGGAGAAAGATTGCACAGTGCCGTAGTACAGCGGGACCTGGGGGTACTTGTGCATGAAACACAAAAGGATAGTATGTAGGTAAAGCAAGTGATCAGGAAGGCCAATGGTATCTTGGCCTTTATTGCAAAGGGGATGGAGTATAAAAGCAGGGAAGACTTGCTACAGTTGTACAGGGTATTGGTGAGGCAACACCTGGAATACTGCGTGCAGTTTTGGTTTCCATATTTACGAAAGGACATACTTGCTTTAGAGGTAGTTCAGAGAAGGTTCTCTAGGTTGATTCTGGGGATGAGGGGTTTGACTACAAGAAGCTAACTGACAAAGATGTTGTATATGAATTCCCAGAGTTCCAACTGTAAATTCAGCAGAATGGCTTAATTAAAAAATGTTTTGGTCATCTGACTTGTGCATTTTTTTTAAGGAAAGGTTGAGTAGGTTGGGCCTCTACTCATTCGAATTCAGAAGAATGATTGGTGATCTTATCGAAATGTATAATATTATGAGGGGGCTTGACAAGGTGGATGCAGAGAGGATGTTTCTGCTGATGGGGGAGACTAGAACTAGAGGGCATGATCTTAGAATAAGGGGCCGCCCATTTAAAACAGAGATGAGGAGAAATTTCTTCTTTCGGAAGGTTGTAAATCTGTGGAATTCGCTGCCTCAGAGAGCTGTAGAAGCTGGGACATTGAATAAATTTAAGACAGAAATAGACAGTTTCTTAAACGATAAGGGGCTAAGAGGTTATGAGGAGCGGGCAAGGAAGTGGAGCCGAGTCCATGATCAAATCAGCCATGATCTTATTGAATGGCGGAGCAGGCTCGAGGGGCCAAATGTCCTACTCCTGCTCCTATTTCTTATGTTCTTAGAAGGAGCAAAACAGCTTTCATAGAATCATAGAAGGATACAGCACAAAAGGAGGCCATTAGGCCCATTGTGCCTCTGCTGGCTCTTTGAAAGACCTATCCAATTAGTCCCATCCCTGCCCTTTCATCATAGCCCTGAAATATTTTCCTTTTTACCTATTAATCCAATTCCCTTTGGAAAGTTACTACTGAATCTGCTTCCACCACAGTTTCAGGCAGTGCATCACTTAAACTCGCTGCGTAAACTTTTTTTTCCTCATGTCGCTCTGGTTCTTTTGCCAATTACCTTAAGTCTGGTTATCAATCCTTCTCCCATTGAAAACCATTTCTCCTTATTTACTCTATCAAAACCCTTCAAGGTTTTGAGCACCTCCATCAAATCTCCCCCTTAACCTTCTCTGTTCTCTGGAGAGCAATCCCAGTCTCTCCACATCATTGAAGTCTTGCATCCCTGGTACCATTCTAATAAATTTCCTATGCACCCTCTCTAAGGCCTTGACATGCTTCCTAAAGTCTGGTGCCCAGTTGGTGGATTCAGCCTAAAATAAAATGTAAAATTGAAGCAGCAATAACCAAAATATTTTTTCTTCTTTTGCAATTCTAATTCTGAATGACTTCCCAAGATAACCTCAACTTCAACCTAATATTGAAACTTTGTTCCCTTAATGTAATCATTTACCTTCAGAGCTGTCAGTCAAACATATGGGAATGACTGAGAGCACAATCCATTGGTGACAGTCATGCTTGGTACCAATTAGTTTACTGTCTACCCACATGATTGCCAACTCTAAATGTGAATAAACATAACCGACATTAAATTACTAAAGCTCAGTGCTTGAACTGAACAGGAAAAATGTTCTGTACAAAATGTACTTAAAAGGTACAGGTTGAACCTCCCTTAACAGAATCCTTGGGCCCTGGCCTGTCCCAAACGAAGGATCTTGCCGGATGAGGGGAGGTCACGTATTTAAAGTGGACTGGGCCTTTAAGTGTTGTTGCTGGGGTAAGTATGTGAGTGTGCCGATTGGTTGGACCGAATGTCAGTCAGTCAGTCAGCCAGTGTGCAGGGGGCCCAGAAGAGCCAGTGAGTCCAAAGAGCCAGCAGGCTGGCGGGCCCCAAAGAGCCGGCAAGCCCTGAAAAGACGGCAGGTCGGCGGGCCCCGAAGAGCTGGCGGGCTCCGAAATGTCGACAGGCCGGCGGGCCCTGAAGAGTTGGCGGGCCCAGGAACAGTCAGCGAGCCAGCGGGCCCCGGCAAATTGGCAGGCCCCAGCGAGTCGCCGGGCAGGCAGGCCCAGAAGACCCAGCGGGCCGGTGGGCCTCGGAACAGTCGGCGGGCAGGCAGGCCCAGAAGACCCAGCGGGCTGGTGGGCCTCGGAACAGTTGGCGGGCCGGTGGGCCCAGAATAGCCAGCGGGCCCAGAAGCATCGGCCCGACCCCCCCCCCCGCCCCATGAGGAAGCGCTATGTGGAGGAGCAGCTGGCCCGAGGACTGTGGTTGTAAGACTTCCAGCAGGGCGAAGAGGATGAAGCAGCTGATCGAGGAGATAAATTATATTGGTGAGTAAGATGTTGACAGTCGCGTTCTGTGCATGCGCCACCCGACGGTCAGGAATGGTCCCGGACGAGATGTGGTGCCGGATAAGGGAGTCCTGGATAAGAAAGGTTCAACCTGTAATACTATTTTGGAAAGTAATTTTAGTAATTGCATAGAATTTACAGCACAGCAACAGGCCATTTGGTCCAATAGGGCTATGCCAGTGTTTATGCTCCACACAAGCCCCCTCCCACCTTACTTCGTCTCACCCTACCGACATATCTTTTTATTCATGTACTTAACTAGTATGCCGTTAAATGCATCTATGGTAATCGCCTCAACCACTCCATACAGTAGTGAGTTCCAAATTCTCACCACTGTGTGTTAAAAGTTTCACTTGAATTCCTTATTGGATTTATTACAAGCTATCTTAGAATTATGACTC
The DNA here is from genome assembly GCF_044704955.1 of Pristiophorus japonicus. Classification (NCBI taxonomy): domain Eukaryota; kingdom Metazoa; phylum Chordata; class Chondrichthyes; family Pristiophoridae; genus Pristiophorus; species Pristiophorus japonicus. The sequence continues at coordinate 75,168,252 of NC_091981.1, forward strand.
AGAGTTTTGAACTCCCCCACAAGTGGAAACATCTTCTCTACCTTTACCCTATCGCACCGGAACGGATTAAACAATGGAGGGACACTGGAGCTTTATGCATTGTGCTGTTGATTTCCAACTACAATATATAATTGCACCATCATATTTTGTGAGATTATGTTGCTTTTTTGAACTGCACAATATCTTTTTTCAGAGCAAAACAAAGTCCTGCACTCCAGCAAAAGCTGAGTTGGTTTTAATTAAAAAGTATTTCCCCAAAAAATCAGCCTAGCACAAAAGGACAAGAGGTTTTAATGAGGACCAGATGCCTACCTTCGCTGGTAGCTGCATTCCTTCTGGCTTTGGTCGGCGTGTGATCTGTACTTGAACTCATGTCAGATGAGATGCTTGAGCTGCCTTTGCCTAAACAACGGGAGCAGATCAAAAAACAGCATCAAGACAATTAGTAGGGAAAATAAAGCACAACTCTGCCCAGTAGCAAAACACAATGAAGAGTCAGATAAGGAAGCAAAAACTCTTCATTCAAATTCCTCACTCGCCAGTTCTTCACAGGTTTGTGCTAATATCCATGGGGGGCATGCGGAGTCTTACAACTGTTGGAATTCCAGCAGAAAAATTGCTTAGCGGTATTTATTGGCAGCCTTCATACCTTACTTGTGACACACCAAAAATTACACATAGAATCATAGAAATTTATGGCACAGAAGGAGGCCATTCAGCCCATCGTGTCTGTGCCAACTGAAAAAGAGCTATCCAGCCTAATTTCACATTCCAGCTCTTGGTCCATAGCCTTGCAAGTTACAGCACTTCAAGTGCACATCCAAGTACTTTTTAAATGCAATCAGGGTTTCTGCCTCAACCACTCTTTCAGGCAGTGCATTCCAAACCCCCACTATTCTCTAGGTGAAAAAAATTCTCCTCAACTCCCCTCTAATCCTTCTATCAATTACTTTAATTCTATGCTCCCTGGTTACTGACCTCTCTGTTAAGGGAAATATATCCTTCTTATCCACTCTATCTAGGCCCCTCATAATTTTATACACCTCAATTAAATTTCCATCAGCCTCCTCTGTTCCAAATACTCCCTGTTACTACCTATGTCGTTTGTTCCAACAGGGGCTCCGACAACTTCCCTTTCCAAGTTCCTCTCCAGCCGCTGTGAGATATCCCTTACCCTGTAGGCAACACGCCCTACAGGATTCTCGTTCTTGGCTGCAGAAAAAGCTTTCTACAATTAGGGGAACAAAGCCATTGAGGGTTCGACAGGATACTACCACAGGTAACAATAGAGAGATGGCAGAAATATTAATTACTTTGCTTCAGTGTTTACCAGGGAGACAGACTAGGTGGATATGATATTAAGAACATGTGAACATAAGAATAGAAGCAAGAGTAGGCCATTTGGCCCCTCGCGACTGCTCCGCCATTTAATAAGATCTTGGGCTCAGCTCCACTTCCCTGTCCGCTCTCCATTACACTTCACTCTCTTATCATTAAAAATCTGTCTATCTCCACCTTAAATATATTCAATGACCCAGCCTCCACAGCTCTCTGGGGCAAAGAATTCCACAGATTTGCGACCCTCTGAGAGAAGAAATTCCTCCTCATCTCAGTTCTAAATGGGCGACCCCTTATTCTTAAAATATGCCCCCTAGTTTTAGATTCCTCCATGAGTGGAAACATTCTCTCTGCATCTAGCTTGTCGAGCCCCCTCAGTAACTTACATGTTTCAATATCATCTCTCATTGGTCTAAACTCCAATGAGTATAGGCCCAACCTGCTCAACCTTTCTTCATAAGTCGATCCCTTCATCTCAGGAATCAACTGAATGAACCTTCTCTGAAATGCCTCCAATGCAACTATATCCCTTTTTAAATAAGAGACCAAAACTGTACACAGTACTCTAGGTGTGGGCTCACCAATACTCTGTACAATTGTAGCAGGACTTTCCTGCTTTTATACTCGACCTCCCCTTCAATAAAGGCTAACATTCCATTTGCCTTCCTGATAACTTGCTGTACCTGCATACTAACCTTTTGTGTTTCATGCACAAGGACCCCCAGGTCCCTCTGTACTGCAGCATTTTGTAATCTCTCTCCATTTAAATAATAATTTGCTTTTTTATTTTTCCTGCCAAAGTGGATAACCTCACACTTTCTCACATTATACTCATCTGCCAAATGTTTGTCCATTCATTTAGCCTGTCTATATCCCTTTGTAGATTATTTGTGTCCTCCTCACAATTTGCTTTCCCACCCATCTTTGTATCATCAGCAAACTTGGCTACATTACACTCGGTCCCTTCATCCAAGTCATTAATACAGATTGTAAATAGTTGAGGCCCCAGCACCGATCCCTATGGCACCCCACTAGTTATCGTTTACCGATTGGAAAATGACCCATTTATCTCTGTTTCTGTTAGTTAGCCAATCCTTTATCAATGCTAATATATTACCCCCAACCCCGTGAGCATTTATCTTGTGCAGTAACCTCTTATGTGGCACCTTATCGAACGCCTTCTGGAAATCCAAATACACCACATCCACTGGTTCCCCTTTATTCACCCTGCTCATTAACATCCTCAAAGAACTCCAGCAACTTTGTCAAACATGATTTCCCTTTCATAAAACCATGCTGACTCTGCTTGACTGCATTATGATTTTCTAAATGTCCTGCTACTTCTTCCTTAATAATAGACTCCAGCATTTTCCCAACCACAGATGTTAGGCTAACTGGTCTATAGTTTCCTGCTTTCTGTCTGCCTCCTTTTTTAAATAGGGGGCGTTACATTAGCAATTTTCCAATCTGCTCTCCAGACTCCAGGAAATGTTGGTAGATTGCAACCAATGCATCCACTCGCTCTGCAGCCATTTATTTTAAGACCCTAGGAAGCAGGCCATGAGGTCCAGGGGATTTGTTCACTTTTAGTTCCATTATTTTAGAGAGTACTTTTTCTTTAGTGATAGTGATTGTATTAAGTTCCCCCCTCCCTATTGCCCCTTGATTATCTATTATAGGGGACCAACATTTACTTTAGCTACCCTCTTCCGTTTTATGTAGGAGCTCTTATTATCTGTTTTTATATTTCTTGCTAGTTACTCTTGTAATCCATCTTCTCTCCCTTTATTATTTTTTTAGTCATCCTTTGCTGGTTTTTCAAAAATTCCCAATCCTCTGGCCTCCCCACTATTCTTGACAACATTGTTTGTCATTGTTTTCAATTTGATACCATCCTTTATTTCTTTACTTAGTCACAGATGTTTCTCCCTTCTCTTAAAGTCTTTCCTTCTCACTGGAATATATTTTTGTTGAGCCCTATAAAATATCTCCTTAAATGTCTGTCACTGCTCATCAACCGTCTTACACTTCAATCTATTTTCCCAGTCCACTTTAGCCAACTCTGCTTTCATACCTTTGTAATCGTCTTTATTTATGATCAGGACACTGGTTTGAGACCCAACTTTCTCACCGTCCAACTGAATTTGAAATTCAACCATGCTAAGATCACTCTTTCCAAGAGGATCCTTTACTAGATCATTTATTAATCCTGCCTCATTACACAGTACCAGATCTAAGATAGCCTGCTCCCTGGTTGTTTCTACAACATACTGATCAAGGAAACCATCCCAGATATACTCTATGAACTCTTCCTCAAGGCTACCTTGGCCAATTTGATTTGTCCAATCAATATGAAGATTAAAATCGCCCATGATTATAGCCGTACATTTCTTACAAACTGTTGGACAGTTTTCTTGCTCTTTTCGCTTTGTTGCTTTAAAGGTTGGAATTACACATACACTCAGTTGTAGTAATGGCAGGATTAGGACTTAAATTTAAACATTCATACTTCACAAACCCAGTATGAAATTTACTGAGACACTTCATAAAGCTAGCTCACTGCTTGTGAGACACGCACCTTCCGAATTTCCAGAATCTCTCAAACTCATCTCATACCAAAAAAGCCTTTGAACACTCGTTTCCTTGCATAATAACAATGGTACATACAAATAATTCATCATCATAATCATAGGTAGTCCCTTGAAATGAGGATGACTTGCTTCCACTCCAAAAAAGGATGAGTTCACAGGTGTTTCAATGAAGGACCTAATATTCCAGGTCCTGAACTACATCCTGAAGGATGGAAGATGCCTGTGCGTGGATTTTTTTTAATGTGGGGTGGCCGTTGCACACCAGCCACCACACGGGCTTGACAAAGTTAGGTCTTGGCCCAGTGGCAAGGTTTATCCAAAATGACTGGAGACCTACTCTGCTGCACGGACCTAGTTCGCACACATATCACAGTGTGGGCTGGCCCGTGCTGCCCCTGGGCCCTCGCCTCTTCTGGCCCTGAACTCACGCCTCTCCTGGGCCACCATCACGTCCCTCTAAAATCTCTCACCACTCCTTCGCCCCAAAGTCACCACTCCTGCTGCATCTGTCCACGCTCCAATTACCAACCTGGACCTTGATGACATCCCTCTTCGCTGCCGTCGCCTTCCTGCACCAGCTCGCGCTGTACCTTGCAGTGGTACGCCTCCACGCTGACCATGGCCCCCGTTCACCACTCCTTTTATGGCCCCGACCTGCCGCTGATGGTTTATCGCAGGTCGGGGCTGCCACGCTGCCCATGGCTGGCGCTCGCGTGTATAGAAACCAGTGTCGAAACGTAGCGGTGTAATTCAATGTAGTTCAAAGCAGAAACGTAGCTCAGCGATGTCCACCGAAGTCCAGAAGTCCAAGTCTGCAGGGACCACTGCCCATCCCCCAGCATGCCTTTGTTCTTGGCCTCAGAGCCTGCAACTGCTGGATCTCTGAAGAAACTTGATTTCCTTCAATCGCGAACAGAACTTCGTTGCTCTACTGACTACACCGTTTGACTCATTGGCTGAGGCTTTGCTCTGCTTTCAGTCACTTCAAGGCCTTGCTCTGAATACAAATAATTAACAGACAGATAAATGACCAGCTACCCATTGATCTGAAATCAAGTCTCACTGCTTCAATCGACTTCCAGCATGAAGTACTGTAAACACACAGGTGATCTGATAGATATGTGAAGCTTCTATACATATGTGAAGAGAAAAAGATTAGTGCAGACAAACGTAGGTCCCTTGCAGTCAGAATCAGGTGAATTTATAATGGGGAACAAAGAAATGGCAGACCAATTGAACAAATAATTTGGTTCTGTCTTCACAAAGGAAGACACAAATGACCTTCTAGAAATACTAGGGGACCGAAGGTCTAGCGAGAAGGAGTAACTGAAGGAAACCCTCATTAGTCAGGAAATTGTGTTAGGGAATTTGATGGGATTGAAGGCTGATAAACCCCCAGGGCCTGATAGTCTGCATCCCAGAGTACTTAAGGAAGTGGCCCTAGAAATAGTGGAGGTATTGATGATCCCGGCCACAGGAGCGGGAGTTCGGGGAGTCGAGCGGCCTATAAAGGCCTGAGAGTTCAGAGAGGCGGCCACAGGAGTGGGAGTTCAGGGAGTCGAGCGGTCTATAAAGGCCCGAGAGTTTGAGGAGGTGGCCACAGGAGCGGGAGTTCAGGGAGACGAGCAGCCTATAAAGGCCCGAGAGTTCGAGGAGGTGGCCACAGGAGCGGGAGTTCAGGGAGACAAGCGTCCTATAAAGGCCTGAGAGTTCAGAGAGGCGGCCACAAGAGCGGGAGTTCAGGGAGACGAGCAGCCTATAAAGGCCCGAGTTTGAGGAGGTGGCCACAGGAGCGGGAGTTCAGGGAGTCGAGCAGCCTATAAAGGCCCGAGAGTTTGAGGAGGTGGCCACAGGAGCGGGAGTTCAGGGAGACGAGCAGCCTATAAAGGCCCGAGAGTTCGAGGAGGCCAGCTGGTGCAGGGGCAGGGGCAGAAGGTAATCAAAGAAATAGAAAGAAATCAAAAGGTGACATCACAGCCAAGCGGGTAAGTGATTGGCTGGTGGATTGGTGAGTATTTAATCTTTTTTTCTTCTTTTTATTTCGTTATCAGTAGGTAACCTTTGACATTATTGCCTAATTAGGTTAATCTAAGGGTTAATTCATGGTAGGAGAGCTCAGACACGTGTCATGCTCCTCCTGTGCTATGTGGGAACTCAGGGACGCTTCCAGTGTCCCTGACGACTACATGTACGGAAAGTGTATCCTGCTGCAGCTCCTGACAGACCGCATTGCGGCACTGGAGCTGCGGATGGATTCACTCTGGAGCATCCGCGATGCTGAGGATGTCGTGAATATCACGTTTAGTGAGTTGGTCACACCGCAGGTAAAGGATAGGGAATGGGTGACCAACAGGAAGAGCAGTGGAAGGAAGATGATGTAGGGGTCCTCTGCAGCCATCCCCCTCCAAAACAGATACACCGTTTTGGGTACTGTTGGGGCGGATGACTCATCAGGGGGGAGCAGCAGCAGCCAAGTTCATGGCACCGTGGGTGGCTCTGCTGCACAGGAGGGTAGGAAAAAGAGTGGGATTCTATTGTAAGGGGAATAGATAGGCGTTTCTGTGGCCGCAATCGAGACTCCAAGATGATGTGGTGCCTCCCTGGTGCAAGGGTCAAGGATGTCTCGGAGCGGCTGCAGGACATTTTGGAGGGGGAGGGTGAACAGCCAGTTGTCGTGGTGCATATAGATACCAACGATGTAGGTTAAAAATGGGATGAAGTCCGACAAGCTGAATTTAGGGAGCTAGGAGTTAAATTAAAAAGTAGCACCTCAAGCTCGTAATCTCAGGATTGCTACCAATGCCACATGCTAGTCAGAGTAGGAATGACAGGATAGCTCAGATGAATACGTGATTTGAGGAGTGGTGCAGAAGGGAGGGATTCAAATTCCTGGGACATTGGAACCGGTTCTGGGGGAGGTGGGACCAGTACAAACCGGACGGTCTGCACCTGGGCAGGACCGGAACCAATGTCCTCGGGGGTGTGTTTGCTAGTGCTGTTGAGGAGGGGTTAGACTAATATGACAGGGGGATGGGAACCTGAGACAGAGGGAAGTAGCATGGGGGCAGAAGCAAACGATAGAAAAAAAAAGTAAAAGTGGAGGGCAGAGAAACCCAAGGCAAAAGTCAAAAAGGGCCAAATTACAGCAAAATTCAAAAGGGGCAAAGTGTGTTAAAAAGACAAGCCAGAAGGCTCTGTGCCTCAATGCAAGGAGTATTCGTAATAAGGTGGATGACTTAACTGTGCAGGCAGCACTTAACGAATATGATATAATTGGCATCAGGGAGACATGGCTCCAGGGTGACCAAGGTTGGGAATTCAACATCCAGGAGTATTCAACATTCAGGAAGGATAGACAGAAAGGAAAAGGAGGTGGGGTAGCATTGCTGGTTAAAGAGGAAATTAACGCAATAGTAAGGAAGGACATTAGCTTGGATGATGTGGAATCTGTATGGGTGGAGCTGTGGAATACCAAAGGGCAGAAAACGCTGGTGGGAGTTGTGTACAGACCAGAAAACAGGAGTAATGAGGTTGGGGACAGCACCAAACAAGAAATTGGGGATGCATGCAATAAAGGTACAGCAGTTATCATGGGCGACTTTAATCTACATATAGATTGGGCTTACCAAATTAGTAGCAATACAGTGGAGGAGGATTTCCGGGAGTGTATTAGGGATGGTTTTCTAGACCAATAAGTCGAGGAACCAACTAGAGGGCTGGCCATCCTAGACTGGGTGATATGAAATGAGAAAGGACTAATTAGCAATCTTGTTGTGCGAGGCCCCTTGGGAAAGAGCAATGATAATATGGTAGAATTCTTTATTAAGATGGAGAGTGATACAGTTAATTCAGAGACTAGGGTCCTGAACTTAAGGAAAGGTAACTTCGATGGTATGAGTCGTGAATTGTCTAGAATAGACTGGTGAATGAAACTTGAAGGGTTCATGGTGGATTGGCAAAGGCAAACATTTATAATTTACATGGATGAACTTCAACAATTGTACATCCCTGTCTGGAGTAAAAATAAAACAGGGAAGGTGGCTCAACTGTGGCTAACAAGGGAAATTAAGGATAGTATTAAATCCAAGGAAGAGGCATATAAATTGGCCAGAAAAAGCAGCAAACCTGAGGACTGGGAGAAATATAGAATTCATCAGAGGAGGACAAAGGGTTTAATTAGGAGGGGGAAAATAGAGTAGGATAGGAAGATTTCTGGGAACATAAAAACTGACTGCAAAAGCTTCTATACATATGTGAAGAGAAAAAGATTTGCAGTCAAATTCAGGTGAATTTACAATGGGGAATAAAGAAATGGCAGACCAGTCGAACAAATACTTTGGTTCTGGCTTCACGAAGGAAGACACAAATAACCTTCCGGAAATACTAGGGGACCGAGGGTCTAGAGAGAAGGAGGAACTGAAGGAAATCCTTATTAGGCGGGAAATTGTGTTCGGGAAATTGATGGGATTGAAGACCGATAAATTCCCGGGACCTGATATTCTGCATCCCAGAATAGTTAAGGAAGTGGCCCTAGAAATAGTGGATGCATTGGTGATCATTTTCCAACAGTCTATCGACTCTGGATCAGTTCCTATGGACTGGGGGGTAGCTAATGTAACACCACTTTTTAAAAAAGGAGGGAGAGAGAAAACGAGTAATTATGGACCGGTTAGCCTGACATCAGTAGTGGGGAAAATGTTGGAATCAATTATTAAGGATGAAATAGCAGCGCATTTTGGAAAGCAGTGACAGGATCGGTCCAAGTCAGCATGCATTTATGAAAGGGAAATCATGCTTGACAAATCTTCTAGAATTTTTTGAGGATGTAACTAGTAGAGTGGACAAGGGAGAACCAGTGCATGAGGTGTATTTGGACCTTCAAAAGGCTTCTGACAAGGTCCCATATAAGAGACTGGTGTGTAAAATTGAAACACATGGTATTGGGGGTAATGTATTGACGTGGATAGAGAACTGGTTGGCAGACAGGAAGCAGAGAATCAGGATAAACGGGTCCTTTTCAAAATGGCAGGCAGTGACTGTTGGGGTGCCGCAGGGCTCAGTGCTGGGACCCCAGCTATTTACAATATAGATCAATGATTTAGATGAAGGAATTGAGTGTAATATCTCCAAGTTTGCAGGTGACAGTGAGCTGGGTGGCAGTGTGAGCTGTAAGGAGGATGCTAAGAGGCTGCAGGGTGACTTGGACAGGTAGGCGAGTGGGCAAATGCATGGCAGATGCAGTATAATGTGGATAAATGTGAGGTTATCCACTTTGGTGGCAAAAACATGAAGGCAGAATATTATCTGAATGGCGGCAGATTTGGAAAAGGGGAGGTGCAACGAGAGCTGGATGTCAGGTACATCAGTCATTAAAAGTTGGCATGCAGGTACAGCAGGCGGTGAAGAAGGCAAATGGCATGTTGGCCTTCATAGCTAGGGGATTTGAGTATAAGAGCAGGGAGGTCTTACTGCAGTTGTACAAGGCCTTGGTGAGGCCTCACCTGGAATATTGTGTTCAGCTTTGGTCTCCTAATCAGAGGAAGGACATTCTTGCTATTGAGGGAGTGCAGCAAAGGTTCACCAGACTGATTCCCGGGATGGCAGGACTGACAAATGAGGAGAGACTGGATCGACTGGGCCTGTATTCACTGGAGTTTAGAAGGATGAGAGGGGATCTTATAGAAACATATAAAATTCTGACGGGACTGGACAGGTTAGATGCAGGAAGAATGTTCCCGATGTTGGGGAAGTCCAGAACCAGGGGTCACAGTCTAAGGATAAGGGGTAAGCCATATAGCACCGAGATGAGGAGAAACATCTTCACTCAGAGAGTTGTTAACCTGTGGAATTCTCAACCGGAGAGAGTTGTTGATGCCAGTTCATTAGATATATTCAAGAGGGAGTTAGATACGGCCTTTACGGCTAAAGGGATCAAGGGATATGGCGAGAAAGCAGGAAAGGGGTACTGAGGGAATGATCAGCTATGATCTTATTGAATGGTGGTGCAGGCTCAGAGGGCCGAATGGCCGACTCCTGCACCTATTTTCTATGTTTTATGATAGACACATTTGAATGGCTAAATGGCTCCATATCGTCTAGCAGCCTGTTTTGTGGGACATACCCTGTTTTTGATCCAAACTTTGAACTCTGAAATCTGCTTCAACTCCAGACTGCACCGAACACAAGGCATTTCAGAAATACGGGCTTTTACTTCCTCACAAGCCTCCATTATTTCTTGATTTATACTCTGTCCAACAGTATAGCTACTGTTTGGGGGCCTATAGACTATGCCCACCAATGACTCCTTCCCCTTGTTATTTCTTATCTCCACCCAAACTGATTCTACATCTTCATCTTCTGAGCCAATACATTTCTCACTACTGCCCTGATCTCATCCTTTATTAACAGAGCTGATCCTCCTCCTTTTCCTTTCCAGATGACATTGGATGATGAGATTAGTAATGAGATAAGTGCATTTAAAATAAAAAGAGGGAATATATTAAATAATCTTATCAAACTCAAAGAGGATAAAACCTCTGATCCAGATGGAATGCATCCATGCATTTTTAAATAATCTAGGAAAGTGATAGCAGAGGCATTACTACATATATTCAATAATTCGTTCGAAAAGGTTGTAGTGCCAGAGGACTGGCGGATAGCAAACATAATACTTATATTTAGGAAGGGGGATAAAACATGTCCAGGGAATTCATCATCATAGGCAGTCCTTCGAATGAGGATGACTTGCTTCCACATGAGTTCACAGATGCTTCAACGAAGGTTCTGAACTCCAATTGAGGGGGTAGAAGATGCCTGTGCGTGGATTTTTTAATGTGTGGTGACTGTCACACGCCAGCAACCACACGGGCTTGACAAAGCTAGGCCTTTATCCATTGGCAAGGGTTAACCAGGACGACTGGAGGCCTGCTTTGCTGCACAGACCTAGTGCGCACACATACCGCAGTGTGGGCTGGCTCGCGCTGCCCCTGGACCCTCGGCTCTTCTGGGCCCCGTACAAATTATAGAATTATTGACTAGTCAGCTTAACATCTGTGTTAGGAAAAATAATGGAATCCATACTAAAGGAGAAAATAGAAGAACATTAAGAAACCAAAAATATAATAATGAATAGTCAGCATGGATTTCAAAAGGGGAAGTCTTTCTTGACCAACCTCCTTTTGAAGAGTTAACAGAAAGAGTAGACAATGGTAATGCAGTAGATGTAATTTACCTAGATTTTTTTTAAAAAGGCCTCTGATAAGGTACCCCATAATAGACTAATAGATAAGGTCAGAGAATGCTGAGTCAGGGGACAAGTAGCAGAATAGATAGCTAGCTGGCTTCAAGACAGAAAGCAGAGAGTAGGTGTAAAAGGCAGCTATTCACAATGGCAGAAGGTGGGTAGTGGTGTTCCACAAGGACCAGTGCTTGTGGGTCACAATTTATATTAATGATTTAGACTATGGGATCAAAAACACAATTTCTAAATTTGCGGAGGACACCAAATTGGGGGGGGATAGTCAATACTGAGGAGGACTGCAACAAATTACAGGAAGACATTAATAAACTTGCAGAATGGGCATATAATGGCAAATGAAGTTCAACACAGATAAATGTGAGGTATTACATTTTCGTAGGAAGAATAGGGGGGCCACTTATAACTTGGAGGGTACGAGTCTAGGTGGGGTAGAGGAACAAAGGGATCTTGGAGTACAAATACATAAATCACTAAAAGTTGCGACACAGGTTAACAAGGCCATAAAAAAAGCAAACCATGCACCAGAGTTTATTTCTGGAGGTATGGAATTGATAAGTAGGGAAGTTATACTAAACCTGTATTGAATCTTGGTTAGACCACACTTAGAGTACTGTGCACAGTTCTGTTCATCATATTATAAAAAGGATATAGAGGCACTGGAGAGGGTGTAGAGAAGATTTACAAGGATGATACCAGAAATGCGAGGGTATATATATATATATATATATATCAGGAAAGGATGAACAGGCTGGGTCACTTTTCTCTTGAAAAACGAAGCCTGAGATGTGACCGAATAGAGGTCTTTGTGGAGAAGAGCATAACTAGAGGCCACCAATATAAGATAGTCACCAAGAAATCCAATAGGGAATTCAGAACAAACTTCTTTACCCAAAGATTGGTGTGAATGTGGAACTCGCTACCACAGGGAATGGTTGAAGCGAATAGTATAGATGCATTTAACAGGAGACTAGACAAGCATATGGGGGAAAAGGGAATGGAGGGTTAGTTATGCTGATAGATTTAGATGAGGAAAGACAGGAGGAGGCTCGAGTGAAGCATAAATGCAGACACAGTTGGGCCAAATAACCTGTTTCTGTGTCATATATCCCATGTAATCCTATGTAAATAAAACAACCCCAGCCTATCCAAAATTGCCACTCAGCTAAAATTCTCCAGTCCTGGAAACATTCTCATAAATCTTCTCTGTACCCACTTTAGTGCAATCACATCTTTGCTGTAATGTGCTGACCGGAACTGTTGTACTCGAGCTGTGCCCTAACTAGTGCTTTATACATTTCTAGCATTACCTCCCTGCTCTTATATTCTACGCCTCAGCTAATAAAGGAAAATATCCCATAAGCCTTCTTATCTACCTGTCCTGGTATCTTCAGGGATCTGTGGACATGCACTCCAAGGTTCCTGTGATCCTCTATATCTCTCAGTAATTTACCATTTATTGTGTATTCCCTTTCCTTGTTAGCCCTCCCCAAATGAATTACTTCACACTTTACTCTGGATTGAATTCCATTTGCCACTTTTCTGCCCATCGTTCATATCTTCTCCTGAATGCATTTTAAGAATTCTGTGTCCTCTATACCTTTCACACTAATTCTATCCCAGTTAACATTAGGGTAGTTGAAATCCACTACTATTACTGCCCTATTGGTTTTGCACTTCTCAGAAATTTGCCTGCACATTTGCTCTTCTATCTCCCTCTGACTGTTTAGGGGTCTATAGTACACACCTAGCAAGATGATTGTTCCTTTTCATTCTTCAGTTCAACCCATATGACATAATTTGACGATTCTTCTATCATATTATCCCTCCTCACAGCTGTAATTGTTTCTTTAATCAATATTGCGACCCCCCCCCTTTTTATCCCCTTCTCTCCCTCAATATCCTGTAACCAGGTATGTTAAGCTGCCATTCCTGCCCTTCTTTTAGCCATGTTTCATTAATAGCTATGATATCACATTTCCACATGTCTATCTGTGCCCTCAGCTCATCTGCCTTATTCACTAGATTCCTTGCTTTGAATATTTACCATTAAGCACGGCCAAACTCCTTGTCTATTTTCTAGTCTTTGTTTCTTCCACCTTCCAAGCTCGTTTGCTAATTTTCTGCCTTCCATTTCCAGCATTGCTTCTCTCCCTTCTGAATCTACACTCAGGTTCCCATCCCTCTGTCAAGCTATCAAGCTAGTTTAAACCCTCCCCAACAGGCAAAACCCTGTGTGAGGGTATTGGTCCCAGCCTTGTTGAGATACAATCCGCCTCCGCTCACTCCCACGCAATTACCCATCAGATTCTGACGAAGGGATTATCGACCTGAAACGTTAACTCTGTTTCTCTCCACAGATGCTGCCTGACCCACTGAGATTTCTAGTATTTTTTTATTTCAGATTCCACCATCCGCAGCATTTTGCTTTTGTACCCATCAGTCTACTCTCCATCACCAGCAAAGTGATAGAAGGTGTCGTCGGCAGTGCTATCAAGCGGCACTTACTCACCAATGCTCAGTTTGGGTTCTGCCAGAACCACTCCACTCCAGACCTCATTACAGCCTTGGCCCAAACATGGTCAAAAGAGCTGAATTCCAGAGGTGAGGAGAGAGTGACTGCCCTTGACATCATGAATGAGTGTGGATTCAAGGAGCCCTAGTAAAATTGAAGTCAATGGGAATCAGGGGGAAATCTCTCTGCTGGCTGGAGTCATACCTAGCACAAAGGAAGATGGTTGTGGTTGTTAGAGGTCAATCATTCCAGCCCCAGGACATTGCTGTAGGAGTTCCTCAAGGCAGTGTCCTAGGCCCAACCATCTTCAGCTGCTTCATCAATGACCATCCCTTCAGTCAGAAGTGGGGATGTTCGCTGATGATTGCATGGCTTTCAGTTCCATTCACAACTCAGAAAATGAAGCAGTCCATGCCCGCATGCAGCAAGACCTGGACAAAATTCAGGCTTGGGCTGGTAAGTGGCGAGTAACATTCGCGCCACACAAGTGGCAGGCAATGACAATCTCCATAAGCGAGAGTCTAACCAACTCCCCGTGATATTCAATGGCATTACCATTGCCGAATCATAGAATCCCCCACCATCAACTTCCTGGGGGGTCAACATTGATCAGAAACCTAGATGGATCAGCCACATAAATACTGTGGCAACAAGAGCAGGTCAGAGGCTGGATATTTTGTGGCAAGTGTCTCAACTCCTGCCTCCCCAAAGCCTTTCCACCAACTACAAGGCACAAGTCAAGAGTGTGATAGAATACTCTCCACCTGCCAGGATCAGTGCAGCTCCAACAATATTCAAGAAGCTCGATACCATCCAGGACAAAGCAGCCCGCTTGATTGGCACCCCATCCACCACTTTAAACATTCACTCCCTCGACCACCGGCGCACCGTGGCTGCAGTGTGTACAATATACAAGATGCAGTTCAGCAACTTGCCAAGGCTTCTTCGGCAGCACCTCCCAAACTCGCACCTAGAAGGATAAGGGCAGCAGATGCATGGGAGCACTATCATCTGCAAGTTCCTCTCCAAGTTACACACCATCCTGACTTGGAAATATATCGCCGTTCCTTCATCATCGCTGGGTCAAAATCCTGGATCTCCCTCCCTAACAGCACTGTGGGAGTTCCTTCACCGTAAGGACTGCAGTGGTTCAAGAAGACGGCTCACCACCACCTTTTCAAGGGCAGTTAGGAATGGGCAATAAATGCTGGCCTTGCCTGGCCTGGAATGGATTTTTTCTTAAAAAGGCCACAAAGCACAAGCAGTTTTGTGGCAATGATAAGAATTGGTGGTTATGTCACCTAATTTACTTGGAAGACAGATTTTGCATTTTTTCCTCAGAGCTACCTCCGCTGCTGATTCCATTGTGTCTGGATTATAATCATGGCTGTGTATAAGTCACACTATTATTATACATTTGCCTAATTGCTGTACTTTAAACCAGTATAAAGGTAATGCTGAACAAATGAGATTTCCTAACAGGTGTATTATGATTCTGTTAGTGCCAGCCGTGGCATAACGTTGTGGGTTCAAGTCCCACTCCAGAGTCTTGAGCACAAAAATCTAGGATGAAACTCCAGGGCAGTACTAAAGGAATGCTACACTATTGGAGGTGTAATGTGTGCAACTGTGAGTGTGCTCACAGGCTTGTAGAGCTGTCGCATTGTTAGTGGCTTATTGTCAATTGATGGTCGCAAGACTCAATAAAAGCCCAGTCAGTTGGGTCTAGGTCATCCACGATGAGGTATGCAGTTGTGAGCCTAGTGGATGAACTGTAATGTGTAGTGTGATTGTTAAACCTTTGTTAATAAACCAACTAGTTCTTAATAGCAATGTGTTGCTATGAATTCTTAAGCAAAGAACCCATGAAACAGATACATTACAAAATGGCAATGAGGATGGGAGTTTCTTCATGAAGAGATTTTAGTAGAATTTCCTTTTGAAGGCAAATGTAAGTGGAGCACAGGAAGAAGATATACCATCAGTGTGGTTCCTAAATGAGAGTCTGGCAGTACCATTTTTTTCCGTGAGCAGTGAACAGTGTGGAACTGACAAAAAGAGCTTGTGGAATGTCATGTAGAGCCAATGAAAAGCAATTCAAGATTACTGTGAGTGATTAATGGCTATTAAGCTAAGAAGGCAACATGGATGTGACAACAAGTTATGTCAGTAATTTGGGAGCATGTGACAAGAATAAGGAATCGTTTAGATCCTACAGGGAAATATTGCAATGTTTTTTTTAGAACTAATGATATCAATGTAGTCCCAGCAGGTGTGGCAGATTCGCAATTAAGGAATAAAGCAGTTCAGGAGAAAATGAAAGCTATTCTGTCTGTCATGATTGGAGCAGAGAATTATAGTTTCTTAGTGAATGTGTAACCCTGAGACATTCCAAAACACACTACAGATATTGAAGAATCATTTTGATCCACAGCCTTTAGAAAGAAGTATAAGTTTGCAATGAGAAACCAAAGGCCTGATAAAACCATCAGTGAATACATTGTTGCCATAAGAAAATTTGTCTCTACACTGCAATTTTGGACAATTCCTAAACAGGGCTTTCCAAGATAAATTTGTCCGTTGATTAACGGATGTACTTATCCAGTCAAAATTGTTACGTATGGATGATCTCTTTTTTGAGGGAGCTTGCAAGATAGCTACCTCCATGGAAATGGTAGAAAAAATAGTAAGGAATTTCACCAATTACTGGCAGTGCAGGCTGAACATCCCTTATCTGGAACCCTTGGGACCTGGCCTGTGCCAAATAAACGGAGGTCAGCCAGGGAGGGGGGGGAAGAGGGGAAGAGAGACAGCCCGAGGTCTCGGAGGGGTGGGGGAGAGAAAGAGGATGGTGCCCCGGGCGAGCCCGAAGTGTCGTGGGCCCCAGCGGGCTGAGTGTCGGGGGCCCCAGCGGGCCGAGTGTCGTGGGCCCCAGTGGGCCGAGTGTCAGTGGGCCCCAGCGGGCTGAGTGTCGGGGGCCCCAGCGGGCCGAGTGTCGTGGGCCCCAGTGGGCCGAGTGTCGGTGGGCCCCAGCGGACTGAGTGTCGGTGGGCCCCAGCGGGCCGAGTGTCGGCGGGCCCCAGCGGGCCGAGTGTCGGCGGGCCCCAGCGGGCTGAGTGTCGTGGGCCCCAGCGGGCCGAGTGTCGTGGGCCCCAGTGGGCCGAGTGTCAGTGGGCCCCCAGTGGGCCGAGTGTCGTGGGCCCCAGCGGGCCGAGTGTCATGGGCCCCAGTGGGCTGAGTGTCGGTGGGCCCCAGTGGGCCGAGTGTCGGTGGGCCCCAGTGGGCTGAGTGTCGGTGGGCCCCAGCGGGCCGAGTGTCATGGGCCCCAGTGGGCTGAGTGTCGGTGGGCCCCAGTGGGCTGAGTGTCGGTGGGCCCCAGTGGGCCGAGTGTCGTGGGCCCCAGCGGGCCGAGTGTCATGGGCCCCAGTGGGCTGAGTGTCGGTGGGCCCCAGTGGGCCGAGTGTCGGTGGGCCCCAGTGGGCCGAGTGTCGTGGGCCCCAGCGGGCCGAGTGTCATGGGCCCCAGTGGGCCGAGTGTCGGTGGGCCCCAGTGGGCCGAGTGTCGTGGGCCCCCAGCGGGCCGAGTGTCGTGGGCCCCAGCGGGCCGAGTGTCATGGGCCCCAGCGGGCCGAGTGTCGGTGGGCCCCAGTGGGCTGAGTGTCGGTGGGCCCCAGTGGGCTGAGTGTCGGTGGGCCCCAGCGGGCCGAGTGTCATGGGCCCCAGTGGGCTGAGTGTCGGTGGGCCCCAGTGGGCCGAGTGTCGTGGGCCCCAGTGGGCTGAGTGTCGGTGGGCCCCAGTGGGCTGAGTGTCGGTGGGCCCCAGTGGGCCGAGTGTCGGCGGGCCCCAAAGTCGGCTGCGTTCTGCACATGCGCCCCCGACTACCAGAATCATGCCGGACGAGGGGCGATGCCGGAAAAGGGAACCCTGGACTCCTGGACAAGGGAGGTCCAAACTGAAGTAGCAGTTCACAGACATAGGGCTATAGAAATGCAGAAGATTGTTACCCTCAGTCGGTGGGAGAGTTGTGAAACCAAGAAGAATAGCTGTTATAGGTGAAATGGCAACCATACCGCACAACAGTGTCGGTTCAAGTGGGCAAGATACTGCCAGTGCTAAGTAAGGGGACACATTGTAGCCGCATGTAAAGCCAAGGATAGGCCCAACGATAATCAAAGACTTCTCTGGGTGAAAACCAATCAGAACAGTGTAGGTTTGGTGTATATGCATTAAAGGGCAAGGTAATGCATTCCTTATGTGAGGATTTCAAAGCGTTAGTACTGATTAATAACTCATAGCCGACGCTCGACCTGTGAGGGAGCACTATCACCGGCGAGCAGTTAAAAATGTGAGCAGCCCGGACCCAGCATACAGCGTTTACCCCCGACCTGTGAGGGAGCACTACCACCAGCGAGCAGTTAAAAGGGTGAGCAGCCCGGACCCAGCATACAGCGTTTACCCCCGACCTGTGAGGGAGCACCATCACTGGCGAGCAGTTAAAAGGGTGAGCAGCCAGCCCCCGCAGGGAGCAGCATGAACAGGTAAGGGTGATAAAGGAGCAGACTATTTTAGATCAGATACTGTGTAATGAGGCAGGATTAATAAATGATCTCCTAGGAAAGGATCCTCTAGGAATGAGTGACCATAACATGGTTGGATTTCAAGTTCAGTTGAAGGAGGAGAAAGTTGGATCTCAAATCAGTGTCCAAAGATTAAATAAAGGAGACTACAAAGGTATGAAGGCAGAGTTGGCTAAAGTGGATTGGGAAAATAGATTAAAGTATGGGACAGTTGATGAGCAGTGACAGATATTTAAGGAGATATTTCATAACTCGCAACAAAACTTTATCCCAATGAGAAGGAAAGCCTGTAAGAGAAGGGATAACCATCCGTAGCTAACTCAGGAAATAAGGGATGGGATCAAATTGAAAACAAGGGCATACAATGTGGCCAAGACTAGTGGGAAGCCAGAGGATTGGAAAACTTTTAAAAGCCAGCAAAGAACGACTAAAAACATGATACAGAGGGAAGATACATTGTGAAAGTAAACTAGCACGAAATATAAAAACAGATAGTAAAAACAGACAGGTACATAAAAAGGAAAAGAGTGGCTAAAGTAAATGATGGTCCCCTTGAGGATGAGACTGGGGAATCAACATTGGAGAAGAGAGAATTGGCAGAGACGTTGAACAAATATTTTGTCTCGGTCTTGACGGTAGAAGACTCTAAAAACATCCCAATAGAGGATAATCAAGGGTCTATAGGTAGGGAGGAACTTAATACAATCACTAACGAAGTAGTACATAAGAACATAAGAAATAGGAACAGGAGTAGGCCATACGACCCCACAAGCCTGCTCCGCCATTTAATACGATCATGGCTGATCCGATCATGGAGTCAGGTCCACTTCCCTGCCCGCTCCCCATAACCCCTTATTTCCTTATCGTTTCAGAAACTGTCTATGTCTATCTTAAATTTATCCAATGTCCCAGCTTCCACAGCTCTCTGAGGTAGCGAATTCCACAGATTTACAAGAAGAAATTTCTCCTCATCTCAGTTTTACATGGCTGGCCCCTTATTCTAAGATTATGCCCTCTAGTTCTAGTCTCCCCCATCAGTGGAAACATCCTCTCTGCATCCACCTCGTCAAGCCCCCTCATAATCTTGTACGTTTCAATAAGATCACCTCTCATTCTTCTGAATTCCAATGAGAAGAGGCCCAACCTACTCAACCTTTCCTCATAAGTCAACCTCCTCATTTCCAGAATCAACCTAGTGAACTTCTCTGAACTGCCTCCAAAGCAAGTATATCCTTTTGTAAATATGAAATCAAAATTGCACGCAGTATTCCAGGTGTGGCCTCACCAATACCCTGTATAATTGAAGCAAAACTTCCCTGCTTTTATACTCCATCCCCTTTGCAATAAAGGCCAAGATTCCATTGGCCTTCCTGATCCCTTGCTGTACCTGCATACTAAACTTTTGTGTTTCATGCACAAGTACCCCCAGATCCCTCTGTACTGCAACATTTTGCAATCTTTCAGCATTTAAATAATAACTTGCTCTTTGATTATTTTTTCAGCCAAAGTGCATGACCTCACACTTTCCAATATTATACTCCATTTTGCCAAATTTTTGCCCACTCACTTAGCCTGTCTATGTCCTTTTGCAGATTTTTTGTGTCCTCCTCACTCATTGTTTTTCCTCCCATCTTTGTATCGCCAGCAAACTTGGCTACGTTATACTCGGTCCCTTCATCCAAGTCGTTAATATAGATTGTATAGTTGGGGTCCCAGCACTGATCCCTGCAGAACCCCACTAGTTACTAGCCAACCCGAGAATGAACCATTTATCCTGACTCTCTGCTTTCTATGTTTTCTGTTAGTTAGCCAATCCTCTATCCATGCTAATATATTACCCCATTCGGTAAACTAATGGGACTAAAGGCCGATAAGTCCCTGAACCTGATGGCTTACATTCTTGGGTCTTAAAAGAAGTAGCTGTAGAGATAGTGGATGCATTGGTTGTAATCTACCAAAATTCCCTGGATTCTGGGGCGGTCCCAGCGGATTGGAAAACCGCAAATGTAATGCCTTAATTTAAAGAAAGAGGCAGATAACAAGCAGGAAACTATAGACCAGTTAGCCTAACATCTGTTGTTGGGAAAATGCTGGAGTCCATTATTAAGGAAGCAGTAGTGGGACATTTGGAAAAGCATAATTCAATCAAGCAGAGGCAGCATGGCTTTATGAAAGGGAAATCATGTTTGACAAATTTGCTGGAGTTATTTGAGGATGTAACGAGTAAGGTGGATAAGGGGGAACCAGTGCATGTGGTGTGTTTGGATTTCCAGAAGACATTTGATAAGGTGCCACGTAAGAGGTTACTGCACAAGATAAAAGTTCACAGGGCTGGGGGTAATATATTAGCATGGATAGAGGATCAGCTAACTAACAGAAAACAGAGCGTCGGGATAAATGGGACATTTTCCAGTTGGCAAACAGTAACTAGTGGGGTGCTGCGGCCTCAACTATTTACAATCTATATTAATGACTTGGATGAAGGGACCGAGTGCAATGTAGCCAAGTTTGCTGATGATACAAAGATGGGTGGGAAAGCAAGTTGTGAGGACACAAAAAATCTGCTAAGTGATATGGACAGGCTAAGTGAATGGGCAAATATTTAGCAGATGGAGTATAATGTGGGAAAATGTGAGGTTATCCACTTTTGCAGAAAAAATAGAAAAGCAAATTATAATTTAAATGGAGAAAAATTGCAAAGTGCTGCTGTACAGAGAGACCTGGGGGTCCTTGTGCATGAAACACAAAAAGTTAGTATGCAGGTACAGCAAGTAATCAGGAAGGCAAATGGAATGTTGGCCTTTATTGCAAGGGGGATAGAGCATAAAAGCAGAGAAGTCCTGATACAAATGTACATGGTATTGGTAAGGCCACACTTGGAGTACTGCATACAGTTTTGGTCACTTTATTTAAGGAAGGATATACTTGCAATGGAGGCTGTTCAGAGAAGGTTCACGAGGTTGATTCCGGAGATGAGGAGTTTGACTTATGAAGATAGGTTGAGTAGGTTGGCCCTATACTCATTGGAGTTCAGAAGAATGAGATGTGATCTTATCGAAACATATTAAGATAATGAGGGGGCTCAACAAGGTGGATGCAGAGAGGATATTTCCACTCATCAGGGAAACTAAAACTAGGGGACATAGGGCTAGACTTTCCACTTGTGGCTAAGGCCGAATAAAATGGGCCTTGTTCCAGCGATGCGGGACCTATCGCCCGTGCTGATCGCTGGCTCAAGGCCCATTTTTTTTTTGCGATTTTCCACTCGGCCATACCCCAGCGATGTCAAATGGGCGATGTGATTCCTCGGTGATCTCACGATCGCCCAAAAAAATGGAAGCGAATGGAAAAAAAAGCTTCCCTAGCAACGCTATACTGCGCATGTGTAGCTTGATGTTTTTTTCAGGTTGATGCTCCTTCCCGTGTTTTGGGAGGTCAGGGGTCATCACACATGCTCAAAAGCTCTGTGAGGGTCAGGGAGAGAGAGAGAGAGAGAGAGAGAGAGAGAGAGAGAGAGAGAGCGAGAGAGAGAGAGGAGAAAGTATTTTGTGGTCTGACTTCACCGATATTAATCGACATGGAGGGATCAGTTGAGGTGTAGAGCAATGCCCTTCAGCGAGGAGGCCAATGAGGCCCTCGTGAATGCTGTCAGCTCCAGGTGGGAGGATCTGACATGGGGTGGGCATGGGAAACCTCCACCCCGTGCATATCGGAGGATTTGGTCCGACATTGCCGACGTGGTCACGTCGGCCTCTAATGAAACGCGCACACCGGACCAGTGCCACAAACGGTGGAACAGCCCACTGGCAGCTGTGAGAGTAAGTTGAAATTTATATTTATGTATTATTTAATGATCTAAATAGTAACTAGAATCTGCAATGTTATTTGATTACATTTAAACATAACTAAATTATGAATAAATTTATGCAACCCAGCATAAAGTTAAATGTGAAATATGCAACGTAATGTTAATTTGTAATAGAACATTTAAATCTGTCAGTCTTCAATGTCTTAAATTGCCTGATCCATTTGCTTATGCCGTGCAATGTTATCGTATCATTTACAGAAGAAGATCTCGATCAATAATCGGGAGCAACGCAGGATGGGCAGGGGCTCTGCCACGATGCACACATTAAGTGCTTACGAGGAGCTCGGGGTGTCCTTGGTGGGGCCAGCAAGCCGTTCGGTCACATCCGTGGTGTGGCCGAACCCACCCTTGAGACATGTGAGTAATGAGAAATGTGCATTGTGCAATGTGTAAATCATTAGTAAATACTGAAAATATCGTAGTTACGCATGTAATGTTGCACAATTATAATATAATCTGATATATAATTGTGATGTATTATAGATCTTCAAATGAGGTCATGTTAGGTCATGTTAAACCTTGTGATCACTTGTGCATATGGGGAAATGGAAAGCATTGCAATGTTTTGAGTTCGAGAAAAATTGTAATGCAATGATTTGAATTGTTAAACGTTGTTTATCAAATTAAAGTTCAAGCGGTCGTCGAGTCGGTGGAATCCACTATCACTGAACCGTCTCCAAGATCGCAGGAGGATGAAGAAGAGGAGCCACTGCAGACTCCTGCTGCTGTATATCAGCAGAAGGAGGAGGAGGAGATTGAGGAGGAGACGGAAGAAGAGATTTTTTTTGTGGGGGGGTGGGGCAGGGAGGGGAACAACCTGCAACCATCTCGGTTGAGATGGAAGAAGCACCGGGACCAAGCGGTGTGCGAGTGGCGACGTCAAGGCGCGTCATATAACAAACGCCGACTCCACGGAGGTCCGGTCAGCATGGTGAGCAATCGCCTGCCTTGGAGAGCCAGACAGAGAGCTTGTGCAGGGAGACGGTCGCGATTGGTCGCGAACTTATCCAGGGGTTCACGGGATTATCTGCGAGCTGGGGCCAGTTTCCAGCAGCCTGGAGCGAGTTCTTCCAGCACTTCTCCAACTGGTCTTCTGAGCAGTCACAGACTGCACGGGAGACCTTGGAGGCTATTCGGCAGCAGACAGCCGCAACCAATGCCCTACGGCAGGCGTTGCTGGCTGGACACGGCGCTGCACCCCAAGGTGTCGTCTCTGCTCGCAGCGAGAACCCGAGCACGCAAGCGAGTACGGAGGACACAGTTCCTCTGGACTCGGAAGTAGAGCCTCAGGCTTCCGCTTCCGCTCCGTCACCTCCACCACGGCAGGAAGTCTTGACATCCCACTCTGCACAACGTCTTGGTGTCGGTCTGTGTAGACCAAAACGGGCGGGTGGGGTGCGAACACGGGGTGGGACAAGATCTGGAGGGAAACGTGGCCGCAGGTAGAGAGAGGGGAGTGCTTCTCTATAGTTCACTTGTTTCAAAATGTTCACTTGCTATTATCAATTTATTATACTCTTGTTATTGTTATTGTTACTAAATTAGCCAATTGAACTCAATAGTTAAATGTTCACTTGTTATCATTACTTAACTGTTCACTTTCCATTCTTTCTGAAATGGCCACCTGTTATTGTTACTAAAATGGTCACTTGTTGTCATGACTGAAATGGTCACTTGTTGTCATGACTGAAATGGTCACTTGTTGTCATGACTGAAATGGTCACTTGTTGTCATGACTGAAATGGTCACTTGTTGTCATGACTGAAATGGTCACTTGTCATGACTGAAATGGTCACTTGTCATGACTGAAATGGTCACTTGTTCTTTAAAATGTTCAATTTCTTCTTCTCACGTTTTGGGGATTTTGAGGGAAGGGTAGGTTGGTGCGGGGGGTGGGAGGTTGGAGGGAGGGTGTTGTTCATTAGTTCTTAAAAAAAATGTTGTTTATTAATAAAAAAAAATTTCTACAACTTTTGTACCTTCTCTTATTTACATAAGTTTTACAATGTACAGTTCTTCATGCAGATTTGTTTGTTTATTCTGTTTCCCCACGGAATATCATGAAATAACTTCACTGTAAAAGCTATTTAATAAATAATTTTAATATATGAGATCTATTTAGCATAAATAAGGTGATAATACCTATTTATGTTCCCTGTCCCAAATTTCTGAGTACAATTTGCTTCAATTTTACTCTCTCAATAACTCAGAACAATTCTCCATCCTTCCTCAGAGGCTAAAAATGGCCCATTTCCCTCTCTAAGGCTCTGAAAAAGCAACTATTTTTGAGCACTCTTTTTAGGCCTTGCATTGGCCAGGCGAAGTGCATGCTAAGTGCTGAAACTTGGGATGGGCCTGGTGTGGGCGATCATCTCAGCGATCAAAGTGGAAACTTGGGGGGCCTATTTTTCCGACGATATTTTGGGCCTAGTTTCCACTTTTTGCTCAAAATGGGCAATAGAGGTCCGTTTTGGGCCATAGATGGGCCATAGATGGGCGATGTGAAGTGGAAAGTCGAGCCCATAGTCTCAGAATAAGGGGCCGCCCATTTGAAAAGAGATGAGGAGGAATTTCTTCTCTCAGAGGGTTGTAAATCTATGGAATTCATTGCCCCACAGAGTTGTGGAGGCTGGGTCATTGAATATATTGAAGGCAGAGATAGACAGATTTTTTAAGCGATAAGGGAATAAAGGATTATGGGGAACGGGCAGGGAAGTGGAGCTTATTAAATGCGGAGCAGGCTCGAGGGGTCAAATGGCCGACTCCTGCTCCTATTTCTTATGTTCTTAGAACAGGGTGACTACATTCGACGTCACAGGAAAGCAGAGAAGTGATTGGTTGGTGAGTTTCTCTCTCTTTTCTTGGACATTGCTTTAAATTAAGGGCCTTAAATTAAGGGCCGGGTTTAAAAACGAAATCTAATTAATTAAATACATTATAGATAGCAGGGCAGGCAATGTGTCACTGCTGCAACATTTGGAAGCTGGTGGACACCATGGAGGTCCATCGCGACCACATCGACAGCAAGCGTCTGAAATTCGAGGAACTTCGGCTACGCGTTGATGAGCTGGAGTCCAAGCTGTAGACACTGCAACACATCAGGGAGGGGGAGAGTTATCTGGACACTGTGTTCCAGGAGGTAGCCACACCAATTAGATTAATTAATTCAAATCTGGTCCATGGTCAGGGACATGAAGGTGTGACTACAAATGAGTATGGGGATTCAGGATGAAGTGATGGAGGCGCCTCAGCCCTTGCTCTTGTCCAACAGGTTCGAGGCTCGTACTCTCTTGTGTGGATGAGAGCAGGGACGCAGGGAGGATGAGCAAACTGACCACAGTGCCAGAGTACATGGGGCCAATCAAGTTGGGGGAGTGAAAAGGAACGCTGTAGTGGTAGGGGACAGTATCATTAGGGGGATAGATACTGTTCTCTGCAGCCGAGAGCGTGAGTCCCGAAGGCTGTGCTGCCTGACAGGATTAAGGACATCTCCTCAGATCTAGAAAGGAACTTGGAGTTGGAGGGGGAAGATCCAATTGTCATGGTCCACGTGGGTACCAACGACATAGGTAAGGCAAACAAAAACTTCCTGCTGAGGGATTAAGAGCAGCTAGGGGCCAAATTAAAAAGCAGAACCACAAAGGCAATAATCTCTGAGCCACGAGCAAATTTATATAGGGTAAATAAGATCCGAGAAATGAACACGTGGCTCAAAGACTGGTGTGGGAGTAATGGGTTTCGACTCCTGGGACACTGGCACCAGTACTGGGGTAAGAGAGAGCTGTTCCATTGGGCGGGTTCCACTTGAACCATGCTGGGACTAGAGTCCTGGCGAATCGAATTACTAGGGCCGTGGAGAGGGCTTTAAACTAAATAATGGAGGGGGGGCGAGCGGGAAGAGTTCAGAAGAGCAAAAATGTAAAAAGTCAAAGAGAAGAAGACAGTAGCGCTCGGTAGCACTGGGGGAAAATGATAACCAGAGCGTGACAGAATGTATAAACATAAGAATGTATCAGAAAGTTTTGTCAGAACTGGGAAAAATGGTAAAAAACAAATTTAAAAGTTCTTTATCTGAATGCACACAGCATTCGTAACAAGATAGATGAGTTGAGGGCACAAATAGAAATGAATGAGTATGATCTGATAGTCATTACAGAGATATGGTTGCAAGGTGACCAAGGCTGGGAACTAAATATTCAGAGTATCTGACAATGCGGAAGTGTAATATATTTATGTTTGGGGTCACCTGACACCAGAGGACGCCATTGTCAGATGTCATGCAGGCAATTCAGGAAGTCGGATCTTGTTCTTATCCAAAGTGGGAAGAGATTGGGTACACACCCGAGGCAGTTTATAATAACAGGACTCTTGCGTTATTACATTGGCGACGAGGTAAACTAAGAACTTTCCTATTTACAATGGGCACTATTGGAATTCTGCATGAATTCGTGGATGGCAAGGATTGGGCGGATTTTGTCAACCACCTGGATCAATATTTTGTTGCCAACAAAATGGAGGGGGAGGCTGATGCAATCCGTCGCAGGGCGTTTCTCCTCACCATCTGTGGTCAGGTTTACAGCATCATGAAGTAACTTCTCTCGCCTTTATGTCCAACTGCCAAGTCTTATGAGGAATTGTGTGATTTGGTGTGTGACCATCTAAAGTCGAAGGAAGGGATCATCATCTCACTCTATCGCTTCTACATGCCTGTGCTGAGGGCCAGGATGTGGCGGGATTCATCGCTGACCTAAGACGTGTAAGTTCGGCAACATGTTGAGAGGCTTTTTCGTGATAGGCATCAACCATGATGTGATTCTTCGGAAGTTATTGGCTGCAGAAAAACTGGACTTGAAAAAGGCCATCGCAATTACCCAGGCATGCATGATGACTGATGAGAACTTGAGGCAGATATCATCCAAAGGTCGGAGCTCCATGGCAGGCTGGCCAGGTACTGTAAACAAGATTGTGTCATCTTCTGGCAAAGCTGCTCATGGCAGGGCCAAGTCAACTGTTTATGTGAAACCTGTACCTGCTCAGAGCCCGACAACTGAGTTCACCCTGTTGGCGTTGTGGTGGCAATCGGCAGCCTCATCAGGGTTGATTTAAACAATACTGCTGTAATGGCTGTTCGAAAGTAGGACATCTCCAGCAAATGTGCCCACAACTGAGCAAGCGTGCTGCTGCTGCTCATCATATTGTTGATGATGACCAGTCCAGTGCTGACTTTGATACACAACCTGAGGAGGAAGTGTATAGTTTGTATTCATTTTCGTCAAACAGCCAGCCGATAACTGTTAATGTGAAGCTGAATGGCGTGCCTGTATCAATGGAGCTGGATACGGGTGCAAGTCAGTCGATCATGAGCCTAGTGACATTTGACAAGCTGTGGGACACGGAGGCTGTGAAGCCTAAGCTGAGTCCAGTCAAGGCCAAGTTGCTTACTTATACGAAGGAACTCATACATGTGATTGGCATTGCAGTAGCTAAGGTGTGGTGGAACAGCCTATAAAGGCCCAAAGGGAGTCTGAGGATCAGCGGCAGTCGAGCAGCGGCCAGAGGTGGAGCGAGGAGCGGCCTAGAATGACCCAGCGGGAGTCCGGGAGTCAGCGGCAGTCGAGCAGTGGCCGGAGGAGGAGCAGCAGCTAGCTGCAGCTGGGTCAGAACTAAGAAAGAAGTAAAAAGTAATCGAAGGGTGACGTCACAGCCAAGAGGGTAAGTGATTGGCTGGTTGAGTAATGAGTAGTTTTCTTTTTATTTATCTTTCTTCTTGTTCTTAGCTGTACAAAACCTTGTCATTGTTGCCAAATTAAGTAATCTAAGGGTTAAGTCATGGCAGGAGAGCCCAGACCCGTGTCACGCTCCTCCTGTGCTATGTGGGAAGACAGTGACGCTTCCAGTGTCCCTGATGACCATATGTGCAGGAAAAGCATCCAGCTGCAGCTCCTGACAGACCGCATTGCGGCACTGGAGCTGCGCATGGATTCACTCAGGAGCATCCGCGATGCTGAGGATGTCGTAAATAGCACGTTTAGTGAGTTGGTCACACCACAGGTAAAGGTGACAGAGGCAGATAGGGAATGGGTGACCATCAGGAAGAGCAGTGGAAGGAAGGTAGTGCAGGGGTTCCCTGCGGGCATCTCCCTCCAAAACAGATACACCACCTTGTGTATTGTTGGGGCAGAGGACTCATCAGGGGAAGGCAGCAGCAGCTAAGTCCATGGCACCAGGGGTGGCTCTGCTGCACAGCAGGGCAGGAAAAAGAGTGGGAGACCTATAGTGATAGGGGATTCTATTGTAAGGGGAATAGATAGATGTTTCTCCGGCCGCAAACAAGACTCCAGGATGATATGTTGTCTCCCTGATGCAAGGGTCAAGGATGTCTCAGAGCGGCTGCATTCTGGAGGGGGAGGGTGAACAGCCAGCTGTCGTGGTGTATATAGGTACCAACAATATATGTAAAAAACAGGATGAGGTCCTACAAGCTGAGTTGAGGGAGTTAGGAATTAAATTGAAAAGGACCACAAAAGGGAGTAATCTCAGGATTGCTACCAGTGCCAAGTGCTAGTCAGAGTAGGAATGGCAGGATAGCTCAGATGAATACGTGACTTGAGGAGTGGTGCAGGAGGGAGGGATTCAAATTCCTGGGACATTGCAACCGGTTCTGGGGAAGGTGGGACCAGTACAAACCGGGCAGTCTGCACCTGGGCAGGAACGGGACCAATGTCCCAGGGGGAGTGTTTGCTATTGCTGTTGGGGAGGGGTTAAATGAATATGGCAGGGGGATGGGAACCTATGGAGGGAGACAGAGGGAAGCAAAGTGTGGGCAGAAGTAAAAGATAGAAAGATGGAAAGTAAAAGTGGAGGGCAGAGAAACCCAAGGCAAAAATCAAAAAGGGCCACATTACAGCAAAATTCTAAAGGGACAAAGTGTGTTAAAAAGACAAGCCTGAAGGCTCTGTGCCTCAATGCGAGGAGTATTCACAATAAAGTGGATGAATTAACTGCGCAGTCAGCTATTAACTGATATAATTGGCATCACGGAGACATGGCTCCAGCATGATCAAGGCTGGGAACGCAACATCCAGGGATATTCAACATTCAGGAAGGATAGACAGAAAGGAAAAGGAGGGGGGTAGCGTTGCTGGTTAAAGAGGAAATTAATGCAATAGTAAGAAAGGAGATTAGCTTGGATAATGTGAAATCTGTATGGGTAGAGCTGCGGAACACCAAAGGGGAGAAAACGCTAGTGGGAGTTGTGTACAGACCACCAAACAGTAGTAGTGAGTTGGGGGGGGGCATCAAACAAGAAATTAGGGATGCGTGCAATAAAGGTACAGCAGTTATCATGGGTGACTTTAATCTACATATTGATTGGGCTAACCAAACTGGTAGCAATACGGTGGAGGAGGATTTCCGGGAGTGTATTTGGGATGGTTATCTACACCAATATGTCGAGGAACCAACTAGCGGGCTGGCCATCCTAGACTGAGTTTTGTGTAATGAGAAAGGACTAACTAGCAATCTTGTTGTGTGAGGCCCCTTGGGGAAGAGTGACCATAATATGGTAGAATTCTTTATTAAGATGGAGAGTGACACAGTTAATTCAGAAACTAGAGTCCTGAACTTAAGGAAAGGTAACTTCGATGGTATGAGACGTGAATTGGCTAGATTAGACTGGCAAATTATACTTAAAGGGTTGACGGTGGATAGGCAATGGCTAACATTTAAAGAACGCATGGATAAACTTCAACAATTGTACATCCCTGTCTGGAGTAAAAACAAAACGGAGAAGGTGGCTCAACCGTGGCTAACAACAGAAATTAGGGATAGTGTTGAATCCAAGGAAGAGGCATAGAAATTGGCCAGAAAAAGCAGCTAACCTGAGGACTGGGAGAAATTTAGAATTCAGCAGAGGAGGACAAAGGGTTTAATTAGGAGGGGGAAAATAGAGTATGAGAGGAAGATTGCTGGGAACATAAAAACTGACTGCAAAAGCTTCTATAGATATGTGAAGAGAAAAAGATTAATGAAGACAAACGTAGGTCCTTTGCAGTGAGAATCAGGTGAATTTATAATGGGGAACAAAGAAATGACAGACCAGTTGAACAATTACTTTGGTTCTGTCTTCGTGAAGGAAGACACAAATAACCTTCCGGAAATACTAGAGGACCGAGGGTCTAGCGAGAAGGAGGAACTGAAGGGAAACCTTATTAGTCAGGAAATTGTGTCAGGAAATTGATGGGATTGAAGGCCGAAAAATCCCCAGGGCCTGGTAGTCTGCATCCCAGAGTACTTAAGGAAGTGGCCCTTGCAATAGTGGATGCATTGGTGATCATTTTCCAACAGTCTATCGCTTCTGGATCAGTTCCTATGGACTGGAGGGTAGCTAATGTAACACCACTTTTTAAAACAGGAGGGAGAGAAAACGGGGAATTATAGACCAGTTAGCCTGACATCAGTAGTGGGGAAAATGTTGGAATCAATTATTAAAGATGAAATAGCAGCGCATTTGGAAAGCAGTGACAGGATCGGTCCAAGTCAGCATGCATTTATGAAAGGGAAATCATGGTTGACAAATCTTCTAGAATTTTTTGAGGACCAGGGAGAACCAGTGGGTGTGGCGTATTTGGACTTACAAAAGGCTTTTTACAAGGTCCCACACAAGAGATTAGTGTGCAAAATTAAAGCACATAGTATTGAGGGTAATGTATTGATGTGGATTGAGAACTGGTTGGCAGACAGGAAGCAAAGAGTAGGAGTAAATGGGTACTTTTCAGAATGGCAGGCAGTGACTAATGGGGTACCGCAAGGTTCTGTGCTGGGGCCCCAGCTGTTTACATTGTACATTAATGATTTAGACGAGGGGATTAAATGTAGTATTTCCAAGTTTGCAGGTGACACTTAGCTGGGTGGCGGTGTGAGCTGCGAGGAGGATGCTATGAGGCTGCAGGGTGACTTGGACAGGTTTGATGAGTGGGCAAATGCGTGGCAGATGCAGTATAATGTAGATAAATGTGAAGTTATCCACTTTGGTGGCAAAAACATGAAGGCAGAATATTATCTGAATCGCAGCAGATTAGGAAAAGTGGAGGTGCAACGAGACCTGGGTGTCATGGTTCATCAGTCATTGAAAGTTGGCATGCAGGTACAACAGGCGGTGAAGAAGGAAAATGGCATGTTGGCCTTCATAGCTAGGGGATTTGCGTATAGGAGGATGGAGGTCTTAATGCAGTTGTACAGGGTGTTAGTGAGGTCTCATCTGGAATATTGTGTTCGGTTTTGGTCTCCTAATCTGAGGAAGGACGTTCTTGCTATTGAGGGAGTGCAGCAAAGGTTCACCAGACTGATTCCCGGGATAGCGGGACTGACAACTGAGGAGAGACTCAATCAACTGGGCCTGTATTCACTGGAGTTTAGAAGAATGAGAGGCAATCTCATAGAAACATATAAAATTCTGACGGGACTGGACAGGTTAGATGCAGGTAGAATGTTCCCAATGTTGGGGAAGTCCAGAACCAGGGGTCACAGTCTAAGGATAAGGGTAAGCCATTTAGGACTGAGATGAGGAGAAACTTCTTCACTCAGAGTTGTTAACCTCTAGAATTCTCTACCGCAGAGAGTTGTTGATGCCAGTTCATTAGATATATTCAAGAGGGAGTTAGATATGGCCCTGACGGCTAAAGGGATCAAGAGGTATGGAGAGAAAGCAGGAAAGGGGTACTGAGGTGAATGATCAGCCATGATCTTATTGAATGGTGGTGCAGGCTCAAAGGGCCGAATGGCCTACTCCTGCACCTATTTTCTATGTATCTATGTTTCTATGGCGTGATCCAATATCTACCATTATGGATCGTCCCAGGTAATGGTCCAACGGTGTTCGGTCAGAATTAGCTCGAGAACATCAAGCTGAACTGGAGTGATGTCAAAGCGTTGTCCTCAATGGATGACACTTCTTGTGCTCAAGTGTTGAAATTTCCTTCTTTGTTTGAGCCTGGCATTGGTAATTTTACTGGAGCCGAGGTGCAGATTCACCTGCATTCTGATGCAAGGCCTGTCTATCACAAAGCTCAGTCTGTCCCTTATATGATGAGGGAGAAGATTGAGATTGAGCTTGACAGACTACAATATGAAGGGGTCATATCACCTGTCGAGTCAATGAGTGGGCCAGCCCTATTGTTCCTGTGTTGAAGAATGATGGCACTGTCAGGATTTGTGAAGACTACAAGGTTACGATTAACCGATTCTCGAAACAGGTTCTGTACCCATTACCGAAGGCTGATGACCTACTTGCCATGCTAGCTGGTGGAAAGTCATTCACTAAGCTCGATCTGATGTGGGCCTACCTGACACAGGAGCTCGTCGATAATTCGAAGAAATTGACCTGCATCAATACCCATAAAGGACTGTTTGTCTACAACAGGTGTCCTTTCGGAATTCGTTCGCTGCAGCCATATTCCAGAGGAATATGGAGAGTCTACTGAAGTCCGTTCCTAGAACTGTCGTGTTCCAAGATGACATTCTGGTCACAGGTTGTGACCATCGCTGAACATCTGAACAATCTTGAGGAAGTTCTACATCATCTGGACAAAGTGGGACTCAGGCTGAAACGTTCAAAGTGTGCCTTCATGGCACCTGAAGTTGAATTCCTTAATAGGAAGATTTCTGGCGATGGAATCAGGCCTACTGATTCAAAAACCAAGGCCATCAAAAATTCACCCAAGCCTCAGAATGTGACAGAGCTGCGTTCGTTCCTTGGGCCACTCAACTACTTTGGTAATTTCTTACCAGATTGACCACTTTAGTGGAGCCACTGCATTTGCTACTCAGAAAAAGTAACAATTGGGTCTGGGGTATATCTCAAGATGGAGCCTTTGAGGAAGCTAAGAGTCTGCTCTATTCAAACAAGTTGCTTGTTCATTATGATCCATGTAAGCGTCTTGTATTAGCCTGTGATGCTTCATCCAATGGTGTTTGCTGTATGCTCCAACAAGTCAATGACTCGGGCAAGCTACAACCTGTTGCGTATGCTTCGAGAAGTTTATCAAAAGCGGAAAGAGCTTACAGCATGGTAGACAAAGAAGCTTTGGCCTGTGTGTATGGTGTAACAAAGATGCATCAGTACCTGTTTGGTCTCCGTTTTGAACTCGAAACGGATCACAAGCCACTCATTTCATTGTTTTCTGAAAACAAAGGTATTAATACCAATGCATCGTCCCATATTCAGAGGTGGGCGTTGGCATTGTCTGGCTATAATTACATTATTCGAAATAGACCCGGTACTGAGAATCCTGCCAATGCACTGAGTCGTTTGCCTTTGCCTACACCTGATGTGAAAACGCTTCAACCCACAGATCTAATGTTGGTAATGGATGCTTTTGAGAGTGATGAAACTCCTATCACTGCTCAACAGGTTAGGATCTGGACCAGCCATGACCCTATTTTGTCGGTTGTGAGACGTTGTGTCCTCAGTGGTGATTGATCTGAAATACCAAAGGAGATGTGTGAAGAGACCAAACCTTACAAGGATGAGCTGTCCATTCAGTCAGATTGTTTACTGTGAGGTAATCGTGTCATAATGCCCAAGAAAGGTAGAGAAAGATTTGTACATGAGCTACATAACACTCATCCCGGTATTGTTATGATGAAAGCCATTGCTAGTTCTCATATATGGTGGCTTGGAATTGACTCTGATCTGGAATCATGTGTGCATCAGTACAATACTTGCATGCAGCTAAGTAAAGTACCAGCGGAATCTCCGCTGAGTCTTTGGCCATGGCCATCTAAACCATGGTCGAGGATACACATCAATTTTGCGGGCCCTTTCCTGGGAAAGGTGTTTTTCATTGTGGTGGATGCATATTCAAAGTGGATAGAGTGTATTATGATGTCATCCAGTACATCTACAGCCACTATTGAGAGCCTACGTGTCATGTTTGTGAGCGACAACGGATCTTGTTTCAGAAGTCTTGAGTTTCAGGACTTCATGAAACTCAATGGTGTTAGACATAGAACCATAGAAATTCACAGCGCAGGAGGCCATTCCGGCACATCATGTCTGCACCGGCCGACAAAGAGCCACACGACCCTTGGGCAGCAGCCTTAAAGGTTACATATAAACCTATGACAATGACAGAAAGACAAAGAGCACCCAGCCCAACCAATCCGCCTCACCACAACTGCGACACCCTTATACTAAAACATTCTACACTCCACCCCAACCGGAGCCATGTGATCTCCTGGGAGAGGCATAAACCAGATAAAAACCCAGGCCAATTTAGGGAGAAAAAAAAATCAGGGAAAATTCCTCCCCAACCCTTCCAGGCGATCGGAATTAGTCCAGGAGATCACCCTAGCCATATTCTATTCCCTGCAGCACTTACCATTATATCTACTTGTCCGACAAAAGGTCATCCAGTCTAATCCCAATTACTAGCTCTAGGTCCGTAACCCTGCAGGTTACTGCACTTTAAGTGCCCATCCAACCATCTCTTAAAAGTGGTGAGGGTTTCTGCATCCACCACCCTTCCAGGCAGCGAGTTCCAGATCCCCACAGCCCTCTGTGTAAAGCAGACCCGCCCGCTCAAATCCCCTCTATATCTTCCACCAACTTCCTTAAAACTATGCCCTCTCATAATAGACCCCTCCACCAATGGAAATAGACCCTTACTAACCACTATATCCAGGTCCCTCAATAATTTGTACAGCTCAATGAGTTCTCCTCTCAACCTCCTCTGTTCCAATGAGAACAAACCCAGCCTATCCAATCTGTCCTTAATTAAGATTCTCCATTCCAGGCAGCATCCGAGTAAATCTCCTCTGCACTCTCTCTAGTGCAATCACATCCTTCCTATTATATGGCGACCAGAACTGCACGCAATACTCCAGCTGTGGCTTAACCAAAGAATCATACAATTTAAGCATAACCTCCCTGCTCTTATATTCTATGCCTCGGCCAATAAAGGCAAGCATTCCACATGCCTTCTTATCCACCTGACCTGCTACTTTCAGGGATCTGTGCACCAATGGTGGAGCTGTTGGAGGCGTGGCCTATTCACTTGGAGCTGTGCTGCAGTGAGAGAAGGAGCTCCCTGCTGTTGCTCCTGCCTGGAAGGCCTTTGTGAGCCCTGTGAAACAGCACAGGAAGAGGAGGAAGGGGCTTACTACAATTCCAATTCATCCAGAGGGAGAGGAGGAGAGCAGAAAATTCAACAACTTTATTACTTTTACAAAGAGTTGGAGAGAGGGGGAAAAGAACAACTATCCAGTGTGGAAGAAGGGAAAGACTTCATCATCAAAAGGTGGGTCTATTGGTGCATTCCCCGAAAGACTTTGTTATATCGGTGGGGGGAGGAAAGAAGACTTGCTAGAGGGCCGGAACATCGCGGGGGTTGTGTATATGTGGAAGTGTGTGTGGTGGTCTGCTAAATAACTAGGCCCCACACACCACTGAAGCACCCCTCCCCCATTGCCTAGCCTGGGAGAGCTGGAGCTACCTGGCTGAAGACTGATTAATCACCCTATTTAACATCGTTGGGAGTGTTGTGCCTGGGAGGCTCCAGCTGCCCCAGGTGAAGACATCTTCTCCCCCCACCCGAAGACCATCTACAAAGACTGTTTTGTTTGCCATCTGGAGGGTGCAC
Source organism: Pristiophorus japonicus (assembly GCF_044704955.1). Classification (NCBI taxonomy): domain Eukaryota; kingdom Metazoa; phylum Chordata; class Chondrichthyes; family Pristiophoridae; genus Pristiophorus; species Pristiophorus japonicus. Next base: position 75,204,035 of record NC_091981.1, read on the forward strand.
CCCAGCAACACCCACCCATCACTGTGAGGGGAGACCTGTCCTCACAGCTTCCCTCTTTCCCACCCCCCCCTCTCTCTTTCTCTGTCTCTCCCCTCTCTCTGAGAGCCCCTTTCTCCAAATTGGAAAAATCAATTACAAGACAACTGAGCAGAGGGAGCAAGGCCCCTCCCCAATCGTCATCTAGGGGAGAGGTGTGCCTCTTTCAGAGCTCCCTCTGTTCAAACACCAACGAGGCCATTTAAGAACAAAGGGCATCGTCGGAGGGCTTTGTTTTCACTGCCTCCGGCAGGGGGGAGGGAGAGCGTCCGGCCGGAAAGAAGGCGCGGAGGAAGGCGAAACATCTCGAGGCGGGTCCCCTCAGTGCGCCAGACAGTCTGATCACCGCGCTCAGCCCAACCCTGTCACCGGCGAGCGTGGGGTGCCCCGAGTCCGTGCCCGAGCCCTTGACCATTACCGCAGAGGGGCTTGGGCGCGAGCAAGAAAAGAAAAAGGGGGGAGTGGAGCGGGAGGCCTCGGCAGACATGGAGGTCTCCCTGCCTCCGCGCCCCCCCCAGGAACAAAAGGAGGCGCCGCTCCAATGAGGCGGAGGGGGAACAACATCCCTCCGCGGAGGAGTCGGTGCCCGCCGCGTGTCCCGCGTCCCCCACCAGCGCCCCCAAACTGCGCCGTAGGCGAGAGGAATCTGTCCCCGGGGAGGGTGAGACAGTCGAGGCTGCCCAGCCTCTGCCTCCCGGGGATGGCGTGGAAGATCTGCCTGTCGTGGGGGGCGTGGGGCCAGCGGAGGAATGCGTTGCGTGAGGTCGCGGATCCGGTTCCTGCAGGATCTGGACCGCGACTCCCCCTTCTTCTACTCACTGGAAGAAAGACAGAGTGTCCGTAAGCAGCTCTTGACGCTGCTGGCCGAAGACGGCTCTCTCGTCTTGGATCCGGAGGGCGTCAACAACAGGGCCCGTGAATATTACGGGGCCCTGTTCTCTCCGGAGCCATCCAGTGAGGACGCGCGTAGAGTTATGTGGGAGGACCTGCTGAAGGTCGGCCCGGAGGGCGCCGAAAATCTGGAAGCTCCGCTAAGCCTGGCGGAGCTGACCAGCGCCCTCGACCGGCTCTCGAGGGGAAAAGCCCCGGGGCTGGACGGGCTGACCGTGGAGTTCCACAGGGCGTTCAGGGACGTCCTGGGGGGCGACTACGCGGGGGTCCTGGGGGAAAGTCTGGCGACCGGGGAGATGCCCCTCTCTTGGCGCAGGGCAGGCATCGTCCTGCTGCCTAAGAAGGGCGATCTCCGCCTCCTTAAGAACTGGCGCCCGGTCTCCCTCCTCAGCACGGACTACAAAATCTTCGCCAGGGCGATGTCTGCTCGCCTTGGTGCCGTGCTGGACCACATGATCCACCCCGACCAGTCCTACACGGTCCCGGGCCGGACAATCCACGATAACATCCATCTGGTCCGGGACCTCATCCATCATTCCCAAGAGGCTGGTCTGTCGGTCGCCTTCCTATCTCTCGACCAAGAGAAGGCGTTCGACAGGGTGGATCACGACTATCTGTTCGGGACTCTGCGCGCTTTCGGGTTCGGGACGCATTTCGTCGCCCGGATCCGACTTTTGTACGCTGCCGCGGAGTGTCTGATTAAGGTTAACGGGTCCTTGACGGCGCCCCTACGCTTTGGGAGAGGGGTGCGCTAGGGATGCCCCATGTCCGGCCAGTTATATGCCATCTGCGTGGAGCCTTTCCTGAGCCTCTTGCGGACGAGGTTGACGGGACTGGCTCTGCAAGGGCCGGGCGTTGAGGTCGTCCTCTCGGCTTATGCCGATGACGTGCTCCTCGCGGTAGAGGATCCCGCTGACCTGCGGAGGATGCGTGAGTGCCAGGAGATTTACTCGGCCGCGTCCTCCGCCAGGGTCAACTGGGAGAAATGTTCCAGACTCCTGGTGGGTCAATGGCGGGTGGACTCCCTGCCTGAGGAGCTCAGGCCTTTTGCCTGGAGCACGACCCATCTCCTCTATCTGGGAGTCTACCTTAGCCCAGACAAGGAAGCCTGGCCGGCGAACTGGCAGGGAGCTGGAGGCCAAGGTCGCCGCTCGCCAAGGGCGCTGGACAGGACTGCTCCGAGTGCTGTCCTACAGGGGTCGAGCGCTAGTCATAAACCAGCTGGTGGCCGCCATGTTGTGGTACCGGCTGGTCACTTTGACCCCTCCCCCTGCGTTTGTCGCCAAGATACAGAAGAAGCTGGTGGACTTCTTCTGGAACAACAGCAAGCACTGGGTCTCTGCCACGGTCTTGAGTCTCCCGCTTGGGGAGGGCGGTCAGTCGTTGGTGTGCGTCAGCGCCCAGCTCGCGACTTTCCGTCTTCAGACCCTGCAGAGATACCTTTACATCGAGCCCCCTCCTAGGTGGCGTGCTCTGGCGACGTATTTCTTCTGCCAGCAGCACGGCCTCAACTACGACACGCAGCTCCTGTTTGTGAGCATGGGGGGCGTCAGGACTGCCGTCCAGGAGCTGCCTGTCTTTTACAAGGAACTCACCAGGATCTGGAACAAAGTCTCCACCAAGCGCAGCTCTCAACCGGCTCGAGTGGCGGCCGTCCTGCAGGAGCCGCTGCTCGGGAATCCGTACCTCCACGACCGAGGTTTTAGGTGGCAGTCGGATGAGAGGGCTGTGGCTGGTGAGGTGACCAGGGTCAGGGACCTGCTCGATGGCGGAGGAGCGGGCTGGATGGTGCCAGACACGCTGGCGCGGCGCCTAAATTCGGCCGATGTCCGCCACGTGGCCGATGCCATCGAGTCGCTAAAAACAGCTCTGGGCCCTGACTCCGTTAGGTGCATCGAGGAGGCTCAAGCACATGGGGAGATCCCGTCCGAACTGACCCCCGTCCGGACGGACTTCCTCATCGGCGCCAAACCCCGGAACCTCCCTCGGGAGCCGGCACCTCACAACTTGAGCCGCCTCGAGGAAATCCCCTCCTTGCCTTTCAGTTCCGCATGGAGGGGTTTCCTGTACGGGCTGCTCTGCACACTCTCAACTTTGCCATCCTCGCCTGCCATCCGGACACGCCATGGCGTACCATCTTGCCGACCGGACAAGGCGGGTGTCCCCGATGGAGGGCACTCTGCGCGGAAGTCCTCCCACTATTTATCGGGGGCTTGGCCTGGAGGGTGGTGCACGGAGCAGTGCCGTGCAATAAATTTTTAAGCCGGTCCACGGGCTCCCAGGCCGCCTGCAATTTCTGCGGTTTGGAAGAGTCCGTGTTCCATGTTTTTATCGAATGCACGAGGTTGCAGCCTCTGTTTTATTATTTAAAGGGGCTGCTCCTGAAATTCTGGCTGCACTTCAGTCCCACACTCCTGATCTTTGGGCACCCTGTGCGGAGGGGAGCGGGTAGGTCCGAGGGCCTCCTCGTAGGACTGCTCCTGGGCACGGCCAAGGGTGCCATCAGCCGGTCCAGGCAGCGGGCGGTCGAGGGGGTCGTTCAGCCTGACTGCCTGCCTCTCTTCCGCGCGTACATCCGCGCCAGGGTGTCCTTGGAGATGGAGCACGCGGTGTCCACCGGTACGCTCGCGGCCTTCCGCGAGAGGTGGGCATCGGAGGGACTGGAGTGCATCATCACGCCCGGCAACCAAATTTTAATTTGATTTTATGTTAAAGTTTAATTTGTTTTAATTGCCGGTGTTTTTAGTGTCCCCCTCCCCTTTTATAGGGGGCACTTGGAGAAAAAAATATATGATTTTAGTGCCCAAAAAAACCCCAAAAAAAACCCACAAAAAAAGGGCCTTGAAAATGTTTGGTGTGTCCCCCAGATCAGGGGGACACAATTTAATGTTTTAGTTTCCTCCCAAAAAGAGTTCTGTGGACAAGCACTCCAAGGTCCCTTTGTTCATCTACACTACACAAGATAAAAGTTCACAGGGTTGGGGTAATATATTAGCATGGATAGACGATTGACTGACAACCAGAAAACAGAGAGTCGGGATAAATGGTTCATTCTCTGGTTGGCAATCAGTAATGAGTGGAATGCTGCAGGGATCAGTGCTGGAACCCCAACTATTTACAATCTATATTAACGACTTGGAAGAGGGGACTGAGTGTAACGTAGCCAAGTTTGCTGACGATACAAAGATGGAAGGAAGGGTAATGTGTGAGGAGGACATAAAGAGGCTGCAGGAGGGCATAGACAGGCTAAGTGAGTGGGCAAGAATCTGGCAGATGGAGTATAATGTTGGAAGAAAAAAATCCAAGAGAAAGTTATTATTTAAATGGAGAAAGATTGCAAAGTGCTGCAGTACAGCAGGACCTGGGGTACTTGTGCATGAAACACAAAAGGTTAGTATGCAGGTAAAGCAAGTGATCAGGAAGGCCAATGGTATCTTGGCCTTTATTGCAAAGGGGATGGAGTATAAAAGCAGGGAAGTCTTGTTACAGCTGTACAGGGTATTGGTGAGGCCACACCTGGAATACTGCGTGCAGTTTTGGTTTCCATATTTACGAAAGGATATACTTGCTGTGGAGGCAGTTCAAAGAAGGTTCACTAGGTTGATCCCAGGGATGAGTGGGTTGACTTTTGAGGAAAGGTTGAGTAGCTTGGGCCTCTACTCATTGGAATTCAGAAGAATGAGAGGTGATCTTATTGAAACGTAAAAATTATGAGGGGCTTGACAAGGTGGATGCAGAGAGCATGTTTCCACTGGTGGGGGAGACAAGAACTAGAGGGCATGGTCTTAGGATAAGGGGCTGCCCATTTAGAACTGAAATGAGGAGAAATTTCTTCTCTCAGAGGGTTGTAAATCTGTGGAATTCGCTGCCTCAGAGAGCTGTGGAAGCTGGGACATTAAATAAATTTAAGACAGAAATAGACAGTTTCTTAAGCGATAAGGGGATAAGGGGTTATGGGGAGTGGTCAGGGAAGTGGAGCTGAGTCCATGATCAGATCAGCCATGATCTTATTGAATGGCAGAGCAGGCTTAAGGGGCCTTATGGCCTACTCCTGCTCCTATTTCTTATGTTCTTACGTATAATGTGTATACTCTTTCCTTATTAGCCCTCCCAAAGTGCATCACCTCACATTTCTCTGAATTAAATTCCATTTGCCACTGCTCTGCCCACCTGACTAGTAGATTGATATCCTCTGCAGCCCATGACTTTCCTCTTCATTATCAACCACAAAGCCAATTTTAGGGTCATCTAATAACTTCTTAATCATACGCCCTATATTCAAAATCTAAATCGTTGATATATACCACAAAAAGCAAGGGTCCCAGTACTGAGCCCTGCGGAACCCCACTGGAAACATCCTTCCATCAATCATTAGCCTTTGCTTCCTACTTCCAAGCCAATTTTGGATCCAACTTTACACTTTGCTCTGGATCCCATGGGCTTTTGCCTTCATGACCAGTCTGCAATGTGGGACCTTATCAAAAGCTTTGCTAAAGTCTATATATACTAAATCGTACGCACTACCCTCATCGACCCTCTTGGTAACCTCCCCCTCAGAAAATTCAATCAGGTTCGTCAGACACGATCTTCCCTTAACAAATCTGTGCTGACTGACCCTAATTAATCCTTGCCTTTCCAAATGCAGATTTATCCTGTCTTTCAGGATTTTTTCCAATCATTTTCCCACCATTGAGGTTAGGCTGACAGGCCTGTAATTACTCGGCCTATCCCTTTCTCCCTTCTTAAACAAGGGTACTACATTAGCAGTCCTCCAATCCATATCCAGATCCAAAGAGGACTGGAAAATGATAGTCAAGGCCTCTGCTATTTCCTCTTTTACTTCATTCAAAAGCCTGGGATGCATTTCATCTGGGCCTGGGGACTTATCTACTTTCAAAGCTACTAGACTCCTTAATACTTCCTCTCTCACTATATTTATTTCATCCAGAATATCACACTCCTCCTCGATAGCAGTATCTGCATTGCCCCTTTCCTTTGTGACAACAGATGCAAAGTATTCGTTAAGAACCCTCCCACATCTTCCACCTCCACACAAAGATTACCCTCATGGTCTCTAATAGTCCCTACCCTTTCTTTAGTTACCCTCTTACTTTTAATATATTTATAGAACATCTTAGGGTTTTCCTTAATTTTACTGGCCAAGAAATTCTTGTGCTCTCTCTTAGCATTCCTAATATCCTTTTTAATTTTGCCTCTTAACTTTCTATATTCCTCGAAAGATTCTGTAGTATTTAGCCGTTGATATGACATAAGTGTACTTTTTTTTCTTAATCCTCCCCTGTAAGTCCCTAGAAATCCAGGGGGCGCTAGAATTATTTTTCCTAGCCTTTTTCTTTAAGGGCACATGTTTGGCCTGAGCCTTCCGGATCTCCTCCTTGAATGCCTCCCACTGTTCCGACACTGATTTACCCACACGTAGCTGTTTCCAGTCCACTATGGCCAAATCACTCCTGAACTTAGCAAAATTAGCTTTTCCCCAATTTGGAACTTTTATTCCAGGCCTATTCTTGTCCTTATCCATAACCAACTTGAATCTGACTGAATTATGGTCACTGGCACCCAAGTGCTCTCCCACTAATACCCCTTCAACCTGCCCAGCTTCATTCCCCAAAACTAAATCCAAGACTGTCCCCTCTCGTGTTGGGCTTGCTCCACACCGACATGTGAGGTCAGCTCCATTTAAACCTGCTTCTAATGGTCAAGCAGAGCGTGTTCAAACTATCAAACAAAGTATAAAACGTGTAACTCAGGGTTCATTTCAAACTTGTTTGTCATGTATATTGCTCAGTTACAGGACAAGACGTCATACAATGTTTACCCTGCTGAAAGACTGATGAAGAGAAATCTCAAGCTTTCACTTGTTCATCCTGATTTGAATGATCGTGTTGAAAACAGACGTCAAAGTCAGCAATTGTATCATGATGGTACTGCTGTGTCACGAGATATCTCTGTTAATGATCCAGTGTTTGTACAAAATGGATTGCTGGTACTGTTACAGCTAAGGAGGATAACAGAGTGTTCATTGTCATGCTCAAGGATGGCCAAACATGCAGAAAACATGTTGACCAGGTAAAACTGTGGCACACAGATGAACTGGAATCATTTGAGCAAGATCCAGTCATTGACCCACCAACTATCATTCATTCAACAGAGGCCTCTATTGACATTCCTGAACCCCGGACCTTTAGTCTCTGATGTTGTTACCACTCCCAGCAGAACTGTTACTCAACCTCCAGTCACAACTGACTTAGAACATTCACCTAGAACTGAGACGATCAACTTGTGAGCGGAAAGCCCCAGATCATCTTGTATTGTAAAGTGACTGATACTAAGATCTTGAAAGGGGGATGTTGTAATATATTTGCTTGTGGTCACCGGACACCAGAGGACGCCACTGTCGGATGTCACGCAGGCAATACAGGAAGTTGGATCTTGTTCTTATCCGAAGTGAGAATAAGAGATCGGGTACACACCCGAGGCAATTTATAATAACAGGACTCTTGTGTTATTATATGAAGGATAGAGAGAAAGGAAAAGGAGGTGGGGATGACATCAGTGTGGTATTGAGAAATGATATTGGATCAGAAGATCAAGATGTAGAATCAGTTTGGGTGGAGATAAGGAATAATAAGGGAGTAAAGTCACTGGTGGGCGCAGTCTATAGACCCCCTTACAGTAGCTACACTGTTGGACGGAGTATAAATCAAGAAATAATGGAGGCTTGTAAAAAAGGAATGGCAATAATCATGGCCGATTTTAATCTTCATATTGATTGGACAAATCAAATTGGCCAAGGCAGCCTTGAGGAAGAGTTCATAGAATGTATCCGGGATAGTTTCCTTAAACAATACGTTGCGGAAGCAACCAGGGAGCAGGCTATCTTAGATCTGGTACTGTGTAATGAGACAGGATTAATAAATGATCTCCTAGTAAAGGATCCTCTAGGAAAGAGTGATCAAAGCATGGTTGAATTTCAAATTCAGTTGGAGGTTGTGAAAGTTGAATCTCAAACCACTGTCCAAAGCTCAAATAAAGGAGACTACAAAGGTTTGAAGGCAGAGTTAGCTAAAGTGGACTGGGGAAATAGATTAAAGTGTGGGACGGTTGATGCTTGAACTGTACAAAACACTGGTTAGGCCACAGCTAGAGTATTGCGTGCAGTTCTGGTCGCCATATTACAAGAAGGATGTGATTGCACTGGAGAGGATACAGAGGAGATTTGCAAGGATGTTGCCGGGAGTGCACAATCTTAGCTATGCGGACAGATTGGATTGGCCGTATTTGATTTCTTTGGAACAGAGGCTGAGGGGAGACCTCATTGAGGTGTATAAAATTATGAGGGGCCTAGATATAGTGGATAGAAAGGGCTGATTTCCCTTAGCAGAGGGGTCAACAACCAGGGGGCATAAATTTAAAGTAATCGGTAGAAGGTTTAGAGGGGATTTGAGGGGAAATTTCTTCACGCAGAGAGTAGTGGGGGTCTGGAACTCACTGCCTGAAAGGGTAGTAGAGTCAGAAACCCTCACCACATTTAAAAAGTACTTGGATGTGCACCTGAAGTGCCATAACCTGTAGGGTTATGGACCTAGAGCTGGAAAGTGGGATTAGGCTGGATGGCCTCTTGTCAGCTAGCACGGACACAATGGGTCGAAATGGCCTCCTTCCTGCTGTAAACTTCTATGATTCAGTGGAGGATATTTAAAGTGATATTTCATAACGCTCAACAAAAATATATTCCAATGAGAAGGAAAGACTTTGAAGAGAAGGAAATAAAGGATGGTATCAAATTGAAAACAATGGCATACAAAGTGGCCAAGATTAGTAGGAGACCAGAGGATTGGGAAACTTTTAAAAATCAGCAAAGAATGACTAAAAAAATAAGAGGAAAGATAGATTATCAAAATAAACTAGCAAGAAATAAAGAAACAGATAGTAAGAGTTTTTAAAGGTACATAAAAAGGAAAAGAGTGGCTAAAGTAAATGTTGGTCCCACAGAGGGTGAGACTGGGAAATTAATAATGGGGAACAGGGAAATGGTGGAGACCTTGAACAATTATTTTGCATCGGTCTTCACAGTAGAAGACACCAAAAACATCCCAATAGTGGATAATCAAGGGGCTATAGGGAGGGAGGATCTTAATACAATTATTATCACTAAAAAAGTACTCGGTAAAATAATGTGACTAAAGGTGGACAAGTCCCCTAGATCTGATGGCTTGCATCCTCGGGTCCGAAAAGAAGTGGCTGCAGAAATAGTGGATGCATTGGTTGTGATCTACCAAAATTCCCTGGATTCTGGGGAAGTCCCAGCAGATTCAAAAATCATAAATATAACACCCCAATTTTAAAAAGGAGGCAGACAGAAAGTAGGAAACTATAGACCAGTTAGCCTAACATCTGTCATTGGGAAATTGCTGGAGTCCGCTATTAAGGAGGCAGTAGCTGGACATTTGGAAAAGCATAATTCAGTCAGGCAGAGTCAGCATGGTTTTATGAAAGGGAAATCATGTTTGACAAATTTTCTGGAGTTCTTTGAGGATGAAACGAACAGGGTGGATAAAGGGGAACCAATGGATGTGGTGCATTTGGATTTCCAGAAGGTATTCGATAAAGTACCACTTAAAAGGTTGGGGGTAATATATTAGTATGGATAGAGGATTGGCTAGCTAACAGAAAACAGAGAGTCAGGATAAATGGGTCATTTTCCAGCTGGCAAACAGTAATCAGTGGGGTGCCACAGGGATCAGTGCTGGGTCCTCAACTATTTACAATCTATATTAATGGATGAAGGGACCGAGTGTAATGTAACCAAGTTTGCTGATTATACAAAGATGGGTGGGAAAGCAAATTGTGAGGATGACACAAAAAATCTGCAAAAGGATATAGACAGGCTAAGTGAGTAGGCAAAAATTTGGCAGATGGAGAATAATGTGAGAAAATGTGAGGTTATCTACTTTGGCAGAAAAAATAAAAAAGCAAATTATTATTTAAATGGAGAAAAATTTCAAAATGCTGCAGTACAGATGGACCTGGGGGTCCTTCTGCATGAAACACAAAAAGATAGTGTGCAGGTACAGCAAGTAATCAGGAAGGCAAATGGAATGTTGGCCTTTATTGTAAGGGGGATAGAGTATAAAAGCAGAGAAATCCTGCTACAACTGTAAAGGCCACAACTAGACTACTGTGTACAGTTTTGGGGCTAGATTTTACACTTTTTTTACATGCATAACGCCCACTTAAATGTCCATTTTACCGCTGAAATGAGGTATAATGCCCAGATATCGCCCAACCAGCCACAAAATGGAAACTGATGCCCATTTTTCGGACACTTATCGTCGAGCGTTACTTTCCCCATGTACGTAACGCCGGGAGAAAACAAATACCGTCCGCCCACTTTTTTTGGGCGGAATCATCAGAATGGGCGAAACCAACGACCATAATATCGGCAAACATTGCTTTCCGCACGTAATTAACACCAAGATTCAATAATACCGACCACCCACTTTATTTTGTCGTAAAGATCACATTTGCCAAAACTAATGACCAGGAGATCGCCCAGCGTCACTTTCACCACCTCGTACACATCTCGCTCACAATATCGCTCGCCCAAAAAAACACCGGGAAAAAGTGGAACTAACCGGAACTACTCAGAGCGGTATGGACGCCATGTTCTAAATCACATGTCGCATTACTTAAAAGGCTGCTCTGCTTCAACCTCGTGGGAGTTTGGATGTACTCAGGAGGTCTTTGGAGGTGATGTGAACATCTGAACAAACATCTTTATCATACTGTGGACGATTGGAATTTAATAGGTATCTTTGTTGGGACATTCATTCTTTGTGACCAATCGATGGCAAACAGATAGCTATTGGAATGGGGCCTGTTCTTTCTCACCCTCTCTTGATGACCACTTACATGCTGCAGACTCGAGATGGCAGAAGGTACGCTCGATAGCATCATGTGCCCAATGTAAGATGTGACAGACTGATAAGGAGGACCAGATGATACACCCCCGGCAAGTACAGGCAGAAGCAGTCTTATCTCGACTTGCCTGACACCACCTGCCTTCAGAGACTGTGCTTCCACAAAGAGGTTATCAGTGAAATATGCCAGCTCATAAAGGGAGATCTGCAGCCTGCCAGCACCATCAGGACTGCACTGTCCATTGAGGTCAAAGTCACCGCGGCACTGTTGTTCTATGCATTGGGTTCTTTTCAGGCCCCAGCTGGCGACATTTGCGGTATATCTCAGCATGCCACACATTGCTGCATTAGACAGGTCACTGAAGCTCTGTACGCACGCAGGATGGAATTTATCAGCTTCCCTATGACCAGGGAGACTCAGACTGAGAGGACTCTAGGATTCTACTGAATTGCTAACTTCCCCAAGGTGCAGGGAGCAATAGACTGTACACACATCGTGATGCAGGCACCTTTTCAGGATGCAGAGGTTTTCATGACCCGCAAGGGATTCCACTCCCTGAATGTCCAACTCGTTGTCGACCACCAGCAAATTATGACAGTGAATGCTAAATTTCTGAGCAGCATCCATGATGCTCACATCCTGCGTGAGAGCACTGTATCTTTCTTGTTTAACAATCAGCCTCAAGGTCAGTGCTGGATGCTTGGTGACAAAGGATATGGCCTTGCCACCTGGTTGATGACCCCACTGTGTGACCCCCACACTGAAGCCGAGAAGCGATACGGGAGCCACAGAGCCACTCGCAATATCGTGGAGAAAACCATTGGAGTGCTTAAGCAGCGCTTTAGATGCCTGGACCACTCAGGAGGCGAGCTCCAATACCACCCTGAGCAGGTAGCTCAATTCATGGTGGTGTGCTGCATGTTGCACAACTTGGCTATCAGGAGGGGACAAGAATTACTAGAAGGGTGTGACAATCCACCTCAGGAGAGAGAGGAAGAGGAGGCCGAGGAGGTGGGCGCTGACCTCAGGCCACACAATCAGGCTGACGCTGAAGCCATGCCCCCGCCTCCCTGTCGACCACATGAAAGGGCCTGTGGTGGCATCAGGAGCTCATAAATGAGTGCTTTGCCTGAAAGAACGTTGGTGTTATTTACAAGGCTGACACACTGCTGGGTGTGCAGGTCATACATCAATGGTGGGCATCACCTTGGTGACAGTTTAAGTTGATTGAAGTTAAGTGTAATTATACCCTTTGATGTTAAGGAATCCAGTGTGTAATGGTGCAGCTATCTGAGCCAATGCGCAACAAGGTTATGTTAAATAAAACATTTTTAAACTGAACATTTGTCTGAAATCATAAGTATTTCCATAAAAACCAGCCCTTCCGCCCCCCCTTCTCATGCCCACTTCTACCCCTTCCCCTTCCCCTCCTGACTCCAAGCCGCCTGGCAGAGGAGTTCCTCAGGCGCTGCTTCATTGTGGTGTGGGGGGGGGGGGGGGGGGCAGGCGGGGGTGAAGATGACGGCCAAATCGCTGCTTGGACGAATACGGGAGAGGACAGTCCGAAGGTGGGAACGTGCTCTGAGCCAGAAGCAAGATGTTGCTCCTGGCTCTCATGTGTCGTTAGCAATGGGGGTGTGGCACCTTGGGGTGCAGTGCAGCACTGCGGGACCACTGGGAGCCCTCTGCCACCAGTGTTCCTGGCTCCCAGCTCCAAGGCCTCCATTTTATATATTATTTGTTGGACAAAAACTCGGTGCCAGCTATGTTCTTAGTAAGCTTTTTGCTACTGGTGAATCTCCGTCGTGCCTCCCACAACAGCCAAACAAGCACACACCACACCCACACACGCTTTCAGTCCTTCTCTGCTCCCTCTCTCTCTGTCTCCTCTTCTGCGCATGTAATGATGACCCCTGACCTCCTGAATCGCAGGAAACGAGCATAGCCATGCCGTTGCTAAGGACGATGACACTTTATGGCAGAAGGTCAGAGAGATTTAACGCTATCGCCCATTTCAGATCGCTTGTGGTAATGGCCAATTTTTAAAATGGAGACAAGCCAGCGATCTGAAAACCCATTTTTACCACCCACACTGTAAATGCCGCTCATTTTTGGGCGATCTGCACAAAAGTGTAAAATCTAGCCCATGGTCTCTGTATTTAAGGAAGGATATACTTGCATTGGAGGCAGTTCAGAGAAAGTTCACTAGGTCGATTCCGGAGATGAGGGGGTTGACTTATGAAGATAGGTTGAGTAGGTTGGGCCTATACTCACTGGAGTGCAGGAGAATGAGAGGTGATCTTATTGAAACTTATAATATAATGAGGGGGCTCGACAAAGTAGATGCAGAGAGGATACTTCCACTCAGGGGAATCTAGAACTAGGAGGAAAAGTTTCAGAATAAGGGGTCGCCCATTTAAAACTGAGGTGAGGAGGAATTTCTTCTCTGAGGGTTGTAAATCTGTGGAATTCTCTGCCCCAGAGAGCTGTGGAAGATGGGTCATTGAATATATTTAAAGCCGAGATAGACAGAATTTTGAATGATAAGGGAATAAAGAGTTTTGGGGAACGGGCAGGGAAGTGAAGCTGTGTCCATGATCAGATCAGCCATGATCTCATTAAATGGCGGAGCAGGCTCAAGGGTCCAAATGGCCTACTCCTGCTCCTATTTCTTATGTTCTTATAATCGATGGATTAATATGACAATATATACAGCAGCTGATTGCTCAATAATGAGTCAGGATGTGTATTACAAGAATTTCAGGGGCATACCACTAAAGGTGAGCTCAGTGAAGCTGAAAACATAATCAAAGCAAAAACTGCAGATACTTGGACAAATGGAGTGTATAGTACAATACCAGGGGCAACAAGCAAGATTATCTATTATTATAGCGAAATACGTCAATCGGTCAACACTTATGGGCAAAGATTGGCTAAGATTGCTTTGTTTGGATTGGTACAGCGTCTGTAGTATAGAAATCGTTCAGTCTCGGCTAGATACTCTGCTGGAGAAATATGCTAACCTGTTTGAGTACTCATACGAGGGCCTCAAAGGATACAATGCACATATTCGGATTAGGTCAGAATGCAAACCTATGTTTTATAGACCAAGGCCGGTACCATATGCATTAAAATCGCAGGTTGAGCAAGATCTTGATAAGTTGGAGAAAAACTGAGTATTAGTGAAGACTTATAGGAGTGACTGGGCCACCCCATTAGTTGTAGTTCCAAAGGCAGATAAAATGGTACGGCTCTGTGGGGATTATAAAATTACCCTGAATCGAGCAGTTGATGATGAACAGTACTGACATCACAGGATCTGTATGCAGAATTAGTGGGAGCCAAAGTCTTCACAAAACTGGATCTCTCCCACGCCTATGCTCAACTCCATGTTGACAAGGATAGTCAGCATTATGTGACAGTCAAGGCACACAAAGGTATTTCAGGTTTCCATGGATCAGATCTTACAGGGAGTAAATTACTATTTGTGCATACAAGATGCTGTGTTGATATCCACCAACACAAAGAAGGAAAAGCTGGAAATCTTATAAGTATTCAGATGGTTCAATGACCATAGTCTGAAGCTGAAGAGGAGTACATGTGCATTCATAAAGCGTGAGGTGATTTATCTTGGATTGCGGGTCGATGAAAATGGTCTCTAACCAGTTAAGGAGAAAGTGCAAGCCATCATGATGGCTCCGGAACCGAAAAATGTTACTGGATTACGATCCTTTTTAGGCATGGTCCAATAATATGCTCGTTTCCTTCCTGGACTAGCAACGGTGCTCGCACCATTCCATTATTTATTAAAGAAAGGTGAGTGTTGGATATGAGACAAAGAGCAAAAGAATGTATACAACACATGCAAGCGATGCTTGAATAGTCATGCTCTTCTCATCTATTATAATCTGACTCGTGAACTAATGCCTCTGGGTATGGGGAGGGAGCAGTGATCAGTCATCAGTTATGAATGATGGTCAGGAAAAAACGTTTGCCTTTGCATCACGTATGCTCAACAAAAGTGAACAAAATTATGCCCAGATTGAGAAAGAGGCTTTGGCAATTATATTTGCTATTAAAAAGTTTAACCAGTTTCTTTTGGAACGTCAATTCATGCTAGTAACCGATCACAAACCATTACTAGCTATCCTTGGCCCAAAGGTGGCAATTCCATCTATGACGGCTTCCAGGATGCAAAGATGGGCTATTTTATTGTCTAAGTACGATTACAGAATTGAGTATCATACGTCAAAGCAGAATGCAGTGGCAAACGCCCTTTCAAGATTGCTTCATGAGATTCTGAAATTGGCAGCGAGCAGTCAATCTTCACTCCAGATGTAGTTGATGAGGACTTTCCAGTCACTGCCCCTGTTATTGCAGAGCACACACAGAAAGATGCCACATTACAGCAGGCCTATAAAACATAGAAAATAGGTGCAGGAGTAGGCCATTCGGCCCTTCGAGCCTGCACCACCATTCAATGAGTTCATGGCTGAACATGCAACTTCAGTACCCCATTCCTGCTTTCTCGCCATACCCCTTAATCCCCCAAGTAGTAAGGACTACATCTAACTCTTTTTTGAATATATTTAGTGAATTGGCCTCAACAACTTCCTGTGGTAGAGAATTCCACAGGTGCACCACTCTCTGGGTGAAGAAGTTTCTCCTCATCTCGGTCCTAAATGGCTTACCCCTTATCCTTAGACTGTGACCCCTGGTTCTGGACTTCCCCCAACATTGGGAACATTCTTCCTGCATCTAACCTGTCTAAACCCATCAGAATTTTAAATGTTTCTATGAGATCCCCTCTCATTCTTCTGAACTCCAGTGAATACAAGCCCAGTTGATCCAGTCTTTCTTGCTAAGTCAGTCCCGCCATCCCGGGAATCAGTCTGGTGAACCTTCGCTGCACTCCCTCAATAGCAAGAATGTCCTTCCTCAGGTTAGGAGACCAAAACTGTACACAATACTCCAGGTGTGGCCTCACCAAGGCCCTGTACAACTGTAGTAACACCTCCCTGCCCCAGTATGCAAATCCCCTCGCTATGAAGGCCAACATGCCATTTGCTTTCTTAACTACACATATAGATTCCACATCATCCAAGCTAATGTCCTTCCTAACTATTGCATTAATCTCCTCTTTAACCAGCAATGCTACCCCACCTCCTTTTCCTTTTATTCTATCCTTCCTGAATGTTGAATACCCTTGGATGTTGAGTTCCCAGCCCTGATCATCCTGGAGCCATGTCTCTGTAATCCCAATCACATCATATCTGTTAACATCTATTTGCACAGTTAATTCATCCACTTTATTACGGATACTCCTTGCATTAAGACACAAAGCCTTCAGGCTTGTTTTTTTTAACACCCTTTGTCCTTTTAGAATTATGATGTAGTGTGGCCCTTTTTGTTTCTTGCCTTTGTTTACTCGGCCTTCCACTATTGCTTTTCACCTTTCCACCATTTGTTTCTGACTCCATATTACTTCGCCCTGTCTCACTACATAGGTTCCCATCCCCCTGCCATATTAGTTTAAACACTCCCAAACTGCATTAGCAAATGTTACTCTCAGGACATCAGTTCCAGTCCTGCCCAAGTGCAGACCGTCCCTTTTGTACAGGTCCCACTTCCCCGAGAACTGGTTCCAATGTCCCAGGAATTTGAATCCCTCCCTCTTGCACCACTGCTCAAGCCACGTATTTATTCTAACTATCCTGCTCCCGCTACTCTGATTAGCATGTGGCACTGGTAGCAATCCAGAGATTACTACCTTTGAGGTCCGACTTTTTAATTTAACTCCTAGCTCCCTAAATTCAGCTTGTAGGACCTCTTCCCGCTTCTTACCTATATCGTTGGTACCTACATGTACCACGACAACTGGCTGTTCACCCTCCCTCTCCAGAGCACAGCTCACCGCTCGCCTTTTATGGCCCCGACCTGCCGCTGGTGTTCTCACGCAGGTCGGGGCCACCATGCTGGTTCCAGGGCCGCTCACCGCTCGCATTTCATGCCATAAGCTGATGCAGGAGGGTGACGGCAGTGAAGAGGGTGACTGGACTGATGTCACCATAATCCAGGTCGCTGATTGGAGCATGGACAGGTACAGCAGGAGCAGCGAGGTCGGGGCGCAGGAGCAGCGAGTGATCATGGAACGACATGATCAGGGCCCAGGAGAGGGGTGAGTTCAGGGCCCAGCAGAGGCAAGGCCCGGGGGCAGCACGGGCCAGCCCACAGTGCAATATGTGTGCACATGAGGTCCGTGCAGCAGAGCTGGTCTCCAATTGTCTTGGGTAATCCTTGCCAGTGGACCAAGCCCGTGTGGTGGCTGGTGTGCAACGGCCACCACACATTAAAAAAATCCACGCACAGGCATCTTCCACCCTTCGACATGTAGTTCGGGGCCTGAAATATCAGGTCCCTCATTGAAACACCTGTGAACTCATCCCTTTTTGGTGTGGAAGCAAGTCATCCTCCATACGAGGGACCTCCTAAGAATGAACACACCCTGCGAGGATGGTCTGCAGATAAGACACATTTAGACGAGGGGATAAAGCCCTTTTATCATCGTCGGCATGAATTATCAAGTGAGCAGGGTTGTCTAAAATGGAGCCAGAGAGTAGTCATTCCCAGTGCACTATGGGCCAAAGTCTTGATGGAATTTCACACTGAGCATACTGGCATCGTAGGCATGAAAGAGGTGGCCCGAAGTTTTGTTTATTGCCCTGGGTTATGTAAAGACTTAAAGTATTAGTAAGTAAGTGTAGTATTTGTTAAGACTGCAGGGCCATGCCAGCTAAAAGGTTGCTGCAAACATGGACTTGGTCAACGAGACCATTCCAAAGAGTACATATTAATTTTTGCGAGAGGAGCAGTGATAATTTTCTGGATCTAATCAATAGCCATTCGAAATGGCTGGAAGTATGGCATATGGGGTCATCTATGAAATGGTGTCAGATAACGGGACGCAATTTCGGTCCACGCAATTTGCGAATTTTGCCAGACACAACGGTATCAAACACATGTTGGTAGCACCATATCATCCTGCTTTGAATGGTGCAGCTGAAAGGTTAGTCAAGATTGTCAAGGAGGCTTTGCGGAAACAAGTTTTACAAAATGGATCATCGGTGAGCATGAAGCAGAGGTTCGTGAATTTTCTTTTCAAATACAGAACTATGCCCCATTCTGCAACACCTGCTGAGTATCCATTGATGAAGCGTAGGCTGAGGACACGTCTCAGTTTATTGCAACAGGACTTATCTGATAAGGTAGAGAAGGCACAATCTGTGCAAAAACATCATTACCATTCCGGTATTAAAGAGCGGTGCTTTCAGAAGGATGATCAAGTCAGAGTTCTCAGTCTGCCAAAAAAGGCAAGCCCACGCAAATGGGATATTGGTACAATTATTCGTGTATATGGCACCAAGCAGTACTTGGTTAAAAATGGTGAATACATCAGGAAGGTTCATGTGGATCAAATGTTTCTAGTGAGTGATGTACCTTCGGTACCATGAGTAGATGATTCTGAGTCTGACTTGGACGAGTGAGTTGGCAGGTCCAAGTACTTCAACCAACACAACAGTCACAATATCAATATCCCCACCAACTCCGGTGCAGCCGACTGAAGACAATTCTGCGAGTATGGGACAATCTCGCAGAGACTCTGAGGGGGGAGGTGGAGTTGTGGTTTAGTTGAGAAGATCAATGAGAAAACACAAACCAACTAAGAAAGGATATTGATAACTGGAAATATTAAGATCTTAGGAAGAAAGCTAACACTAGGACTGGTGCAAGGGTTTCAAAGAAACTCAAGAGGACACAGGTAGAGGTCAGGAATCTTGGGCTACATGCCCTAAAAATAGAAATTCCCTAAGATGGTCTCCTGAGTCAAATAAGAATATAGAAACCGGGCATAGCCAGCCAATTGCAAAGAAATTGAGTTTAGAGCAGGAGGAAGCTAAAAACTTACAAGATCCTCGGGCCCAGCAGTTGAATTTTTAAGAGATATTGTATAAATCCCACGGACTGGATTTTCATTGTTTAGTTCTACCATTGGTTTTCCGGTGGTATTTTGGTGCTATTTAAAAATCAAGGTTTTTTTTAAACCACCGAAGTACCACTCTCACTTAAAAGATGCTATTTTCATCAAATAAAACCAGAGGTAGGGCTAACTGTATTTGATTCTTATTTTTCAACATGCAACACAAAGAAAAATGGGTGGTATTTTTGCACATGCGTAATCAGTACCCGCCCATTCCTCTCCCCAACATGGCCTTACCTTGGGCCAGCCGCTTCTCCTTTCCCCGCAGCCTCCGGTGCTCTCTCTGAGGCTGGGGTGGCATGCTCTCCCCCAAGTTGCCCCAATCTCCCCCCCCCCACCCACCCACACCAGGTGGTTACGAAGCCCACACGCCGGGTGCATTGCTCCCCTGTACCCTTGCTGACTCAGTCCCTTCAGCCAGCCGGCCGGCGGCGTCCACGGCATCCTTTGGGGGATGGGGACACTGTGGAGACATTGGGCACTGTAGGGACATGCTCTTGAATAAACCTTCTTCCAGCTCTATTCTGCATCATATAAGTAGTCAGCAATATTGGCAGAGTTATTTTAGGCCCCGTTCCCTTAAATGTCCTGCAAATGTTCTCAAAATGTCCACAAATGTTCTCAAAAATTTCCTCAAATGTTCTCAAAATTTCTTAAATATCCTTAAAATGTCCTCCAATATACTCAAATAATCCACTGAAAGCCTCAAATAACCTTAAAATCTAACTCTGAACTCAAAGATGCCTGTGTAAAACTCAG
Source organism: Pristiophorus japonicus (assembly GCF_044704955.1). Classification (NCBI taxonomy): domain Eukaryota; kingdom Metazoa; phylum Chordata; class Chondrichthyes; family Pristiophoridae; genus Pristiophorus; species Pristiophorus japonicus. The sequence goes on from NC_091981.1 coordinate 75,223,704, forward strand.
TCTTCTCTCATGTGGAATGGACTGCAGCTATGTTTTATTAAAATGCTATCTATAACACTGGATTTGATCAGATAAAACTGCACTTTTCTCGGTGGCAATTTAGGCCAGTGGTAAAAATGGTGGTATTGATTAATTCATCTCTGGTGGTAATTTATGGTGGTTTTTCGGAGTTGCACAATTAATTAAGTCATAAAAATGGAAAAAGAAAATAAGATCGGTGATATTTTTTACCGCCGGTGGTAAATTACTGATGAATTCGATGGTAATCTGCGATGAATTTACCACTGGTGGTATTTTCGGTGGTAAATGATCAAAAAAAAAATGACGAAAATCCAGCCCCGTGCTTCTAACAAAAAGGAAGCAGGGTAATGAATGTATGCACTTGTGAGTATGCTCACAGGTGTGTAGAGCCGTTGGAGGTGTGGACTACTTATTTGGAGCAGTGAGCTTGTGAGGAGAGGAGCTCTTGCTTTTGCTCCAGCCTGCAGACCTGTGAGAGCCTGGTGAGAACACCCCAGGAAGAGGAGGAAGGGGCCGACTACCATTGAAACACCTTGAGGGAGAGGAGGAGAGCAGAAAATACAACTTCACCACTGCTACAAAGAGTTGGAGAGAGGGGGAAAGAGCATATCAACATCCATCCAGTGTGGAAGGAGGGAGACTTCAATAACATTCTTCAGGTGGGTGTATATTGGTGCACTCCCTGAAAAGGCTTTGTTCAATCGGTGGGGGGAGGAAAGATGATAAATTCGCAGGCCGAAACATCGCGGGGGGTGTGTGTGTGTGGAAGTGTGTGTGTGTGTGTGTGTGTGTGTGGAAGTGTGTGTGTGTGTGTGTGTGTGTGTGTGTGTGTGTGTGTGTGTGGGGCTCTTGCTAAAAACTAGGCCTCACACACCGCTAAAGCACCCCTCCCCCATTGCCTGGCCTGGGTTAGCTGGAGCTGCCTGGGTGAAGACTTCATTACCTCATTATTAACATCGTGGGAGTGCTGTGCCTGGGTAGCTCTGGCTATCCTGGGTGAAGACATCTTCTCCCGTCACCCGAAGACCACCTATTAGACTGTTTTGTTTTACCATCTGGGGAGTGCACCCCAGCAACACCCACCCGGGACTGTGAGGGGAAACCTACTCTTCTTGGCTCCGTCGATGTCGGTGACTGCATTATCCTCGGGGGGGGATTTTAACTGCACCCTCGAGGCAAGGGACCGCTCCAGTGCCCCTCAGAGCATGATGGCGATCGAGAAGTTGAGGGACCTGATCGGGTCCTTCGACTTGGTGGACGTCTGGCGAAATCTCCATCCTGACCCCAGCGCCTTTACTTGGGTGAGGCCTGGAAGAGGATGGTCCAGAATCGACTGCCTTTACATGTCTCGGGCGTACGTTTCCTGCGTTCCGGTGGCCTCCATGCGGCCGGCGCCGTGCTCGGACCACCACCTGGTGTGGGCGGAGCTCGCTTCGCTCCGCGCGAGGACGGGGTCCGCGTACTGGCACTTTAACAACCGGCTGCTGGAGGACGTGCGGTTCCAGGACTCGTTCCGTCGATTCTGGTCCGACTGGAGAAGGAAGCAGGGGGGCTTCCCCTCCTTGAGGCTATGGTGGGACGTGGGCAAGGCTCACGTCCGCGTCTTCTGTCAAGAGTACGTGAGGGGGTCGACCAAGAGGCGGGCGGCCAGAGTCGGGCGCCTAGAAAAAGAGGTGCTCGACCTGGAATCCCGTCTCGGTCAAGTCGTCGAGGACCCGGCCCTGCGGATGGTGTACGAAGCGAAGAAGGCCGCGCTGAAGGACCTGCAGCTCGTCGGGTCCCGAGGCGCGTTCGTGAGGTCGCGGATCCGGTTCCTGCGGGATCTGGACCGCGGCTCCCCCTTCTTCTACTCGCTGGAAAAAAGACAAGGCGTCCGTAAGCAGCTCTTGATGCTGCTAGCCGATGACGGCTCTCTCGTCTCGGATCTGGAGCGCATCAGCAACAGGGTCCGAGAATATTACGGGGCTCTGTTCTCTCCGGAGTCGTCCAGTGAGGAAGTGCGTAGAGTTTTGTGGGAGGACCTGCCGAAGGTCGGGCCGGAGGGCACCGAAAAGCTGGAAGCTCCTCTAAGCCTGGCTAACCGACCAGCTCTCGAGGGGAAAAGCCCCGGGGCTGGACGTGGAGTTCCACAGGGCATTCTGGGACATCTTGGAGGGCAACTACGCCTCCCTCTGCGTTTGTCACCAAGATACAGAAGAAGCTGGTGGACTTCTTCTGGAACAACAGGAAGCACTGGGTGTCTGCTGCGGTCTTGAGTCTCCCGCTTGAGGAGGGCGGTCAGTCGTTGGTGTGCGTCAGCACCCAGCTCGCGACTTTCCGTCTTCAGACCCTGCAGAGATACCTTTACGTCGAGCCCCCTCCTAGATGGCATGCGCTGGCGACGTATTTCTTCTGCCAGCAGCACGGCCTCAATTATGACACGCAGCTCCTGTTTGTGAGCTTGGGGGGCATCAGGACCGCCGTGCAGGGGCTGCCTGTCTTTTACCAGGAACTCATCAGGGTCTGGAACAGAGTCTCCACCAAGCGCAGCTCTCCACCATCTAGAGTGGCGGCTGTCCTGCAGGAACCGCTGCTCAGAAATCAGGACCTCCACGACCGCGGTTTCAGGTGGCAGGCGGACGAGAGGGCTGTGGCTGGTGAAGTGGCCAGGGTCACGGACCTGCTCGATGGTGGAGGAGCGGGCTGGATGGCGCCAGACGTGCTGGCACGGCGCCTAAACTGGGCCGACGTCCGCCGCGCGGCCGATGCCATTAGGTCGCTAAAAACAGCGCTAGGCCCTGACTCCGTTAGGTGCATCGAGGAGGCTCAAGCACATGGGGAGATCCCATCCGAACTGACCCCCGTCCGGACGGAATTCCTCATCAGTGCCAAACCCCGGAACCTCCCTCGGGAGCCGGCGCCTCACAACTTGAGCCACCTCGGGAAAATCCCCTCCGTGCCTTTCAGTTCCGCGCGGAGGGATTTCCTGTACGGGCTGCTCCTGCACACTCTCAACTTTGCCATCGTCGTCTGCCGTCCGGACACGCCATGGCGTACCATCTTGCCGTCCGGAGGAGGCGGGGGTCCCCGATGGAGTGCACTCTATGCGGGAGTCCTCTCACTATTTATCGAGGACTTGGACTGGAGGGTGGTGCACGGAGCAGTGCCGTGCAATAAATTTTTACGTCGGTTCACGGGCTCCCAGGCCGCCTGCAAATTTCTGCGGTCTGGAGGAGTCCGTGTTCCATGTTTTTACTGACTGTGCGAGGTTGCAGCCCCTGTTCCATTATTTAAAGGGGCTGCTCCTCAATTTCTGGTTGCACTCAGTCCCACGCTCCTGATCTTTGGGCACCCTGTGCGGAGGAGAGCGGGTAGGTCCGAGGGCCTCCTCGTAGGACTGCTCCTGGGCACGGCCAAGGGTGCCATCAGCTGGTCCAGGCAGTGGGCGGTCGAGGGGGTCATTCAGCCTGACTGCCTGCCTCTTTTCCGTGCGTACATTTGAGCCAGGGTGTCCTTGAAGATGGAGCACGCGGTGTCTACCGGTATGCTCGCGGCCTTCCGCGAGAGGTGGGCGCCGGAGGGACTGGAGTGCATCATCACCCCCGGCAACCAAATTTTAATTTGATTTTATATGTTTTAAAGTTTAATTTGTTTTAATTGCCGAGTTTTAGTGTCCCCCTCCCCTTTTCTAGGGGCACTTGTAAAAAAAAAAATGCATTATTTTAGTGCCCAAAAAACCCCCCACAAAAATCTTCTCCCCGCACCCGAAGACCATCGACAGAGACTTTTTGCATTTACCATCTGGGGGGTGCACCCCTGCAACACCCACCCAGCACTGTGAGGGGAGACATGCCCTCACAGCTTCCCTCTCTCCCACCACCCCCTCCTCTCTCTCTCCCACCCCCCATCTCCTCTCTCCCCCACCCACCCCCCTCCTCCTCTCACCCTCCTCCCTCTCTCACCCCTCTTCCTCCTCCTCCCTCTCTCACCCCCCCTCCTCCTCCCTCTCTCACCCCCCCTCCTCCTCCCTCTCTCCCCTCTCTCACCCCCCCTCCTCCTACCTCTCTCACCCCCCCCTCCTCCTCCCTCTCTCACCCCCCCCTCCTCCTCCCTCTCTCACCCCCCCTCCTCCTCCCTCTCTCACCCCCGCCTCCTCCTCCCTCTCTCAACCCCCCTCCTCCTCCCTCTCTCAACCCCCCTCCTCCTCCCTCTCTCACCCCCCCTCCTTCTCCCACTCTCACCCCCCTCCTCCTCCTCCCTCTCTCACGCCCCTCCTCCTCCTCCCTCTCTCGCCCACCTCCTCTTCCTCCCTCTCCCTCCCCCTCCCTCTCTCACCCCCCTCCTCCTCCTTCGGATTTCACCCCCTCCTCCCCCTCCCACACCCCTCCTCCTCCTCCCGCTTTCACACCCTTCTCCTCCCTCTCACCCTCCTCCTCCCTCTCTCCCCCTCCCCCTCCTCCTCCTCCCCCTCCTTATCTCACCCCCTCCTCCTCCTTCCTCAGCCCCCTCCTCCTCCTCCCTCCTACACACCCCCCCCTCCTCCTCCTCCCTCCTACCCCTCACCCCCCTCTTTATCCTCCCTCCTACCCCTCACCCCCCCCTCCTCCTCCTCACCCCCCTCCTCATCCTCCTCCCTCCTACCCCTCACCCCCCTCCTCCCTCCTCCCTCTCCTCCTCCCTCCTACCCCTCACCCCCTCCCTCCTACCCCTCACCCACCCCTCCTCCTCCCTCCTACCCCTCACCCCCCTCCTCCTCCTCCTCCCTCCTACCCCTCACCCCCCCCTCCTCCTCCCTCCTACCCCTCAACCCCCTACCCCTCACCCCCTCCCTCCCCCTCAACCCCCCTCTCCTCCCTACCCCTCACCCCCCTCCTCCCTCCCTACCCCCCACCTCCTCCTCCCTACCCCTCTCCCCCTCCTCCCTCCCTTCTCTCATCTCCCCTCCTCCTCCCTCCTCTCACCCCCCCTCCTCCCTCTCTCACCCCCCTCCTCCCTCCTTCCTCTAAACCCTCCTCCTCCCTCCTCTCAACCCCCCTCTCCTCCTCCTCCTCCCTCCTCTCCTCCCTCCCTCCTCTCTCTCCCTCCCCTCTCCCCCTCCTCCTCCCTCCTCTCCTCCTCCCTCCTCTCTCCCCCTCCCCTCTCCCCCTCCCTCCTCTCTCCCCCCCCTCCCTCACCCCCCTCCCTCCTCCTGCCCCCCTCCCCCGCCTCCCCCCTCCTCCTCCCTCCTCTCACCCCCTCCTCCTCCCCCTCACCACCTCCTCCTCCTCCTCCCTCCCTCCTCCTCGCTCCTCTCACCCCCTGCTCCTACCTCCTCACCCCCTCCCCTCTTCCCTCCCTCCTCTCACCCCCTCCTCCTCCCTCCTCTCACCCCCTCCTCCCTCCTCTCACCCCCTCCTCCTCCCTCCTCTCACCCCCCTCCTCTCACCCCCCTCCTCCTCCACCCCCTCCTCCTCCCACCCCCCTCCTCCTCCCACCCCCTCCTCCTCCCTCCTCTCACTCCCCCCTCCTCCTCCTCCTCCTCCTCCCACCCCCCCTCCTCCTCCCGCCCCCTCCTCCCCACTCCTCCTCCCTCCTCTCACCCCCCCTCCTTCCTCCTCCTCCTTCCTCTCACCCCCTCCTCCTCCTCCTCCTTCCTCTCACCCCCCCTCCTCCTCCTCCTCCTCCTTCCTCTCACCCCCCTCCTCCTCTCCACCCCCCTCTCCTTCCTCCTCCTCTCACCCCCCTCTCCTCCTCCCCCTCACCCCCCTCTCCTCCTCCACCTCCTCTCACCCCCCTCTCCTCCTTCCCTCCTCCCCCTCCCCCTCCCTCCTCCCTCCTCCCTCCTCCTCCCCCCTCTCACACACTCCCCCCTCCCTCACATCCCCCCCCTCCCTCTCACACCCCCTCCTCCCTCTCACCACCACTCACCCCCCTCCACCCCTTCCCCCCCCTCCACCCCTTCCCCCCTCCACCCCTCCCCCTCTACCCCCCCACCCCTTCCCCTCTACCTCCCCACCCCTCCCCTCCCCCCTACCTCCCCACCCCTCCCCCCTCTCACCCCTCCCTCCTCCCTCTCACCCCCCCCACCCTCACCTCCTCTCCCCCTCCTCTCACCCCCCCCCTCCCTTCCTCACCCCCCCCTCCCTCTCACCCCCCCCTCCCTCTCACCCCCCCCTCCCTCACCCCCCCTCCCTCACCCCCCCCTCCCTCACCCCCCCCTCCCCTCTCACCCCCCCTCCTACCCCTCTCACCCCCCTCCTACCCCTCACCCCCCTCCTCCTCCTCCTCCTCCTCCTCCCTCCTACCCCTCACCCCCCTCTTCCTCCCTCCTACCCTCAACCCCTCACCCCCCTCCTACCCCTCAACCCCCTACCCCTCACCCCCCTCCTACCCCTCAACCCCCTCCTCCTCCTCCCTCCTACCCCTCACCCCCCTCCTCCCTACCCCTCACCCCCCCTCCTCCCTACCCCTCACCCCCCTCCTCCCTCCCTAACCCTCACCTCCTCCTCCCTACCCCTCACCCCCTCCCCCTCCTCCTCCCTCCTCTAACCCCCCTCCTCCCTCCTCTCACCCCCCTCCTCCCTCCTCTAACCCCCCTCCTCCCTCCTCTAACCCCCTCCCCCCTCCCTCCTCCTCTCACCCCCCCCTCCTCCTCTCCTCCTCCCCTCCTCCCTCCCCCCTCCTCCCTCCCCCTCCTCCTCCTCCCTCCCCCCCCTCCTCCTCCCTCCCCTCCCTCCCCCTCCTCCTCCCTCCCCCCTCCCTCCTCACCCCCCCTCCTCCTCCTGCCTCCCTCCTCTCACCCGCCTCCTCCCCCCTCCTCCTCCCTCTCTCACCCCCTCCTCCTCGCCCCTCTCACCCCCCTCCTCCTCCTCCTCCTCGCTCCTCTCACCCCCTGCTCCTCCTCCTCCTCGCTCCTCTCACCCCCCTGCTCCTATCTCCTCACCCCCTCCCCCTCTTCCCTCCCTCCTCTCACCCCCTCCTCCTCTTCCCTCCCTCTCTCACCCCCTCCTCCTCTTCCCTCCCTCCTCTCACCCCCTCCTCCTCCCTCCTCTCACCCCCCTCCTCCCTCTCACCCCCCTCCTCCTCCTCCCTCTCCCCCTTCCTCCTCCTCCTCCCTCTCCCCCTCCCCCCCCTCCTCCCCCTCACCCTCACCCCCCCCCTCCTCACCCCCCCCCCTTCTTCTACTCGCTGGAAAAGAGACAGGGGGTCCGTAAGCAGTTCTTGACGCTGCTGGTCGATGAAGGCTCTCTCGTCTCGGATCCGGAGGGCATCAGCAACAGGCCCGAGAATATTACGGGGCTCTGTTCTCTCTGGATTGGTCCAGCGAGGAAGCGCGTAGAGTTTTGTGGGAGGACCTGCTGAAGATCGGCCCGGAGGGCGCTGAAAATCTGGAAGCTCCGCTAAGCCTGGCGGAGCTGACCGGCGCCCTCGACCGGCTCTCGAGGGGAAAATCCCCGGGGCTGGACGGGCTGACCGTGGAGTTCCACAGGGCGTTCTGGGACGTCCTGGGGGGCGACTACGTGCGGGTCCTGGGGAAAAGTCTGGCGACCGGGGAGATGCCCCTCTCTTGGCGCAGGGCAGTCATCATCCTGCTGCCTAAGAATGGCGATCTCCGCCTCCTTAAGAACTGGCGCCCGGTCTCCCTCCTCAGCACGGACTACAAAATCTTCGCCAGGGCGATGTCTGCTCGCCTTGGTGCCGTGCTGAACCACATGATCCACCCCGACCAGTCATACACGGTCCCGGGCCTGACAATCCACGGCGCTAAACCCTGAAACCTCCCTCGGGAGCCGGCGCCTCACAACTTGAGCCGGCTCGGGAAAATCCCCTCCGTGCCTTTCAGTTCTGCGCGGAAGGGTTTCCTGTACAGGCTGCTCCTGCACACGCTCACCTTGCCATCCCCGTCTGCCATCCGGGACCTGATCCATCATTCCCAGGAGGCTGGTCTGTCGGTCGCCTTCCTATCTCTCAACCAAGAGAAGGCGTTCGACAGGCTGGATCACGATTATCTGTTCGGAACTCTGCGTGCTCTCAGGTTCGGGATGCAGTTCGTCGCCCGGATCCGACTTTTGTACGCTGCTGCAATGTCTGATTAAGGTTAATGGGTTGTTAATGGCACGCCTTTGCTTTGGGACAGGGATGCGCCAGGGATGCCCCATGTCCGGTCAGTTATATGCCATCTGCGTGGAGTCTTTCCTGCGCCTCCTGCGGACGAGGTTGATGGGACTGGGTCTGCAAGGGCCGGGCGTGGAGGTCGTCCTCTCGGCTTATGCCGATGACGTGCTCCTCGCGGTAGAGGATCCCGCTGACCTGCGGAGGATGCGTGAGTGCCAGGAGATTTACTCGGCCACGTCCTCCGCCAGGATCAACTGGGAGAAATGTTCCGGACTCCTGGTGGGTCAGTGGCGGGTGGACTCCTTGCCGGAGGAGCTCAGGCCTTTTGCCAGGAGCACGACCCATCTCCTGTATCTGGGAGTCTACCTTAGCCCCGACGAGGAAGCCTGGCCGGCGAACTGGCAGGAGTTGGAGGCCAAGGTCGTCGCTCGCCTAGGGCGCTGGACAGGACTGCTCCGAGTGCTGTCCTACAGGGGTCGAGCGCTAGTCATAAACCAGCTGGTGGCCGCAATGTTGTGGTACCGGCTGGTCACTTTGACCCCCCACCCCCTGTGTTTGTCACCAAGATACAGAAGAAGCTGGTGGACTTCTTCTGGAACAACAGGAAGCACTGGGTCTCTGCGGCGTCCTTGAGTCTCCCGCTTAGAGAAGGTGGTCAGGCGTTGGTGTGCGTTAGCAACCAGCTAGTGACTTTCCATCTGCAGAGATACCTTTACGTCGAGCGACGTATTTCTTCCGCCAGCAGTACAGCCTCAATTATGACACGCAGCTCCTGTTTGTGAGCTTGGGGGGCGTCAGGACCGCCGTCCAGGGTCTGCCTATCTTTTACCAGGAACTCGTCAGGGTCTGTGTTTGTGAGCTTGGGGGGCGTCAGGACCGCCGTCCAGGGTCTGCCTATCTTTTACCAGGAACTCGTCAGGGTCTGAAACAAAGTCTCCACCAAGCGCAGCTCTCCACCGGCTGGAGTGGCAGCTGTCCTGCAGGAGCCGCTGCTCAGGAATCCGTACCTCCACGACCGAGGTTTCAGGTGGCAGGCGGACGAGGGCTGTGGCTGGTGAGGTGCCCAGGGTCAGTGACCTGCTCGATGGCGGAGCAGCGGGCTGGATGGTGCCAGACGTGCTGGCACAGCGCCTAAACTGGGCCGATGTCCGCCGCGCGGCCGATGCCATCGAGTCGCTAAAAACAGCTCTGGGCCTTGACTCCGTTAGGTGTGTCGAGGAGGCTCAAGCACGTGGGGAGATCCCGTCCGAACTGACCCCCGTCCGGACGGAATTCCTCATCGGCGCCAAACCCCGAAACCTCCCTCGGGAGCCGGCGCCTCACAACTTGAGCCGGCTCGGGAAAATCCCCTCCGTGCCTTTCAGTTCCGCGCGGAGGGATTTCCTGTACAGGCTGCTCCTGCACACGCTCACCTTGCCATCCCCGTCTGCCATCCGGACACGCCATGGTGCAACATCTTACCGTCCGGAGGAGGCGGGGGTCCCCGATTGAGTGCACTCTACGCGGGAGTCCTCCCACTAATTATCGGGGACTTGGCCTTATTAGACTAAAAATCCTTATTAGTCAGGAAATTGTGTTAGGGAAATTGATGGGATTGAAGGCCGATAAATCCCCAGGGCCTGATAGTCTGCATCCCAGAGTACTTAAGGGAGTGGCCCTCGAAATAGTGGATGCATTGGTGATTATTTTCCAACAGTCTATCGACTCTGGATCAGTTCCTATGGACTGGAGGGTAGCTAACATAACACCACTTTTTAAAAAAGGAGGGAAGAGAGAAAACAGGGAATTATAGACCGGTTAGCTTGACATCAGTCGTGGGGAAAATGTTGGAATTAATTATTAAAGATGAAATAGCAGCGCATTTGGAAAGCAGTGACAGGATCGGTCCAAGTCAGCATGGATTTATGAAAGGGAAATCATGCTTGACAAATCTTCTAGAATTTTTTGAGGATGTAACTAGTAGAGTGGACAAGGGAGAACCAGTGGATGTGGTGTATTTGGACTTTCAAAAGGCTTTTGATAAGGTCCCACACAGAGATTGGTGTGCAAAATTAAAGCACATGGTATTGGGGGTGATGTATTGACGTGGATAGAGAACTGGTTGGCAGACAGGAAGCAGAGAGTCGGGATAAATGGGTCCTTTTCAGAATGGCAGGCAGTGGCTAGTGGGGTGCCGCAGGGCTCAGTGCTGGGACCCCAGTATTTACAATAAACATCAATGATTTAGATGAAGGAATTGAGTGTAATATCTCCAAGTTTGCAGATGACACTAAACTGGGTGGCGGTGTGAGCTGTGAGGAGGACGCTAAGAGGCTGCAGGGTGACTTGGACAGGTTAGGTGATTGGGCAAATACATGGCAGATGCAGTATAATGTGGATAAATGTGAGGTTATCCACTTTGGTGGCAAAAACATGAAGACAGACTATTATCTGAATGGCGGCAGATTAGGAAAAGGGAGGTGCAACGAGACCTGGGTGTCATGGTACATCAGTCATTGAAAGTTGACATGCAGGTGCAGCAGGCGGTGAAGAAGGCAAATGGCATGTTGGCCTTCAGGGGATTTGAGTATAGGAGCAGGGAGGTCTTGCTGCAGCTGTACAGGGCCTTGGTGAGGCCTCACCTGGAATATTGTGTTCAGTTTTAGTCTCCTAATCTGAGGAAGGACATTCTTGCTATTGAGGGAGTGCAGCGAAGGTTCACCAGACTGATTCCTGGGATGGCAGGACTGACATATGAGGAGAGACTGGCTCGACTGGGCCTGTATTCACTGGAGTTTAGAAGAATGAGAGGGGATCTCATAGAAACATATAAAATTCTGACAAGGCTGGACAGGTTAGATGCAGGTAGAATGTGCCCGATGTTGGGGGAGTCCAGAACCAGGGGTCACAGTCTAAGGATAAGGGGTAGGCCATTTTTGGACCAAGATGAGGAGAAACTTCTTCACCCAGAGTTGTTAACCTGTGGAATTCTCTTCTGCAGAGAGTTGTTGATGCCAGTTCATTAGATATATTGAAGAGGGAGTTGGATATGGCCCTTACAGTTAAAGGGATCAAGGGGTATGGAGAGAAAGCAGGAAAGGGGTACTGAGGTGAATGATCAGCCATGATCTTACTGAATGGTGGTGCAGGCTCGAAGGGCTGAATGGCCTGCTCCTGCACCTATTTTCTGTGTTTCTATGTTTCTATTCCATTATTTGAAGGGGCTGCTCCTCAAATTCTGGTTGCATTTCAGTCCCACACTCCTGATCTTTGGGCACCCTGTGCGGAGGGGAGTGGGCAGGTCAGAAAGCCTCCTTGTAGGACTGCTCCTGGGCACGGCCAAGGGGGCCTTCAGCCGGTCCAGGCAGCGGGCGGTCGAGGGGGTCGTTCAGCCCGACTGCCTGCCTCTCGTCCGCGATTACATCCGAGCCAGGGTGTCCCTGGAGATGGAGGCCGCGGTGTCCACCGGTACGCTCGCGGCCTGCTGCGAGAGTTGGGTGCCGGAGGGACTGGAGTGCATCATCAGCCCCGGCACCCAAATTTAAATCTGAACTATTACTGTTAAAAGTTAATTTGTTTAAATTGTTGGTTTAAGTGCCCCTTTAATAAGGGGGCATTTGATTTACAGGTACAACCAAAATAGTTGTGGACCTGTTGACTGTGCCCTTAAAAAAGGGTCACTTGATTTAAAAGTTTTACAAAAACAGTTGTAGAGCTGTTGTGGGAGTGACTTAGCCACTTGAGAGTTGTGAGCTTGGTGGAAGGAGCTGCTCCAGTGCTGTCTGCCTGAGTTTCCAGGGGAGGAGGAGGCGGCCCACTGTTTCAACACATTGAGAGGGAAGAGGAGAGCAAGAGCTGCATCACTGCTGCCAAAGAGTTGGAGAGAGGGGAAAGAGAACAAACTGCAACAACTCGAAAAACAACATCATCTGTGTGGAAGGAGGGAGAGCTATTATTCAACATCTACAGGTGGGTGTTTTTGGTGCACTCTCCAAAAAGACTAAGTTGTAAGTGGGGGGAGGAAAAAGATAAAGAAGGCCGGAACATCGTGGCGGGGGGAGGTGTGTAAGTGTGTGGAGTTCTTGTGTATAACTAGGCCCCACACATCACTAAAAACACCCCTCCCCCATTGTCTGGCACGGAATAGCTGGAGCTGCCTGAGTGAAGTCTCGTTTTTCCATGAATTAACATCGTTAACTCCCGGTGGAGGACTGTGCCTGGATGGTTCCAGTCATCCCGGGTGAAGACATCTTCTCCCCCCGCCCCCCATCAGAAGAACATCTATAAAGACATGGTTTGTTTCCCATCAGAAGAGTATACCCCTGCGAGCACCCACCCAGCAATGCAAGGGGTGACCCTGCCCTCGCAGCCTCCCTCCTCCTCCCCACCACCCCCTCTCCCCTCCTCTCTCCCTGAGGGGCCCCTCTTTCCTGCTCTCAATTACTATTAATTAAGACTACTGAGTAGAGGGAAAAGGACCCTCTCCCATTGTTAAAACAAGCAGGGGAGAGGTGTGCCTCATTAAGAACTCCCTCTGCTCAAATAAAGAGGCCATTAAGACCTTTAGGCCTGTGATTTGGGCCGCGTGTAGCCCTTAAAGGAACCCTGACACGGTGAGTCCACCTTAGCTGGTGGCGGGGCCAGCCCCGACTTATGTGCGTGTGACGGCCACGACCACGGCAGCTCCTGCTGCCCCGCCACCTTTTCGGCTAATAATTAAAAAGAATGGGGTCAAGAGCTACACCCACCCCAACATTGAGGAGTGCGTGAGGGCAATGGCTGGGGTAGTCGGCCCCACGGGCAGTCGCCGCCTCCAAACTGTACGGGAAGACTGTGCTGTTCCTGGGGTCGGACCGGGTGGTGTCCCTGGCCTTTAATAAGGGGCTCACGGGCGGGACCTTTCTGCCGGTGGATCCTTTCGAGGCCACCGTGCAGAGAATAGTAATCTCCAACGTCCCACCATTTGTTCCCAGTGAGCTCCTTCTCCCCCACCTACGTCAACTGGGGGAGGCGAGGTCGGGGATAACGCCGATCCCGCTCAGTTTCGGGGAGGCCAGCCTCCGTCATGTGTTCTCCTTCTGGTGCCAGCTTTTCATTCAGCTGGCCCGGGAGGAGGTAACAGAAGGTACATTTAATGTGGTCCACGAGGGTGCCTGGCACGAGTCCCGCAAAACCCCACCAGCGCTCCCAACACATGCCGAAGGCGACAAGTGGGGGCGGGAAGAATCTGTCCCTCGGGAGAGTGAGACAGCCAAAACAGTCCAGCCGGACCGGCCTCCCGGGGATGGGGAAGATGACCTGCCTGTTGCGGGGGGCGCGAGGCCGCCGAAAGACAGTGTCGCCGCCCAATCGAGCGTCCTGGGGACTGAGGCGGGAGAGACCGAAGAGGCCAAATCCAAGCCCACCCAGCCAATTAGTGACATCTCCCGGGATCTGCTCGACCTGGCGGAAAACAATTACCAGGAACCCCTGCCCGCTGGGTTGAAGGGTGGTGGCGGGGAGGGTGAGGAACCCCAATCTCCGTCCCTGCAGTTGGCGCCGGGTGTGTTGGAGGAACTGGAGGTGTTTCTCGGCCCAGATTCTCGGCCCAGTTTCTCCATGCACCCTGGTGCCTGGGGCGGAGCGGGTCCCCTGTCCGCTTCCCGACCCAGCAACCCAGGATGAGCCCTGGGAGGACTCCTCTGCCGTCGATTCTGGGAGTGGGACCGAGGTAAGGACAGTTGGTGCGGCCGGGCCATTCACCGTACCCTGTGCGGTCGACGGACTGGCCGCTGGTGGCGAACTCCCAGAGGAGGACGGGGGCTTGTGTTGAGACGGGAGAGGGTTGAGAGTCTATTGCCAGTGAGGCGATGGATCTCCTCGTGCACGCCGCTGTGTCCCCCCTCATACCTGCCAAGGAACGCCAGGATTTAATGGCAGAATGCCAAAGTCGCCGCAACAAAGCCTAGCTGGCCCTGGACAAGTGATCCAAGCCGGCGCTGCTCATCACATCCGTCTGCGTCTTTGTCAGTTTAAGTGTATCTAAGGGTTAAGTCATGGCAGGAGAGCTCGGTCGGGTGTTATGCTCCTCCTGTACCATGTGGGAACTCAGGGACGCTTCCGGTGTCCCTGACGACTATGTGTGCGGGAAGTGTATCCGCCTCCAGCTCCTGACGGTCCGCGTTACGGAATTGGAGCTGAGGGTGGATTTACTCTGGAGCATCCACGATGCTGAGAATGACGTGAGTATCACGTGTAGTGAGTTGGTCTTACCGCAGGGAAAGGGTCCACAGCCAGATAGGGAATGGAAGACCAGCAGGAAGAGTAGAGCAAGGAAGGTAGTGCAGGGGTCCCCTGCGGTCATCCCCCTGCAAAACAGATACACCGCTTTGGGTACTGTTGAGGGGAATGACTCATCAGGGGAGGGCAGCAGCAGCCAAGTTCATGGCACCGTGGCTGGCTCTGCTGCACAGGAGGGCAAGAAAAAGAGTGGGAGAGCGATAGTGATAGGGGATTCAATTGTGAGGGGAATAGATAGGCGTTTCTGCGGCCGCAACCGAGACTCCAGGATGGTATGTTGCCTCCCTGGTGCAAGGGTCAAGGATGTCTCGGAGCGGGTGCAGGACATTCTAAAATGGGAGGGAGAACAGCCAGTTGTCGTGGTGCACATTGGTACCAACGACATAGGCAAAAAAAGGGATGAGGTCCTACGAAACGAATTTAAGGAGCTAGGAGCTAAATTAAAAAGTAGGACCTCAAAAGTAGTAATCTCGGGATTGCTACCAGTGCCACGTGATAGTCAGAGTAGGAATCGCAGGATAGCGCAGATGAATACGTGGCTTGAGCAGTGGTGCAGCAGGGAGGGATTCAAATTCCTGGGGCATTGGGACCGGTTCTGGGGGAGGTGGGACCAGTACAAACCGGACGGTCTGCACCTGGGCAGGACTGGAACCAATGTCCTAGGGGGAGTGTTTGCTAGTGCTGTTGGGGAGGATTTAAACTAATATGGCAGGGGGATGGGAACCAATGCAGGGAGACAGAGGGAAACAAAAAGGAGCCAAAAGCAAAAGACAGAAAGGAGATGAGGAAAAGTGTAGGGCAGAGAAACCCAAGGCAAAGAACAAAAAGGGCCACTGTACAGCAAAATTCTAAAAGGACAAAGGGTGTTAATAAAACAAGCCTGAAGGCTTTGTGTCTTAATGCAAGGAGTATCCGCAATAAGGTGGATGAATTAATTGTGCAAATAGATGTTAACAAATATGATGTGATTGGGATTACGGAGACGTGGCTCCAGGATGATCAGGGCTGGGAACTCAACATTCAGGGGTATTCAACATTCAGGAAGGATAGAATAAAAGGAAAAGGAGGTGGGGTAGCATTGCTGGTTAAAGAGGAGATTAATGCAATAGTTAGGAAAGACATTAGCTTGGATGATGTGGAATCTATATGGGTAGAGCTGCAGAACACCAAAGGACAAAAAACGTTAGTAGGAGTTGTGTACAGACCTCCAAACAGTAATAGGGATGTTGGGGAGGGCATCAAACAGGAAATTAGGGGTGCATGCAATAAAGGTGTAGCAGTTATAATGGGTGACTTTAATATGCACATAGATTGGGCTAGCCAAACTGGAAGCAATACGGTGGAGGAGGATTTCCTGGAGTGCATAAGGGATGGTTTTCTAGACCAATATGTTGAGGAACCAACTAGGGGGGAGGCCATCTTAGACTGGGTGTTGTGTAATGAGAGAGGATTAATTAGCAATCTCATTGTGCGAGGCCCCTTGGGGAAGAGTGACCATAATATGGTGGAATTCTGCATTAGGATGGAGAATGAAACAGTAATTTCAGAGACCATGGTCCAGAACTTAAAGAAGGGTAACTTTGAAGGTATGAGGCGTGAATTGGCTAGGATAGATTGGCGAATGATACTTAGGGGGTTGACTGTGGATGGGCAATGGCAGACATTTAGAGACCGCATGGATGAAGTACAACAATTGTACATTCCTGTCTGGCGTAAAAATAAAAAGGGGAAGGTGGCTCAACCGTGGCTATCTAGGGAAATCAGGGATAGTATTAAAGCCAAGGAAGTGGCATACAAATTGGCCAGAAATAGCAGCGAACCTGGGGACTGGGAGAAATTTAGAACTCAGCAGAGGAGGACAAAGGGTTTGATTAGGACAGGGAAAATGGAGTATGAGAAGAAGCTTGCAGGGAACATTAAGGCGGATTGCAAAAGTTTCTATAGGTATGTAAAGAGAAAAAGGTTGGTGAAGACAAACGTAGGTCCCCTGCAGTCAGAATCAGGGGAAGTCATAACGGGGAGCAAAGAAATGGCGGATCAATTGAACAAGTACTTTGGTTCGGTATTCACTAAGGAGGATACAAACAACCTTCCGGATATAAAAGGGGTCAGAGGGTCTAGTAAGGAAGAGGAACTGAGGGAAATCTTTATTAGTCGGGAAATTGTGTTGGGGAAATTGATGGGATTGAAGGCAGATAAATCCCCAGGGCCTGATGGCCTGCATCCTAGAGTACTTAAGGAGGTGGCCTTGGAAATAGCGGATGCATTGACAGTCATTTTCCAACATTCCATTGACTCTGGATCAGTTCCTATGGAGTGGAGGGTAGCCAATGTAACCCCACTTTTTAAAAAAGGAGGGAGAGAGAAAACAGGGAATTATAGACCGGTCAGCCTGACCTCAGTAGTGGGTAAAATGATGGAATCAATTATTAAGGATGTCATAGCAGTGCATCTGGAAAATGGTGACATGATAGGTCCAAGTCAGCATGGATTTGTGAAAGGGAAATCATGCTTGACAAATCTTCTGGAATTTTTTGAGGATGTTTCCAGTAAAGTGGACAAAGGAGAACCAGTTGATGTGGTATATTTGGACTTTCAGAAGGCTTTCGACAAGGTCCCACACAAGAGATTAATGTGCAAAGTTAAAGCACATGGGATTGGGGGTAGTGTGCTGACGTGGATTGAGAACTGGTTGTCAGACAGGAAGCAAAGAGTAGGAGTAAACGGGTACTTTTCAGAATGGCAGGCAGTGACTAGTGGAGTGCCGCAAGGTTCTGTGCTGGGGCCCCAGCTGTTTACATTGTACATTAATGATTTAGACGAGGGGATTAAATGCAGTATCTCCAAATTTGCGGATGATACTAAGTTGGGTGGCAGTGTGAGCTGCGAGGAGGATGCTATTAGGCTGCAGAGTGACTTGGATAGGTTAGGTGAGTGGGCAAATGCATGGCAGATGAAGTATAATGTGGATAAATGTGAGGTTATCCACTTTGGTGGTAAAAACAGAGAGACAGACTATTATCTGAATGGTGACAGATTAGGAAAAGGGAAGGTGCAACGAGACCTGGGTGTCATGGTACATCAGTCATTGAAGGTTGGCATGCAGGTACAGCAGGCGGTTAAGAAAGCAAATGGCATGTTGGCCTTCATAGCGAGGGGATTTGAATACAGGGGCAGGGAGGTGTTGCTACAGTTGTACAGGGCCTTGGTGAGGCCACACCTGGAGTATTGTGTACAGTTTTGGTCTCCTAACTTGAGGAAGGACATTCTTGCTATTGAGGGAGTGCAGCGAAGGTTCACCAGACTGATTCCCGGGATGGCGGGACTGACCTATCAAGAAAGATTGGATCAATTGGGCTTGTATTCACTGGAGTTCAGAAGAATGAGAGGGGACCTCATAGAAACGTTTAAAATTCTGACGGGTTTAGACAGGTTAGATGCAGAAAGAATGTTCCCAATGTTGGGGAAGTCCATAACCAGGGGTCACAGTCTGAGGATAAGGGGTAAGCCATTTAGGACCGAGATGAGGAGAAACTTCTTCACCCAGAGAGTGGTGAACCTGTGGAATTCTCTACCACAGAAAGTAGTTGAGGCCAATTCACTAAATATATTCAAAAGGGAGTTAGATGAAGTCCTTACTACTCGGGGGATCAAGGGTTATGGCGAGAAAGCAGGAAGGGGGTACTGAAGTTTCATGTTCAGCCATGAACTCATTGAATGGCGGTGCAGGCTAGAAGGGCTGAATGGCCTGCTCCTGCACCTATTTTCTATGTTTCTATGTTTCTATGGGCGCGGACAGGACCTTACCAAAAAAAGACAATCTTGAGCTGCGCCAGCTCAAAACGTTCCTCGCTGGGTTGCTGAGGGAGTGGAGGTCATCGCACGACTCCATTCCCTCCCCACAGTAGGTTAGTTAGGGGTTGCACTATGCCCTTGCCATGAAGATAATCATAGCCAGCCTGAACATCAACGGCGGCAAAGAGGCACACCGTAGATTTAATAATTTTTCACTCCTATGGGAGGGGAAATATGCGGTGTGCTTCCTGCAAGAAACCCACACCGTTCCTGGAGATGAGGCCACGTGGCTCCTGGAATGGCAAGGAAAGCCACCTCTTATGGGGTGGCTATCTTGCTGGCCCCACATTTTCAGCCGGAGATCTTGGGGTTCAAGGAGCCTGTGCCAGGCCACTTGCTCCATGTCACGGTTCGCCTGGGGGACGTGCCGCTCCATTTCGTGAACGTGTATGCCCCTCAGCCTGGTCCGCAACAAGTGCGTTTCTTCTTTGAGGCTCCATCGACGTCGGCAACTGCATTGTCCTCTCGGGGGATTTTAACTGCACCCTCGAGGCAAGGGACGCCCCACAGAGCATGACGACGATGGAGAAGTCCTTCGACTTGGTGGACATCTGGCGAAATCTCCATTCCGACTCCAGCGCCTTCACTTGGGGGAGGCCTGGAAGAGGATGACCCAGAATCGACCACCTGTCCATATCCCAGGCGCACGTCTCCTGCGTTCCAGCAGCCGGTGCCGTGCTCGGATCACCACATGGTGTGGGTGGAGCTTGGTTCGGTCCGGGTACTGCCATTTTAACAACTTGCTGCAAGAGGACGAGTGGTTCCGGGATTTGTTCCGTCGGTTCTGGGCCGACTGAAGAAGGAAGCAGGGGGTCCTCTCCTCCTTGAGGTTATAGTGGGACGTGGCCAAGGCTCACATCCATCTCTTCTGTCAAGAGTAAGTGAAGGGGTCAACCAAGAGGGCCAGGGTGGGGCGCCTGGAGAAGGAGATGCTCGACCTGGAGTCTCGTCTTGGTCAAGCTGTCGAGGATCCGGCCCTGCGGACGGTGTACGAAGAGAAGAAGGGCGCACTGAAGGACCTGCAGCTTTTCGGGTCCCATGGCGCGTTCGTGAGGTCACACTTTCGGTTCCTCCGGGACCTAGACGGCGGCTCCCTCTTCTTCTACTCGTTGGATAAAAGACAGGTGGTCCGTAAGCAGTTCTTGACGCTGCTGGCCGATGACTGATCTCTAGTCTCGGATCCGGGGGGCATCAGTATCAGGGCCCGAGACTATTATGGGGCTCTGTTCTCTCCGGATCCATCCAGCGAGGAAGCAGCAGAGGTTTATGGGAGGACCTGCCAAAGGTCGGCCCAGAGGGCGCCGAAAATCTGCACACTCTTGCGAGATTTGGGCAGAGCTGATCGGTGCCCTCGGCCAGATCTCGAGGGGAAAGTCCCTGGGGCTGGATGGGCTGACCGTAGAGTTCCACAGGGATGTCCTTGGGTGCGACTACGCGCGGGTCCTGGGGGGAAAAGTCTGGTGACTGGGAAGATGCCCTTCTCTTGGCGCGGGGCAGTCATCGTCCTGCTGCCGAAGAAGAGCGATCACCGCCTACTAAAGAACTAGCGCCCAGTCTCCCTCCTCAGCATGGATTATAAAATTTTTGCCAGGGTGATGTCTGCTCAGCTTGGCGCTATGCTGGACCACATCATCCATCCCAACCAGTCCTACTAATCAGTTAAACTAATATGGCAGGGGGATGGGAACCTATGCAGAAAGGCAGAGGGAAATAAAAGGGAGACAGAGGCAAAAGATAGACAGGGGAATAGTAAAAGTGGAGGGCAGAGAACCCCAAGGCAAAAAACAAAAAGGGCCACATTACAGCAAAATTCTAAAGGGGCAAGGTATGTTAAAAAGACAAGCCTGAAGGCTCTGTGCCTCAATGCGAGAAGTATTCGGAATAAGGTGGACGAATTAACTGCGCAGATAGCAGTTAATGGATACGATGTAATTGGCATCACAGAGACATGGCTCCAGGATGACCAAGGCTTGGAACTCAACATCCAGGGGTATTCAACATTTAGGAAGGATAGACAGAGAGGAAAAGGAGGCAGGGTGGCGTTGCTGGTTAAAGAGGAAATTAATACAATAGTAAGGAAGGACATTGGCTTGGATGATGTGGAATCGGTATGGGTGGAGCTGCGGAATACCAAAGGGCAGAAAACGCTAGTGGGAGTTGTGTACAGACCACCAAACAGTAGTAGTGAGATTGGGGACAGCATCAAAGAAGAAATAAGGGATGTGTGCAATAAAGGTACAGTAGTTATCATGGACGACTTTAATTTACATATAGATTGGGCTAACCAAACTGGTAGCAATGCGGTAGAGGAGGATTTCCTGGAGTGTATTAGTGATGGTTTTCTTGACCAATATGTCGAGGAACCAACTAGAGAGCTGGCCATCCTCGACTGGGTGATGTGTAATGCGAAGGGACTAATTAGCAATCTTGTTGTGCGAGGCCCCTTGGGGAAGAGTGACCATAATATGGTAGAATTCTTTATTAAGATGGAGAGTGACACAGTTAATTCAGAAACTAGGGTCCTAAACTTAAGGAAAGCTAACTTCGAGGCGTGAATTGGCTAGAAGAGACTGGCAAATGATACTTAAAGGGTTGACAGTGGATAGGCAATGGCAAACATTTATAGATCACATGGATGAACTTCAACAGTTGTACATCCCTGTCTGGAGTAAAAATAAAACAGGGAGGGTGGCTCAACCGCGGCTAACAAGGGAAATTAAGGATAGTGTTGGATCCAAGGAAGAGGCATATAAATTGGCCAGAAAAAGAAGCAAACCTGAGGACTGGGAGAAATTTAGAATTCAGCAAAGGAGGACAAAGGGTTTAATTAGGAGGGGGATAACAGAGTATGAGAGAAAGCTTGCCGGGAACATAAAAACTGACTGCAAAAGCTTCTATAGATATGTGAAGAGAAAAAGATTTGTGAAGACAAACGTAGGTCGGACTCAGGTGAATTAATAATGGGGAACAAAGAAATGGCAGACCAATTGAACAAATACTTTGCTTCTGTCTTCACGAAGGAAGACACAAATGACCTTCCGGATGTACTAGGGGACTGAGGGTCTAGTGAGAAGGAGGGAAATTGTGTTGGGGAAATTGATGGGATTGAAAGCCGATAAATCCCTGGGGCCTGATAGTCTGCATCCCAGAGTACTTAAGGAGGTGGCCCTAGAAATAGTGGATGCATTAGTGATCATTTTCCAACAGTCTATCGACTCTGGATCAGTTCCTATGGACTGGAGGGTAGTTAATGTAACACCACTTTTTTTTTTTTTTAAAAAGAGGGAGAGAGTAAACGGGTAATTATAGACCGGTTAGCCTGACATCAGTAGTGGTGAAACTATTGGAATCAATTATTAAAGATGAAATAGCAGCGCATTTGGAAAGCGGTGACAGGATCGGTCCAAGTCAGCATTGATTAATGAAAGGGAAATCATGCTTGACCAATCTTCTGGAACCTTTTGAGGATGTAACGAGTAGAGTGGACAAGGGAGAACCAGTGGATGTGGTGTATTTGGATTTTCAAAAGGCTTTTGACAAGGTCCCACACAAGAGATTGGTGTGCAAGATCAAGGCACATGGTATTGGGGGTAATGTACTGGCGTGGATAGAGAATTGGTTGGCAGACTGGAAGCAGAGAGTCGGGATAAATGGGTCCTTTTCGGAATGGGAGGCAGTGACTAGTGGAGTACCGCAGGGCTCAGTACTGGGACCCCAGCTCTTTACAATATACATTAATGATTTGGATGAAGGAATTGAGTGTAATATCTCCAAGTTTGCAGATGACACTAAACTGGGTGGTGGTGTGAGCTCTGAGGAGGACGCTAAGAGGCTGCAGGGTGATTAGGTGAATGGGCAAATGCATGGCAGGTGCATTATAATGTAGATAAATGTGAGGTTATCCACTTTGGTGGCAAAAACACGAAGGCAGAATATTATCTGAATGGTGGCAGATTAGAAAAAGGGGAGGTGCAACGAGACCTGGGTGTCATGGTTTATCAGTCATTGAAAGTTGGCATGCAGGTACAGCAGGCAGTGAAGGCAGCAAATGGTATGTTGGCCTTCATAGCTAGGGGATTTGAGTAAAGGAGCAGGGAGGTTTTACTGCAATTGTACAGGGCCTTGGTGAGGCCTCATCTGGAATATTGTGTTCAGTTTTGGTCTCCTAATCTGAGGAAGGATGTTTTTGCTATTGAGGGAGTGCAGCGAAGGTTCACCAGACTGATTCCAGGGATGGCTGGACTGACATATGAGGAAAGACTGGATCAAATGGGCCTTTATACACTGGAGTTTAGAAGGATGAGAGGGGATCTCATAGAAACGTTTAAGATTCGGATGGGACGGGACAGGTTAGATGCGGGAAGAATGTTTCTGATGTTGGGGAAGTCCAGAACCAGGGGACACAATCTTAGGATAAGGGGTAGGCCATTTAGAACTGAGATGAGGAGAAACATCTTCACTCAGAGAGTTGTTAACCTGTGGAATTCCCTGCCGCAGAGAGTCGTTGATGCCAGTTCATTGGATATATTCAAGAGGGATGGCCCTTGCAGCTAAATGGATCAAGAAGTATGGAGAGAAAGTGGGAAAGGGGTACTGAGGTGAATGATCAGTCATGATCATATTGAATGGTGGTGCAGGCTCGAAGGGCTGAATGGCCTACTCCTGCACTTATTTTCTATGTTTCTACATGGTCCTGGGCCGGACAATCCACAATAACATCCATCTGGTCTGGGACCTGGTCCACCATTCCCAGAGGGCTGGTCTGTTGGTTGCCTTCCTTTCCCTGGATCAGGAGAAGGTGTTCAACCGGGTGGATCATGAGTATCTTTTCGGGACTCAGTGTGCTTTCGGGTTCGACACGCATTCTGTCGCCCGGATCCGACTTTTGTACGCCACCACGGAGTGTCTAATTAAGGTTAACAGGTCTTTGACAGCGCCCCTTCGCTTTGGGAGAGGGGTGCACCAGGGATACCCCATGCCATATGCATGGAGCCTTTCCTGCGCCTCTTGCGGAAGAGATTGACGGGACTGGCTCTGCAAGGGCCGGGCACGGAGGTTATCCTCTCGGCTTACGCCGATGCCGTGTTCCTCCAGGATTCCCTTGACGTGCGGAGGATGCGTGAGTGCCAGATGATTTATTCGGCTGCATCTGCGCCAGGATTAACTGGGAGAAATGTTCCAGACTCCTGGTGATTCAGTGGCAGATAGACTCCCTGCTGGAGGAGTTAGAAACATAGAAAATAGGTGCAGGAATAGGCCATTCGAGCCTGCACCACCATTCAACATGATCATGGCTGATCATGCAAATTCAGTATCCCATTCCTGCTTTCTCTCCATACCCCTTGATCCCTTTAGCCATAAGGGCCACACCTAACTCCCTTTTGAATATATCTGACGAACTGGCCTCAACAACTTTCTGCGGTAGAGAATTCCACAGGTTCACAATTCTCTAAGTGAAGAAGTTTCTCCTCATCTCGGTCCTAAATGGCTTATCCTTAGTCTGTGACCCCGGGTTCTGGACTTCCCAACATCAGGAACAGTCTTCCTGCATCTAACCTGTCCAATCCCATCAGAATTTTATATGTTTCTATGAGATCCCCTCTCATTCTTCTAAATTCCAGTGAATATAAGCCTAGTCGATCCAGTCCTGCCATCTCTGGAATCAGTCTGGTGAACCTTCGCTGCACTTCCTCAATAGCAAGAATGTAATTCCTCAGATTAGGAGACCAAAACTGTACACACTATTCCAGGTGAGGCCTCCAATGCCCTGTACAACTGCAGTAAGACCTCTCAGCTCCTATACTCAAGTCCCCTAGCTATGAAGGCCAACATGCCATTTGCCTTCTTTACCGCCTGCTGGACCTGCATGCCAACTTTCAATGACTGATGTACCATGACACCCAGGTCTCGCTGCACCTCCCCTTTTCCTAATCTGTCAACATTCAGATAATATTCTGCCTTCCTGATTTTGCCACCAAAGAGGCCTTTTGCCTGGAGCACAACCCATCTCCTCTATCTGGGAGTCTAGCTTAGCCCTGACTAGGAAGCCTGGCGAACGAACTGGCAAGAACTGGAGGTCAAAGTCGCCGCTCGCCTCGGGCGCTGGACAGGACTACTCCAAGAGCTGTCCTACAGGGGTCGAGCGCTAGTCGTAAACCAGCTGATGGCTGCTATGCTGTGGTACCGGTTGGTCACTTTGACCCCTCCCTCCGCGTTTGTCACCAAGATATAGAAGAAACTGGTTGACTACTTCTGAAACAAGAAGCACTGGGTCTCTGCTGCGGTTCTGAGTCTCCCGCTTAGGGAGGGTGGTCAGACGTTGGTGTGTGAGAGCACCTAGGCTACGACTTTCCGCCTTCAGACCCTGCAGAGATACCTGTACGTCGAGCACCTTCCTAGATGGTGCGCTGGCAATGTAATTCTTCCGCCAGCAGTACTGCCTCAATTACGACACACAGCTTCTGTTTATGAACCTGGGAGGCGTCCAAACTGCCATGCGGGGTCTGCCCATTTTTTTACCAGAAACTCATCAGGGTCTGGAACAGAGTCGCCACCAAGCGCAGTTCTCCCCCGTCTGGAGTGGCGGCTGTCCTTCGGGAGCTGCTGCTCAGGAATCCTTAACTGCACGACCGCGGTTTTAGGTGGCAGGTGGATGAGAGGGCACAGTTTGGCAAGGTGACCAGTGTCAGGGACCTACTCGATGGTGGAGGAGCGGGCTGGATGGGGCCAGAGGAGCTAGCATGGCGCCGATCCTGGGCCGACGTCCGACGCGCAACCAATGCCATCAGCACAGGGCCCTGACTCTGTTAGGTGTGTCGAGGATGCTTAAGCACGTGGGGCGATCCCGTCTGAACTGACCCCCGTCCGGACGGAATTCCTCATCGGCACCAAGCCCCGAAACCTCCCTCGGGAGCCGGCGCCTCACAACTTGAGTCTCCTCCGGGAAATCCCCTCCGTGCCTTTCAGTTCTGCACGGAGGGGATTCCTGTACGGGCTGCTCTTGTACACTCTCCACTTTGCCATCCTCGTCTGCCATCCGGACACGCCATGGTGCACTATCTTGCCATCCAGAGGAGTGCTCTCTACGCGGGTGTCCTCCCTTTATTTATTGGGGAACTTGGCCTGGAGGCTGTTGCACGGAGCAGTCCCGTGCAATAAGTTTTTAAGTTGGTTCATCGACTCCCAGGCCGCCTGCAATTTCTCCGGTCTGGAGGAGTCTGTGTTCCATGTTTGTGTTGTATGTGTGAGGTTGCAGCCCCTCTTTCATTAATTGAAGGGGCTGCTCCTCAAATTTTGGTTGCACTTCAGTCCCACGCTCCTGATCTTTGGGCACCCTGTGCGGAGGGGAGTGGGCAGGTCAGAAGGCCTCCTCGTAGGACTGCTCCTGGGCATGGCCAAATTGGGGCAGTCGAGGAGGTCATTCAGCCTGACTGCCTGCCTCTCTTCCGCAGTTACATCCGAGCCAGGGTGTCCTTGGAGATGGAGCACACAGTGTCACCGGTACGCTCGCGGCCTTCCGCGAAAGGTGGGCACTGGAGGGACTGGAGTGCATCATCACCTCCGGCAACCAAATTTTAATTTGACTGATTCCCGGGATGGCAGGACTGACATATCAAGAAAGACTGGATCAACTGGGCTTGTATTCACTGGAGTTCAGAAGAATGAGAGGGGATCTCATAGAAACGTTTAAAATTCTGATGGGTTTAGACAGGTTAGATGCAGGAAGAATGTTCCCAATGTTGGGGAAGTCCAGAACCAGGGGTCACAGTCTAAGGATAAGGAGAAAGCCATTTAGGACCGAGATGAGGAGAAACTTCTTCACCCAGAGAGTGGTGAACCTGTGGAATTCTCTACCACAGAAAGTTGTTGAGGCCAATTCACTAAATATATTCAAAAAGTTAGATGTCATCCTTACTACTAGGTGGATCAAGGGGTATGGCGAGAAAGCAGGAAGGGGGTACTGAAATTGCATGTTCAGCCATGAACTCATTGAATGGCGGTGCAGGCTCGAAGGGGCGAATGGCCTACTCCTGCACCTATTTTCTATGTTTCTATGATTTAAGATTACCGTCAAAAGTTTAATTTATTCAATGTGTCAGTATTAGTGCCCCCCCTTTAATCAGGAGGCACTTGATTTACAGGTGCAACTTAAAATACTTGTAGAGCTGTTGCATTGTGAGTGGAGCAGCCACTGTTCACAACACTCAATAAAATCCCAGTCAATTGGGTCTAGGTCATCCACAATGAAGTATGCAGTTGTGGACCTAGTGGATGAACTGGTAATTTGTAGTGTGATTGTTAAACTTTTGTTAATAAACCAACTAGTTCTTAACAGTAATGTGTTGCTATAAATTCTTAAACAAAAAACCCATGAAGCAGACACATTATGGGACGTGCCGACTTCCGCATGAGACGTTATAATCTGCCAAAATTCCCTGGATTCTGGAGAGGTCCCAGCGGATTGGAAAACTGCAAATGTAACGCCCCTATTTAAAATAGGAGGCAGACAGAAAGCAGGAAACTATAGACCAGTAAGCCTAACATCTGTCGTTGGGAAAATGCTAGAGTCCATTATTAAGGAAGCAGTAGTAGGACATTTGGAAAATCATAATGCAGTCAAGCAGAGTCAACATGGTTTTATGAAAGGGAAATCATGCTTGACGAATTTACTGGAGTTCTTTGAGGATGTAACGAGTAAGGTGGATAAGGGGGAACCAGTGGATGTGGTGTATTTGGATTTTCAGAAGGCATTCGATAAGGTGTCGTTATCATAATAGGCAGTCCCTCGGAATCGAGGATGACTTGCTTCCACTCAGTGAGTTCTTAGGCGACTGAGGAGTGCAATGTTCACAACTAGTATTAAAACACTTTACCTAAACGCACGCAGCATTCGAAACAAAGTAAATGAGTTGACGGCACAAATCATTACAAATGGGTATGATTTGGTGGCCATTAATGAAATGTGGTTGCAGGGTGGCCAAGACTGGGAATTAAACATACAGGGGTATCTGACAATTCGAAAAGATAGACAAGAAGGGAAAGGAGGTGGGGTAGCTCTGTTAATAAAGGATGATATCAGGGCAGTTGTGAGAGATGATATTGGCTCTAATGAACAAAATGTTGAATCATTGTGAGTGGAGATTAGAGATAGTAAGGGGAAAAAGTCACTGGTGGGCGTAGTTTATAGGCCCCCAAATAATAACTTCACGGTGGGACGGACAATAATCAAGGGAATAATGGAGGCCTGTGAAAAAGGAACGGCAGTAATCATGGGGGATTTTAACCTACATATCGATTGGTCAACTCAAATCGCACGGGGTAGCCTTGAGGAGGAATTCATAGAATGCATACGGGATTGTTTCTTAGAACAGTATGTTACAGACCCTACAAGGGAGCAAGCTATCTTAGATCTGGTCCTGTGTAATGAGACAGGAATAATAAATGATCTCCTGGTAAAAGATCCTCTCGGAATGAGTGATCACAGTATGGTTGAATTTGTAATACAGATTGAGGGTGAGGAAGTAGTGTCTCAAACGAGCGTATTATGCTTAAACAAAGGGGACTACAGTGGGATGAGGGCAGAGTTGGCTAAAGTAGAGTGGGAACACAGACTAAACGGTGGCACAATTGAGGAACAGTGGAGGACTTTTAAGGAGCTCTTTCATAGTGCTCAACAAAAATATATTTCAGTGAAAAAGGGCGGGAAGAGAAGGGATAACCAGCCGTGGATAACCAAGGAAATAAAGGAGTGTATCAAATTAAAAACCAATGCGTATAAGGTGGCCAAGGTTAGTGGGAAACGAGAAGATTGGGAAAATTTTAAACAACAACAAAGAATGACTAAGAAAGCAATAAAGGAAAGATAAGATTATGAAAGTAAACTTGCACAAAACATAAAAACAAACAGTAAAAGCTTTTACCGATACATAAAATGGAAAAGAGTGACTAAAGTAAATGTTGGTCCCTTAGAAGATGAGAAGGGGGATTGTGGAAATGTGGAAATGGCTGAGACCTTAAACAATTATTTTGCTTCGGTCTTCACAGTGGAAAACACAAAAACCATGCCAAAAATTGCTGGTCAAGGGAATGTGGGAAGGGAGGACCTTGAGACAATCACCATCACTCGGGAGGTAGTGCTGGACAGGCTAATGAGACTCAAGGTAGGCAAGTCCCCTGGTCCTGATGAAATGCATCCCAGGGTATTAAAAGAGATGGCGGAAGTTATAGTAGATGCATTCGTTATAATCTGGAAAAATTCTCTGGACTCTGGGGAGGTACCATCGGATTGGAAAGTAGCTAATGTAACGCCTCTGTTTAAAAAAGGGGCCTGACAAAAGGCAGGTAACTATAGGCCGGTTAGTTTCACATCTGTAGTGGGGAAAATACTTGAAGCTATCATTAAGGAAGAAATAGCGGGACATCGAGATAGGAATAGTGCAATCAAGCAGACGCAACATGGATTCATGAAGGGGAAATCATGTTTAACTAATTTACTGGAATTCTTTGAGGATATAACGAGCATGGTGGATAGAGGTGTACCGATGGATGTGGTGTACTTGGATTTCCAAAAGGCATTCGATAAGGTGCCACACAAAAGGTTACTGCAGAAGATAAAGGTAGCGGAGTCAGAGGAAATGTATTAGCATGGATAGAGAATTGGCTAACTAACAGAAAGCAGAGAGTAGGGATAAATGGGTCTTTTTCAGGTTGGCAATTGGTGGTTAGTGGTGTGCCACAGGGATCGGTGCTGGGACCACAACTGTTTACAATATACATAGATGCCCTGGAAGAGGGTAGAGTGTAGTGTAACAAAATTTGCAGATGACACAAAGATTAGTGGGAAAGCGGGTTGTGTAGAGGACACAGAGGCTGCAAAGAGATTTAGATAGGTTAAGCGAATGGGCTAAGGTTTGGCAGATGGAATACAATGTCGGAAAGTGTGAGGTCATCCACCTTGGGAAAAAAAACAGTAAAAGGGAATATTATTTGAATGGGGAGAAATTACAACATGCTGTGGTGCAGAGGGACCTGGGGGTCCTTGTGCATGAATCCCAAAAATTTAGTTTGCAGGTGCAGCAGGTAATCAGGAAGGCAAATGGAATGTTGGTCTTCATTGCGAGAGGGATGGAGTACAAAAACAGGGAGGTCCTGCTGCAACTGTACAGGGTATTGGTGAGGCCGCACCTGGAATGCTGCGTGCAGTTTTGGTCACCTTACTAAGGAAGGATATACTAGCTTTGGAGGGGGTACAGAGACGATTCACTAGGCTGATTCCAGAGATGAGGGGGTTACCTTATGATGATAGATTGAGTAGACTGGGTCTTTACTCGTTGGAGTTCAGAAGGATGAGGGGTGATCTTATAGAAACATTTAAAATAATGAAAGGGATAGACAAGATAGAGGCAGAGAGGTTGTTTCCACCGGTCGGGGAGACTAGAACTAGGGGGCACAGCCTCAAAATACGGGGGAGCCAATTTAAAACCGAGTTGAGAAGAAATTTCTTCTCCCAGAGGGTTGTGAATCTGTGGAATTCTCTGCCCAAGGAAGCAGTTGAGGCTAGCTCATTGAATGTATTCAAATCAAAGATAGATAGATTTTTAACCAATAAGGGAATTAAGGGTTATGGGGAGAGGGTGGGTAAGTGGAGCTGAGTCCACGGCCAGATCAGCCATGATCTTGTTGAATGGCGGAGCAGGCTCGAGGGGCTAGATGGCCTACTCCTGTTCCTAATTCTTATGTTCTTATTTTCTTATGTAATGCGGGACTTCGAGTCTGTGTCACAGGTAGGGCAGACTGTGGTCGAAGGAAAGGGTGGTGGGGGAGCCTGAGTTGATGCACGCTCCTTCCACTGTCTACGATTGGTTTCTGCTTGTTCTCGGCGATGCGACTCGAGGTGCTCAGCGGCCTCCCAGATGCTTTTCTTCCACTTTGTGTGGTCACGGGCCAGGAATTCCCAGGAGTCGGTGGGGATGTTGCACTTTGTCAAGGAGGCTTTCTGGGTGTCCTTGAAGTGTTTCCTCTGCCCACCTGGGGCTCACTTGTCGTGTCGAAGCTCCGCGTAGAGCGCTTGCTTTTGGAGTCTCGTGTCGTGCACGCGGACGACGTGGCCCGCCCAACGGTACTCATCAAGCATTGTCAATGCTTCGATGCTGGCCTGAGCGAGAACACAGACCTTGGTGCGCCTATCCTGTCAATGGATTTGCAGGATCTTGCGGAGTAGCGCTGGTGGTACTTCTCCAGCGCTTTTGAGGTGTCTTGCTGTATATAGTCCACGTCTCTGAGCCATATAGACAGACGGGAATCACCACTATCCTGTAGACCATGAGTTTAGTGCCGGATTTGAGGTCCTGGTCTTCAAACGCTCTCTTCCTAAGGCGACCGAAGGCTGCGCTGATTCACTGAAGGCGGTGTTGGACCTTGTTGTCAAAGTCTGCTCTTCCTCTGGTGTCAATGTCTGCTCACAATAAGGTGCCACGTAAAAGGCTACTGAACAATACAAAAGCTGGGGGTAATATACTCGCACAGTTAACGGATTAGCTAACTAACAGAAAGTCGGGATAAATGGGTCATTTTCCGGTTGGCAAACGGTAACTAGTGGGGTGCCACAGGAATTGGTGGCAACTATTTACAATCTATATTAATGATTTGGATGAAGGCACCAAGTGCAATGTAGCAAAGTTTGCTGATCATACAAAGATAGGTGGGAAAGTAAGTTGTGAGAGGACACAAAAAATCTGCAAAGAGATATAGACATGTTAGGGGAGTGGGCAAACGCTTGGCAGATGGAGTATAATGTGGGAAAGTGTGAGGTTATTCACTTTGGCAGGAAAAAATCCAAATGATTTAAATGGAGAGAAATTACAAAATGCTGTATGTAGTTCAGAGGGACCTGAGGGTCCTTGTGCATGAAACACAAAAAATTAGTACACAGGTACAGCAAGTAATCAGGAAGGCAAATGGAATGTTGGCCTTTATTGCAAGGGGAATGGAGTATAAAGCAGAGAAGTCCTGCTCCAACGGTACAGGGTATTGGTGAGGCCACACCTAGAGTACGGTGTACAGTTTTGGTCACCTTATTTGAGGAGGGATATATTTGCATTGGAGGCAGTTCAGTGAAGGTTCACTCGGTTGATTCCTGAAATGAGGGGGTTGACTGACTTATGAAGAAAGGTTGAGCAGGTTGGGTCTATACTCATTGGAATTTAGGAGAATGAGAGGTGATCTTATTGAAACATATTAAGATACTGAGGGGGCTTGACAAGGTAGATGCAGAGAGGATGTTCCCCTCGTGAGGGAATCTAGAACTAGAGGGCATAGTTTCAGAATAAGGGGTCACCCATTTAGAACTGATGAGGCAGAATTTATTCTCTGAGGATCGTAAATCTGTGGAATTCTCTGCCCCAGAGAGCCGTGGAGGCTGGGTCATTAATATATTTAAGGTGGAAATCGACAGATTTTTGAGCGATAAGGGAGTGAAAGGTTATGGGGAGCAGGCAGGGAAGTGGAGCTGAGCCCAGGATCAGATCAGCCATGATATTAAATGGCCCAGCAAGCTCGAGGGGCCAGATGCCTACTCCTGCTCCTACTTATGTTTTTATGTTCTTTCTTATGTTCTTAAACCAAGGCCCTGTGCACTCTCAAGTGGGCATAAAAGATCCCACACCACTATTTCGAAGAAGGGCAGGGGAGTTATCCCTCAATCAACATGACTAAAACAAATGATCTGGTCATTATCACTTTGCTATTTATGGGAGCTTGCTGTGCACAAATTGGCTGTCGTCTTTCCTATATTACAAATGGGCACTTCAAAAGTACTTCATTGGTTGTAAAGTGCTTTGGCACATCCTGAGATTGTGAAAGGTGGTATATAAATGCAAGTCTTTCTTTCTTTTTCATGCCAAGTTGAATTTTTTTTCATGACACTGAATCTAATTTGGGAAGTACAGCTGCGTCCCTATTAATGTCCTGTTCAAACTCTTACGATGAAGAGCAAAAGCTAGGTTTTAAATTCTCTTTCGGTGTACAATAATGTGTCAGTGTTTCAGTGTAATTCGCAGTATGAAGAAGCCCATTGAGATTTTTCAATGTGATAAAACAGTATATAATTGCAAGCAGAGTAATATCATTGACATATTTAAACTGCTGTTTAATACGGCTCCTTGCTGACCCACATATTAGAGATGCTACATTAAACCTGACAGGTACTGATCAGTATTTGGGCACAATTCTTTCTTGTTTTCCTAGGTTTTTTGCTATTAATTAAAAAAATATATGCCTGTGAACAATGGGGAAATTCAGCGCAAACCAAATTTTTCTGGTCTGCATGCTTCAGTACTACATCAGGCAATGCATTTACAAATTGAGCTGACAGTCAGAGCAGATATGGGGCTGGATTTTCCGCCTCCATTATACTACCCAAAATCAGAGGAGCATTGGGTGGTGTAAGAAACCATGAAATGGAAGAAATCGTGAATTGGAAGCAATAACTTGAGACAAAAAAGTATCTTCAGACTGGTGTTAGAATTGAAGGATTCATTCCATGGTACAATAGCTAAAGCTACTCGAACAGCGTGAACATAAATAACTGATAACATCCCAGAAATTCTAGGGAACCAAGGGTCTAGTGAGCAGGAGGAATTAATTGAAATAATTATTCATAAGAAAATAGTGCTGGAGAAACGAAGGCCGATAAATCCCCAGGGCCTGATGATCTGCATCCCAGAGTACTAAGAGGTAGCCATGGAAATAGTAAATGCATTGGTTGTCATCTTCCAAAATTCTATAGATTATGGAGCAGTTCCTGTAGATTGGAGGATGGCAAATGTAACCCCACTATTTAAAAAAGGAGGGAGAGAGAAAACAGGGAACTACAGACCAGTTAGCCTAACATCAGTAGTAGGGAAAATGCTAGAGTCTATTATAAATTTCGATAATATCAACGGGATTAAACAAAGTCAACATGGATTTATGAAAGGAAAATCATGTTTGACAAACCTACTGGAGTTTTTTGAGGATGTAACTGATAGAATAGATAAGGGAGAACCAGTGGATGTAGTGTATTTGGATTTTCAGAAGGCCTTTGATAAAGTCCCACATAAGAGGTTAGTGTGCAAAATTAAAGCACGTAGGATTGGGGGTAATGTATTGAAAATTGGTTAACTGACAGGAAACAGAAAGTAAGAATAAATGGGTCTTTTTCGGGATGGCGGGCAGTGACTGATGGGGTACTACAGGGATCAGTGCTTGGGCTCCAGCTATTCACTATATATATATATACACATACATATACACACACATATAAATAAATAAATGATTTGGATGAGGGAGCCAAATGCAATATTTCCAAGTTTGCTGAGTTGTGAGGAGGATGCAAAGACACTGCAAGGCGATTTCGATAGGTTGACTGAGTGGGCAAACACATGGCAGATGCAGTATAACGTGGATAAATGTGAAGTTATCTACTTTGGTAGGAAAAACATAAGGACAAAGAATTATTTAAATGGTGATGGCTTGGGAAGTGTCGATGTACAGCAGGACCTGGGTGTCCTTGTACACCAGTCATTGAAAGTAAACATGCAGGTGCAGCAAGCAGTTAGGAAGGCAAATATGTTGGCCTTCATTGCAAGAGATTTGTGAATAAGAGCAAGGATGTCTCACTACAGTGATACAGGGCCTTGGTGAGACCGCACCTGGAGTATTGTGTGCAGTTTTGGTCTCCTTACCCAAGAAAGGATATACTTGCCATAGAGGGAGTGCAGCAAAGATTCATCAGACTGATTCCTGTGGTGGCAGGACTGTCGTATGAGGAGAGATTGAGTCGACTAGGCCTGTATTCACTAGAGTTTAGAAGAATGAGAGGGGATCTCATTGAAACATGTAAAATTCTGACTGGTTGGTTAGATTGGATGTGGGGAGGATATTTCCCCTGGCTGGGAGGTCTAGAACAAGGGATCACAGTCTCAGGATACGGGGTAGGAAATTTAGGACCGAGATGAGGAGAAATGTTTTCACTCAGGAGGGTGGTGAACCCTGTGGAATTCTCTACCACAGAAGGCTGTGGAGTCCAAGTCACGGAATATATTTAAGAGGGAGATAGCTAGATTTCTAGAAACAAAAGTCATTAAGAGGTATGGGGAAAAAGCGGGAATATGGTGTTGAGATAGAGGATCAGCCATGATATTGAATGGCGGTGCAGACTCGAATGGCCGAATAGCCTACTACTGCTCCTATTTTCTATGAGCCTATAACAGGCAGCTGCAAACATCTGAAAGCCGAGAATGGCATGTCTGCCTCCAACCAAGGAAGGATAAGGACAGGAGAT
Source organism: Pristiophorus japonicus (assembly GCF_044704955.1). Lineage (NCBI taxonomy): Eukaryota > Metazoa > Chordata > Chondrichthyes > Pristiophoridae > Pristiophorus > Pristiophorus japonicus. The sequence continues at coordinate 75,258,232 of NC_091981.1, forward strand.
ATGGGCCTTCAAAAAGTATAAGCAAGAAAGACGTGAAGAGGAGGGTTTCACCCAATAGTTGAAAGAACTTGACATATAGGTTAGATAGCCCTGTCCATTATTTTACACCAAGTCCACCCTTAAAAAGAGGAGAGAGATATCTAAAGAGCTTTTCAGGGAAGAAGGTGCAGAGAAGAGCTGTTCGTGTCACCTGTCGTCTGTTCGATCGGGACTTAAACCAGCTACTTGTCACGGTCATATGTCTACTATGTTAATCCTGATTATGTGTTTTGTTTGACTATATTTGAACTATCGCTCTTTAATAAAATGCCTCACGACTCTGAGGACCCTCTTGGGTAATGGTCGCTGATTCCGAAGACACTTTGGGTAATCGGCGTGTGACCTGTGATCCAAATCTTACAATGGGAAAGCCTATCCTGCTTCTGAAAACACGTTTGAAATGTTCATCCCTTCGACCTGCGGAGAACTCGGATGGCCGCCCCTCGACTTCCCCATCACACTTAAATGATGGCGGCAGGGAGACAGAGATATATGGAAGTTACAACATAGGAACAGGCCATTTAGCACTACCTCCACCTGAGCAAGAAGTCCAGATCACATTTACCCAACAGGTTTCCATATCCGCCATCCGCCACATATCAGACTATTATCTGAATGGTGACAGATTAGGAAAAGGGGAGGTGCAAAGAGATCTGGGTGTCATGGTACATCAGTCATTGAAGGTTGGCATGCAGGTACAGCAGGCAGTTAAGAAAGCAAATGGCATGTTGGCCTTCATAGCGAGGGGATTTGAGTACAGGGGCAGGGAGGTGTTGCTACAGTTGTACAGGGCCTTGGTGAGGCCACACCTGGAGTATTGTGTACAGTTTTGGTCTCCTAACTTAAGGAAGGACATTCTTGCTATTGAGGGACTGCAGCGAAGGTTCACCAGACTGATTCCCGGGATGGTGGGACTGACCTATCAAGAAAGACTGGATCAACTGGGCTTGTATTCACTGGAGTTCAGAAGAATGAGAGGGGACCTCATAGAAACGTTTAAAATTCTGACGGGTTTAGACAAGTTAGATGCAGGAAGAATGTTCCCAATGTTGGGGAAGTCCAGAACCAGGGTTCACAGTCTAAGCATAAGGGCCATTTAGGACCGAGATGAGGAGAAACTTCTTCACCCAGAGAGTGGTGAACCTGTGGAATTCTCTACCACAGGAAGTAGTTGAGGCCAATTCGCTAAATATATTCAAAAGGGAGTTAGATGAAGTCCTTACTACTCGGGGGATCAAGGGGTATGGCGAGAAAGCAGGAAGGGGGTACTGAAGTTGCATGTTCAGCCATGAACTCATTGAATGGCGGTGCAGGCTAGAAGGGCCGAATGGCCTACTCCTGCACCTATTTTTCTATGTTTCTTTCTATGTTTCTATCCCTACATCTCCTTTTTCTTCTTCCACAGGGCTAAGGAAAATGGCTGATTTCCCTGCCTTCCCACTGCTGTACTGAAGTGCTGACCCCAATTAAGAACAGAAAGTGAAGTGGTGGTGTCTGCTCAAGCAGTGGTGTGAAGATCTGAATGGGACTGAAGGAAAGGGTGGACCTATTGATAGCCACCCCTCGCTCTCATGCACGTTCCTCATTCCTATTGCCTCTGTCAATGTTCATCTCTAGCCACTTGGTCAGTAACTTTTGCCCTCCGCCCAGATTGGGGGTAGTAACCATCAAGGGCGGAAACCAGCAGGGGCTGGGACTACCAGCACACGATGCAGAAGTTCCGCCCCACCGCAGAATAGCCCTTACTGCCTGTCAAAGGAAACGGAGCCCAATCTCGCACACTCCACTTCCTTTGGGGGGCGGTTATTGGAGTGCTGAGAAGCGCTACGCAGATGCTACTCATTGCGCTGACTCGCTACAACGCCCCTTTCCTTCGGTTAAAGGGGAGGGCCACTGCGCACTCTGCAAGGCCTCTGGTGTCGGGCAGCATGTTGGTGGCTCGGACCATGCTAGGACCGCCATCGTAGACAGGCAGGCAAAGAAAAATGGCGGCCCAGGGCGCTGGCACCCTCCCATTAAAGGAGCGCCCAGAGAGCGGATGTCGGCCAGCTTTGCGACCCGTTGACATCCGCTCACACCAGCTTCGCTGCACGTGGGACAATTTCCCCCACGGGCTTCAAGCGATCGATGGAGGGCGGTGAAGGGTCGCCATGCACGGCGATTATGTCATCGTCGGTTGCGCGCCGACCCAGTTGCCATGGCAGCGCCTCCGCAAACTCCCGGACAATTCCCCGGCGGTGCTAATAATGGGCACAGAGTAGCTCAATTTCTCCCCTCTATTTTTTTTGTTACATCCGCCAATCCATATTAATGGCAATTTTTTATAGTATTATCATAAAGCAATTGTGTTACATTATACAATACACACATAAGTTAGTGCCACCATATGAAGAACATATTTCACCTCAGAACAATGCAATTCTTTAAAATAGAGTTAACAAAACTTTACACAAGCAATATATTTATTTTAATTCCCTAGTAAGGCAGTTCTGAGGGAGGGAGGAGAGCATTTATTCAGTACCGTCTCCCTCCAGGTATATTTTGCAATTCAATTCCTGTAATCAAGAATCTGAGAGTGATCGGATAAATGAACTGCAACTTTTTCCACTTCTTCACAGCTTTAACTCCGAAACAAAACTGTCAGAAGTGAAAAATGGTTTAATATTTGGCTGCGTTTTTTTTAAATCAGTTTAACAGAGGGCTTATTTCTAAATGAAAATCAAGGCTGCGATTTTGCTGACCTTGCGGGTCCCTGGCAGGCAACATCGGTGGTGGGTCCCTACTCCGCTGCTAGCTTCATCGCAGCCTTTGAAATGAATTTACCTTGATGGGACTTAAGGCTGCCCAGCACGTTTCCCGGCCAATTAGAGGAAGCAGGTCTGGTGACGTCATTTGATGACACGTCATCAGCCGGTTTCCTTAAGGAGATCAAGTCCAAGTTTATTTTGTCACTTGTGCTGTCAGTGTTCAACAGCACTGAGGTGCTGCAAACACTGACAATGACTGCCAAGAGGTGCCGGGCTGCACCCAGGCTCTCCCATGGCTCCCTCTATATGCTTACGGAAGGAGTCACAGCATGCAGGGAGATCCTGCATGCATGGGCGAAAGAGACCTCCCCAGGAGATCAACACAGCCTGGTTGCACATTGCAGAGGAGGGCACAAGTAGGATGTGGTCAGGAGAACTCGGGTGCAGTGCCACAAACGTTTCAATGATCTCAGTAGATCATGAAACATTAGTACAAAGCCACACTCAACCTCATCGTGGTGTGCCTCTCATCACATCCCCATTACTGTGCCTTCCCTACCCTACTCCAGCACTTGACACGATGGGCCGAAATGGCCTCTTTCCGTGCTGTAAATTTTTATGATTACACACACCAGCTTACCTTGCACTTCCACCCATCCTTCTCTATCTGCATTATCACATCCCCATCTCACTAGCCACCTCTCACACTCAGCCTCATCCTAGTGCAATCATACCAACTAACATACAAGGATAGTCACTTGGGTGTTTTATGCAAGGTTCATTAAAGTTTATTTTAATGTGGTGTCAAACATTGAAACCTTTATTTTCAATAATTTGCGTTCTAAGACAGATTTGTGTGCACTTTTGGAAGTGGCTTAATGAGTTTCAGTGAATAGTGAGACATAACGGTACTCCTCACAATGGTGATGAGTGTGAAAGGAATGGCTTCGGAATTGTAGGGATGCTTTGTGGTGTTGGTGTGGGGTGGTGCCAACCTGGCACATCATGTGGCAGCCAGGGTGTACAGCGTCAAGTGAAGTAAATCTGGTCATGGTGAGGCCACCTCTGGCCTGCCGGGCAACAACGTGCTCGGGTGCTGATGCCCTGTGCAGGCGTGATCCACAAGCAGCAAGGACCATGCAGGCGAGCATGTAAAGATGAGCTCAAATGTATGCTAAACAAGGTCATAATTACCCAAGTTGGGTCTCTTCCCTTCCTCCCGTTCCCGCCCTCCTCCTCCTCTCTTGCGTGTCGGGTCTGCTCAGGGAAAAGCACGTGGCAGCGGCTTCACAGCGGGATCCTGACCCACTGGGGTAAAAAACACTTTCCCATCCTACCCACCACTGATCGTGCCCGCTGACCACCCCCGCCCCCGAAAAATCTCGGCCCAAGTTTCAAATGAAAATCGGACAGATTTTATAACTGGTGGGTGAGCTGCTCCATTGGTTTACCATCCAAGTGGTGAAGATGAAAATTACCCGCAGAGTATCTCAAAAAGAAAAGTTAAAGTCTTGTCATAGGTCCCTCATCTTAACAGACAGGAATTGAGAGGCTCTGCTAGGAAGTCAGAGACTCAGGAACACATGCCCACATTTTCTGGCAAGGTAAATAAAATGCCACCAGGTGTGTGTGTTCACAGCATTTAAAAAAAAAAGTCCTTCCAAATTTGATCTAGTATAATTTCAAAAGAATCTGCATTATATAGCGCATCTCACGATCTCAGGACATCCCAACATACTTTACAGCCAATTAAGTACTTCTGTGTACATCCACAGTATTTTGCATTTGTTGAAGTATTGTTGAAATATTTTTGAAGTTTAATCACTGTTATAATGTAGGCAATGTGGCAGCCAATTTGCACACAGCAAGCTCCCACAAACAAAAAGTGAGATAAATGACTAGATCATCTATCCCAGTAATAGTGTGTACTCTCAAGCAACTCTTTATTCCCCACACTGTCTTAACAAGGGAGGGAAATTGAAGAGCAAATTTGTAGGCAGATTTCTGACAAGTGCAAAAACAATAGGGCAATAATAGTGGGGGAATTCAATTACCATAATTTTAACCAGAATACTATCAGTGTAAAAGGTACAGAGGGCACAGAATTCCTAAATTGCATTCTGGAGAACTTTTTTTAGCTAATCCGTCGTAAGCCCAACAAGGTGGGGTGGGGGGCAGTTCTGGATTTAGTGTTAGGGAATGAAGCTGGGCAGGTGGAAGGAGCATCAGTGGGAGAACATTTTTGTGGTAGTGATCATAATTCAGTTAGTTTTAGCATAATTATAGATAAGGACAAAGAAAAAGCAGGAATAAGGGTTCTAAATTGGGGGGAGGCTGATTTTACTCAGCTGAGAAGTGATTTAGTAAAAGTGGACTGGAAACAGTTACTTGAAGGTAAATCAATGTCAGAGCAGTAGGAGTATTCAGAGTTCAGGGTCAACATGTTCTCACAAAAAAACATGGTAGAACTGCCAAATTTAAGAGCTTCCTGGATGACAAGGTAAGATAAGGCAAAAAAGGGAAACCTATATCAGTTATCGTGAGCTTAATACTGCAGAAAGCCTAGAAGAGCATAGAAAGTGCTGGGGTGAAATTAAGAAGGAAATTAGGAAAGCAAGAGGGCATGAAAAAATACTGGCAAGTAGAATCAAAGAAAACCCAAAGATGTTTTACAATTACATAAAAAGCAAGAGCATAACTAAGGAAAGAGTAGGGCCTATTAGGGACCAAAACGGTGATCTGTGTGTGGAGGCAGAGGATGTGGGTAAGGTACTAAATAAATATTTGCGGCTGTCTTCACAAAAGGAGACGATGCCGACATTGAAGTTCAGGAGGAAGATAGTGAAATATTGGACGGGATAAGCATAGTAAGAGAGGAAGTATTAAGGGGTTTAGCATCCTTGAAAGTAGATAAATCGCCAGGACCAGATAAAATATATCCGAGTCTATTAAAAGAAGTGAGGGAGGAAATTGCGGAGACTCTGACCATCATTTTCCAATCCTCTCTGGCGACAGGAGATATGCCAGAGGATTGGAGAACTGCTAACGTTGTACCATTGTTCAAAAAGGGAGGAAGAGTTACACCGAACAATTACAAGCCTGTTAGTTTAACCTCTGTGGTGGGCAAATTACTGGAATCAATTCTGAGGGACAATATAAACCTTCATTTAGAAAAGTACGGATTAATCAAGGTCAGTCAGCATGACTAACTTGATTGAGTTCTTTGAGGAGGTAACAAGGAGGGTCGATGAGCGCAGTGTGATTGAGGCAGACAAAAAGCAGGAAACTATAGACCAGTTAGCCTAACATCTGTGGTTGGGAAGATGTTGGAGTTCATTATTAAAGAAGTAGCAGGACATTTGCTGAAGCAAAATTCGTTCAGGCAGAGTCAGCATGGATTTATGAAGGGGAAGTCATGTTTGACAAATTTGCTGGAATTCTTTGAGGATGTAACGAACAGGGTAGATAAGTGAGGAGCCAGTGGATGTGGTGTATTTGGACTTCCAGAAGGCATTTGACAAGATGCGACATAAAATGTTACTGCACAAGATAAAAGATCACGAGGTTGGGGGTAATATATTAGCATGGATAGAGGATTGGCTAACGAACATAAAACAGAGAGTCGGGATAAATGGTTCATTCTCGGGTTGGCAGTCAGTAACTAGTGGGGTGCCGCAGGGATCAGTGCTGGGACCCCAACTATTTACAATCTATATTAACAACTTAAAGGAAGGGACTGAGTATAACGTAGCCAAGTTTGCTGACGATACAAAGTTGGGAGAAAAAGTAATCTGTGAGGAGGACACAAAAAATCTGCAAAAGGACATAGACAGGCTAAGTGAGTGGGCAAAAATTTGGCAGATGGCGTATAATGTTGGAAAGTGTGAGGTCATGCACTTTGGCAGAAAAAAATTAAAGAGCAAGTTATTATTTAAATGGAGAAAGATTGCAAAGTGCTGCAGTACAGCGGGATCTGGGGGTACTTGTGCATGAAACACAAAAGGTTCGTATGTAGGTATAGCAAGTAATCAGGAAGCCAATGGAATCTTGGCCTTTCTTGCAAAGAGGATGGAGTATAAAAGCAGGGAAGTCTTGCTACAGTTGTACAGGGTATTGGTGAGGCCACACCTGGAATACTGCATGCAGGTTTGGTTTCCATATTTATGAAAGGATATACTTGCTTTGGAGGCAGTTCAGAGAAGGTTCACAAGGTTGATTCCGGGATTGACTTATGAGGAAATTGAGTAGGTTGGGCCTCTACTCATTGGAATTCAGAAAAATGAGAGGTGATCTTATTGAAACATATAAGATTATGAGGGGCTTGACAAGGTGGATGCAGAGAGGATGTTTCCACTGATGGGGGAGACTAGAACTAGAGGGTATGATCGTAGAATAAGGGGCCGTCCATTTAAAACTGAAGGGAATAATTTATTCTCTGAAGGTTGTGGATCTGTGGAATTCGCTGCCTCGAGGACTGTGGAAGCTGGGACATTGAATAAATTTAAGACAGAAATAGACAGTTTCTTAAACAATAAAGGAATAAGGGGTTATGGAGAGCGGGCAGGGAAGTGGACTTGAGTCCATGATCGGATCAGCCATGATCATATTAAATGGCAGAGCAGGCTCGAGGGGCAGTATAATAACATAAGAAATAGGAACAGGAGTAGGCCGTACGGCCCCTCGAGCCTGCTCCGCCATTCAATAAGATCATGGTTGATCTGCTCATGGACTCAGCTCCACCTCCCTTCCTGCTCCCCATAACCCTTTATCCCCTTATCGTTTAAGAAACTGTATTTCTGTCTTAAATTTATTCAATGTCCCAGCTTCCACAGCTCTCTGAGGCAGCGAATTCTACAGATTTACAACTCTCCGAGAAGAAGTTTCTCCTCATCTCAGTTTTAAATGGGCGGCCCCTTATTCTAAGATCATGCCCTCTAAGTTCTAGTCTCCCCCATCAGTGGAAACATCCTCTCTGCATTCCACCTTGTCAAGCCCCCTCATACTCTTACACGTTTCGATAAGATCACCTCTCATTCTTCTGAATTCCAATGAGTAGAGGCCCAACCTACTCAACCTTTCCTCAAAAGTCAACCCCTTCATCTCCAGAATCAACCTAGTGAAACTTCTCTGAATTGTCTCCAAAGCAAATGATGATGATGATCCTTTCATAAATATGGAAACCAAAACTGCACACAATATGGCCTACTCCTGCTCCTATTTCTTATGTTCTTATATAGTTTACATGGATTTTAGCAAGGCTTTTGACAAGGTCCCACATGGTAGGCTGATCAAAAAAGTAAAAGCTCATGGGATCCAAGGGAGAGTGGCAAATTGGATCCAAAATTGGCTCAGTGGCAGGAAGCAAAGGGTAATGGTTGAGGGGAGTTTTTGTGACTGGAAGCCTGTTTCCAGTGGGGTTCCAAAGAGCTCAGTACCAGGTCCCTTACTTTTTGTAGTATATATTAATGATTTAGACTTAAATGTAGGAGGAATGATAAAGAAATTTGCAGATGATACAAAAATTGGCCGTGTGGTTGACAGTGAAGAGGAAAGCTCCAGACTGCAGGAAGATATCGATGAACTGGTCAGTTGGGCAGAAAAGTGGAAAATGAAATTCAATCCGGAAAAGTGTGCGGCAATGCATTTGGGAGGGACATCAAGGCAAAGGAATACACAATAAATGGGAGAATACTGAGGTGTGGAGGAACAGAGGAACTTTGGAGTATATGTTCACAGATCCTTAAAGGTAGTAGGACAGGTCGATAAACTAGTTAAAAAGGGATATGGAATGCTTTCCTTTATTAGCCGAGGCATAGAATACAAGAGCAGGGAAATTATGCTAGAACTGTATACAACACTAGTTATGCCACACCTTGAGTACTGCGTGCAGTTCTGGTCACCAGGTTACAAGGAGGATGTGATTGCACTAGAAAGGGTGCAGAGGAGATTTACGAGGATGTTGCCAGGACTGGAAAGCTTTAGCTATGAGGAAAGATTGGATTGGCTGCGGTTGTTTTCCTTGGGACAGAGGAGGCTGAGGGGACATTTAATGGAGGTATATAAAATTGAGGAGTGGATAGAGTGGATAGGAAGGACCTATTTCCCTTAGCAGAAAGGTCAATAACTAGGGGGCATCGATTTAAAGTAGTTGATAGAAGGATTAGAGGGGAGATGAGGAAGCATTTCTTCACCCAGAGGGTGGTGGGGGTCTGGAACTCACTGTCCGAAAGGGCGGTAGAGGCAGAAACCCTCATCACATTTAAAAGGTACTTGGATGTGCACTGTAAGATCTGTAATCTACAGGGCTATGGACCTCGGATCTGAAAGGTGGGATTAGGCTGGGTAGCTCTTTTTCAACCAGCACGGACACGATAAACCAAATGGCCTCCTTCTGTGTCGTAATGTTTCTATGATTCTATAACAACACAAGTCAATTCTATCTCCACCAGACCGCCTCTGATTTTCTTAGCACACTGGAAGCTATTATATTTGGAGTTGGAGATGGACAGTGTATATTATCATTTTTGTCTTTTTCACCTCTGTGTTGCACACATTCAGATAAACATAGATTGGACTAGCACCTTCTCAAGGCCTGCGACCAATACATCTTTTCAGCAAACTGAGATACTTCGAGTACAGCAGCTAATTCTACCCATCTCCTGAAACTGTGCTTCCATGACATCTGCTGGTCAGCTGAGTGCCTGTGGCACTCACCCATAGCGATTAGAAAAGTTCAAACATTCAGATTGACATTAGGAATCAATACCAAATCTAAGCTATGAATCGAAGGATTTAGAGATAATCCAAGATTTTGTATGATTTTCAATTTATTCTTTATTATTCCACACTCTCATTTATAAGTTTGTTTCACCTGCTTCATTAGAACACAGCACACAAACCATGCATTTTATTCTCTCACCCCATCTGTTACCAACAGCGTATATATGATGTGTTGCTCCACTGACCCCATGTCTATTTTGGGCAGGTGTTAAAAACTGGCCCCCATTTTGACTATTTTTAGAGGTGCACCACAATGTACATTTTTCTTTTTCTGAGTGGAGTACAAGTGACATATGGCCACAAAATGTTTTTATAAAGACTCTTTTTCCTATAGTCCTTCTAAGTTGCCTCTGTGCCTCAGTTTTCTATTTTCTTTGTTTTGCTCCCACAACCTGGGAGGAAATGGCCTTGCTATTTTTAGCGTACCATAACTGACTATTTTCTCCCTAGCGTCCAAGTGAAATTAAAGTGTGATAATTCAAAGGTGTGCCTCAAATTTGTATAAATTAACTGATTTATATTTAACTCATCCTGTGAAATTGCGCTTTGTGCCACCAATCAATTTTGCAGGGCAACTAATTACATCCATAGTAATTCTCCCCAATGCCACCTTGGGTTTCTTCTTGCAGTAAATAAAGGAAGCTGAATGAGAAAGAATGCACATGGGTTATTTGTGTACCTCCCCTTTCTTATATAATATACTATAATGTAAGTTTCCTCCCCTCCCCCTTTCACTGCCTTAAGTCACAAAGCTTCCCTTTTGTTCTTCCCTCCCCTCCCCCTTTCACTGCCTCTGCACTTCCTTAAGAATCTGTTACATCTCAAACTTTCCCAGTTCTGACGAAGGGTCATGGACCTGAAAAATTTAACTCTTTCTCTCCACAGGTTCTGCCTGCCTTACTGAGATTTCCGGTATTTTGTGTTTTTATTTCAGATTCCAGCATTCGCAGTAGTTTGCTTTTGTGTTCCCCTTTATTCTTGTTGCCTTTCCTTTATTCCCTAGTTCAGATTGGGAACATATTATATTAAGAATTCTGGGAGGAGTAACCACTTAATACACACTTCTTCACAAATCAATCATTGCATTTCATGCATAGCCGTAGCTCAGCAGGGCAGACAGGCAAGAGACAACATACAATAAAAAAAACCTTGCCGCACTCATGTCTTCAAGGGCAATGGGGTACTGAAGTTGTATGTTCAGCCATGAACTCATTGAATGGCGGTGCAGGCTCGAAGGGCCGAATGGCCTACTCCTGCACCTATTTTCTATGTTTCAGGTTGGACACATGGCAACCAACCAGTGACCCCTATACTTTTGGAAAATACAGCAATGCGGTGACATGGAGCATGTCTGTTCTGTTCTTCAGTGAGATAAATGTGCTAGTCCTGCTGAGTGAGACACATTCTTGATGCATGTGTGGGCAACATAGCATCTTCTGACTCAGAGGTGAGTGTGCTACTCACTGAGCCACAGCAAGTATCAGTCAGTAAGCAGCAATAGGCATGACAATTGAGGTAATTGGTCATCATGCCAACTATTGGTAATGTAATTTCTACATTGCAAATTTACTGCAGATGTCCTTGTTGCTGGTTATGAATTTCTGTCCTGTTGACCCATAGCAAGCTGAGCCAGTCATCCTGCATAATTGGCAAGTACACGTGTCAAGAGTTGCAAGATGGGCTGGGACCTGCTGATTCCTATAGTCCTTCTAAGTTGGCTCTGTGCCTCAGTTTTCTATTTTCATCTGTACCACTTCTACCAGGAAATCGAGGAAGCTTTAAAATCAAAGTGAGTGAGCAAAAATGATTGCCAAAACTTTTTCCCCCAAATTAATATTTTCAGAAAAATTTCAGAAATATGAAAAAAAAACTAAAGAATACTGCACTAAAAGTACTATAAAAATTAATACAAAACACTTTCAAAGGTTATTTAGAAGCTCATGTGCCCCTGGGACTCTCTTGCTGTGTCAGCTGTGGCTCAGTGGGTAGCACTCTCGCCTCTGAGTCACAGGTTGTGGGTTCACATCCCGCTCCAGGGACTGGAGCACAAATCTAGGCTGACACTCCAGTGCAGTGCTGAGGGAGCGCTGCAGTGTTGGAGAGGCCGTATTTTGGATGAGACGATACACCGAGGCCCCGTCTGTTCTCTCAAGTGGACATAAAAGATCCCATGGCACTATTTTGAAGAAGAGCAGGGGAGTTATCCCCGGTGTCCTGGCCAATATTTATCCCTCAATCAACAGAACAAAAAAAAACAGATTATCTGGTCATATTGCTGTTTGTGGGAGCTTGCTTGTGCGCAAATTGGCTGCCGCGTTTCCTACATTACAACAGTGACTACACTCCAAAAGTACTTCATTGACTGTAAAGCACTTTGAGATGTCCAGTGGTCGTGAAAGACGCTATATAAATGCTAGTCTTTCTTCTTTCTTTCTTCCTGCAACCATTCAAAATGGCACATGAATGAAAAAGAGCAAACCCGGCACAAATCCCCGGAATGGAGAGTGCTGTTCAGTTAAATACTTTTGCATCAATTTTGCGGCTTTAATGAGGCTTTCACATGAAATGGCCAGAAGTATTTTAATTGCTAATAATAGAACAGTGGGGAATTGCAGCCCTGAAAGAAATTGTTGCGAGTTTGCCATTCCCAATTTCCCATTCCCTCTGCACTGGTTACACGCCTGCTCTCTCGGGACTCAGGATTGGGGAATTGGCCTTAATGTTTAATGATATAACTATGTTAATACAGTGGGTCGAGTTTAAGTGTACCACTGAATAAAATAAAATTTCAAACATTTAATGTAACAAATGATATGACCAGCACATTATTAAATTATTAAAGGGACACTGTTAATTAAAAATGCATTTGCAAATCTCTTTTCTTTGCTTATAAGCACACATCATGATGCCATAAATCACTTTGGAAGTGCATCATCACATCACTTGCACATAAAGTTATCATGGTAAACATTTTTTTTTTTACATTGAAGAAATAGGTCCTTTAATTTTTTGCAACCCAAAACATGCTCCTTGGTTAAAACTTTCAGGCAACCGTACATCTGCAAAATGAATGCATCGGTTCATAGTCATTTGATGGCATGCTGTTTTAAAATGACTGGAGCAATCCAAGTAGAAGATAATTATCAATCATCAAATTTCAAGTGCCATTATCCAGTAACTGGTATTTATTTTAAATCAGGACAGATGCACGAGACTGAGAACTTTGTGGATAGCATTTGGAAAGGAGTGACAGGATACCAAGTCAGCATGGATTTATGAAGGGGAAATCATGCTTGACAAATCTTCTGGAATTTTTTGAGGATGTAACTAGTAGAGTGGACAAGGGAGAACCAGTGGATGTGGTGTATTTGGACTTTCAAAAGGCTTTTGACAAGGTCCCACACAAGAGATTGGTGTGCAAGATCAAGGCACATGGTATTGGGGGTAATGTACTGGCGTGGATAGAGAATTGGTTGGCAGACAGGAAGCAGAGAATCGGGATAAACGGGTCCTGTTCAGAATGGCAGGCAGTGACGAGTGGACTCAGTGCTGGGACTCCAGCTATTCACAATATACATCAATGATTTGGATGAAGGAATTGAGTGTAATATCTCAAAGTTTGCAGATGACAGTAAACTGCGTGGCAGTGTGAGCTGTGAGGGGGACACTAGGAGGCTGCAGGGTGACTTGGACAGGTTAGGTGAGTGGGCAAATGCATGGCAGATGCAGTATAATGTGGATAAATGTGAGGTTATCCATTTTGGGGGCAAAAACACGAAGACAGAATATTATCTGAATGACGGCAGATTAGGAAAAGGGGAGGTCAACGAGACCTGGATGTCATGGTTCATCAGTCATTGAAAGTTGGCATACAGGTACAGCAGGCGGTGAAGGCAGTAAATGGTATGTTAGCCTTCATAGCTAGGTGATTTGAGTATAGGAGCAGGGAGGTCTTACTGCAGTTGTACAGGGCCTTGGTGAGGCCTCACCTGGAATATTGTGTTCAGTTTTGGTCTCCTAATCTGAGGAAGGACATTCTTGCTATTGAGGGAGTGCAGCGAAGGTTCACCAGACTGATTCCCGGGATGGCAGGACTGACATATGAGGAGAGACTGGATCAACTGGGCCTTTATACATTGGTGTTTAGAAGGATGAGAGGGGATCTCATAGAAACACATAAGATTCTGATGGGACGGGACAGGTTAGATGCGGGTAGAATGTTCCCGATGTTGGGGAAGTCCAGAACCAGGGGACACAGTCTTAGGATAAGGAGTAGGCCATTTAGGACTGAGATGAGGAGAAACTTCTTCACTCAGAGAGTTGTTAACCTGTGGAATTCTCCACTGCAGAGTTGTTGATGCCAGTTCATTGGATATATTTAAGAGGGAGTTAGATATGGCCCTACGGCTAAGGAATCAAGGGGTATGGAGAGAAAGCAGGAAAGGGGTACTGAGGGGGCCATGATCTTATTGAATGGTGGTGCAGGCTCGAAGGGCCGAATGGCCTACTCTTGCACCTATTTTCTATGTTTCTATGATAGCACTTTCCTAGAGGTGGTCACCCAGCAGCTTAAGAGTGTGCAGGCAGAGAGGGAATGGGTGAGCGCCAGACAGAAATGGATAACCAGGCAGGTAGTGCAGGAGTCCCCCGAGTGCATCTCGCTCTTCAACCAGTATTCGGGTCTGAATACTGGTAGGAGCGATGGTTCCCCCTGGCAAGTGCAGCCAGAGCCAAGTCCACTGTAGGGTCAGCTGCACGAGAGGGGGAGGGGGGGGGGGGTTGAGGAAGAAGAGTGGAAGAGTAATTGTGGTAGGGGATTCGATAGTTAGGGGAACAGGCGTTTCTGCTACAGAAGACGTGAATCCGGGATGGTGTGTTGCCTCCCTAGTGCCAGGGTCAAGGATGTCATTGAGCAGCTGCAGGTGATTCTTGGTGGGGGGGGGGGGGGGGGAAGGTGAACAGCTCGAGGTCATGGTCCATATCGGTACCAATGATTTCGGTAGAAACAGAGATGAAGTCCTGCAGGCAGATTTTAGGGAGCTAGGAGAGAGATTAAAAAGCAGGACCTCAAAAGGTAGTAATCTTCAGATTACTTACTCCCGGTTCCACGTGCTAGTGAGTACAGAAATCGGAGGATAGAGCAGATGAATCCGTTGCTGCAGAGATGGTGCAGGGAGGAGGGTTTTAGATTCCTGAGGCATTGGGACCGTTTCTGGGGCAAGTGGGACCTGTACAAGCCGCATGGGTTGCACCTCAACACAGCCGTGAAGGGGTTTGCTAGTGCTGTTGGGGAGGGTTTAAACTAGCTTGGCAGGGGGATCGGAACCCAAGAGAGATTCAGAAGGGAGAAAAGCGAAGCTGGAATTGGAAAGCAGAAAATTAGAAGTGAATTTGGAGGGCAGAGGAAACAAAGGCTAGAAAACAGACAACAAGGAAGTTTGGCAGTACTAAATGGTATATACTTCAATGCAAGGTGTCTGGGGAATAAGGCAGAGCTGAGAGCACAGACAGACACTTGGGGGTATGATATTATAGCTATTACTGAGACATGGGCAGGCATGGCAGCTCAACGTTCCTGGTTACGGGGTTTTCAGACGGGATAGAGGGGGGGGTAACGGAAGGGGAGGGGGGGGTCGCAGTACTGATATAAAACAATTACAGCTCTGAGGAGGGATGCTATGTTGGATGGATCATCAAATAAGGCCTTTTGGGTTGAATGGGATGAAATGTATCTCAGGCTGTTACGAGAATCAAAAGAGGAAATAGCAAAGGCTCTGACCATCATTTTCCAATCCTCTCTGCTTCAGGTGTGGTGCTAGAGGACTGAAGGACTGCTAATGTTGTGCCTGTAAGTTTTGTTTAAAAAGAGAGAAAGGGATAGACCGAATAATTACAGGCCAGTAAGCCTAACCTCGGTGGTGGGAAAATTATTGGAAAAAATCCTGAGGGACAGGATAAATCTTCATTTGCAAAGACATGGATTAATCAAGGACAGTCAGCATTGATTTAAGAACATAAGAACTAGGAGCAGGAGTAGGTCATTTGGCCCCTTGAGCCTTCTTTGCCATTTAATATCATGGCTGATCTGATCATGGACTCAGCTGCACTTCCCTGCTCGCTCCCCATAGCCCTTTATCCCCTTCTCACTCAAAAGTCTATCTCGGTCTTAAATATATTCAATGGCCCAGCCTCCACAGCTCTTCAGGGCAGAGAATTCCATAGATTTACAACCTTCAGAGAAGAAATTCCTCCTTATCTCAGTTTTAAATGGGCGACCCCTTATTCTGAGACTATGTCCCCTAGTTTCAGTTTCCCCTATCAGCCGAAATATCCTCTCTGCATCCACCTTGTCCAGCCCCCTCATTACCTTATAAGTTTCAATAAGCTCACCTCTCATTCTTCTAAAGGCAAACTTTCCATTTGCCTTCCTGATTACTTGCTGTACCTGCATACTAACTTTGTGTTTTATGCACAAGGACCCCCAATTCCCTCTGGACTGCAACACTTTGCAATATTTCTCCATTGAAATTATAATTTGCTTTTCTATTTTTTCTGCCAAAGTGGATAACCTCACATTTTGCAACATTATACTCCATCTGCCAAATTTTTGTCCATTCACTTAGCCTGTCAATATCCCTTTGCAGATTTTTTGTGTCCTCCTCATAATTTGCATTCACCCATCTTTGTATCATCAGCAAACTTGGCTACATTACACTCAGTCCCTTCATCCAAGTCATTAATATAGATTGTAAATAGTTCAGGCTCCAGCACCGATCCCTACGGCACCCCACTAGTTACTGATTGCCAACATGAAAATGACCCATTTATCCCAACTCTCTGTTTTCTGTTTGTTAGCCAATCCTATATCCATGCTAATATATTAACCCAACCCCGTAAACTTTTATCGTGCAGTAACCTTTTATGTGGCACCTTATCAAATGCCTTCTGGAAATCCAAATACACCACATCCACTGGTTCCCCCTTATCCACCCTGCTCGTTACATCCTCAAAGAACTCCAGCAAATTTATCAAACATGATTTCCCTTTCATAAAACCATGCTGACTCTGCTTGATTGAATGATCCACAATTCCAAATGTCCTGCTACTGTTTCCTTAATAATGGACTCCAGCATTTTCCCATACGACCGATGTTAGGCTAACTGGTCTCTAGTTCCCTGCTTTCAGTCTGCCTCCTTTTTTTTTTTAAAATAGGAGCATTACATTTACTATTTTCCAATCCACTGGGACCTCCTCAGAATCCAGGGAATTTTGGTAGATCACAACCAATGCATCCACTATCTCTGCAGCCATTTCCTTCGACACCCTAGGATGCAAGCCATCAGGTCTAGTGGACTTGTCCGCCTTTAGTCCCATTATTTTACCGAGTACTATTTCTTTAGTTATAGTGATTGTATTAAGATCCTTCCTCCCTATAGCCCCTTGATTATCCACTATTGGGATGTTTTTAGTGTCTTCTACCGTGAAGACCGACACAAAATATTTGTTAAACGTCTCTGGCATTTCCCTGCTCCCCATTAATAATCACCCAGTCTCATCCTCTATGGGACCATTTACTTTAGCCGCTCTTTTCCTTTTTATGTACCTGTAGAAACTCTTACTATCTGTTTTTATATTTCGTGCTAGTTTACTTTCATAATCTATGTTCCCTCTATCATTTTTTTAGTCATTCTTTGCTGGCTTTTAAAAGTTTCACAATCCTCTGGCCTCCCACTAGTCTTGGCCACATTGTATGTCCTTGTTTTCAGTTTGATACTGTCGCTTATTTCCTCAGTTAGCCACGGGGTTATCCCTTCTCATTGGGATATATTTGTTGCGAGTTATGAAATGTCTCCTTAAATGTCTGCCACTGCTCATCAACCGTCCTACACTTTAATCTATTTTCCCAGTCCACTTTAGCCAACTTGTGCCTTCATGCCTTTGTAGTCTCCTTTATTTAAGCTTAGGGCACTGGTTTGAGATCGAACATTCTCATCCTCCAATTGAATTTGAAATTCAACCATGATATGGTCACTCATTCCTAGAGGATCCTTTACTAGGAGATCATTTATTAATCCTGTCTCATTACACAGTACTAGATCGAAGATAGCCAGCTCCCTGGTTGGCTCTGCAACATATTGTTCAAGGAAACTATCCCGAATACACTATGTACTCTTCCTCAAGGCTACCCTGGCCAATTTGCTTTGTCTACTCAATATGAAGGTTAAAATCGCCCATGATTATTGCCGTTCCTTTCTTACAAGCCTCCATTATTTCTTGATTTATACGAGAAGGTCGTGTCTGACTTAGTTGAATTTTGAGAGGAGGTAACCAGGAGGGTCGATGAGGGCAATTTGTAGTGTATATGGATTTTAGCAAAGCTTTTAATAAGGTCCCACATAGCAGACTGGTCACAAAAGTAATAGCCCATGGGATCCAGGACAAAGTGCCAAGTTGGATCCAAAATTGGCTCAGAGGCAGGAAGCAATGGTTGATGGGTGTTTTTGTGACTGGAAGGCTGTCATCATCATCATTATCAGAGGCAGTCCCTCAAAATCGAGTCCTTCCACTCCAAAAATGAGTTCTTAGGTGACTGAACAGTCCAATACCGGAATTACAGTCTCTGTCACAGGTGGGACAGACAGTCGTTGAAGTAAAGGGTGGGTGGGACTGGTTTTCCGCACGTTCCTTCCGCTGCCTGTGCTTGGTTTCTGCATGCTCTCGTCGATGAGACTCGAGGTGCTCAGCTCCCCTCCCGGATGCACTTCCTCCACTTAGGACGGTTTTTGGTCAGGGACTCCCAGGTGTCGGTGGGGATGCTGCATTTTATCAAGGAAGCTTTGAGGATGTCCTTGAAACTTTTCACTTTGGGCTCGCTTGCCGTGTAGGAATTCAGAGTACAGCGCTTGCTTTGGGAGTGTTGTGTCAGGCATGCGAACAATGTGGCCCACCCAGTGTGTCGAGTGTAAACATAGAAACATAGAAAATAGGTGCAGGAGTAGGCCATTCGGCCCTTCTAGCCTACACCGCCATTCAATGAGTTCATGGCTGAACATGCAACTTCAGTACCCCATTCCTGCTTTCTCGCCATACCCCTTGATCCCCGTAGTAGTAAGGACTTCATCTAACTCCTTTTTGAATATATTTAGTGAATTGGCCTCAACAACTTTCTGTGGTAGAGAATTCCACAGGTTCACCATTCTCTGGGTGAAGAAGTTCCTCCTCATCTCGGTCCTAAATGGCTTACCCCTTATCCTTAGACTGTGTCCCCTGGTTCTGGACTTCCCCAACATTGGGAACATTCTTCCTGCATCTAACCTGTTTAAACCCGTCAGAATTTTAAACGTTTCTATGAGGTCCCCTCTCATTCTTCTGAACTCCAGTGAATACAAGCCCAGTTGATCCAGTCTTTCTTGATAGGTCAGTCCCGTCATCCCGGGAATCAGTCTGGTGAACCTTCGTTGCACTCGCTCAATAGCAAGAATGTCCTTCCTCAGGTTAGGAGACCAAAACTGTACACAATACTCCAGGTGTGGCCTCACCAAGGCCCTGTACAACTGTAGCAACACCTCCCTGCCCCTGTACTCAAATCCCCTCGCTATGAAGGCCAACATGCCATTTGCTTTCTTAACCGCCTGCTGTACCTGCATGCCAACCTTCAATGACTGATGTACCATGACACCCAGGTCTCTTTGCACCTCCCCTTTTCCTATATCTGTCACCATTCAGATAATAGTCTGTCTCTCTGTTTTTACCACCAAAGTGGATAACCTCACATTTATAGTGGATAACCTCACATTTATTCAGTGTAGTCAATGCTTCAATGCTGGGGATGTTGGCCTGGTTGAGGACGCCAACATTGGTGCATCTGTCCTCCCAGGGGATTAGTAGGATCTTGCGGTGACATCGTTGGTGGTATTTCTCTAGCGATTTGAGGTGTCTACTGTATATGATCCACGTCTCTGAGCCATACAGGAGGGCGGGTATCACTTGTGGAAATGTATTTTTATCTAAGCTGATACCATACGGTATTTGTGTGCCTTTTGATTAAAATGGAGTCCTGGCTCTTCCAGAACTTTCTGCATTTTAGCAGCCAGCTTGCATAAACAGCTAAACCTGCTGTTAGATGGCTGATGGCCATCAGACAGCTAGGAGACAAGTCATGCTGAGACAAGTAACCCCCCCCATGGTGCTCTCCTATTGTCTACACTACAGGAGTTCCATGTCACCCCACCCTTATCTTCTAGCCATTATCTCTTTCCGAGACCTCATCCATTTGAAGCAAACAGGTAAACTGACCAGGAAATTGGATAATCCTGACACAATACAAGACAGGTGATAGCCCATTACCTATGACTCATGGAGTAATGGCCGTTTGGCTTTCTGATAACCCTGACAAAAGGAAATATCTCGACACCATGTCAGGACCAGGATATAGTAATTAAATCTTTATCTGTATTCACTGACTGTGAGACAGAGCAATACACAGGGAGAGGCCAGAACTTTGGTTTTACTGTATAAATATCTTGTTAAACTGAACCATTGCGGAGGTGTTCATTTAGCCCTTGACTGAGTGAAACCTACCCCTTGCGAGCAAGTAAATTAAAAGGGAAACTTCAATCGGAGCTGTAAGTGTCGGAGTCATTATTTTCTGAGGTCGAGATTTCGACAGTTATTGGAGGTTCCACCGAGATGCATACTCTCTGTCCTGTGAGTAAAACGGATACAGGCATAGTGCCTCTCCAGTGAAAGGCTTCGGTGGCCAAACAAGGTGAGCCTTTGCTCACAAGAGGTTTCTTCACTGTTGAATCGCAGATGTAATCTGTTGTCCACAGCTGAGGTACTGCATCTACAAGACTCGGCATTTAAAAGTTAAAGGTATTTTTTTTATAACCATTTCTTTCTCAGCTCGCCAGCAGAAGAGAACAGGTTCTGGAAAAAATCTCGAGACAGCCCGGGGAAGGTTTCAGTAGGTAAGGGAGCGCTAGTCGATTGAAAAGGGTTCCAGGTTCTTATGTGATAAGATTTTTATTGTTTTTAATTCGGAAGGGGTTCTTATGTGATAAGACTATTAAGAAAAAAGCGCTAATCGATCGAAGGTTCTTATGTGATAAGATTTTTATTGTTTTTAATTCGGAAGGGGTTCTTATGTGATAAGACTATTAAAAAAAAAAAGAGCGCAATCGATCAAAGAGTTTGGGTACGGAACCTTAAGTTTTATCAGCTGTTATTAGGATAAGTTAAGGACTCGGTCTGTAGTGGCGTACAACGCAGACTGAGAATTTGTTTAGAGGTTATGATTTGTGTACTCACGGGAATATTGTTTGTTGTCCTTGTATTACTGTTGTGTGCAATACCTTTGTGAGTCATTGCCATTAGAGAAACGGGAAGAGTCACTAGGGAAAATTGTGATTCGGGAAAAAAAAACACAAGGATTGATTAAGAAAAGAAACAGTAACTGATTGATCAACTACGGTTGGTTCGTGCCAACATATCTCACACACCCAGACTGAGCCCGAATTAAGAGCCTTTTCAGGCCACGTAACGGCCAGGAGAAGTGGGCGTAGAGAACTCGGTTGGCCGAAAGGATTGTGAGATCAGAAACTGTGGGAAAATCTTAATCATCCAGAATGGGTGCCGGAGCAAGTTAAAACACCACAAAAGGCACACCAGCCTATGTCATGCTCCAGAATTGTGGTCAGTCTTCAATTGACCAAAGAAACAAAAACCAGTAAAGTGGACTAAGGGTGAAAACAGGCCATTTCCACCCGATGGTTCATTTAATTTAGAGAGAACAACGTGTCTAGAGGAATGTCTTATAAACAGAGATCCAGGTAAAAAAAAAAAAGGAAAGTAATAGAAAAGGCCTGGGTTCCGATTCTTCAAGCCCATGTAAAATTAACAGAGGAAGTAAATCAAATGAAAAAAAAAAGAGAACCTGATCGTGACTTATGAAAAAAAAATGAAGCTAGTAAAAGAAAAAGCTTTATTGAATGGAGAGAGACTTGTGAATGTCTTGTCTTTGAATGAGAGTGCGTGAATGTCTTGTCTTTGAATGAGAGTGCGTGAATGTCTTGTCTTTGAATGAGAGTGCTTCTGTCTTTTTTCCTTGTGTCTGGAAACCTGTTTGGAAAAGTTGTGGAGCTGCCTGTTTGTTTTAGCTCCGCCCACTTTTTCAAGCAAAGTGAAGTTTTTTAACCCTTCATACTGTTGTCCTGTATGTGGGAAGTTTAAGACATTTTAAGTTAGAAGCGCAGGTGTGGATTTATTCGGATGAGAGGTTACGGAGCTAGGAAATGCACAAAGGATAGGTTTGTTGAGACATGGTCCCGGTGGTTAAAAGTTGTAATGCCTTTTTTTTTAAAAAGCCTTTGTGGGTCTCTCGAGGTGCAGGCTGGGGGAGTACACTCTCATTGTCCTTGGTGTAAAATCTTGGTACAAAAGCTTCTAACTCAGTAGGAGGATTTTTTTGGATAAAGAGTGGCAGTACAATAATTGAATTGGGATTTTGAGATATTTCAGGTGATCTCTTGATCAACATTTTGGGTGTATTGGAAAAATCTTGGGTTTGGAAGCCTTTTAATAAGATTAGAAAATAAGTACTTTACATTCTGTGATCTGTGAATCACTATAAGCATAAATGAGAAGTCCGTGTAACACACAGATTTGTCCAGTTCAGAAGCCCACACAAATGGAGGTTTGTCCATGACCTACGAGCTGTGAATGAATCTACTATATTCTCACAATGCTTAAAGGATGCGGAATGAAGTATCCCGGAATGCTTTCCAGAACCTTAAGCAGTCCCTCACTTCAGCACCAGCCTTGGGATTACCAGATTACACTAAGCTATTCAACTTATTTGTGCATCACAAGTCGGGTTTTGCACAATCTGTTTTGACTCAGTTACATGGGGACAGGCAGCGACCGGTAGCATATTTCAGTACCCAACTAGACCCAGTGGCACCGGACTACCAGGATGTCTTCCTTCATTGGCAACAGCTTATTATGCTATGCAACAGGCTCAGACAATAACTCTAAATCATCAGACCATTTTATATATCCCACACTCTGTTGAGATTTTACTTACTAAGTGTGCCACCTAACCTCCGCAAGAACCACTAAATATGAGGTCGAACTGTTATCAAATCCGAACCTTGTCATCAAAAGATGTACTACCTTAAATCCAGCCACTCTACTCCCCACGGAAGACGACGGCGAACCCCATTCATGTGAAATGGTAACCGAATTAGTGACTAAACCACGTATCAATCTAACAGATGTACCAATGTGTAACCCTGAGCTAGTGTACTATGTTGACGGATCAGCCTTACGAAATGATAGGGGCCAACCTAGAGCGGCTTATGCAATTGTAACTCAGTTTAATGTTGTCGAAACAGCCTCTCTTCCAGACTCCTTTTCAGCCCAACAAGCCGAATTGTTTGCGTTAACTCGAGCCTGTATTCTGGCTGAAGGACACACAGTTAATATCTACACTGACTCCAGGTATGCTTTTGGGGTATCACATGACTATGGACAAATTTGGAAGATTCGCGGGTACCTGACTTCTTCAGGAACCCCTATCAAAAATGCAGAACAAGTGGAAAATCTCCTGCGAGCCATTCAATGCCCCTTAAAACTTGCCATTATCAAATGCCAAGCACATACAGGCCAGTCGAATGAGGTGGCACTTGGGAATGCCAGAGCTGATAATGCAGCTAAGTCAGCAGCTCTGTCGAAAGGGGGGATGCAGGTGTCATTGTTCCCACTAAGGAAAAATAATTGCTCAGACCCGCCACCCACTATTAATGACGTGCTGGCCTTTCAGACACAGGCCAGTACGGAGGAGGTGGTGACCTGGACGAAGGATCAATGTTATAAAAATCCAGAAGGAATATGGGTTCACCACGACGGCCGCGTGGTGGCCCCTAGATCCTTACTTCCATGGATTGCCCGATGTGTTCGTACATTCACACATGCAGGCAAAGGGGGATTGGCAGATTATATTTTGGCAACTTGGTATGCACCAGGTATTTCGGCAATTGCAAAACAAATCTGTGAAAATTGTGTTACCTGTCAGACAATGAATCCGGGTAAGACGGAAAAAGTAGAATCTGCCTCCCACCCAAATCCAGTCGGGCCTTTTGTACATTTACAAATGGATTTTATTGAATTACCTATGTGTATGGGATTCAAGTATGTATTAGTTATTGTAGATGTGTTCTCTAGATGGATTGAAGCCTTTCCATGTAAAAAGGCCGATGCCACTACTGTTGCTAAATGTTTGTTAAAAGAAATTGTACCGCGCTTCGGAATCCCTGCTAAGCTTTCCAGTGATAACGGGTCACATTTCACGGGAACTGTCATAAGAGAAATGTGTAAAGCTTTACAGATTAATCAACGTTTTCATTGCAGTTATCATCCACAATCAGCTGGACTTGTTGAAAGATATAATGGAATGCTTAAAAATAAGCTGCCAAAACTATGCAATGACACTGGACTGAAATGGACAGAACTGCTGCCCTTAGCTTTGATGGTAATGCGATCTGCAACCAACGGAACAACAGGCCTGTCACCGCATGAGATAGTTATGGGACGTCCCCAACGACTACCTTTTACAGCACCATTTACTGCAAAACAGATGGACATCCACAAAATGGAGGAAAATATGTTGAATTATTGTATTGCACTAACCAAATGTATTTCCAGCTTTCATTCACAGGTAAAGGAAGCCCAAGTCAAGCCAGCGGAAGGGAAGTGTCATAACCTGGAGCCAGGGGAATTCGTTTACATCAAGATTTTTAAAAGGAAAAGCAGTCTACAGCCAAGATTCGAAGGACCATACCAGGTCTTGCTGGCGACCAATACTGCAATCAAGGTAAAGGAAAGACCAACATGGATCCACGCATCCCATTGTAAACGGGCACCCGACCAGGAGGAAGGGACGAAGGAATCAGAGGAACAGAAAAAGGAAGACTGAATAAGGAACTGTATGGACTATGGGGACTGATGGTGCTGGGCTTGACAGGGTTTTACTTCACATTATTGATTACACCAGGGGTACAGACCCACCACCGAAGGGAATTGCACGTAAACGTATTTATGGCACTGAGTCATAGGTATGCTCAAGAAAGAAACTTGTCGAGTTGTTGGATATGTTCCCATGTACCTGTCCACTCCAGGGGGGGTATTCCCCTGAGATCTGTCCCCTTTAATGAATCAGAAATGGTAGAATGGTTGACAGTGCAAAATAGGACAAAACTAACTAAGGGGCCAGAAACGAAGGAGCAAACAGAATGGAGGTCGGCAGGGTATAAACTCACAGCCTTCCAGGGATGGTACCAGCCCAATTATGATAATAACCATCAGCCTCCCTTCCTAAGCATTACTCCCAGAATAGGAAATCCTGAAGGTATAATATGCCTAGTGAGTAATGAAACTAAAGAAAATGGAAATGGAGAGACTGTACAAGATCAGAATGGATTGAGTTGTCCTTGTGAAGGACAAAATGGGGGAATGTGGAAATGTATTTTTATCTAAGCTGATACCATACGGTATTTGTGTGCCTTTTGATTAAAATGGAGTCCTGGCCCTTCCAGAACTTTCTGCATTTTAGCAGCCAGCTTGCATAAACAGCTAAACCTGCTGTTAGATGGCTGATGGCCATCAGACAGCTAGGAGACAAGTCATGCTGAGACAAGTAACCCCCCATGGTGCTCTCCTATTGTCTACACTACAGGAGTTCCATGTCACCCCACCCTTATCTTCTAGCCATTATCTCTTTCCGAGACCTCATCCATTTGAAGCAAACAGGTAAACTGACCAGGAAATTGGATAATCCTGACACAATACAAGACAGGTGATAGCCCATTACCTATGACTCATGGAGTAATGGCCGTTTGGCTTTCTGATAACCCTGACAAAAGGAAATATCTCGACACCATGTCAGGACCAGGATATAGTAATTAAATCTTTATCTGTATTCACTGACTGTGAGACAGAGCAATACACAGGGAGAGGCCAGAACTTTGGTTTTACTGTATAAATATCTTGTTAAACTGAACCATTGCGGAGGTGTTCATTTAGCGCTTGACTGAGTGAAACCTACCCCTTGCGAGCAAGTAAATTAAAAGGGAAACTTCAATCGGAGCTGTAAGTGTCGGAGTCATTCTTTTCTGAGGTCGAGATTTCGACACACTACAGCCCTGTAGACCATGAGCTTGGTGGCAGATTTGAGGGCCGGATTGTCGAACATTCTGTTCCTCAGGTGGCCGAAGGCTGCGCTGGTACACTGGAGGCGGTGTTGAATCTCATCGTCGATGTCTGCGTAGGTTGATAATAGATTCCCGAGGTATGGAAAGAAGGCTGTATGCAGCGTTGATCCGCAGGGCTCAATGCTGGGTCCCTTGCTTTTTGTGGTATATATAATCAATGACTTGGACTTAAATGTTGGTGGTATGATTAAGAAATTTGCAGATGACACTAAAATAGGCTGTGTGGTTGATAATGAAGAAGAAAGCTGCTGAGTGCAGAACGATATCAACGTACTAGTCAGGTGGGCAGAACAGTGGCAAATGGAATTCAATCCAGATAACTGTGAGATGATGCATTTGGGAAGGTCAAACAAGGCAAGGTAATACATATTAAATAGTGGACTGGAAACAGCTACTTGTGGGTAAATCAGTGTCGGAACAGTGAGAGGCATTCAAGGAGGAGATCCGGAACGCTCAGGCCAAACATGTGCCCTTAAAGAAAAAGGCTGGGAAAAATAATTCTCGAGCCCACTGGTGTCTAGGGACTTACAGGGGAGGATTAAGAAAAAAAGGGACGCTTATGTCACATATCAACGGCTAAATACTTTAGAATCTTTCGAGGAATATAGAAAGTTAAGAGGTAAAATTAAAAAGGATATTAGGAATGCTAAGAGAGCGCACAAGAAATTCTTGGCCAGTAAAATTAAGGAAAACCCTAAGGTGTTCTATAAATATATTAAGAGTAAGGGGGTAACTAAAGAAAGGGTAGGGCCTATTAGAGACCATGAGGGTAATCTTTGTGTGGAGGTGGAAGATGTTGGTAGGGTTCTTAACGAATACTTTGCATCTATTTTCACAAAGGAAAGAGGTAATGCAGATACTGCTATAGAGGAGGAGTATGATATTCTGGATGAAATAAATATAGTGAGAGAGAAAGTATTCAGCGGTTTAGCAGCTTTGAAAGTAGATAAGTGCCCAGGCCCAGATGAAATGCATCCCAGGCGAAGTAAAAGTGGAAATAGCAGAGGCCTTGACCATCATTTTCCAGTCATCTTTGGATATGGGCATGGTGCCAAAGGATTGGAGGACTGCTAATGTAGTATCCTTGTTTAAGAAGGGAGAAAGGAACAGGCCGAGTAATTACAGGCCTGTCAGCCTAACCTCAGCCGTGGGAAAACTATTGGAAAAAATCCTGAAAGACAGGATAAGTCTGCATTTGGATAGGCAAGGATTAACTAGGGACAGTCAGCACGGATTTGTTAAGGGAAGATCGTGTTTGGCTTACCTGAGGAGGTAACCAAGAGGGTCGATGAGGGTAGTGCGTACGATGTAGTATATGGACTTTAGCAAGGATTTTGATAAGATCCCACATGGTAGACTGGTCACGAATGTTAAAGCCCATAGGATCCAGAGCAAAGTGGCAAGTTGGATCCAAAATTGCCTCGGCGGTAGGAAGCAAAGGGTAATGATTGATGGATGTTTTTGTGACTGGAAGGATGTTTCCAGTGGAATTCCGCAGGGCCCAGTATTGAGTCCCTTGCTTTTTGTGGTATATATCAACAATTTAGATTTAAATATAGGGAGTATGATTAAGAAGTTTGCAGATGACACTAAAATTGGCCGAACCACTGTTTTATACAGGTTCAGCATAATTTATACGCTTTTGTACTCTGTGCCTCTATTTATGAAGCCCAGGATCACGTAAGCTTCTTTAGCTATTAACTCAACCGGCCCTGCCACCTTCAACGATTTCATAGTATCATAGAAATTTACAGCATGGAAGGAGGCCCATCGTGTCTGTGCTGACCAGCCTAATCCCACTTTCCAGCTCTGTAGGTTACGGCACTTCAAGTGCACATCCAAATACACTTTAAATGTGGTGAGGGTTTCTGCCTTTACCACCCTTTCAGGCAGTGAGTTCCATATTCCCACCACCCTCTGGGTGAAAAAATGTCTCCTCAAATCCCCTCTAAACCTCCTACCATTACTTTAAATCAATGCCCCCGATTGTTCATCTAAGGGAAATAGGTCCTTCCTATCCACCCTATCGAGGCCCCTCATAATTTTATACACCTCAATAAGGTCTCCCCTCAGCCTCCTCTGTTCCAAAGAAAACAAACCCAGCCTATCCAATCTTTCCTTATAGCTAAAATCCTCCAGTCCAGGCAACATTCTTATGAATCTCCTCTGCACCCTTTCCAGTGCAATCACATCTTTTCTGTAATGTGGTGACCAGAACTGCACACACTGCTTCAGCTGCGGCCTAACCAGTGTTTTAAACAGTTCAAGCATAACATAGAAAATAGGTGCAGGAGTAGGCCATTCAGCCCTTCGAGCCTGCACCACCATTCAATATGATCATGGCTGATCATGCAACTTTGGTACCCCATTCCTGCTTTCTCTCCATACCACTTGATCCCTTCAGCCGTAAAGGTCACATCTAATTCCCTTTTGAATATATCTAACGAACTGGCCTCAACAAGTTTCTGTGGTAGAGAATTCCACAGGTTCACAATTCTCTGAGTGAAGAAGTTTCTCCTCATCTCGGTCCTAAATGACTTACCCCTTATCCTTTGACTGTGACCTCTGGTTCTGGACTTCCCAAACATCGGAAACATTCTTCCTGCATCTAACCTGTCCAATCCCGTCAGAATTTTGTATGTTACTATGAGATCCCCTCTCATTCTTCTAAATTTCAGTGAACACAAGCCTAGTCGATCCAATCTTTCTTCATATTTCAATCCTGCCATCCCGGGAATCAGTCTGGTGAACCTTCGCTGCACTCCCTCAATAGCAAGAATGTCTTTCCTCAGATTAGGACACCAAAACTGAACACAATATTTCAGGTGAGGGCGCACCAAGGCCCTATTCAACTGCAGTAAGACCTTCCTGCTCCTATACTCAAATCCCCTCGCTATGAAGGCCAGCATGCCATTTGCTTTGTTTACTGCCTGCTGTACCTGCATGCCTACCTTCAGTGACTGATGTACCATGACACCCAGGTCTCGTTGCACCTCTCCTTTTATTAATCTGTCACCATTCAGATAATAATCTGCCTTCCTCTTTTTGCCACCACACTTATCCACATTATACTGCATTGGCCCATTCACCTAACCTGTCCAAGTCCCCCTGTAGCCTCTGAGCATCCTCCTCGCAGCTCGCACTGCCACCCAGCTTAGTGTCATCTGCAAACTTGGAGATATTACACTCAATTCCTTCGTCTAAATCATTAATGGATATTGTAAATAGCTGGGGTCCCAGCACTGAAACCTGCAGAACCCCACTAGTCACTGTCTGCCATTCTGAAAAGGACCCGTTTATTCCCATTCTTGGCTTCCTGTCTGCCAACCAGTTCTCTATCCACATCAATACATTACCCCAATATCATGTGCCTTAATTTTGCACACTAATCTCCTGTGTGGGACCTTGTCAAAAGCCTTTGAAAGTCCAAATACACCACATCCACTGGTTCTCCCTTGTCCACTCTGCAAGTTACATCCTCAAAAAATTCGAGAAGATTTGTCAAGCATGATTTCCCTTTCATAAATCCATGCTGACTTGGACCGATTCTGTCACTGCTTTCCAAATGTGTTGCTATTGCACCTTTAGTAATTGATTCCAGCATTTTCCCCATCACCGACGTCAGGCTAACCAGTCTATAATTCAGTTTTCTCTCTCCCTCCTTTTTTAAAAAGTGGGGTTACATTAGCTACACTCCAATCCATAGGAACTGTTCCAGAGTCCACGGACTGTTGGAAAATGACCACCAGTGCATCATCAATTTCCAGGGCCACTTCCTTAAGTACTCTGGGATGCAGACTATCAGACTCTGGGGATTTATCGGCCTTCAATCCCATCAATTTCCCCAACACCATTTCCTGACTAATAAGGATTTCCCTCAGTTCCTCCTTCTCGCTAGACCCTCGGTCCTCTAGTATTTTCGGGAGGTTATTCGTGTCTTCCTTAGTGAAGACAGAACCAAAGTATTTGTTCAATTTGTCTGACATTTCTTTGTTCCCCATTATGAATTCACCTGATTCTGACTGCAAGGGACCTACATCAGTCTTCATTAATCTTTTTCTCTTCACATATCTATAGAAGCTTTTGCAGTCAGTTTTTATGTTCCCTGCAAGATTACTCTTATACTCTATTTTCCCCCTCCTAATTAAACTCTTAGTCCTCCTTAGTCCTCCTCTGCTGAATTCTAAATTTCTCCCAGTCCTCAAGTTTGCTGCTTTTTCTGGCCAATTTATATGCCTCCTTCTTGGACTAAACACTTTCCCTAAATTCCCTTGTTAGCCACGGTTGAGCCACCTTCCCTTTTTTATTCTTATGTCACACAGGGATGTACAATTGTTGTAGTTCATCCATGTGATATTTAAATGTCTGCCATTGCCTATCCACCGTCAATCCTTTAAGTATCATGCTCCAGTCTATCCAAGCCAATTCACGTCTCATATCGTTGAAGTTTCCTTTCTCTGGGGTCAAGTTTCGGCCTGAGTTGCTCCTATTTTTTTGGAGCAACTAGTTTAGAATGGAGTATCTTAGAAATTGCAATTCTCGGCATTTAGTTTGCTCCAGTTCTAGTGAATTAGAACAGTTTCATTTTAGAACAGATTTTTTTTCCCAAAAGGGGGCGTGTCCAGCCACTTACGCCTGTTTTGCAAGTTTAGGCAGTAAAAACTTACTCCAAACTAACTTAGAATTGACTAAGTGTAGATTTTTGTCCGCTCAGAAAAACACTTAGAAATTAGGCGTAGGGAACGAGAGATGGGGGCAGGGGGGGGGCGGGAGGGAAGTTTACAAACGTGAAACACTTCACTTTTACAAATAAAAGGCCATCATCAATAATAAATGATAAATAAATCAATAAATAAACCAATAACTCAATCAAAAAAAATTTTAAAAAAAAATTTTTTTTTTTTTAAATCACTCAATCAATAAAAAATATTTCTACTCGCCTACTGCAGCACCAGGGAGAAGAAGAACTTGGGGAGGGGGGGGGGAGAAGTAATCATGGGCCACTTTAATCTACACATTGACTGGGCTAACCTAATTGGTAGCAATGCGATGGAGGAGGATTTCCTGGAGTGTATTAGGGATGGTTTTCTAAACCAATATGTCGAGGAACCAACCAGGGAGCTGGCCATCCTAGACTGGGTGATGTGTAATGAGAAGGGACTAATTAGCAATCTTGTTGTGCGAGGCCCCTTGGGGAAGAGTGACCATAATATGGTAGAATTCTTTATTAAGATGGAGAGTGACACAGTTAATTCGGAAACTAGGTTCCTGAACTTAAGGAAAAGTAACTTCGACGGTATGAGGCGTGAATTGGCTAGAATAGACTGGCAAGTGATACTAAAAGGGTTGATGGTGGATAAGCAATGGCAAACATTTAAAGATCACATGGATGAAATTCAACAAATGTACATCCCTGACTGGAGTAAAAATAAAACTGGGAAGGTGGCTCAACCGTGGCTAACAAGGGAAATTAAGGATAGTGTTAAAGCCAAGGAAGAGGCATATAAATTGGCCAGAAAAAGCAACAAACTTGAGGACTGGGAGAAATTTAGAATTCAACAGAGGAGGACAAAGGGTTTAATTAAGAGGGGGAAAATAGAGTACGAGAGGAAGCTTGCAGGGAATATAAAAACTGACTGCAAAAGCTTCTGTAAATATGTGAAGAGAAAAAGATTAGTGAAGACAAACGTAGGTCCCTTGCAGTCGGATTCAGGTGAAATTATAATGGGGAACAAAGAAATGGCAGACCAACTGAACCAATACTTCGGTTCTGTCTTCACGAAGGAAGATACAAATAACCTTCTGAAGGTACTAGGGGACCGTGGGTCTAGTGAGAAGGAGGAACTGAAGGATATCCTTATTACGCGGGAAATTGTGGGGATTGAAGGCCGATAAATCCCCGGGGCGTGATAGTCTGCATCCCAGAGTGCTCAAGGAAGTGGCGCTAGAAATAGTTGTGGCATTGGTGATCATTTTCCAACAGTCTATCGACTCTGAATCAGTTCCCATGGACTGGAGGGTAGCTAATGTAACACCACTTTAAAAAAGGAGGGTGAGAGAAAACGGGTAATTATAGACCGGTTAGCTTGACATCAGTAGTGGGGAAAATGTTGGAATCGATCATGAAGGACGAAATAGCAGCGCATTTGGAAAGCGGTGACAGCATTGGATCAAGTCATTTATGAAAGGGAAATCATGCTCGATGAATCTTCTGGAATTTTTTGAAGCTGTAACTAGCAGAGTGGACAAGGGAGAACCAGTGGATGTGGTGTATTTGGACTTTCAGAAGGCTTTTGACAAGGTCCCGCACAAGTTTTTGTTGTGGAAAATCAAAGCACATGGTATTGGGGGTAATATACTGACGTGGATAGGGAACTGGTTAGCAGACAGGAAGCAGAGAGTCGGGATAAATGGGTCCTTTTCAGAATGACAGGCAGTGACTAGTGGAGTGCCGCAGGGCTCAGTGCTGGGACCCCAGCTCTTTGCAATATACATTAATGATTTGGATGAAGGAATAGAGTGTAATATCTCCAAGTTTGCAGATGACACTAAACTGGGTGGCGGTCTGAGCTGTGAGGAGGACGCTAAGAGGCTGCAGGGTGACTTGGACAGGTTAGGTGAGTGGGCAAATGCATGGCAGATGCAGCATAATGTGGATAAATATGAGGTTATCCATTCTGGGGGCAAAAACACGAAGGCAGAATATTATCTGAATGGTGGCAGACTAGGAAAAGGGGAGGTGCAACGAGACCTGAGTGTCATGGTTCATCAGTCACTGATAGTGGGCACGCAGGTACAGCAAGCGGTAAAGGCGGAAAATGGTATGTTTATAGCTGGGGGATTTGAATGTAGAAGCAGGGAGGTCTTCCTGCAGTTGTACAGGGCCTTAGTGAGACCTTATCTGGAATATTGTGTTCAGTTTTGGTCTCCTAATCTGAGGAAGGACGTTCTTGCTATTGATGGAGTGCAGCGAAGGTTCAGCAGACTGATTCCAGGGATGGCTGGGCTGTCATATGAGGAGAGACTGGATCAACTGGGCCTTTATTCACTGGAGTTTAGAAGGATGAGAGGGGATCTCATAGAAACATATAAGATTCTGACGGGACTGGACAGGTTAGACGTGGGAAGAATGTTCCCGATGTTGGGGAAGTCCAGAACCAGGGGACATAGCCTTAGGATAAGGGGTAGACCATTTAGGACTGAGATGAGGAGAAACTTCTTCACTCAGAGTTGTTAACCTGTGGAATTCCCTACCGCAGAGTTGTTGATGCCAGTCCACTGGATATATTCAAAAGGGAGTTAGATGTGGCTCTTACGGTTAAGGGGATCAAAGGGTATGGAGAGAAAGCAGGAAAGGGGTACTGAAGGAATGATCAGCCATGATCTTATTGAATGGTGGTGCAGGCTCGAAGGGCAGAATGGCCTACTCCTGCACCTATTTTTCTATGTTTCTAAGGTCCCACATAAGAGATTCGTGAGCAAAATTAAAGCACATGGTATTGGGGGTAATGTACTGACGTGGATAGAGAACTGGTTGGCAGACAGGAAGCAGAGAGTAGGAATAAATGGGTCCTTTTCAGAATGGCAGGCAGTGGCTTGTGGGGTACCGCAAGGTTCAGTGCTGCGATCCCAGCTATTTACAATATACATTAATGATTTAGACGAAGGAATTGAATGTAATATCTCCAAGTTTGCAGATGACACTAAGCTGTGTGGCAGTGTGAGCTGTGAGGTGGATGCTTAGAGGCTGCATGGTGATTTGGACAGGTTAGGCGAGTGAGTAAATACATGGCAGATGAGGTATAATGTGAATAAATGTGAGGTTATCCACTTTGGTGATAAAAACAGGAGAGATGATTATTATCTGAATGGTGACAGATTGGTAAAGGGGGAGCTGCAACGAGACCCTGGGTGTCATGGTACATCAGTCATTGAAGGTTGGCATACAGGTGCAGCAGGCAGTAAAGAAAGCAAATGGCATGTTGGCCTTCATAGCGAGACCGTTCGAGTATAGGAGCAGGGAGGTCTCACTACAGTCGTACAGGCTCTTGGTAAGGCCGCACCTTGAATATTGTGTACAGTTTTGGTCTCTTAATCTGAGGAAGGACATTCTTGCTGTTCAGGGAATGCAGCGAAGATTCACCAGACTGATTTCCGGGATGACAGGACTGACATATGAAGAAAGACTGGATCGACTAGGCTTATATTCACTGGAATTTAGAAGAATGAGAGGGGATCTCATAGAAACATATAAAATTCTAATGGGATTGGACAGGTTAGATGCAGGAAGAATGTTCCCGATGTTGGGGAAGTCCAGAACCAGGGATCACAGTCTAAGGATAAGGGGTAAGCCATTTAGGGCCGAGATGAGGAGAAACTTCTTCACTCAGAGAGTTGTGGGCATGTGGACAGAAAGTTGTTGGGGCCAGTTCGTTAGATATATTCAAAAGGGAGCTAGATGTGGCCCTCACGGCTAAAGGGATCAAGGGGTATGGAGAGAAAGCAGGACGGGGTACTGAAATGCATGATCAGCCATGATCATATTGAATGGTGGTGCAGGCTCAAAGGGCCAAGTGGCCTACTCCTGCACCTATTTTCTATGTTTCTATATTTACTCCAAACACTACCAACCTGCCGAAAGCTCAAATTGTGCCTTCCAAATCCTGAAGGCTCCAGCTTCTCAGATTGAATAGTAAACTGCTCTGAAATGGTAGCTTTTATACCACATTTGCAGCTGTCAACTATCCAGAGGAATTGATACAGATGGAACGCCCGACCTGCTTACCTGACGTGATTCCTGAGTGCCATGAACCTCGTGAAAAAGCTTGAGAAATGGAAAGTGCCAGGCAAAATGGTGTTTAATTGGCTTTTAACTACCTCTTAATGATCTAAATTGTGCTCCCTGCTGCTTGGTGTTGCGTCTGTTAAGTGCTAACAGACACGACACATGGGAGAGGAGTGTGGAGGTGGGTTGACAGTGGGCTCCTGACCCGCTGTCAATCATTTCTATTTTGACACCTGACCCACTGGGAAAATTCTGGCCATTAACTCAGTTTCTCTCTCACAAATGCTGCCTGACCTCCTGAGTATTTCTAGTATCCGCAGATTTTATCTATAGTATTCAATACTTGCGTGTTTTTATATAGGGAGTATGCCATTTAAAAAAAAACAGCTGGGCTTAAAAGGATAGAAATTTGACTTGGATGATAGCACAAAATGGATGATGGCAAATCAGTGAGCGTTTTATACTCCCCTGATTTTCTCCCCATACATCCCCAACACTCACCTATCAACAATCTCTATCAATCAATGCTCAACCCTAAAATTAATATGCTTTGCCTCACCCTCCCACACTTAGCTCTGTTGCAAGCCATGCATGCACCCACAACTCAAAGTTCACACACACTGGCAGCTAATCAACCATGACAGCCAGATCACCCAAACATATTGCAGGACACTCACTGACACATGTTGCAGGAGAAGGTGGAGCATAACAGGAGGCAGCAAAGAACTGCAGGAGGACAATCGCACCTGCATGTTTTAACCTCCATGGAGGAGACAGTACCGGCCATCATGGGAAGGGGCATCACTGAGGCCATGGCAACTGTTGGGGCTGGAGGGATCAAAGATGAAGGTATCTGCATACCTAATCCTCTTCTCTCATCCCATAAGCTCTTCTGACTTAGAAGCTACAGATGGTGTAAGCACATATTTCTTACTTTCTCCTCTCCCTTCACCACAACCTTGTTCCTTTTTCATTTCAGATACCCAAACCAGAGCAGGAGGCCCTGGCCCTTGTTGGGACAATATAGTTGAGAACCGCAACCGTTCTGCTTCGCCTCCTCCGTACAAGGACAGCAAAACAAAGGAGAGGATAAGGTATCTGCATACTTAATCCTCTTCTCTCATCCCACTATTCCATCATCCCATAAGCTCTTCTGTGGTCACCCGAGCCAAGGCTGCATGCCCACCTAAGCACAGGACTGACAGAGAGCAAACAGCCAACCCTCCTCGACCACGGATGACAAGGGAGAGACCACCATCACAACCACACATAGATCCCTTACCCCCATTGAGGTTAGGGTATTAAAGATGACCTAGGTGGACATGAACACAAGCTCCCTCGACCTCATGCAACAGTGCAGAATTTTTAAGGTCACTCATCCGCAACAAGGGGACGACCTTAAACAGGTCCTCCAGGTTCCTCGGAGTTTAACAAGAGATAGATCAGGAAATTCTGGGTGTTGGCACAATAGAGGATATGGAGATGGACCTATGCAGAGCACTGGAGGACGAGGGCATTGACTTCCACCAGGTCCTGGCTGATAGAAGCAGGGCCCTACCGAAAGCCCGAATGTCTTCACAAATAAGTTCCATGGCATCTTCC
This sequence comes from Pristiophorus japonicus, assembly GCF_044704955.1. Classification (NCBI taxonomy): domain Eukaryota; kingdom Metazoa; phylum Chordata; class Chondrichthyes; family Pristiophoridae; genus Pristiophorus; species Pristiophorus japonicus. The sequence goes on from NC_091981.1 coordinate 75,294,453, forward strand.
GGCGCGCGAGGGGTGATGGAGGGAACCACTTTAATTCCCCAGGCTTCAAAACCCTCTTTTTGAATGGCCTCCAACCATTTATCCGTAACGCGCTGGGCGTTTACTTCACCAGAGACATACTCTGGGAACAACTGTGATCCCATTCGGAAATGCTTGCGAGAGCAAACCCGTGCCAATGTTCCCAGCACCCACTAAAGTTAAAATAGCTGCCATCGAGGGCCCGCTACCCAGTCAGCAATCAGGACCATCTAAAACCCCTGCGCCAGAGAAGGGTGTCCTGGTGCGCTATTTTCATTGCAACCGCATGGGCCACTATGCCCAGTACTGCCACAATCGGTGCATTATTGGGTCTGACAGCAACAGTGATTCCCGCTATCCTCCCAGACAAATGGGACCTGACTCAGTCGAGCAGCAGCTGGCGAGAATGGAGGCAACAATCAGGACTATACAGGTTAGCCAGGAGGCTTGGCCAGATGCCACAGTTCATCAGCAACCCAAGCAAATTACTCCAGATTCTAGTGACTCCAGCAGACCTCTCTGATACGATGGTGGTGGGAGATGGGTAGTCCACACTGTTGATCCTGAAGGCCTTCAATAATTAATGTTACTCAACTCCGTCTCCTCCGCCACCATCATTCACGATCCCAACGCTACAAAGGGTTTTGTCAGACTTTTAACAATTCAACCCAGACAACTATACAAAGATCCCTTCCCTTAGAACTAGACATAGATGGAGCTCGAGTCACAGTCCTGTCTCCCATCTATATGGCTATGCATAACGGGCAGGGATTGCTGGGTAGTGATGTGCCCAAACGTTATTAAGCAGTGATTGATTATGCCAACAATTGTATCTGGGGGAACCTTAAAAACAGACCCCCTACTCCGGTGTCTAGCGCGCACTTGGTATTCATGATTAAAACATCAGGAGTACGGACCAGCCACCTCTGATGACCCAGAGGTACAGGCGTTCCTAGAGTCGGTGCCGGGAGTATTCGCAACCTATAAACATGATTGCGGAAGCATGACCAGACCCAAAGAAATTAACATGCTCCTCTGAAGCCGTACTCTTACCCAGCAGAGAGTATACCATATATTCCAGCCACCAAGTCATTGTTAAAGCAGGGAGTTATTCGCAGAGGCACGTTCATTACTAACTCCCCGATTTGGCCGGTTAGAAAACCGGATGACAGTTGGCGACTGACTATTGACGACCGCACACTCAACTCAGTCACCCCCGCGTGTGCCCCGGTGGTCCGAGAGACACCCACCCTACTCTCCCAGATTCCCAGTGGCAGTACTGTCTTCTTGACCTTGGATATCTCTAATGGTTTTGGAGTATCCCAGTAAAACATGAGAATCAATCAAATTTGCATTCACCTTTGAGAACCAGAGTTATACCTGCCGCAAGTGTTTCATAACGCCTCCACTATTTTCCATAAACAGGGTCTACTACCCATTGCGTATGCTTCCAGAATCCTACGGGGGGGGTGCTGAACTGACTTACTCTGCCTGCGAAAGACACTTGTTAGCCATGTTCTGAGCCGTCAAACACTTCACCTACATCACAGGGTTCAACCGAATGATACTGCTGTTTGATACGAATGAGGCCACACACTCCCCTAAACCTGCTGTTTCGACTACAGGATACAATGGTGTCATCAGCTAAGCTGAGCCATTGGCCCAGGCTCTGTCGAGGAGGAGAGGCCCATTTGCCACCGCTGGAGGTGTTCTGATTGCCGCTGGGGTGGGGGGGGGGGTGGAGGCCCTATAGCCAGGTCCAGGTCGAGGGCGGCGCCTACGGAGTCGCTGGAGGTTGCCAGAGGTCCTTATACATGGCCATCTTTGACCTCACAAAGGCCTTTGACACAATCAACCGCAAGGGTCTATGGAGCATCCTCCTCCGTTTCGGATGCCCCAAAAGTTCGTCACCATCCTCCACCAACTCCACTACAACATGCAGGCCGTGATCCTTACCAACGGATCCATCACAGACCCAATCCACGTCCGGACCGGGGTCAAACAGGGCTGTGTCATCGCCCCAACCCTCTTCTCAATCATTCTCACCGCCATGCTCCACCTCAGTCAACAAGCTCCCCGCTGGAGTGGAACTAAACTACAGAACCAGTGGGAACCTGTTCAACCTGCGCCATCTCCAGGCCAGATCCAAGACCACTCTGTCATCGAGCTACAGTACGCGGACGACACCTGCGTCTGCGCACATACAGAGGCTGAACTACAGGACATAGTCGACGTATTTACTGAGGCGTATGAAAGCATGGGCCTTACACTAAACATCCATAAGACAAAGGTCCTCCACCAACCTGTCCTCACCACACAGCACTGCCACCCAGTCATCAAGATCCACGGCACGGCCCTGGACCACTTCCCATAACTCGGGAGCCTCCTATCAACAAGAGCAGGCATCGACGACGAGATCCAACACCGCCTCCAGTGCAGCCTTCGGTCGCCTGAGGAAAAGAATGTTTGAAGACCAGGCCCTCAAAACTGCCACCAAGCTGTAGTAATACCTGCCCTCCTGTATGGCTCAGAGACATGGACCACGTAAAGTAGACACCTCAAGTTGCTGGAGAAATATCACCAACGATGTCGCCGCAAAATCCTATAAATCCCCTGGGAGGACAGGCGCACCAACATCAGCGTCCTCATTCAGGCTAACATCCCCAGCATTGAAGCACTGACCACACTCGATCAGCTCCACTGGGCAGGCCACATAGTTCGCATGCCAGACACGAAACTCCCAAAGCAAGTGCTCTACTCGGAGCTCCTTCACGGCAAACTAGTCAAAGTTTGGCAGCGGAAATACTACAAGGACACCCTCAAAGCCTCCCTGATAAAGTGCGACATCCTCACTGACACCTGGGAGTCCCTGGCCCAAGACCACCCTAACGGAGAAAGTGCATCCGGGAGGGCGCTGAGCACCTCGAGTTTCACCGCCGAGAGTATGCAGAAATCAAGCGCAAGCAGCAGAAAGAGCATGCGGCAAACCAGTCCCACCCACCCCTTCCCTCAATGACTATCTGTCCCACCTGTGACAGAGTCTGTGGCTCTCGTATTGGACTGTTCAGCCACCAAAGAACTCACTGCAGGAGTGGAAGCAAGTCTTCCTCGATTCCGAGGGACTGCTTATGATGATGATGAGCCAGTGGATATTGGAACTGACCCAACGCGACCTGGAAGTTATCCCAAACAGACTACTTTGCTGCCTCAGCGTCACCTATACGACAGACCACCGCACTGGATTTCCACACCCCTTCGATCTGGGCATTACCGATTAAAGAGGCACCAGATGTCTTCATCGACAGATCATCATTTCACAAAGACGTCAAACTGTGTACCGGGTTCGCCATTGTCCTACCGAACGAGATTATTCAGTGCAGATGCAACCTTCACTCTGCACAGTACGCCAAGATGGCTGCACTCGTCACTGCCATCCAAGTTACCAGTTCTCAAAGTGTTAATATTTGGTCCGACAGTGCCTGTGCTATCAACACCCTGCTGTCCTTACCATTGTGGAATAATTTTTGTACTACCAACAGTAAAGCCTTGCTTCACGCGGCTTATTTTGGATCCTAGATGCAGTGTTGTGAGAACGAACGGCGCCCGTCTATGTAGGCAAAGTTAGATCACACTCCCGCTCGCCAAGGGTAATTCAATAGCGGACAAGGCTGCAAAGCAGGCAGCTATCGATGTCCCTATGTGGGGAAAAACCCCGGGAGCCTGACCCGCTACCTGTATCATCTGTAATCTCCTTGCATGCCACATATGACCCTTACTCGGTTGTCATCGCATGGCATCAGCAGGAACGGCCTTTGCTGGCTCTGACCCCTTGGGCCTAACTCACCTCCCTCTATCAGGATGCAACTGGTACCCATTCGTATGTATGGTGACACCCTTGGGGTTTGCATTGTCTGCGTTCCCCTAGCTATGGGGAATAATTTATTTGAATTATTTCACGCTAACCCTCATAGTTGGTCATTATTCAGCGAAGGCCACCTTAGAGAAACTATCCATCATGGCCTGGTACCCAGGCTGTGAAGGAGAGTTTGAGATCAGAACTCAGATGTCTTCCATGTCTCCAACATAACTCAGGCAATCATTCCAATCGGGCACTATTGCAAAAACCGCCACCACCGGACGGGCCCTGGACACACTCAGACTGATTTTATAGGCCCTCTCGCCACGGCGCCCTCTGGCTATAAATATTGTCTGGTCCTGATAGACAAATTAACAAAATGGATTGAGGCCTTCCCCTGTAAGATGAACACTGCCCATGCAGCAACAAAACTGCATGAGGTGGTTCGCAGGCGGGGAATGCCAATCCAGGTAGACAGCAACCAGGGGTCACACTTTACTACTACAACAAGTATTTATATACCGCCTTTAATGTCGTGAAACATCCCAAGCCACTTCACAAGAGTATTATGAGATTTTTTTTTTAAATTTGACACCTTGCCACAGGTGACCAAAAAGCTTGGTCAAAGAGGTAGGTTTTATGGAGCGTCTTGAAGGAGGAAAGAGGTAGAGCCAGAGAGGTAGAGGCAGGATGTTCCAGAATTTGGGGCCTAGACAACAGAAGGCACAGCCACCAATGATTGAGCGATTATAAATCAGGGATGCTCAAGAGGGCAGAATTAGAGAAGAGCAGACACCTCTGGAGGTTTTGGGTCTGGAGGAGATTACAGAGATAGGGAGGGGCGAGGCCATAGAGGGATTTGAAAACAAGGATGAGAATTTTAACCTGGAGCCAATGTAGGTCAGCGAGCATAGGGGTGATGGGTGAGCGGGACTTGGTGAGAGTTGGGATATGGGCAGCCGAGTTTTGGATCATCTCTAGTTTACGTAGGGTAGAATGTGGGAGGTCAGTCAGGAGTGCGTTGGACTAGTCAAGTCTAAAGGCAACAAAGGCATGGCTGAGGGAAAATCTTCTCAGAACTTCTACGACTCATGAAAATCACCCATAAGTTCCACGTTGCACATCACCCTCAATCATCAGGGGTTAGTGGAAAGGAGCAACCGAACCCCAATGCTAAAAGAAATTTGTGCAGACCGCCCCACACAATGGGTTAATATGTGACCCATGTGCCTGACGGTCATGAGAGCAACCCCACATAGCACCACAGGTATTTCACTTTACCAGGCTATGACAGGACGATTAATGTGGATGCCTGTCCACCTCCTCACGCCCTCACCTGATTCTTACAAGGGATGGCCAACCAGAAATGGCTACAGTCAATGATAAACACATTCAGAAGATGAATGAATTTGTGGCCCGGCTCACCAACAACAATTTTAAAAATATTTTGACAAAAAGGTTCAACCATTTGAGAATCAGGTGAGAAATGTGGATCTGGTCCAAAACTATCTAAAAAAGGAGCATGCCTTTGAACCTAAGTGGGTGGGATCCTATCCAATTGTGGACAGAGCCAGCCCCGCTGTGTTCTTGATTCAGATCCCGGATAAGAAGGGAAGAGAGAGACCCAAATGGTATCACATCGATCAGTTGAAAACTGCCAAAGAATTATTACTCCACAATTTCGGTTTGCACACTGATACAGAATGGCTCCGCTCAAGCTCGCAATAGAATTGACAGTACTTATCAGCATCATCCAACCAATGGTCTTCATTGTAAAGTGAGGCCCACTGATACGACCACACAGAACAACCGTGAGAATCAAGACAGCATTTGGGAAATCTCGGACAGATGTAATATGATTGTCCATTGTAAGTATTGTGACTGGGAAAGACCCAGCGTCGACAAACCACCTGTGATATGGGTACAGGAGGGGGAAGGGTTGAAGGTAGCGTGCCAGTGTATGGTTCAATAAAATATGAGTAAATAAAGCAGAAAATCTAAAAGCTAGGAAAACGAGACTGATGTGAACTATGTTAGCCAAACTCCCTGGTTGAGAATGTTTGCTCTATTCTTGGCGACAGCTCAAGAGTTTATGTTAATGATTCTGATAATGTTGGTATGTTACCTACAGCGTCTGATCAAGAAGTTAGGGAAGGCAGCCGATGACTAATTTAGCTAGTCCTGAGTTAAGAGCCAGTTATGAAAAGACCTTATCTTCACTGTCTTTTTCCTGTTCCTCCTCTGGCTGGTTATGAGTATTTCCTTCCCAAGGTGGTGAATTGTAAGAAATAATAGTCATAATAAAATTTGGGTTTCCCTGGCTCAGCCGTCTGTCTGAGTTGATGATATGTCAAATAAAGATTTTCACAGAGAGCTCGTTACAATCACAGAACAGGCCTTCGAGTAGTTATAGCTGGGCCTGATAAGAGGCTGAGTAAGGAGCCTCATGATAAAGAAATTGTCTAGAAGATGTCCAAACAAGAGATAAGCAAAGGAATGATATCGTAAGACTGGGAGGGGTCTGCCGTAGGTAGCTATTCCCCTGTACTTGGACAATTGATTTGGAAAAGTGATTAAACAAATGATTGACATGAGGTATCCACTGGCCCCCTAAAATAAGGTATATAAACGGGCAGTCGAAAGGGGAAGACAGGCAAACTGGGGAGAGCTTCCCCGAGGCAGATTCCATGCTAGCATCAGCTGAACACCTTGGTCAGCTAAATCTCAAGGTAGATCCATGCTAGTTTTGATTTAACACCTCAGCCAGCTTGAGAGACGACCAAAGAAAAAGAGATCGTTACCACAGGATGCAAGCATCAAACTCTTCTGCCTCATCATCCGTCCGTCCGATCCGGGATTGGTAAACCAGTGTTACCTGTTACGGCTGGTATGTTTACTATTTCTATCCTGATTATGTGTTTTATTTGATTGTATTTGAACTGTCGTTCCTCAATAAAATCGCCTATGATTCATCGACTCTTTTGAATAATTTGTGACCCGTGATCAAATATTACAAGCCTTCCCAACCAGAGGAGGAAAAGGAAAAAGACAGTGAAGATAAGAAAGCACCACCAACTCAGAGACACTGCGCTTTTTTAGAGGCTAGGATAGAGGAGGGATCCGCATCTGGTGAAACACTGGGTACAAGTGCGCTGGAGCCAGGGGGGGGGGGGAAAGGATAGCACAGAGGGAAGGGGGGGGAAGGATAGCACAGAGGGAAGGGGGGAAAGGATAGCACAGAGGGAAGGGGCGGGAAGGGAAGGGAAGGGAAGGAAAGAAAGAAAGAAAGGAAGGGAAGAAAGAAAGAAAGAAAGAAAGGAAAGAAAGAAAGAAAGAAAGGAAGGGAAGAAAGAAAGAAAGAAAAGGAAGGGAAGAAAGAAAGAAAGAAAGGAAGGGAAGAAAGAAAGAAAGAAAGGAAGGGAAGAAAGAAAGAAAGAAAGGAAGGGAAGAAAGAAAGAAAGGAAGGGAAGAAAGAAAGAAAGGAAGGGAAGAAAGAAAGAAAGGAAGGGAAGAAAGAAAGAAAGGAAGGGAAGAAAGAAAGGAAGGGAAGAAAGAAAGGAAGGGAAGAAAGAAAGGAAGGGAAGAAAGAAAGGAAGGGAAGAAAGAAAGGAAGGGAAGAAAGAAAGGAAGGGAAGAAAGAAAGGAGGGAAGGAATGGAAGGAGGGAATGGAAGGAGGGAATGGAAGGAGGGAATGGAAGGAGGGAATGGAAGGAGGGAATGGAAGGAGGGAATGGAAGGAGGGAATGGAAGGAGGGAATGGAAGGAGGGAATGGAAGGAGGGAATGGAAGGAGGGAATGGAAGGAACGTCTCATAGCGCTTTACAGCCAATGAAGTACTTTTGGACTGCAGTCATTGTTGTAATGCAGGAAACGCGGCAGCCTATTTGCGCACAAGCAAACTCTCACAAGCAGCAATGTGATAACGACCAGATAATCTGTTTTTTTATTATGTTGATTGAGGGATAAATATTGACTAGGACATTGGGGATATCTCCCCTGCACTTCTTCAAAATAGTGTCATGGGATCTTTTACAAGAGAGCAGACGAGGCCTCGGTTTAATGTCTCATCCAAAAGACAGTGCAGTGCTCCCTCTGCAGTGGTGTACAAAACAGGGGAAGAGAGAATCGAAAGAGGGAGAAATAGAATCGAGAGGAGAGAGAGATGACCAAAAGGGAGGAGAGAAGAGGATCGAAAAGGGAGGGGGGGGAAGAAGATCGCAGGGGGTGGGGGGCGGTGGGGGGGAGAGAGGATCGGAGCGGGGGGGGGGAGAAGGAGAAGAGAGAGAGAGAGAGAGAAAGAGAGGATCGGAGGGGGGTGCGGGGAAAGAGAGGATTGGAGGGGGTGGGGGGCACGCGGAAAGAGAGGAACGGAGGGCGGGGGCGGGGAAAGAGAGGATCGGGGGGGGGTGAGGAAAGAGAGGATCGATGGGGGGGGCAGGGAAAGAGAGGATCGGGGGGGGGGGAAAGAGAGGATCGGAGTTGGGGGGGGAAGGAGAAGAGAGAGAGAGAGAAAGAGAGGATTGGAGGGGGTGGGGGGGGGCGGGGAAAGAGAGGAACGGAGGGGGACGGGGAAAGAGAGGATCGGGGGGGGGCGGGGATAGAGAGGATCGGGGGGGGGAATAGAGAGGAGCGGGGGGGGGGGAATAGAGAGGAGCGGGGGGGGGGAATAGAGAGGAGCGGAGGGGGGGAATAGAGAGGAGTGGGGGGGGGATAGAGAGGATCAGAGGGGGGCATAGAGAGGAGCGGAGGGGGGGGGATAGAGAGGAGCAGGGTGGGGTGGGGGATAGAGAGGAGGGGGTGGGGGGGGATAGAGAGGAGCAGGGTGGGAGGGGTGGGGGGAGAGAGGGAGGGAAAGAGAGGAGGGGGGGTGGGGGGAGAGAGGGAGGGAAAGAGAGGAGCTGGGGGGGGGGGCAAGGGAAGAGAGGAGCGGGGGGCAGAGGAAGAGAGGAGCGGGGGGGCAGGGGAAGAGAGAAGCGGGGGGGAGGGGAAGAGAGGAGCGGGGGAGGGGGAGGGGAAGAGAGGAGAGGGGGGGAGGGGGGGGGAAGAGGAGCGGGGGGGGGAGGAGCGGGGGGGGGGGGAGGAGCGGTGGGAGGAGAGAGGAGGGGGAGAGAAGGTCAGGAGATCAGGGGAGTGTGGGTGACAGGGAAAGAGAAGCCCAGGAACTCGGGAAGAACATGGAGCGCACAGTGCGGATGGGGGAAGAACACAATCCAGGTATAAAGGTGGGAATTGTGAGTGAGAACACGATTCAGATGGGAAGACAGATCACATTGTCCCCCTTCTGTTCGACGTGGATCACATTCTTCCAACCCCACCCCCATCACATTTACATCCGCACCACATTCTCCCTCTCCTCCCCCTACACCTGGTTAATTTCTCGGAAAGTCCGACGCGTGTGCATCATTGGGCATGACGAAATCCGGAAGTCATAACACTGTCACTATTCATTTCATACCCAATAAACCATGCCCCATCTATTGGGGGGGGGGGGGGGGATGAGGTCAGGAACTTGTTTGCGGGGGTGGGGGTAGAAGGTCAGGTTCGCGGAATGGGTGGAAGATGAGGAATTTGTTTGCGGGGGGGGGCGGGGTGTGCGGCGGTCAGGGATTTGTTGGGAGGGATGTGGTCAAGAATTTGTTGTGGGGAGGGTGGGGGCGGGGAGATAGAAGGTCCTAACCCGCGAGGAGCCCTCTGTTCTCTGAAAGCTGTACTATGAGCTCTGGAGCCTGGCAGTCGGAACGAATGGATCAAATTACACATTCCTAAGTACTTGATTTTACTCAGGCCGGTCGGATCTAATTACACATTTCAGACAAACTGCTGGCTGTGTCTGATGCTCCAAGGGTCCAATCAGAAATCTGGTCTCATCATCCAAGGGGACCAATCAGAACTTTGGTCTTGCAAATGCACATTGCCTTTATTTATTCCCAATTTTGGCACAAATTGTACCAAAAATTGCACCCGTTTTGATAAGTACTTCCCACCCAAATTTTCGCTCAAACTTGTTTATATATTGCTGAATGCAAAATCTAGGTAGCTGAAGGCACGGCCGCCAGTGGTGGTGAACAAAATCGGGGATGCAAAGGAGGCCAGAATGAGAGACTTGTATTTATATAGCACCTTCTTTATCTATCCCTCTTAACATATCCTATTCCTTTCTCCCTTGTGTTTATCTAGCTTCTTCTTAAATGCTAGTCACCTCAACTACTACTTGTGGTAACAAGTTCAACATTCTAACCACTCTGGGTAAAGAAGTTTCTCCTGAATTCCCTATTGGATTTTTTAGTGACGATCTTATATATGGTCCCTAGTTCTGGTCTCACCTGCAAGTGAAAACATGTTATGTATGTCGACCTATCAAACCCTGTCATAACCTTAAAGACATCTAACCAGTCCCCCCTCAGCCTTCTCTTTTCTCGAGAAAAGAGCCCAGCCTGGTTAATCTTTCCTTCTAATTATAACCTTTCAGTTCTGGCATAACTCTAGCAAATCTTTTTTTGCACTCCAATGTCTCTATTTTCCAGGGACAGTCCTCGGATTAAGTACTATGCCCCCGGGCAAACAATGTCCCAGAAGACTCCACCTTTCAGGAAACTAGTTCATGAATAAAATGTTCAGTGTTTAAGATTAGTTATTGCAGGTGCAGCTGATGTTTACAGTGGTCGTCATGTGCTGGTGGTGCCTCCCACCGTGTCGTCAAACCGGAGTTGACTGATACATAAGAACATAAGAAATAGGAGGCCACGCAGCCCCTCGAACCTGCTCCGCCATTCAATAAAATCATGACTGATCTGATCATGGACTCAGCTCCACTTCCCCGCTCGATCCCCATAACTTCTTATCGTTTAAGAAACGGAATAAATTTAAGACAGAAACAGACAATGTCCCAGCTTCCACAGCTCTCTGAGACAGCGAATTCCACAGACTTACAACCCTCAGAGAAGAAATTTCTCCTCATCTCTGTTTTAAATGGGCGGCCCCTTATTCTAAGATCATTCCCTCTAGTTCTAGTCTCCCCCATCAGTGGAAATATCCTCTCTGCATCCATCTTGTCAAGCCCCCACATAATCTTGTACGTTTCGATAAGATCACCTCTCATTTTTCTGAATTCCAATGAGTAGAGGCCCCACTTACTCAAACTTTCCTCATAAGTCAACCCCCTCATCTCCGGAATCAACCTAGTGAACCTTCTCTGAACTGCCTCCAAAGCAAGTATATCCTTTCGTAAATATGGAAACCAAAACTACACACAGTATTCCAGGTGTGGCCTCACCAAAACCTTGTATAGCTGTAGCAAGACTTTCCTGCTTTCATACTCCATCCCCTTTGCAATAAAGGCCAAGATACCATTGGCCTTCCTGATCACTTGCTGTACTTGCATACTAACCTTTTGTATTTCATGCACAAGTACCCCCAGGTCCCGCTGTACTACAGTACTGATGATTGATGGTGGAACTGACCAAATAACTGATATTGAGCTGCATGTACATCATAAACAATTAGATGTATAAAGTGCAGGCTGAGGTGGGATTATCCGGTTAAAGACAATGGGCTAGTGGGTGGTGGATGTGTGAAAGAGCAGAGTAAGAATGGCAGCACGTCAAATTTAAAACAGTAATGTTTATTTAACCATTATCTTTTATGTATTTGGAAATCTTATGTTTTTACTAATTGAGGTGCTTCATTCGACCCCTAGTTTTAAAGAACTCTAGTCCTGCAAAAATGTATTTATTTTCATAGACGCTGATTGAGCTGTTAATTTTGTTTCAAATTTCTATCATATGTAGATTTTTTAAATCTTGACGAATTAATCTTTATAGCCCACAGATTCACTTTATTGGCCCTTTCATCTTTGTTTTAGTCTGTGTGCAGTGACACTGAAATAAACACTAGCACCTAGAAATTCCATATCTGTGCGCCGGCCGTAAAAGCTGGTTTGCTCGGAAAAAAAAAAAAAAAAAATCGCTTCAGACAGCGTGGGACAAGGTGGCCAACAATTTGGTAAGGACCATAGCACTGGCCCCTGAAATGTAAATGAGTAGATTGTGACATCAATTGTGTGCAACGCCTGACTTAATGCTACGTCTGCAAACTTTGACATTCTTGTTCTGTTTAATGCCAGGTCCTAAACACATGCAGAAAAGTAGCCCTGCAGAGTCGCTGTCAGTGCATCTTAAAAGAGACACACGCATCTTTCAGGTAAATTCGGATTTAAGCTTTTGGACTAAAATTTTTATATTGAAATAGTGCCTTGGGGCAATAGGTGTTAAAAGTTGTTAAAGTGTTGCTGGAAGCTTACAAGGAAGGTCTCTGAGAAGACAAAAATGCTGGAAAATCTCAGGAGGTCAGGCAGCATCCATGGAGAGAGAAAGAGCTAATGACCAGAATTTTCCCATCGTCAAGCATGCGGGATTGGCGCAGGCCGGTACTAAAATTCCCAGTGTGTTGGGAATACGCCGTCATCCTGCAGCCTTGCACAGCGTTGAAGGCGTGCCATGGACCCAATAGACAGAAGTGGGCAACTGTATTCAGATAAATAACTGCTTCTTGAGAGACCATTAATAGGGTTTTCAACACCAGAATCTGACATTAACTGCAGGACATGGGATTCACGCAGCTTGGGAACCTCGCCTGTGAAGAGGAGGCAGAGGGTCAGTGGCCTTTGTGCGAGTTCATTCATTGAGAGCTGGGAAAAGCACATAAGTACTCCCACATTACACCTCTTGACTGCCGACTCCATTCTGTCCACAGAATTAGGTGCTAGCACAGTTTGCAGGTGATTTCTGCAACCTTGAAAGCCACGCTCACCACATTGCTACTCAGCATCAGAACATTGAGGGATTGGCTCTCTGATCGCTGCTTTATAACGACAACAACAACTTAAAAAGCACCTTTAACATAGTAAAACGTCCCTAGACGCTTCACAGGAGTGTTGTAAGACAAAACAAATAAATTTGACACCAAGTCACACAAGAAAAAATTCCAGATGACCAAAAGTTGGTCAAACACGTAGGTTTTAAGGAGCGTCTTAAAGGAGGAAAGACAGGTAGAGAGGCGGAGAGGTTTAGGGAGGGAGTTCCACAGCTTAGGGCCCAGGCAGCTGAAGTAACGGCCACCAATGGTTGATCAGTTATAATCAGGGTTGCTTAAGAGGGCAGAATCTGAGGAGCACAGACTTCTCGGGATTGTGAGGCTGAAGGAGATTACAGTGATGGGAAGGGAACGAGGCCATGAATGGATTTGTCAACAAGGATGAGAATTTTGATATCGAGGCGTTGCTTAACCAGGAGCCAATGTCGGTCAGCGAGCACAGGGGTGATGGGTGAGCATGACTTGGTGCGAGTTAGGACACAGGCTGCTGAGTTTTGGATGACAAGTTTACATAGGGTAGAATGTGGGAGGCCAGCCGGGTGTGCGTTGGAGTAATCAAGTCTAGAGGTAACAAAGGCATGGATGAGGTTTCAACAGCAGATGAGCTGAGGCAGGGGAAATGTTACGGCAGTGGAAAAAGGCGGTTTTAGTTATGTCGCGGATATGTGGCCGGAAGCTCATTTCAGGGTCAAATATGACACCTAGGTTGCGAACAGTCTGGTTCAGCCTTAGACGGATTCAGTACCGGATGTTGGACAAGCAATCTTACAATTTAGAGACCATGGAGGGGTCGAGAGAAGTGGTGGAGAGGTAGATCTGGGTGTCATCAGTGTATATGTGGAAATTGACGCGTGTTTTTAGATTATGTCGTCAAGGGGCAGCATATAGATGAGAAATAGGAGGGATCCTTGGGGGACACCAGAGGTAACGATGCGGGAGTGGAAAGAGAAGCCATTGCAGGTGATTTTCTGACTACGATTAGATAGGTAAGAATGGAACCAAGCGAGTGCAGTCCCACCCAGCTGGACGATGGTGGAGAGGCATTGGAGGAGGACGGAGTGGTCAATTGTGTCAAAGGCTGCAGACAGGTCCAGAGGAACGAGGAGGGATAGTTTACCTTTCTCACAGTCATAAAGGATGTCATTTGTGATTTTGATGAGAACCATTTCAGTACTGTGGCAGGGGCGGAAACCAGATTGAAGGGATTCAAACATGGAGTTCTGGGAAAGATGGGCATGGATTTGGAAGGCGACAACATGTTCAAGGATGTTGGAGAGGAAAGTGAGGTTTGAGATGGGGCGGTAGCTTACAAGCACAGTGGGGTTGAGGTTTGGTTTTTTGAGAGAGGTGATGACGGCAGATTTGAAGGAGAGGGAGACAGAACTTGAGAACCATTAACAATGTCAGCTAACATGGGAGCCAGAAAAGGAAGTTGGGTGGTCAGCGGTTTAGTGGGAATATGGTCAAGGGAGCAGGAAGTGGGTCTCATGGACAAGATGAACGGGGAGAGGTCAAGAGGGGAGATCAAACAGAAACTGGAGACAGATGCGAGTTCAAAGCTAGGGCAGGGGGGATCCTCAGAGGAAGTTTACCTCGATGGGCTAGGGGAAGGAAGGGAAGAGGCAGAGGCAACTGATCGAATGGTCTCAATCTTTGAGACAAAGAAGTCCATGAGCTCCTCGCACTTGTTGTTGGAGGAGAGTGTGGTAGAAACAGGGAAGAAGAGTTTAAGAAGACAGTTAGCAGTAGAGAATAGTAGCCGGGTGTTATCTTTGCATTCCACAATGATCCTGGAATAGGTGAGCAGTTTTGGAAGACAAGAGTACAACCCGATAATGCTAAAGTATGGGACGGTTGATAAGCAGTGGCAGACATTTAAGGAGCTATTTCATAACTCTCAACACAAATATATCCCAATGAGCAGGAAAGACTGTAAAAAGGATAACCATCCGTGGCTAACTAAGCAAATTGAAAACAAGGGCATACAATGTGACCAAGACTAGTGGGAGCCCAGAGGATTGGGAAATTTTTTAAAGCCAGCAAAGAACGACAAAAAAAATGATAGAGGGAAGATAGATTACAAAAGTAAACTAGCAAGAAATATAAAAACAGATAGTAAGAGTTTCTACAGGTTCATAAAAAGGAAAGGAGTGACTAAAGTTGGTTCACTAGAGGATGAGACTGGGGAATTAATAATGGAGAACAGGGAAATGGCAGAGACGTTGAACAAATATTTTGTATCGGTTTTCATGGTAGAAGACACTAAAAACATCCCAATAGTGGATAATCAAGGGGCTATCGGGAGGGAGGAACTTAAACAATCACTATCTCGAATGAAATAGTACTTGGTAAAATAATAAGGTCAAGTTTCGGTCTAAGTTGCTCCTGTTTTTTTTGGAGCTACTGGTATAGAATGGAGTATCTTAGAAATTGCAATTCTCGGCATTTAGTTTGCTCCAGTTCTAGTCAGTTAGAACAGTTTCAGTTTGGAACAGATTTTATTTTTCAAAAGGCCATTTACGCCTGTTTTGAAAGTTTAGGCTGTGAAAACTTACTCCAAACTAACTTAGAACGGAGTAAGTGTAGATTTTGTATGCTCAGAAAAACCTTGCCTACACTTAGAAAATCAGGCATAGGTTACAAATCAGGCGTAGGGAACGGGGGGGGGGGGGGGGGGGGGGCGGGAAGGGAAGTTTACAAACATTAAACACTTCAGTTTTACAAATAAAGAGCCATCATCAATAATAAATGATAAATACATCAATAAATCAACCAATAAATCAATCAAAAAAAATTAATAAAAATTTTTAAAAATCAATAAATATTAAATGTTCTACTCACCGACTGCAGCACCCAACAGCATGCTGGGACGGGCCGCCCCCCCCCAGTGTGTCTCTCTCTGTCTCTGCCAGTGTGTCTCTCTCTCTCTTTCTCTCTCTCTCTCTGTCTGTCTGCATGTCTCTCTCTCACTCTCTGTCTATCAGTGTCTCTCTCTCTCTCTGTCTGTCAGTGTCTATGTGTTTCTGACAGCGAAGGGGGGGGGGGTGGAGGATGATGAGAGGGGGGGGGGAGGGGGGGGAAGAGGGGGGGAGGGAGGAGGAGGGAGGGGAGGGGAGGAGGAGGGGGAGGGAGGGAGAGGGAGGGGTGGGGAGAGGGATGTGAAGAAGCCGGGCCCAAGACTTCAGGCGGGGCCTGCCCCCAGCAAGATGCCGGGCGGGCGGGCCCCGCTGAAGGAAGAGGGTGCAGACCGGAGTTAAAGGTAGGTGGCCGGGAGGAAGCCGGAGCTGGGGGGAGTGGAGCGGGAGCTGGGGGGGGGGGGGGGGGGGAAGGGTTGGAGCTGGGGGGAGGGTCGGAGGGGGAGCTGGGGGGGGGGGAGGGTCGGAGCGGGAGCTGGGGGGGGGGGGGTCGGAGCGGGAGCTGGGGGGAGGGTCGGAGCGGGAGCTGGGGGGGGGGGGTCGGAGCGGGAGCTGGGGGGGGGGGGTCGGAGCGGGAGCTGGGGGGAGGGTCGGAGCGGGAGCTGGGGTGGGGGGGTTGAAAGAGCCAGCTGAACAGGGGAGGAAGCTGGAGCCAGAGCAGGAGCTGGACGAGGGAGGTGCAGCCTGATCTTCGCTGCCCCAGTGAGCCCATTCGGCCAGGACTAGGGGCGGCGTGCTTCGGCACCCTCACACACAAGTTTTGGGCACCTGGATCTACTGCACATGCGCGCCCACTGTAGCACCTGTGCAGATGTCCCGGCACTGTTTTCAGCGCAGGGACCTGGCTCCGCCCCCCCCACAGTTCGTGCTGCACCGCACCAAGCTCCA
Source organism: Pristiophorus japonicus (assembly GCF_044704955.1). Lineage (NCBI taxonomy): Eukaryota > Metazoa > Chordata > Chondrichthyes > Pristiophoridae > Pristiophorus > Pristiophorus japonicus. The sequence goes on from NC_091981.1 coordinate 75,311,002, forward strand.
AAGGACCTGCAGGGAGCCGGAGGATCTGAAGGTATTTTTTTGACGCACTTTCGGGCGCGAAAAACGGGCGTCCAAGTAGGGGCTGCGCCGTTCTAGGCGCGGCCCGAAACCTGGGTCCAATGGGACTAAACGCGGACAAGTCCCCGGGACCTAACGCGGACAAGTCCCCGGGACCTGATGGCTTACATCCTACCGTCTTAAACGAAGTGGCCGCAGAGTTAGTGGATGCACTGGTTGTAATCTACCAAAATTCCATGAATTCTGGGGAGGTCCCAGCGGATTGGAAAACCACAAATGTAACCCCCTATTTAAAAAAGGAGGCAGACAAAAAGCAGGAAACTATAGACCAATTAGCCTAACATCTGTCGTTGGGAAAATGCTGGAGTCCGTTATTAAGGAAGCAGTAGCGGGACATTTGGAAAAGCATGATTCAATCAAGCAGAGTCAGCATGGTTTTATGAAAGGGAAATCATGTTTGACAAATTTGCTGGAGTTCTTTGAGGATGTGACGAACAGGGTGGATAAGGGGGAACCAGTGGATGTGGTGTATTTGGATTTCCAGAAGGCATTCGACAAGGTGCCACATAAGAGGTTACTGCACAAGGGATTGGGGGTAATATATTAGCATGGATAGAGGATTGGCTAACTAACAGAAAATAGAGAGTCGGGATAAATGGGTAATTTTCCAGTTGACAAACAGTGACTAGTGGGGTGCTGCAGGGATCGGTGCTGGATCCTAAACTATTTACAATCTATATTAATGACTTGGATGGAGGGACCGAGTGTTATGTAGCCAAGTTTGCTGATGATACAAAGATGGGTGGGAAAGCAAATTGTGAGGAGGACACAAATAATCTGCAAAGGGATATAGACAGGCTAATTGAGTGGGCAAAAATTTGGCAGATGGAGTATAATTTGGGAAAATTGAGGTTATCCAGAAATAATAGAAAATGTCTTCAAAACGACAGCTGGGATGTTGTCGGGGCCCATAGTCTTTGCTGTATCCAGTGCACTCAGCTGTTTCTTGATATCATGTGGAGTGAATCCAATTGGCTGAAGAGTGGCTTTTGGAATGGTGGGGACCACAGGAGGAGGTAGATATATCTGCACTTAGCACTTCTGGCTGAAGATGGTTGCAAACGCTTCAGCCTCGTCTTTTGCACTCGCGTGCTGGGCTCCGCCATCATTGAGGATGGGATATTCATGGAGTCTTCTCCTCCCGTTAGTTGTTTAATTGTCCACCACCATTCATGACTGGATGTGACAGGACTGCAGAGCTTTGATCTGATCCATTGATTCTGGATAGCTCTTGGTTGGCCGGCGCTGAAATGGCCTCCTTCCGTGCTGTAAATTTCTATGATTCTATGATTGTGGGATTACTTAGCTCTGTCAATAGCATGCTGCTTCCACTGTTTAGCATGCATGTAGTCCTGTGTTGCAGCGCCCCAAGTTGGCACGTCATTTTTAGCTTTGCCTGGTGCTGTTCCTGGCACGCTCTTCTGCACTCCAGATTGAACCAGGGTTGGTCCCATGGCTTGATAGTAATGGTAGAGTGAGGGATATGCATGAGATTACAAATTGTGGAGGAATACAATTCTGCTGCTCACAGCGGTTCATGGATGCCCAATTTTGAGCCGCTAGATCTGTTAGCACGCTGATAGTGCCACACATGATGGAGGGTGTCCTCAGTGTGAAGACGGGACTTCATCTCCACAAGGTCTGCGCAGTGGTCACTCCTACCAATGCTGTCATGGACAGATGCATCTGCGACACGTAGATTGTTAAAGAAAAGGTCAAGTACGTTTTTTCCTTGTGTTGGTTCTCTCCACTCCAGGGACTTGAACATATGAATCTAGGCTGACACTCCAGTGCAGTTTTGAGGGGATGCTGCACTGTCAGAGATGCCATCTTTCGGATGAGACGTTAAACCCAATCCCCATCTGCCCTTTCAGGTGGCGTAAAAGATCTCATGTTACTATTTTGAAGAAGAGTAGGGGAGTTCTCCCTGGTGTCCTAGCCAATATTTATCTCTCAATCAACATAACAAAAACAGATTATCTGGTCATTATCACATTGCTGTTTGTGGGAGTTGCTGTGCGAAAATTGGCTGCCGCATTTCCCACATTACAACTTCTTAGGCAGCCCCTCGGAGTCGACATGACTTGCTTCCACAATATTAGGAGTACTCAGGTGACTGATAACTCAAAAAAAGAGAGGGGAAATAGCAGAGGCTCTGACCATCATTTTCCAGTCCTCTCTGGCTACAGGTGTGGTGCCAGAGGAATGGAGGACTGCTAATGTACTTTTGTTTAAAAAGGGAAAAAGGGATAGACCGAGTAATGACAGCCAGTCAGCCTAATCTCAGTGGTGGGAAAATTATTTTAAAATCCTGAGGGACAGGATAAATCTTCATTTGGAAAGACATGGATTAATTAAGGACAATCACCATGGATTTGTTGAGGGAGGGTCATGTCTGACTAACTTGATTGAATTTTTCAAGGAGGTAACCAGGAGGGTCGATGTGTGTATGGTGTAGCGTATATGGATTTTAGCAAAGGTTTTGATAAGGTTCCACATGGCAAACTGGTCACAAAAGTAAAAGCCCATAGGATTCAGGGCAAAGTAACAAGTGGGATCCAAAATTGGCTCAGAGGCAGGAAGATCGATGGGTGTTTTTGTAACTGGAAGGCTATATCCAGTGGGGTTCTACAGGGCCCAGTGCTGGGTCCCTTGCTTTTTGTGGTACAGGTTCGACCTCCCAAATCCTGAAACCTTGGGACCGAGGCCATTCCGGATTTTGGGTATTTCCGGATTTCAGAACGTACTTACGACGTCCCAAATCCGGAAACGCCCAGGCCGAGGTTCATGAATTTCCGGATTTCAGAACCCTTCGGCCGGCCGGCCGACTTTCGTGTATGATGTACAGGGCCTGTATTTTCCAATTTATGACACCTTAATGGAGATGCTTCTGAGAAGCCTACACATACAAATGGATGTCTTAAACACTAATACCGCTGGAAGCCCTGTACAGGTAATAACATTTCACTTTGACTTATTTTCGATCTCTTGCAGTATAGTCAGGCTTAATGACTGTTGCTGTTCTGCATTAGTTGAACATGCTGAGCATTGAGTCTAACATTTCTGGATGTCTTTTGGTTTTATCCTTCACTATTTTTACACCATACATGGAATACAGGTATCACTTACTTTTATTTCTTGTGTGCAGCACTTTAGATTTGTCATTACTGTATTAAATTTTAGTTTTCAATTATCTGCCTAGATGGCGTCTGTAATTCCTAAGCTCCCTCTTCTGATACCACTGTTCCTCCTAGTTTGCTACCATCTTCAAATACGAGATGGTTCGGGTCATGGGGTATCGCGATTGCAGCTCCATATTTGCACGGTTTGGAAACAAAGGCCGGTTTTTGGAGCTTATTCCGGACAACTATGCTGTATAGGCACCTGTATTTTCAAATGCACCGTTTAATGGTGAGTGTTGAGCAGCTATGATCACTGAAAAAAATGTCCGGTTTTCGAACAATTATTTTGTATTGCGCCGTTTAAAAAAAATGTCTGGATTTCGGAACATTTTCCAGATTTCGGATGACCCCTCCATGGATCAGCGCGATAACCGGATTTCAGATCATTCTGGATTTTGCAACTCCGGATTTGGGAGGTCGAACCTGTATATATCAATGACTTGGGCTTGAATGTTGGGGGTATGATTAAGAAGTTTGCAGATTACACTAAAATAGTCTGTGTGGTTAATAATGAAGAAAGCTGCGGACTTCAGGAAGATATCAATGTACTAGTCAGGTGGGCAGAACTGTGGCAAATGGAATTCAATCTGGATAAGTGTGTGGTAACGCATTTGGGGAGGTCCAACAAGGCAAGGAATACACATTAAATGGTACGACACTGAAAGGTGTGGGGAACAAAGAGACCTTGGAGTGCAGGTCCACAGATCCCTGAAGGTAGCAGGCTAGGTAGATAAGATGGTTAAAAAGGCAGATGGAATACTTGCCTTTATTAGTCGAGGCATGGAATACATGAGCAAGGAAGTTATGCTTGAACTGTATAAAACACTGGTTAGAGTGCAGCTGGAGTACTGTGTGCAATTCTGGTCACCTCATTACAGGAAAGATGTGATTGCACTGGAAAGAGTGCAGAGGAGATTTACAAGAATGTTGCCTGGACTGGAGAACTGGACAGGAAAGATTGGAGATGCTGGATCTGTTTTCTTTGGAACTGAGGAGATTGAGGTGTATAAGATTATCGTCCTCACCTTTCACCCCACCAGCCTCCATGTTCAACGGATCATCCTCCGCTATTTCCGCCACCTCCAGCGTGATCCCACCACCAATCACAAATTCCCCGCCCCTCCCCTCTCAGCGTTCCGAAGGGACCGTTCCCTCTGCGACACTCTGGTCCATTCCGCAGTCACCTCCAGCACTCCCTCCCCTTCCCACGGCACCTTCCCATGCAAACGCAGGAGATGCAACACCTGCCCTTTTACCGCCTCCCTTTCAACTATACAGGGCCCCAAATACTCCTTCCAGGTGAAACAGCGATTTACTTGTACTTCTTTCAATTTAGTATACTGTATTCGCTGCTCACGATGTAGTCTGCTCTGCATTGGGGAGACCAAGCGTAGATTGGGTGACCGCTTTTCTGAACGCCTCCGTTCAGTCCGTAAGAATGACCTGAGCTTCCAGTCGCCTGTCACTTTAATTCTTCACTCCATTCCCACTCTGATATCTCCGTCCTTGGACTCTCCACTGTTCCAATGAAGCTCAACGCAAGCTCGAGGAACAGCACCTCATCTTTCGTTTAGGCACTGTACAGCCTTCTGGACTCAACATCGAGTTCAACAATTTCAGAGCATAATCTCTGGCCATCTTTGGCTCCCTTTCCCTGCCCCCCATCTTATATATTTATTTTCTTCTTTCATCTCTTTTTTTTCCTCTTTGTCTATAATGGCAGCTGGTGATTACTACGCCATTCACACCCTATCCAGATTAAGCTTTTTCTACCCTCTATCATTACCATTTCAATTCGGCCCATTGTTCCTTTTGTCTCTCTAATCTCTCCTGCTTTCTACCCTATCACAGACCTTCCCTTTTGTTCTTTCTCCCCCCTCCCCCTTTCAGTGCTTAAGTACGTGTTCTTTTTGAACATTCGGTAGTTCTGACGAAGGGTTGTCAACCCGAAAAGTTAAATATCTTTTTCTCTCCACAGATGCTATCTGACCCGTTGAAATTTCCAGCATTCTCTGTTTTTATTTCAGATTCCAGCATCCGCAGTATTTTGCTTTTGTAAAATTATGAGGGGCCTGGATAGAGTGGGTAGGAAGGACCTCTTTCCCTGGGCAGAGGGGACAACAACCAGGGGGCATAGATTGAAAGTAATTGGGCGGAGGCTTAGAGAAGATACGAGAGAAGATTTTTCACCCAGAGGGTTGGTGGGGGTCTGGAACTCACTGCCTGAAAGAGTGGTAGAGGCAAAAACCCTCACCACATTTAAAAAATACTTGGATGTGCATCTGAAATGCCTTAACCTACAGGGCTACGGACCAAGAGCTGGAAGGTGGAATTAGGCTGGATAGCTCTTGGTCAGCTGGCGCGGACACGATGGGCCGAAATGGCCTCTTCCGTGCTGTAAATTTCTATGATTCTACGATGAGTCCAACAGTCTCTGTCACAGGTGGGGCAGATGGTGGTCGAGGGGACGGGTGGGTGGGGTGCTTGGGTTATAATGAGCTCCTTCCGCTGTTTGCTCTTGGCTTCCGCTTGCTCCTGGCGAAGAGACTCGAGGTGATTGATGCCTTCCCGGATGCTTCTCCTCCACTTTGGGCGGTCTTGGGCCAGGGATTCCCAGGTGTCCATGGGGATGTTGCACTTTTTCAAGGAGGCTTTGAGGGTGTCCTTGAAGCATTTCCTCTGCCCACCTGGGACTCACTTGCCGGGTCAGAGTTCTGAGTAAATCTTGTATCGGGCATGCAGACGATGTGGTCCATCGAAGCTGATCGAGCGTGGTCAATGCATCGATACTGGGGATGTTGGCCTGAGCGAGAACACTGACTGTGCGTCTATCCTGCCAATGGATTTGCAGGATCTTGCGGAAGCAGCGTTGGTGGTACTTCTCCAGTGCTTTGAGGTACCTGCTGCACATGGTCCATGTCTCTGAAGCATATGTGAGGACGGGCATCACTACTGCTCTGTAGACCATGAGCTTGGTGCCTGGTTTGAGGTCCTGGTCTTCAAACACTCTCTTCCTCAGGCGATCGAAGGCTGCACTGGCACACTGAAGGATTTGGATTTTGTCATCAATGTCTGCCTTTGTTGACAGTAGGCTGCCGAGGTATGGAAAATGGTCCACGTCGTCCAAGGCTTCGTCACAGATTTTGATAATCGAGGGGCAATATGGTGTAACGGGGGCAGGTTGGTGGAGGACCTTTGTCTTACGGACGTTTAGTGTAAGGTACATATTCTCGTACACTTCGGTGAAGGTGTTGATGGTGTTCAACCTCAGTGTGCGAAACGTAAGCGTCATCTGCATACTGTAATTCAATGACAGGTTGGGACGACCTTGTATCTGGACTGGAGACAACGGAGGTTGAACAATTCTCCGTTTGTTCTGTAGCTTAGCTCCACTCCAGCTGGAAGCTTATTGAGGGCGAGATGGAAGGAAGGAAGATTGAGAAAAGCGTTGCCTGACCCCACTCCGTACGTGAATTGGGTCTGTGGTGCATCCATTGGTCAGGATCACTGCTTGCGTGTCATCGTGGAGCAGACGGAGAATGGTGACAAACTTTTGAGGCAGCTGAATTTGAGGAGGACGTTCCATAATCCATCATGGTTGACAGTGTCGAAGGTCTTTGTGAGGTCAAAGAAGGCCATGTACAGGGCTGGTGCTGCTCCCTGCATTTCTCTTGAATTTGATGCATGGTGAATATCATGTCCATTGTTCACCTTAGTGGGCGGAATCTGCATTGCGACTCTGGGAGAAGCTCTTCAACCACTGGGAGAAGGCCATTGAGAAGGATTTTTGCAATGACTTTCCCTGTGGGAAACTCCTCTGTAATTACCACATTTGGACTTGTCCCCTTTCTTGAAAATGGTCACGATTACGGCATCTCCGAGATCCTCTGGCATGCTCTCCTCCTTCCAAATAAGGAAAATGAATTCATGCTTCTCCATCATGCTTTAGTGGGGATTCCATCTGCTCCTGAGGCCTTGTTGTTCTTCAGTTGTCAGATGGCTTTTTCAACTTCATGCGGGCAGGGCTTGTGCGGGTAGCATGCGGGATGGAGCTGAGGACACTCACGTCGAAGAGAGTCTCGGTTAAGGAGATCTTCAAAGTGCTCCTTCCAGCGGGCATTGACTGCCTCTCAGTCCTTGATGAGTATCTCTCCGTTCTTAGCCCACAGTGGGGTAGGACCTTGGTTGCTTGGGCCATAGGTGGTCTTGACTGCACTAAAGAGTCCACGCCCGTCGTGGTTGTCGGCTAGTTGCTGGATCTCCTGCGCTTTCTCCACCCACCATCTGTTCTTTAGGTCACGAGTTTTATGTTGGACCTCGGCCTTCAGACGTCTATAGAGCTGCTTTCTTGCTCTCGAGTTGTGTTGTTGTTTCCAATTCAAGAATGCCTTGCTTATTAGCTCCTGGATCTCCTGGTCATTCTCATCGAACCAGTCTTGATGTTTCCTGGTCGAGTGACCAAGCGTCTCTTCACAGCTGCTAATTATGGAGGCCATGAGGGCAGACCAGGCGCTGTGGGCACTCTACGTCTCTGGATCACTGGGAATCGTCAGGTTGGATGTGAGGCACTGGCTGAATCGGGCTTTCTTAGCAAGGTCTTTGAGTGCTCCAACGTTGATTTTCCTGCGGCATCATTTCTGTTCCCACCGCTGCTTTGAGGCTCATCATCATAGGCAGCCCCTCCGAATCGAGGAAGACTTGCTTCCACTCTTAAAATGAATCCTTAGGTGGCTGAACAGTCCAATGCAAGAATCATAGTCCCTGTCACAGATGGGACAGATAGTCGTTGAGGGAAAGGGTGGGTGGGACAGGTTTGACACCGCTCTTTCCGCTGCCTGCGCTTGATTTCTGCATGCTCTCAGCGATGAGACTCAAGGTGCTCAGTGCCCTCCCGGACTCACTTCCTCCACTTAGGGGGGTCTTTGGCCAGGGACTTCCAGGTGTCAGTGGGGATGTTGCACTGTATCAGAGAGGCTTTGAGGGTGTCCTTGTAACGTTTCCTCTGCCCACCTTTGGCTCGGTTGCCGTGAAGGAGTTCAGAGTAGAGGGCTTGCTTTGGGTGTCTCGTGTCTGGCGTGTGGACAATGTGACTTGCCCAGCGGAGCTGATCAAGTGTGGTCAGTGCTTCAATGCTGGGGATGTTGGCCTGGTCGAGGATGCTAATGTTGGTGCGTCTGTCCTCCCAGGGGATTGGTAGGATCATGCGGAGACATCGTTGTTGGGATTCCTCCAGCGACTTGAGGTGTCTACTGTACATGGTCCATGTCTCTGAACCGTACAGGAGGGCGGGTATTACTACAACCCCGTAGACCAGGAGCTTGGTAGCAGTTTTGAGGGCCTGGTCTTCAAACACTATTTTCCTCAGGTGGCTGAAGGCTGCTCTGGTGCACTGGAGACGGTGTTGAATCTCCTCATCAATGTCTGCTTTTGTTGATAAGAGGCTCCTGAGGGAAATGGTCCGTTGTCCAGGGTCACGCCGTGGATCTTGATGACTGGGGGGAGTGCTATGCGACGAGGACAGGTTGGTGGAGGACCTTTGTCTTACGAATGTTTAGCGTAAGGCCCATGCTTTTGTATGCCTCAGTAAATACGTCAACTATGTCCTGGAGTTCAGCCTGTATGTGCGCAAACGCAGGCGTCGTCTGCGTACTGTAGCTCGACGACAGAGTTTGGGGTGGTCTTGGACCTGGCCTGCAGGCGGCGAAGGTTGAACAGGTTCCCACTGGTTCTGTAGTTTAGTTCCACTCCAGCCAGGAGCTTGCTGACTACGAGGTGGAGCATGGCAGCAAGGAGGATTAAGAGGGTTGGGGTGATGATGCGGCACTGTTTGACCCCGGTCCGGATGTGGATTTGGTCTGTAGTGGATCCGTTGGTAAGAATCACGTCGTCGTGGAGCATGCGGAGGATGGTGACGAACTTTTGGGGGCATCCGAAATGGAGGACGCCGCTCAAATAGACCCTCAGAGTTGACTGTGTCAAAGGCCTTTGTAAGGTCACAGAAGGCCTGGTGCTGTTGCCTGCAGTTTTACTGCAGCTGTCACGCTGCAAAAATCATGTCCGTTGTGCCCCGTAGGGGACGGAATCTGCACTGTGACTCCGGGAGGAGCTCCTCAGCCACAGATTGAGGAGGACTCTAGCGACAACTTTCCCAGTGGCTGATAGCTGGGAGATTCCTCTGTAGTTTCCGCAATGGGGCTTTTCCCCTTTTTTAAAAGATGGTCACAATCACTGCATTTCTGAGATCTCCTGGCATGTTCTCCTCCCTCCAGATGAGAGAGATGAGGTCATGTATTCGTGCCAACATTGCCTCTCCGCCATACTTCAGTGCCTCAGCAGGGATTCCATCCACTCCTGTAGCCTTGTTGTTCTTAAGCTGTCTTATTGCTTTTTCTACCTCATGCAGTGTTGGGGTTTTACTGAGATGGTGGAGAGTAGCATGCTGCGGGATGGAGTCGAGAACACTCGAGTCAAAGGCAGAGTCTCTATTGAGGAGATCTTCAAAGTGCTCCTTCCAGCGGGCCCTGACTGCCTCAGTATCCTTGATGAGCGTTTCCCCATTCTTGGCCAACAGTGGAGTGGGGCCTTGGGTGCTTGGACCATAGATGGCCTTGACTGCGATGAAGAATCCTCGCACATCATGGCTATCAGTCAGCTGTTATATCTCCTGTGCTTTCTCCATCCACCACCTATTCTTTAGGTCCCGGGTTTTTTGTTGGACTTAGCCATGAGCCATCGGTAATGCGGTTTTAATGCTCCAGAGTTGGGTTGTTGTTTAAGGCTCAGAAATGCTCTGCGCTTGCGATCTATTAGCTCTTGGATCTCCTGATCATTCTCATCAAACCAGTCCTGGTGTTTCCTGGTTGAGTGACTGAGCGTCTCTTTGCAGGTTCTGGTTATGGAGGCCTGTAGAGCAGACAAAGCGCTGTGGGCATTCTGCATCTTGGGGTCATCAAGGCACGCAAGGTTAGCTGTGAGGTGCTGACTGTATAGGGCTCTCTTACCTGGGTCTTTTGAGTGCCCCAGCATTGACTTTTTTGCGGCACTGCTTCTGCTGCACCCTCCACTTTGGGACTATGTTAATGTCGATGATGGATCGGATTAGGTAGTGGTCCGTCCAGCAGTCATCAGCTCCTGTCATGACGCGTGTGATGTGCACATCCTTGCGATCCCTGGCTCGGACGATGACATAGTCGAGCAGGTGCCAGTGTTTGGAGCGAGGGTGTTGCCACGATGCCTTGTACTTGTCCCTCTGGCGGAACAAGGTGTTGATGATGACAAGTTCATGTTCTAGACATTTTGTCAGGAGTAGGGTACCGCTGGAGTTGGCTTTCCCTACCCCCTCTCTGCCAATCATGTCTCCCCAGAGGGCTGTGTCTTTGCCGACCCTGGCGGAGAAGTCACAGAGGAGGATCAGTTTGTCGTCCGCGGGGATTTTGAGGTTGGAGTAAAAACCCTCTTTGGTCTCATCTGTTGCATCGAGTGTTGGGACGTGCGCACTGATGACTGTGACGCATTGATTCCAGGATAGGGTGAGTCGAAGAGTCATGAGGCGTTCGTTAACCCCGCAGGAGGAGTCTTTGAGGTGATCGGCCAGCTCGTTTTTAATGGTGAAGCCAACTCCGTGGAGGCGGCGTTCTTCCTCTCGTTTCCCTTTCCAGAAGGTGGTGTTAACTTCACTTTGTTCCTTGAGCTGGTCTTCCCCTGCCCGCCGGATCTCGCTTAAGGCGGCGATGTCGATATCAAAGCGTCTAAGTTCCCGGGCAACTATGGCGGTGCAGCATTCCTGCCTGTCGCTGTTGGAGTTGTCCAGGAAGGTCCCGACGTTCCAGGTCCCAAACTTCATGTTAATGGAGTGGAAGATGTCTGTGCGCGAGTTCTTTTAACGTGGGGTGGTCGTTACACACCGCTTACCACACGGGCTTAGCTGAGTAAAGTCTTGGTCCAGTGGCAAGGGGATCCAAGATGACTGGAGACCAGGCACTGCTGTATGAGCCTAATTGCCTACGGTGAGATGTTGACCGCAAGCTCGGCGCCGAGTAGCAGCCTTGATGGTAGGTTGTCCGAGGCTTGGTTGAGGGCAGGCATTGGGAGGGTCAATGGCCCACTGGAGCTCAGGGTTGAAGGTCACAGCCATGATGCTCACCAGTCAGAAGAGGCCAGGTCATCAATGGGGAAGGAGAGGCCCAGTTGTCTCTGGAGGAGGAGGAAAGGTCAGCCACCGTCATAGAAGAGGAGGAGGCCCAAACGCCGTCGTGGAGGAGAGGCACAGCTGTCACTGCTGGAGAGGGCCTGGTCGCCGCTGGAGAGGGCCGATCGTCTGGTTGGAGGCTCACTTGGCTCACCGGACGTCATCAAGGATCGGCGATCGGGTGGAACAGCTGGGTCGACGTCGGAAGAGGAGGTCGCCGAAGGGGGGCTGCGGGGTGGGCGATGAAAAGAGATCCAGGTCGCCGCTGCAGGAGGCTCGGTCATCGCTGGTCGTCCAGTCGTCGTCGGTAGTCCAGTCGTCGTCACCGCTGGGTGGTTTGGAGCCAAGTCTGAGGTAGGCCCGAATTTTGGGGATTTGCAGGATTAGGGTTTAAAGTAAGGATTTATGAGAGATGCACCCCTTATTAGGGTCTATTAGAGCTAGGGGGAGTTTAGACAGTGAGACGGGGGAGGTTCAGGGTGATTTGTTGTCGGATGATAGAAGATGACAAGGGTAAAGTTGATTTGGCAGGGGAGCTCCCTAGGGAGCTGCCACCCAGTCGGCCATCTTGGACTCTTTGGGGCTACATTGATGGAGATGACAGAGCGGATCAGGCGGCGGTCCATCCAGCAGTCGTCAGCTCCTGTCATGGTGTGGCTGCTGCATATGTCCTGCGGTCCCTCGCTCGGACAATGACATAATCTCGCAGATGCCAGTGCTTGGAGCGAGGATGTTTACATGAGGCCTTGTACTTGTCTCTCTGACGGAACAAGGTGTTAGTTATGACAAGGCCATATTCTAAGCATTTCAACAGAAGGATACTGTTGGAGTTGGTTTTCCCTACCCCCTCTCTACCGGTCACATCTCCCCAGAGGTCGGTGTCCTTTCCAACTCTGGCGTTAAAGTCGCCAAGCAGGATCAGCTTGTCGCCCATTGGGACTCGGATCAGGGATTGTTTAAGGCTGAAGTAGAATTCCTCTTTGGTCATGTATGTAGCTTCCAGTGTTGGGACATATACACTGATGACCGTAGTGCACTGGTTCTAGGCTAGGGTGAGCCGAACGGTCATGAGGCATTTGTTTATCCTGCAAGGGGAGTCTCCGAAATGTCCAACTAGCTCATTTTTCTAGGCGTATGCAGCGGAGCCTGGTTTCCAATCGTCTTGGATCCCCTTGCCATTGGACCAAGACCTTGCTCTGTCAAGCCCGTGTGGTGCCTGGTGTGCAATGGCCACCCCACATTAAAACAATTCACGCACATGCATCTTCCACCATTTGAAATGAAGTTCGGGACCTGGAATGTCAGGTCTGGACAACCCCAACAGTGACAGACCGGAATGCCGTACTGCTATCGTTGCCTGGGAACTCAGATATTTCAACAAAGACATCGCCGCTGTAAGCGAGACTTCAAAAGTACTTCATTGGCTATAAAGCACTTTGAGATGTTCGGTGGTCGTGAAAGGCACTATATAAATGCACGTCTTTCTTTCTTTTTCTTTCTCACCACCTGCCGCAAGCCCAGTCTGGCAGTTATGTCCTTCATGACTTGGCCAGCTCAGTCGGTAGTGGTGCTACCGTGCCATTCTTGGTGATGGATGTTGAAGGCCCCACCCGCAGAGTAAATTCTGTACCCTTGCTACCCTCAGTGCTTCATTCAATGGTGTTCAATATGGAAGAGTACTGATTCATCAGCTGAGGCTGTCATCAGGAAGTTTCCTTGCCCATGCTTGACCTGAAGCCATAAGACTTCATGGGGTCCAGAGTCAATGTTGCGGACTACCAGGGCCACTCCCTTCCGACTGCATACCACTGTGCCGACCCCCCCGGTGGGTCTGTCCTACTGGTGAGACCTTGATGGAGGAGTCTGGGACACTGGCCGAAAGGTATGATTCTGTGAGTATGACTATGTCAGGCTGTTGCTGGACTAGTCTGTGGGACAGCTCTCCAAATTTTGGCACAGATCCCCAGATGTTACTGAAGAGGACTTTGCAGGGTCGACTGGGCTGGGTGTGCCGTTGTCGTGACTGATGCCGGTACCAAGGTCAATGCCGGGTGGACCGTCCAGTTTTATTCTTATTATTGTCTTTCGTAGTCGTTTGTTACAATTAAATGGCTTGCTAGGCCATTTCAGAGGGCAGTTAAGAGTCAACCACATTGCTGTGGGTCTGGAGTCACTTATAATAATATAAAACATTTGTAACTGACCTTGATCTCTCCTGCAGCAACCTTCAAATGAGTTGTGTGCAAAGCTGCTTTAAATATCAGCGATGATTCATCAGACCTGCTCCATTTACTTGGGCCGGGAATCGCGCATAACTGCTTTAAGTAGGGCCATTACGATAAAGTCACTCTGAACAACGCGTCGAGCAAAACATTGCATTCCCAACCCACTATGCGGCCCGCAGGCACCTTGCCCGACTCAAGGTAAAAATTCCGGCCAACATCCCCGGTCGAGATGTTGCCTGACCTGCTGAGTATTTCCAGAAGAGGAGAAAGCAAAAGGAAGGATGCAACCCAGATAGCCCTTTTCTGACCAGGATAGCCAGCATGGAATCCACCTGCGGTACACCAGTGATCACAACCTCAATTCCCCTTTCAACATTAGTCCCGCAGCTTACCTTCCCTCTGTTGTTGACATTAATAGCATTCTCTTGGTCACAATGCTGAAATAAAAGCCAACACAAAGCAAAGTTCCCAATTAAACTTTATACATCTATCCATCTAATATGGCATCAAGAAATCAACATATCATCCTTGTGCATTCCCTTAGTGACTGTCTTGCATGTACCTTTGCCTATCCTAGTGATGGTATGCAGTGCTACCTCAGTAGGTGCAGCATAGCTAGTGAAAGGCTGCTGAATTTCAGTGTGTCCTTCTTCTTCACTGTTCCCTCCCTCTTCTTGGACAACCACTGATTGGGCAGGCTGCATACCTTGGGTGCGTGAAATGAGGAAAGCACAAGGATGGAGTTGTGGTGAGGGGAGGGCAGGAAAGCAAGAACTGCATGCTTGCACCATGTGCACCTTGTAAATAGAAGATGAGGGGGAAGTGAGATGTGAGAAGGAGGATAACATGAGAGGATACCAGCATCTTGTATCCTTTCAGCCCCACCACTGCCAAGAGCTCATCTATGCCAATGCCAAGAATGCCTAGCTCCGTCTCCTCCAAGAGGGTGAGGTGAAACTAGGAATGTGAGGTGTGTCTCATCTTTTGTAGAGATTGCTGGTAAGTGATTGATGGAAGGGTGGGGGTCTGTGCAATGAGCAGTGTGCGATGCTAGTGGTGCAATTGGTAAGGGAGGGTTTTGAAGATGCATTCACTGACCTTGACCACTTAGGGCACTGGAGCCAGGTCTTGGGGGAGCCACAGCTGGCATTGACAGCCTCAGTGATGTGGTCCCACATCGTACATTTTGGAGGGCCTCCTGGCCCCTGTGGTTACAGGGCCTCTCTTGAAATGTTGACCCACCCACACAAAGCTGAAGTGCTGCATGTGAGACCCTGGGTGCCTCTTCCCTGGCTTGTTGTGCTGAAACACTTTTACCATTTTTATTGTGTGGACGGCCGTTCAGCTTTAAGAACTGAGGACTGCCATTTTGGAATTATTTCTAATGTTTATTTTTTTCAGAAGACAGTTGAGCTACAAGGGCTAAAAACTGATGATTTTTATTTTTTCATTTTAGAAGACAGTTCCTCTTTAAGGGATCGGCACTGCTTTCTAAAATGACAGGCTAGCTTTAAGATAGTGTCGCTCTTGCTCTGGTGATGCTGCTGCCTCATTACATTGGGCCTTCTGCTGAGACTACCCTTCGTTCTCTGACCTGGTGGTCCCAGGTTCCCCGGGGAGCACCATATAAATACTGAACTTAATGCGGATGCCTGATCAACATAGTCCGTTGCAGCCCAGAACTCCTGGCCTCAAGAAATCCTAAAGCCTCAGCCTCCGAGCAGCCGGATCATAGGCGCGGGCCACCACCAGAAAACTAGTGTTGCACTCCAGATTTTGCTTTGGGTTAATTTAAATTAGCAGGCAGCACCAAAATATCGTGCTGTCTGCACTATTATTTTGGGCAGCCGTTAACTTCGGCCCACGGTGGTACCGGCACGTTTTCGGCCTTCTCCAATTTCTAGGCCTAGTAGTACATGTAGTGGCCAACAGCTCAGAGCGAATGGGGTCAAGGGAACCAGGAAGTGGGTCTCATTCACGTATAAAGAACAGGAAGCAAGGGATAAACTAGAGAAAGACATGGGTTGAGAGCTTTGGCATGGAAGCCTTGGAAAAGGTTTGGCTTGGTGGATAAGGGGATTGGGGAATGTGACAGAGGTAGATAAACAGATGGTCTTAATCTTTGAGAGAGCAAGTCTATATGCTTCTTCCACGTGTTGTTGGGAGAACATTTTAATTTCTATAATACATACACTGAGCAAAATTCTGAAAGTTGAAGACCCTCAGCTAGAGGAGGGATGGTGGACTGAAACAGGAGCCGAGATGAGCAATGTTACAGGGGTGGAAGTGGGATGTCTTTGTGATGGCGAGGATTATGGAGTTGGAAGTTCAGTTTCGGGATGCTGCAGTGATAAACCATTTCGTTCAACCTGAGATAGTGGGCAGGGATCAGAGAAGGAATCGGTGGCCAAGGAAAGGAGTTTGTGGTGGGGCTAAAAACAATGGCTTAGATGTTACCAATGTTTAACTGAAGGAATTTTTGGCTCATCCAAGATTGGATATCAGGCGAGCAATCAGACAACACAAAGACAGCGGAAGTGTTGAGAGGCGGTGAATAGATAGAGGTGGGTGTCAGTGTACAGAAAGCTTGGAACTAATGGGTGGCTGCTACTCAGTTGTACTTATGGTCATCAATGTGCAAACTAAAGATAGGAACATGGGCAAACCATCAGATACTACTGATAGTTGATGGAGGTTAATCTCTACACGTATTCCACTAGCAGAAGCAACAAAGCCGTCATGTTGGTTTTCTTACAATTTCCATCCTGGCTACTTTACTGTGCTCCCACCCTGTGTGTCCCCGGATTAAGTTTAGAAAATATGGTCACCCTACTCTATCCTTTTTATAATATGGAGAACAGTACGGTTCACAGTACTCCAAGTGTGGTCTAACCAAGATTCTCTACAAGTTTAATATAACTTCTCTGCTTTTCAATTCTATCTCTCTAGAAATGAACTCTAGTGCATGGTTTGCTTTTTTAAATGACGTTATTTAGCTGTGTCACTACTGTTAATGATTTGTGTATCTGTACCCCCAGATCCCTCTGCTCCTCTACCCCAATTAAGATTTTCTAAGGAGTATGTAAGAACGTAAGAACATAAGAAATAAGAGCAGGAGTAGGCCATTTGGCCCCTCGAGCCTGCTCCGCCATTCAATAAGATCATGACTGATCTGATCATGGACTCAGTTCCACTTCCCTGCCCACTCCCTTATTGCTCAAAAATCTGTCTATCTCCGCCTTAAATATATTCAATGACCCAGCGTCCACAGCTCTCTGGGGCAGAGAATTCCATAGATTTACAACCCTCAGAGAAGAAATTTCTCCTCGTCTCAGTTTTAAATGGGCAGCCCCTTATTCTAAGACTATTCTCCTAGTTTTAGTTTCCCCTGTGAGTGGAAATATCCTCTCTGCATCCACCCTGTCGAGCGCCCTCATTAGCTTATATGTTTCAATAAGATCACCTCTCATTCTTCTGAACTCCAATGTGTATAGAACCAACCGACTCAACCTATCCTCATAAGTCAACCCCCTCATCTCCGGAATCGGCAGCCATTTGCGAGCGGAGATCCCTGAGTAACAACTGAACAAAATCCAACAACCAACTAAGTTTCAACATGCAGAACGACACTGGAGAATTTGTTGATCTTGACGTTCCACACAAATGCTCTGCTAGCAACAGAATTATTGATGCCAAGGACCATGCTTCCATTCAAATCAATCTTGCTGATGTTGACAAAGTAACAGGGAAATTCAATGGTCAGCACAAAACCTATGCCATCTGCGGGCCTATCGTAGGATGGGTGAATCAGATGATTGTATCCTGAGGCTGATGAAGAATGATGGCATTGTGGCCAAGGCTGTCTAACAAGCTGAAGACGTGTGTTATGAGAAGTTTGATGCTTGTATAGAAATAAAAACTCAAGTAAAAACTCAACCTAGTGAACCTTCTCTGACAGCCTCCAATGCAACTACATCCTTCCTTAAATACGGAGACCAAAACTGTACGCAGTACTCCAGGTGTGGCCTCACCAATACCCAGTACAGTTGTAGCAGGACTTTTCCGCTCTTATACTCTATTCCCCTTGCAATAAGAGCCAACATTCTATTTGCCTTCCTGATTACTTGCTGTACCTACATACTAACTTTTTGTGTTTCATGCACAAGGTCCCCCAGGTGTCTCTACACTGCAGCACTTTGCAATTTTTCTCCATTTCAATTATAATTTGCTTTTCTATTATTTCTGCCAAAGTGGATAATTTCACATTTTCCCACATTCTGCTCCATCTGCCAAATTTTTGCCCACTCACTTAGCCTGTCTATATCCCTTTGCAGATTTTTTGTGTCCTCCTCACAATGTCCTCCTTATTCTTCCTACCAAACTGTACCACCACACACTTATCTATATTGAAGTTCATTTGACAATTAGATTACCCATTCTGCAAGTTCATTAATATGTTCCTGTATTTTGTTGCAGTCCTCCTCTATATAAACTATGGTCCCCAATTTGCTGTCAACTGCAAAATTTGAAATGTTACTATTGATTCCAGAGTCCAAATTTTTTATGCAACTGTACTCCCAGCACTGATCCTTGTGGAACACCATTTCCCACCTTTTGCCAATCTGCCATA
This sequence comes from Pristiophorus japonicus, assembly GCF_044704955.1. Lineage (NCBI taxonomy): Eukaryota > Metazoa > Chordata > Chondrichthyes > Pristiophoridae > Pristiophorus > Pristiophorus japonicus. The sequence goes on from NC_091981.1 coordinate 75,329,305, forward strand.
CTTTGTTACTTCTTCAAATAATTCAATAAGATTGGTCAAGCATGACCTTCTCTTTTGAAATCTGTGCTGACTATTCATCATTATATTTCAGTTTCTAGATATTGTCTATTACATGTTTGAGTAACGATTCCATTATCTTTCTTTTACCATTGACATTAAGTTAATTGGTTTATAGTTACCTGGACTTGTTCATTTCCCTTTTTAAGTGGGCTTGAACCCACAACCTTCTGATTTGACAGGTAAGAAAGTTGACAGCTGAACTAAGATAACACACAATTAAGGACAGCTGTAGTTTTCATATTTCCACCCCATCTGAGATCAGTACAACATTTAGGGGCCGAAATGTCCCCTTCCCTCAAGGCCTGTTACTGCCAGAAATCAGCGGCCATGCAGCAGAGTGGAATGGCCACCGATTTTTCGTGGAATGACCGCCATTTTGAAATGGCGGTAACCCGGCGGTGACCCACTCCCCCAACACCGCTTCACTGCTGTTGATCCGTCCTAAGTGCGTCATCAGAACGTGCACCACCGGCGTGCCCCCCCTGAACACAAAATTCCGTGCTGTAAATCTTGCTCCCACTGCTAGGCGGCATCAATAGCATTTCCTGTTGGTGCACTGTGCTTGCAGTGCTTGTAAAATGGCGGTGCGGCTGCCATTAAAGGGGAGGACATACTGCCGCGGCCACCATCTTATTTTTTTGTCGACCAACTTCCAGATCGGGCCGACAATTATGCCCCTGGGTTCGGACGGGTCACCAACAGGTAGCCTGGTCTTGGGTACCAGGCTGTTGGCCCGGCCGAAACTCTCCCTGGTGGCCCAGTGGACCGAACTTAAAGAATCACAGAACTCGCAGCAGCTCTAGTGAAGGGGAGAGACGTGGTGATGCGGCAGCGTGATGACGTCACAGCGGCAGACACTCCACCCGCCCGCCCCCCCACTTACCAAACTTTCGTGCCCCGCCGCACTTCCGCCACCATTATTACCAACTTCTGGGCCGCTCGGAAAAAAAAGCCAAAGCGGAATTTCGCGCAAGACGGCACCAGATCTACTGTGGCGGTGAACAGTCAAAACACGATAGGTGCACCGCTTTTTCAGGGGTCAATATCGGCCCCTTACAATCTGCATTCAGTCCTGAAAATGATCCTTATATATGGTAAGGGCTGAAAATAGAAGTACTCCAACATTTTAAATATGAAAAAATATTAATAAATTGTTATTGGGTCGTGGCAGTAATTAATATCACTTTGGAATTTCCTTCAACGTGAAAATGCGGGCACAAAATGATTTTAAGCATTCTTTCTCTGCTCCTTGCTGGAATATAATTCTGTGGGCTCCAGGCAACCTCTGTAACTCACACAAATGGCTATTTTTCATGCATGAATGTCAACAGCGAGTGTCAGTAGGTCATTTGACCTTGGGGCTGATCCTGTTCTCATGAGATATCCACACTCGTGCACTTGCAGCCAGGGCCAACAGATACCCACCAGCAGTGGGAACTCTGCCAATTTCCCAAGGGTTTATAGACCAATTATAGTACCCCTACTGCTGCTGTCCAGCAGAGATCAGCAAACTCAACACAACCTGGGCATCCAACTATAGACCTTCCTTTTTCGTATGGCTCAGCCACTCAACAGATAGACTCACTGTCGTTGGGGAGGAGTTGGGTGATGTTATTTTATGTTAATCCTAAGACTGCTGGAAGCTTCATGAAAACTCGCATCCCACTAGGCAAATTGGGTTCCTTGGTTTTCAGCTCACATACTGTGGTACTGAAAATAATAATATATTACTAAAGCTGCTGCTCAAATATTAGGAACAGTTTTATTACTATATTAGCACCCAAAACACAGCTGCACATTAAAATAAAGTGCTAGAAATTCATCTACTTACTGGCACTTCATATCGCCATGAAATGCCGATAAAATGGCGGCCACCGCTCTTTCGCCAGCTGGTGGCGGTTCCCACGGTGGCTGCCATATTGCTCTCCCTCCTTTAGTAATTGGCAGCGCCCTGGAAAAAAAATGGTGGCATGGTGACATTAATCGGTGAGCAACGCCGATTTAACATCACCAACGCAAACTTCGATCCTAGAGCTGAATTCAGCGTTAGGTCCTAAGCATACTAACAGTGTCGATGTCTGCAGCTCTTAAAGGGACACACATATCATTCAGTTTGAGTTTAAGGGTTTGGACTAGGTTTTTTTGTATTTTATTGGAGTAGTGGCTTGCTGTAATAGATGGGAGAAGTTTTTTTTTAGTGTAGGATGCGCTGCTAGACACTTGCAAGGGCTCAGATGGTAAACGAAGGCCTTTGAGAAGACAGAACATGCTGCGAATACTCAGCAGGTCATACAACATCTGTGGAGAGAAAAACAGTTCACCTCTCAGGTTGACATGCTACCTGACCAACTGAGTATTTCCAGCATTTTATGCTACCATTGCATATTTACAGCATCCGCTTGTAGAGGGAAGAGGAAGACGCAGAAGAGGAGGGAAAGAATCATCTGCCTGTAGTCTCACTGGTTGGGCAGGCTGCCTCTTCTTGTTGACCCACTGGCTGGGCAGGCTGCATTTCTTGGGTGTGTGAAATGAGGAAGGCACAAGGGTGGAGTTGATGGGAGGGCTGGAAAGAAAGAGGTGTATGTTGGGAGGAGAGTAATGTATGAGGATACAAGAATCTTGTATCTTTTCAGTCCTGGCACCGGCCAAGGGCTCAACAATGCCTCTGCCAAGAATGGCCTGCGCCGTCTCCTCCAAGGGGGTGAGGTGAAGCTAGGAATAGGAGATGTGCCTCGTCATTGGTGGAGATTTTTGGTAGGTGAGTGATTGGGGTTCATGCATTGAGCAGTGTGTGAGGCTAGTGGTGGGGTTGGTAGGAGAGGCTTTTGAAGATGCATTCACTGACCTTGACCAGTGGTCTGAGGTCATGAAGCTTCTTTAGACACTGGAGCCAGGTGGTGGGGGTGACACTGCCTGCAGTGACAGCCTTAGTGATGTACTGCCACATCATTCCTTCTGGAGGGCTTCCTGACCCCTGTGGGTAGAGTTGACCCTCTGAACAAAACTGGAGTGCTGCGTAGGAGACCCTCTGTGCCCCTTCCCTGGTTTGCTGAGCCATGTGTGTTGGTGCTGAGACAGTTTTCCCATTTGTTGAAGTTAGGAAGGTAATTCAACGTTGACAGCTGAATATTCACATTTGGAACTTCTTTTAAATGCTGAATATTTCTTAAAAAGACAGAAAGGGCTGAAAAATGTATTGATTCACTGCATTTTATTTCTTATTGCTTCAGTGTGCATGCACCCTTTAATTCTCAGACCTCTTCATTACCGACAATTCCTTGCGAGCTCCACAACTTCGCTCAGAGGCTCTGGGAAGCTGCAACGCCGGACCTGGACAGAAACTTCATCCCAGATTCCTCAAGCAACACCACCAGGATGACATTGCATGGAAGGTGAGCATTGCCCCCCATTCCCATTTTACTTGCTTAGCGTTGCAACCATTTCAAGAGGTCTTTAACTATAGTTGCCGGCGTTACCAGAAACGTTGCTGGCGAACACAAATTTTTCCTCCAAAGTCTTTCAATACTTTAGCTGCTCACCCTGTAATCCTTTTTTGTGAAATTTTCTTTTTCCTTATTCTCTATTATTTTATGCCTCTTTCTTTTTTAAGTTTAAAACCTTTACTTAATTTCTGCTGCTGGTATTCATTTTGGAAGTTAAATAACTATTTTTCATTGGCCGACAATTAGCTTTAAAGAATATAAATAATGTGAAAATCCATAAAGTATTTTCTACCCCTGATGTTTTAAATATTAGTATTTAAACAACAAGTTCTAATGACATTATCAGAGATAATGGCTTGAGGAGGTTACTGTGCAAGAAAGCTTAAGTAACAATACTGTCATCAATTCAAGATGCCTCTGATTCTGCTGTGTGTGTGTGTGTGTGTGTGTGTGTTTTAACATTATACAATTGGACCCTTGGGCTTAGTAACTCCCTCAAACCATTGCACTAATGAGACAGCCAGCTTTCATTTTTCACCGTTCAAACAAAAATAATTTAAAAAGCACAAAAATTAAAGGGAAACAACATCAAAGATGTTGAGGTTGATACGAATTCTTTTAAACAGGTAGCACAGTTGGTTATCGCACTCTCCTCTCACCTCTGGAAACCTCAGTTCAGAATGATGATTTGCTCTCCTAGTTAAAAGAGAATTAATAGCCTGGATTTTACTCAGGGGTGGATTTGTCACTGGAATAGAGTCTCGACGGGACCTCCCCACCCCTTCATAAAACTGACTGAAAAAAAAGATATTAAAAATAATTGCTGATAACGTTATTGTACAAATGCTTAACATAATTGTGACAAATTCCGTTCTTCACTATTTTAGCAGACACATTGGCCGAAATTTTGCAAGGGGGGTCAGCGGGCGTGAACCCCGCTGTGAACCCACCATCACGCGCCTTTCCACGATGTCGGGTCTGTCAATGCTGAGCAGACCCATCATCATCATCATCATCATCATAGGCAGTCCCTCGGAATCGATGAAGACTTACTTCCACTCTTAAAAATGAGTCCTTAGGTGGCTGAACAGTCCAATATGAGAACCACAGTCCTTGTCACAGGTGGGACAGATAGTCATTGAGGGAAAGGGCGGGTGGGACTGGTTTGCTGCACGCTCGTTCCGCTGTCTGCGCTTGATTTCTGCATGCTCTTGGCGATGAGACTCGAGGTGGTCGGCACCCTCCCGGAAGCACTTCCTCAGTGGGGATGTTGCACTTTTTCAGGGATGCTTTCAGGATGTCCCTGTAACGTTTCCTCTGCCCACCTTTGGCTCGTTTGCCGTGAAGGAGTTCAGAGTAGAGCACTTGCTTTGGGAGTCTCGTGTCTGGCAAGCGAACTATGTGGTCTGCCCAGCGGAGCTGATCAAGTGTGGTCAGTGCTTCAATGCTGGGGATGTTGGCCTGGTCGAGGACGCTGATGTTGTTGCGTCTGTCCTCCCAGGGGATTTGTAGGATCTTGTGGAGGCATCGTTGGTGGTATTTCTCCAGCGACTTGAGGTGTCTAGTGTACATGGTCCATGTCTCTGAGCCATACAGGAGGGCGGGTATTACTACATGCCCATGAGCTTGGTGGCAGTTTTGAGGGCCTGGTCTTCAAACACTCTGCACAAACAGGCTGCACTGGCGCACTGGAGGCGGTGTTGAATCTCGTCATCAATGCCTGCTCTTGCTAATAGGAGACTTCCAAGATATGGGAAATGGTCCACGTTGTCCAGAGCCACGCCGTGGATCTTGATGACTGGGGGGCAGTGCTGTGTGGAGAGGACAGACTGGTGGAGGACCATTGTGTTACGGATGTTTAGCGTAAGGCCCATGCTTTCGTATGCCTAAATAAATATGTTGACTATGTCCTGGAGTTCAGCCTCTGTATGTGCGCAGACGCAGGCATCGTCTGCGTACTGTAGCTCGACGACAGAGGTTGGGTGGTCTTGGACCTGGCCTGGAGACGGCGAAGGTTGAACAAGTTTCCACTGGTTCTGTAGTTTAGTTCCACTCCAGCGGGGAGCTTGTTGACTGTGAGGTGGAGCATAGCAGCGAGGAAGATTGAGAAGAGGGTTGGGGCGATGACGCAGCCCTGTTTAACCCCAGTCCGGATGTGGATTGGGTCTGTAATAGATCCGTTGTTAAGGATCACGGCCTGCATGTCGTCGTGGAGCAGGCGGAGGATGATGACAAACTTTTGGGGGCATCCGAAAAGGAGGAGGACGTTCCATTGACCCTCGCAGTTGACAGTGTCAAAGGCCTTTGTAAGGTCGAAGAAGGCCATGTATAAGGGTTGGTGTTGTTCCCTGCATGCAGCAGGAGACGCAATTCAGGTAATTATGACCTTGTTTAGAGATCATTAACAATGCATTTGAGCTCACCTTTACGTGCTCACCCAAGGGGTCCTCACTGCTCAGGGATCATGCCTGTTAAGCTAAAGTGGGAGTTCTTTGGCCATTGAAGCAGCTGTTGAGTTTACAGCTTCTAAATTAAAGTAAAAGCTCCCACCAGAGAGATATCTACCCTCAGTCACAAGCTCTTCCTCATTGCATTTTCACAACTGATTCACCATGCTGCAATTCTTTACACAATCTCCATCCAGTCTGACCTCATTTCCGTTCTCACCATTATCCTCTGTCATCTCTACTTCACCTGCCATCTATCTATTCCATCAGCATGGGTGCCCTTTATACTCTCTCACCTTGGTCCTCAGAATACCCCCACAATCAACCCCAGCACCAGACACACCAGCAGCACCAACATCAACACTATCCTTCTCCATAATGAACTGATACTGCACAGGACACATGGCATCAGCACCCGACCACATTGCTGCCTGGGAGGCCAGGGATGGCCTCACCATGACCAGATTTACTTCACTTGACGTTGTACACCCTGGCTGCCACAAGGTGCGCCAGGTTGGCACCACGCGAACGATACCTGCATCTGCGCACAGAGGCCACACTCCAGGACATAGTCGACGTATTTACTGAGGCGTACGAAAGCATGTGCATTACACTAAACATCCGTAAGACAAAGATCCTCCACCAGCCTGTCCTCACCGCACAGCACTGCCTCCCAGTCATCAAGATCCACGGCGTGGCCCTGGACACCGTGGACCACTTTCCATATCTCGGGAGCCTCCTATCAACAAGGGCAGGCATCGACGACGAAATTCAACACCGCCTCCAATGCACCAGTGCACCTGAGGAAAAGTGTGTTTGAAGACCAGGCCCTCAAAACTACCACCAAGCTCATGGTCTAAAGGGCTGTAGTAATACCTACCCTCCTGTATGGCTCAGAGACATGGACCATGTACAGTAGACACGTCATGTCGCTGGAGAAATACCACCAACGATGTCTCCGCAAGATCCTACAAATTCCCTGGGAGGACAGACGCACCAACATCAGCGTCCTCATCCAGGCTAACATCCCCAGCATTGAAGCACTGACCACACTCGATCAACTCCGCTGGGCAGGCCACATAGTTCGCATGCCAGACACGAGACTCCCAAAGCAAGTGCTCTACTCGGAGCTTCTTCACGGCAAACGAGCCAAAGGTGGGCAGCGGAAACTTTACAAGGGCACCCTCAAAGCCTCCCTGATAAAGTGTGACATTCCCACTGGCACCTGGGAATCCCTGGCCAAAGACTGCCCTAAGTGGAGGAAGTGCATCCGGGAGGGCGCTGAGCACCACGAGCCTCAATGCCGAGAGCTTGCAGAAATCAAGCGCAGGCAGCGGAAAGAGCGTGCGGCAAACCAGTCCCACCCACCCCTTTCCTCAACGACTATCTGTCCCACCTGTGACAAAGTCTGTGGCTCTCGTATTGGACTGTTCAACCACCAAAGAACTCACTTCAGGAGTGGAAGCAAGTCTTCCTCGATTATGAAGGACTGCCTATGATAATGAGTTATGGATAAGGACAAGGATAGACCAGGAATAAAAGTCCCAAATTGGGGAAAAACTAACTTTGAGAAGTGATTTAGCCACAATGAACTGGAAACAGCTATTTGACAGTAAATCAGTGCCGGAACAATGGGAGTCATTCAAGGAGGAGATCCGGAGGGCTCAGGCCAAACATGTGCCCTTCAAGAAAAAGGGTGGGAATAACAATTCTAGAGCCCCTGGATGTCTAGGGATTTACAGGAAAGGATAAAGAAAAAAAGGAAAGCTTATGTCATATACCGACGGCTAAATACTGTAGAATCTCTGGAGGAATATAGAAAGTTCAGAGGTGAAAGTAAAAAGGACATTAGGAATTCTAAGAGACAGCATGAAAAATTCTTGGCAAGTAAAATCAAGGAAAAGCCAAAGACATTCTATAATATATTAAGAGCAAGAGGATAACTAAAGAAAGGGCAGGGTCTATTAGAGACCGTAAGGGTAATCTGTGTGTGGAGGCGGAAGATGTGGGTATGGTTCTTAATGAATACTTTGCTTTTCTTTTCACAAAGGGGCAATGCAGATATGCTATCGAGGATGAGTGTGAAATTCTGGATGAAAAAAACATAGCGAGGGAGGAGGTGTTAAGGGGTTTAGTAGCTTTGAAAGTGGTAAGTCCCCAGGCCTGGATGAAATGCATCCCAGACTGTTGAGTGAAGCAAAAGAAGAAATAGCAGAGGCCTTGACCATCATTTTCCCATTCTCTTTGGATTCAGGCATGGTGCCGGAGGACTGGAGGATGCTAATGTAGTACTCTCGTTTAAGAAGGGAGAAAGGGATAGGCCTAGTAATTACAAGCCTGTCAGCCTAACCTCAGTAATAAAAAAATTATTGGAAAAAATCCTGAAGCACGGATTTGTTAAGGGAAGATCATGTTTGACTAACCTGATTTAATTTTTCGAGGAGGTAACCAGGAGGGTCAATGAGGGTAGTATGTACGATGTAGTGTATATGGACTTTAGCAAAGCTTTTGATAAGGTCCCACATGGCAGACTGGTCACGAAGGGAAAAGCACATGGAATACAGAGCAAAGTGGATAGTTGGATCCAAAATTGGCTTAGAGGTAGGAAGCAAAGAGTAATGGTTGATGGATGTTTTTGTGACTGGAAGGATGTTTCCAGTGGGGTTCCGCAGGGCTCAGTACTAGGTCCCTCGTTTTTTGTGGCATACACATCAATGATCTAGATTTGAATGTAGAGGGTATGATTAAGAAGTTTGCAGATGATACTAAAATTGGCTGTGTGGTTGATAATGAAGAGGAAAGTCATGGGCTGCAGGAGGATATCAATCTACTGGTCAGGTGGGCAGAGCAATGGCAAATGGAATTTAATTCGGAGAAGTGTGAGGTGATGCACTTGGGGAGGACTGATAAGAAAAAGGGTATACACATTAAATGGTAGGCCACTAAGAAGTGTAGATGAACAAAGGGACCTTGGAGTGCTTGTCCTCAGATCCCTGAAAATAGGCCAGGTGGATAAGGTGGCTAAGAAGGCATACAGAATGCTTGCCTTTATTGGCCGAGGTATAGAATACAAGAGCAGGGAGGTTATGCTTAAATTGTGTAATACACTAGTTAGGCCACTTTTGGAATACTGTGTGCAGTTCTGGTCGCCATATTATAGGAAGGACATGATTACACTGGAGAGGGTGCAGAGGAGATTTACGAGGATGCTGCCTGGAATGGAGAATCTTAACTATGAGGACAGATTGGATAGGCTGGGTTTGTTCTCATTGGAACACAGGAGTTTGAGGGGAGACCTTATTGAGGTGTATAAATTTTGAGGGGCCTGAATATAGTGGATAGCAAGGGCCTATTTCCCTTGGTGGAGGGGTCAATTACGAGGAGGCATACATTGAAGGTGATTGGTGGAAGGTTTAGAGGGGATTTGTGGGGGAAGCTTCTTCACACAGAGGGTTGTGGGGATCTGGAACTCCTGCCTGGAAAGGTGGTAAAGGCAGAAACCCTCACCACATTTAAAAGATGCTTGGATGGGCACTTGAAGTGCCGTGACCTGCACGGTTACGGACCTAGAGCTGGTATGTGGGATTAGACTGGATAACCTCTTGTTGGCTGGCACAGATACGATGGTAAATACTTTAGGGAATCTACTACAGCCCGAGTGATCTCCTGGACTAGTTTCGATCGCCTGGATGTGTCGGAGAAGAATTTTCTCAGATTTTTTTTCCACTATTGGCCAGGGTTTGTATCCGTTTTCCTGCCTCTCCCAGTAGATTGCATGGCTCCGGGTTAGGTGGAGTGTAAAATGTTGCGATACATGGGGTATTGCAGTTGCGTGGGTAACGGACTGGTTGGGCCGGATGCTCTTTACCAGTCCGTCATTGTTCATAGGTTTATATGTAAACTTCAGGGCTGCTGACCGAGGGTCATAGAAACACAAAAAATAGCAGAAGTAGGCCATTTGGTCCTTCGAGTCTGCATCTCCATTCACTATGATCGTGGCTGATCCTCTATCTCAACACCATATTCCCACTTTTTCCCCATGCCCCTTAATGACTTGTGTCTAGAAATCTCCCTCTTAAATATATTCTGTGACTTGGTCTCCAAAACTTTCTGTGGTAGAGAATTCCACAGGTTCACCACCCTCTGAGTGAAAACATTTCTCCTCATCTCGGTCCTAAATTTCCTACCCCGTATCCTGAGACTGGGACCCCTTGTTCTCGACTTCCTAGCCCCGGGGAAACATCCTCCCCGCATCCAGTATATCTAACCCCGTCAAAATGTTGTACCTTTCAATGAGATCCCCTCTCATTCTTCTAAACTCTAGTGAATACAGGCCTAGTCGACCCAATCTCTCCTCATACGACAGTCCAACCATCCCAGGAATCAGTCTGGTGAACCTTCGATGCTCTCCCTCTATGGCAAGTATATCCTTTCTTAGGTAAGGAGACCAAAACTGCACACAATACTCCAGGTGTGGTCTCACCAAGGCTCTGTATAACTGTAGTAAGACATCCTTGCTCCCGTACTCAAATCCTTGTGCAATGAAGGCCAACATACCATTTGCTTTCCTAACTGCTTGCTGCACCTGCATGTTTGCTTTCAATGACTGGTGTACAAGGACACCTAGGTCCATCTGTACATCCACACTTCCCAAGCCATCACCATTTAAATAATACTTTGTTCTTATGTTTTTTCTGCCAAAGTGGATAACTTCACATTTATCCACATTATACTGCATCTGCCATGTGTTTGCCCACTCACTCAACCTATCTAAATCACCTTGCAGCATCTTTGCATCCTCCTCACAACTCACAATCCCACCTAGTTTTGGGTCATCAGCAAACCTGGAAATATTACATTTGGTTCCCTCATCCAAATCATTTATATATATTGTGACTAGCTGGGGCCCAAGCACTGATCCCTGTGGTACCCCACTGGAAACTACCCTCCACCCTGAAAAAGACACGTTTATTCCTACTTTCTGTTTCATGTCAGTTAACCAACCTCAATCTTATGTGCTTTAATTTTACATACTAACCTCATATGTGGGACTTTATCAAAGGCCTTCTGAAAATCCAAATACACTACATCCACTGGTTCTCCCTTATCTAGTCTATCAATTACATCCTCAAAAACCTCCAGTAGGTTTGTCAAATATGATTTTCCTTTCATAAATCCATGTTGACTTTGTCTAATCTCGTTGATATTATCTAAGTGTGCTGTTATCAATCATTTACAATAGACTAGCATTTTCCCTACTACTGATGTTAGGCTGTTTTCTCAATATCCTTGGATATTCAGTTCCCAATCCTGGTCACCCTGCAACCATGTCTCTGTAACTGCAACTATATCGTATCCGTTTACATCTATTTGCGCTCTTTGTCGGCCGGCGTGGGCACGATGGGCCGAAATGACCTCCTTCTGCGCTGTAAATTTCTATGTTTCTATGTTACATTCTACAATTAAATAGGTGCAACGTCCCGAATCCGGAACTCCGAAAACCGGAATTGTCCGAAAACTAGACATTTCAGCGAGTGGCGAGGAGCGGAGGAGCGGCGGAGCGGCGGGCAGTGAGGTCAGAAATCCAGCTAAATCCAAAATCCAGCAATGATTCGGTCCCGAGGATTCCGGATTTCAGACTATTGATTTTCTTGTCTGAAATCTGGAAAAAACCCAAAACCGGCACGGACTCAGTCCCGAGGATTCTGGACATTGTACTTGTATTGTAATAGTATGGTCATTCTGTTTAAGGTTCTCTCAATATTACAATAAAATTGACACTTTAAAACAACAATGTTTTCCATCAAGTTGTGTCTCTTATAATTCCTTATAATACCTCTCTGCAGTTCAAATTTATGATATTCAACATCTGCAAAATTTTTTCTAAAAAATACCTGGTGTAATGTACAACTCATGAGTCCTTGAAAGTAATCATGTTGTTGAATACATTGTAATTAGAGGGATTACAGTACCAAGCACTGAACTGCAATTATAATCTGCCTGTCTTCATTTCTACTCTAGGATCCTATATACTTTAAACAAATTCTGGTCACAAAATCAGAAACATATTGGCATCCTTTTTTTTTAAAAAAAGGGAAAGATTCTTTAACTCTTTCCATCCTGTTTTATTCACATTACCTTTATAGAATCATAGAATGATACAGCACAGAAGGTGGCCATTCGGCCCATCGAGCTTGTGCCGGCTCTTTGGTAGAGCTATCCAAATAATCCCACGCTCCTGCTCTTTCCCCATAACCCTGTAGTTTTTTTGCTTTAATTATTTATCCAAATCTCTTTTGAATGTTACTATTGAACACCACCCTTTCAGGTAGTGCATTCCAGATCACAAAAACTCACTCAGTTTTTCCTCATGTCGCCTCTGGTTCTTTTCCGAATCACCTTAAATCTGTGTCCTCTAGGTGCTGACCCTGTTGCCACTTTAAACAGTTTCTCATTTTTTACAAAAGCATTCATAATTATGAACACCTCTATCAAATCTCCTCTTAACCTTATCTGCTCAAAGGAGATCTCCAGTCTCTCCACATAACTGAAGTTTCTCTATCCTGGTACCATTCTAATAAATTTCTTCTCCACCCACTCCAAGGCCTTGTCATTCTTTCTAAAGTGTGGCTCCCAAAATGGAACACAAAACTCCAGCTGAGGCCTCACCAGTGTTTTATAATGGTTTAGTAGAACTTCCTTGCTTTTGTACACTATTCCTCGATTAATAAAGCCAAGTATGCCATATGCTTTTTTAAACAGGTTTCTCAATTTGCCCTACCACCTTCAAATATTTGAGTACATAAAGCCCACGTTTCTCTGTTCCTGCACACCCTTTAAAATTATCCCATTTAGGTCATATTGCCTCTCCTCATTTTTCCAACCATAATGTATCACTTAACACTTCTCTGCATTAAATTTCATCTGTCATGTCATTGCCCATTTTACAGGTCTTTCTATGTCCTCCTGAAGTCTGTTACTATCCTCCTCATTAGCCAAGAATTTGCGGTGGATAAAGATGGCAAGCTATTACCCCTCTGAAACTGACCGCAACTTCAGGATTTAGCACATGCGCATCTGAATGTGGAAATGCTGAAGTTGCGGTCAGTCGTTCACTGCTCCGACATTGGCTGTGCTGAGGACCTCCCCCGCCCACTTCCCATAGCTGCCAATTAGTGAAACTATCGAAAACTAGGGCTTTTCCACGGTAATATAACATAATATAATAAATACCCCATTACATTTTAAGCCTTGTTGGAATAGGTGTAACTGGGGTTTGATCAGTGTATTGACTAGTAAACAAACGCTCTGACTCTGAAAAATTATTTTTTATAATTGTGTGAGTGTCAGATTTCTCCAGTGATAAAAATTACAATTTTTAAAAAACTTTAATAAAAAAACATTTTTTTGAAGTTTATTCATGATATTTCAGGTTATACCTTATCCCCATGTGAGAGCCCCAATCTTTGTTTTGCTCTCTGTAACAGTTTTTTAAAGTTCAGATAAAAACAGCTTCTCGTTTCCTGTCTGTGAGAATTCTACAATGTGATCGGCTGTTTAGACAGCTTGTTGACGTCACTGCAGCTCGCACTAAGGATTCCCACTACAGAGCGCTGAAATCATTGAAAGGCAGAAAGGGCAAACTTCTCGCCACAGAGATTACATCATCTCTGTGGGCAGCTTTCTTAAGGGCCAGCAGCGAAAGCCTTTGCTGCGCTGCCGACCGCAAATTAAGAGCTACTGTTTACTACATTTCTGAGTTTTGTATCATCTCCAAACTTTGAAATTATACCCAAGTCGAGGTAATTAATATATATTAAAAAGAGCAGTGGTTCTAATGCCAACCCCTGGTGAACACCATTGTGTACTTCCCTCCAGTCTGAAAAATAACCGTTCACCACTACTCTCTGCTTTCTTCCCCATAGCCAATTCTGCATCCATGCTGCTACTGTCCCTTTATTCCCTTTAATTGTGCTAACAAGTCTGTTATGTGGTACTTTGTCAAACGCCTTTTGAAAGTCCATATATACATCAACCACACTAACCTTTTAAGCCTTTAGTTAAAAAAATATAATCACACTAGCTCAATGCCCTGTTTTGATGTGAAGCATGGGCAATGCGTGTCCAATCTGTAGCCCTCAAGCACCGCCAATCAGCAACTAGAAGAAGAAGGACCCAATTTCCATAAACATCCATATTTGCATTTATAGTTCTTAATTTACTGCTTTCTTCTGTTTAATTTCATTGATCTGGAAATTTGGAATGGGCTATTGTCAGCACTCTGGTCTAATTGGTGGATAAATCCTAAATTAAAACACAAAAATCTGCAAGTAGCAGTACTTTGAATTTTATGCCAACTGATAGGGTGTATGGATTCAGACTTCATGTATAGTCCTCACGGTTGCATGGCCCATGAAGCTTGGGCATTGCTGATGTAAGGTATCAAGAGCCACTTTATGACCCTTGCCCCAGGAATATCTGTTTTCCAGGGTACCATGGGCTGGGAAAATTGGAAGGAAACCAATTTGACATAGAATTTACAGCTCAGAAACAAGCCAGTCGGCCCAATTGGTCTCTGATGGTGTTTATGCTCCACATGAACCTCCTCCCATCCTACTTCATCTCACTCTATCAGCATAACATTCTATTTGATTCTCCCTCATGTACTTCCCCTTTTGCTAGTTCTCTACCCCTTTTATTTTGTCACAGGATTTCCAGGGCTTGCAGGGGAGGCAGAGCTAGGCATGCTAATGAGACAAGCAAAGTGTTCCCAGCCTGCTACCTCGTTTTGCTGGAGGAATACTTGGGAACCACACAATAAAACATAGCACTGTGGCTTGCTCCCAGAACCTTTGGCGGGTCTGCAGAAGTCCCTGGACAGGTCAAGCACAAGTCACGAAAAGGTTTTAATTTTAATCCCCCCACCACCCCCAATGAATGTTTATGGCAAGTGGGTCCTTCTCCTTCTTGCTGCTGACCTCCAGAAGGCCTTGATCTCAAAGACATAACATTTTAAATTTCCTGTCCTTTTTACTGGTGCTTGGTGGTCCAGAGGGTGGGCTTATGCCAGGAGTTCCCTCCAGCCATGTTAAGGGCCAGGACAAGAAATAGCACCACTCCTGGGCCTAGACAGGAGCGGTGTTGTTTGGGTGTGCTGCTTCTCTCCAGCACTGGGACAAAGAGGCCCAGGAAAATCAATCCTTTGGAGTTTAAAGACATCTTTAGCTTGAGGGAGTGCTGCTATGGCACAATTTTCCTGTTATCAATAGCACTCCAAATAAAAGTTCCATCAGTACAACAGTGACTACACTCCAAAAGTACTTCACTGACTGCAAAGCAGGCATCCGGTGGTCGTGAATGGCACTATATAAATGTAAATCTTTTTTTCTTTTTCCATAATATTTGTGCATTCTTGTCAAATAGGTACCTCCTGTTCTGGCCAAATAAATATATTTAGCTAGTTCCCCGCATCTGCCAGCTTGCATCATGAATTTTGTATTGTGGCATACAAGTTACCAACTTGCTCACTGCTAGTTACGTGTGTTTTGAGAAGGTTGCCTTGGCTCATACCCTCATGTCCCATTGTGGGGGGAAAATATTTTTAACTAAAATACTTTATTTTAAACAGGTCTCTTATCATACAAATTGGCTTTCAACATGCCTATAGAGAGAATGACAGCAGATCACAAGACAAATCAGGGAGACTGGCGAACAGAGATTCCCTCTATGTAACTCCTGAGAACCAATCAATAAGTTAGAAGTGCTTCAAGTCTCATCACTGCCATCCAGTGGATAGCCATGATGCGCACTTGTTATGTGGCTATATTGTCAGATTGGCATCTGGAAATATTAGCTGGATAGTCTGTGTGTGAAATCTGGAAATCATAACTGGATGATTAGTCAATAACTCAATTATCGTTGTATCATGCGACTACCAGGATGATAGATGGCAAACTAGCTGGACCACAGTCTTTTGTTGTCTCGCAATTCCGATGTTGCTACAGTCCTTTTGATCATTCGTGCTTTCACAAGAAATTTTTAATTTTCATTTACAGCAAAAAGGCATTTTCCATAATCAAACTGCATCTCCTATGATCTGAAATTTATACTGTCATGCATGTGTGAATGTGATAACATTCCTCGGGACTAACAAGTACCCTCTAATGCACCAGAGATGATATGGAATGCCTAACAGATTCTCTTGTCCACTCCAAAAGATAGTAAATATCATGCTGCCAAACTGTTGCATTCAGGCTAAAACTGACAGTGAAATTTAGTTGCAAGTAAAACAATTGCACCGAAACAAAAAAGCACACAAGATAGTGAATACAATCTGATAACTTGCAAAGCCTTTCGGAAAAAAACAATCCTTCATAGATTTCTCAATTCTTGCACATGGGTATGCACTTTGAGATGTCCTAAGAGATGTATAAGGCATTAAAATACAAGTTCTTTATTCTCTTTCTATTTCTGTACATCAGAGGCTGACTGTGAAATATAGAAACTGAAATGGAGTTGAAAGCTGAATGTGAACACTAATTTGAAGATGACCAATTATAGCAGTCCTTCTTTGCCTTTCATGTTACAGGTGATAAACTAGATTAGATTTTACAAATTTGTGCTCCCATTACAGAGCCTCACATGCTATGGATACATACTGGGAATTCAAGCATGGAAGTTTGCAGGCCAAGCAGGATTGTCCCTGCCTTCATTTTAATTTGTGCTGAGCTACACTTCAAATCCTGATCCCTGATGATGAAGTGCTGCTTCATGACTTCCCCCTTCTGCTACATTCTCTGAATTTAGATTTTTTTTTGTTACACATTAAAGCATAGTGGCCCACCATATTTGGTAAATTATACTTTTCCCTCTAGGAGCCAAGACAACTGTGTATTAGAGGTTTTCTTGTTTTCCTTGTTCTTCATCATGATGATGTTCAAAGTCGGTTTGTGCACTTACGCCACTTTTCATCCTTGAATTTTAGATCTAAGAACCTAAGGGGTGGAGACAGTAATGCGACTATAGAGTGTACCTCTCATGTGGAAAAATACCTTTTCTTGTGAAAATATTAATGTCCCCATAGTGGATGGTGGCAAGTAGGTACTTCACCACTTCCCCCCCATCCCCCAGCCCCTCTCATCATCCATTTTAACCTGTAGAAATCTTTGGGGCAGTATAGCTTTAAATTTCAAGGCCAAGCCTTCAATGCTGCACGTCTTGAATATTCTGTACATGACGTGTGCCATAGCCCATACTGGAACTTTAAAATCTGAAAAAACAAATAATCATTTTACAAAAGCTAAGCAACTACATCAAGTATGTTCAAATCTTGAATTAGAATGACAGACAACAAACCGAATGGATCACACACACACACAAACACAACTTAACAACCAGGTTCTACAATTCAAGTGTGACATTCAGTCAGACCTTTAAATTTGAGGAACTATAAATTACTTTGCTGTTTTACCTGCTCCCAGACATTACTTTTTAATTACTCAAATAACGTATTTCAATTCCTTGTTAAATTGTTAGGGATGACATCAAAAATTGGACCTGTACCAACAACATTTGTTTAAGTCCAGTAAAAATGATTAGTCTCCGTCTCAACAGTGCTTTAAATCATGGGTGCAAAAACTCGGAGGCGCCTCAAAACGGCAAGACAATCCTCGGTTATTGACGCCAATTCAATTATGTTTTCCTTCCCATTGCATTCAGACACCCACTTTTGGAACAAACTGAAGACACAATGGCCCAACATAGTCTGAATGAACAACAGTGCTCAGACAAGTAAGTTTAGGTTAACAAGTAACTTTAAAAGGAACACACGCCACTGGGTGCGTGCAGTCCCGGCGAGCTTTAAAGAAAAAATAACGTGTCAGTCACATCCTTCCCAATGCAAACTTTCTCTCTCTCTGCAGAAGTTCACGACCATGAAACTCACCCTCACTGCCGCACTGCTTGCCATTATTCGCTCCCATCCTCCAGACTTCATACTATATCATCCCACGGCACCGCACCATCCACAATTCCAGACAGAGGGAAAAGAAAACAAGCAACGGGGCTCCAGCGGTGGGGCAAGCCCACTTTCCCAGTTGGCAACGGTCGACTTCCAGACTCGGAAGAAAAAGAACTCAAATTATAATCCACAGGCGCTCGGCGTTTCTTTCTCCTGAAATGTATCTTCCTCTTTAAATCCAGAGAGATCCTGAAGAATTCAGGGGGCGGTTGCCTGCGGTACATTGATAGCGGGCGGGCGGGGCGGGCGGAGCGGGCGGCGCTGGACCGAGCCCGAGCCCGAGCTTCCAGAGCCGCAGCAAGCGGAACGCGTCTGTCACTCGGCAACCCGCCCGGGGGGCCGGCACCGCCCAGCTGTCAATCACCCCGCCCGGGGGGCACGCCGGCACCGCCCAGCTGTCAATCACCCCGCCCGGGGGGCACGCCGGCACCGCCCAGCTGTCAATCACCCCGCCCGGGGGGGGCCGGCACCGCCCAGCTGTCAATCACCCCGCCCGGGGGGCGCCGGCACCGCCCAGCTGTCAATCACCCCGCCCGGGGGTGGCCGGCACCGCCCAGCTGTCAATCACCCCGCCCGGGGGGCGCCGGCACCGCCCAGCTGTCAATCACCCCGCCCGGGGGGCGCCGGCACCGCCCAGCTGTCAATCACCCCGCCCGGGGGGCGCCGGCACCGCCCAGCTGTCAATCACCCCGCCCGGGGGGCGCGCCGGCACCGCCCAGCTGTCAATCACCCCGCCCGGGGGGCACGCCGGCACCGCCCAGCTGTCAATCACCCCGCCCGGGGGGCACGCCGGCACCGCCCAGCTGTCAATCACCCCGCCCGGGGGGCGCGCCGGCACCGCCCAGCTGTCAATCACCCCGCCCGGGGGGCGCCGGCACCGCCCAGCTGTCAATCACCCCGCCCGGGGGGGAGCGCCGGCACCGCCCAGCTGTCAATCACCCCGCCCGGGGGGGCCGGCACCGCCCAGCTGTCAATCACCCCGCCCGGGGGGGGGGGGCCGGCACCGCCCAGCTGTCAATCACCCCGCCCGGGGGGCGCCGGCACCGCCCAGCTGTCAATCACCCCGCCCGGGGGGGCCGGCACCGCCCAGCTGTCAATCACCCCGCCCGGGGGGGGGGGCACGCCGGCACCGCCCAGCTGTCAATCACCCCGCCCGGGGGCGCGCCGGCACCGCCCAGCTGTCAATCACCCCGCCCGGGGGGGGGGGCCGGCACCGCCCAGCTGTCAATCACCCCGCCCGGGGGGGGGGGGCCGGCACCGCCCAGCTGTCAATCACCCCGCCCGGGGGGGGGGGGGTCGGCACCGCCCAGCTGTCAATCACCCCGCCCGGGGGGGGGGGGCCGGCACCGCCCAGCTGTCAATCACCCCGCCCGGGGGGCGCGAGTAAAAGGAAAAGGAGCTCTTCCCGCCCCTTAAAGGAAACCCCTTTGCTCCAATCGTTACCGCGGGTGGGGGGAATGATATTTTAAAAATCTTACTGTTCTCATCATTCTCCTTCGGAAGTGTGCGAGCGGAGATTTCTTCAAGGGTGCGTGCACAAAACAAATGTACGTACCTAATTATAGTCCATGGATGGAAATTATATATGGCACTGACTGGGGTGGACAGAGGATGGACGTGAGGTCAGGGTGCTATCTTTTTAAACTATTAATAGGAATTGCAACTTTTACAGTTATTAACTACAATGGACCCATGATTTCCCACTAATCACAGCGGGAAAGCCCGAATATATGGAGTGCCTCGGCTTATTTCCATGGAGGTAAGGGAAAGTTGTTACATATGTGGATCCCATAATCCCTTGGGAGCACAGGTATTTAAGGAGGCCTCACAGGTTGGAGGGGCACTCTGGAGACCTGCAATAAAAGACTAAGGTCACACTTTACTTTGAGCTCACAGTGTTCAGTCTGACTCTTTCTCCATACACTACAACTGGCGACGAGACACAGATAGCGAACCCAAAGATGCAGAGAACAGTGGGCATCCTGGAGAAATTTTTGGAGGGAGATGATTGGGAAACTTTTGTGGAGCGACTCGACCAATACTTCGTGGCCAATGAGCTAGTTGGGGAAGAGAACGCTGCCAAACGAAGGGCGATCCTCCTCACCGTCTGTGGGGCACCAACGTATGGCCTCATGAAGAATCTGCTCACTCCAGCGAAACCCACGGAGAAATCATACGACGATTTGTGCACACTGGTCCGAGAGCATTTGAACCCGAACGAAAGCGTTCTGATGGCGAGGTACCAGTTCTACACCTACAAAAGGTCTGAAGGCCAGGAAGTGGCGAGTTATGTCGTCGAGCTAAGACGCCTTGCAGGACATTGCAAATTTGAAGGACATTTGGAGCACATGCTCAGAGACTTTTTCGTACTTGGCATTGGCCACGAAACTATACTTCGCAAACTTTTGACTTAGAGACCCCAACCTTGAGTAAGGCCTTAGCAACAGCCTAGGCGTTCATTGCCACCAGTGACAATACGAAGCAAATCTCTCAGTACACAAGTGCTGCTTACAAGTACTGTAAACAAAGTGATGTTGTTTTCGAATACAGGGCAGGTCACACATACCTGCAGCTGCACATCCGCAGATGACTCAGAGTCGACCATGAATGCAAATCCATTGGCGCTACGGGCGTGATCATCGTTTCCATTCATGCCGATTCAAAGAGTACGTTTGCAAGGGCTGTGGAACAATGGGACACCTCCAACGAGTGTGCAGACGAGCTGCAAACCCTGTTAAACCTGCAAACCACCATGTTGCAGAGGAGGATAGATCCATGGAGGATCATGACGAACCAGAGCCTCAGATAGAGGAGGCAGAGGTACATGTGATGCACACATTCACCATGAATTGTCCCCCGATAATGCTGAATGTTGAACTAAATGGACTTCCGGTGTCAATGGAGCTGGACACAGGCGCGAGCCAGTCCACCATGGGCAAAAAGACTTTCGAAAGGTTGTGGTGCAGCAAGGCCTCAAGGCCAGTCTTAACTTCAGTTCGCACGAAACTAAGAACTTACACTAAAGAACTGATTCCTGTAATCGGCAGTGCTACCGTAAAGGTCTCCTACGATGGAACGGTGCACAAGCTACCACTCTGGGTGGTACCGGGCGATGGTCCCATGCTGCTCGGCAGGACCTGGCTGGGAAAGATACGCTGGCACTGGGACGACGTCCGAGCGCTATCGTCCACTGACGACACTTCGTGTGCCCAGGAATAAACAAATTTCCTTCGCTGTTCGAACCAGGCATCAGGAAATTCCAAGGAGCAAAAGTGCAGATCCACCTAATTCCAGGGACGTGACCCATCCATCACAAGGCGAGAGCAGTACGGTACATGATGAGAGAAAGGGTAGAGATCGAACTAGACTGGCTGCAAAGAGAGGGCATCATTTCACCGATCGAGTTCAGCAAGTGGGCCAGTCCTATTGTCCCAGTCCTCAAGGGAGACGGCACAGTCAGAATCTGTGGCGATTACAAAGTAACTATCAATCGTTTCTCCCTGCAGGACCAATACCCACTACCAAAGACCGACAACCTCTTTGCAACGCTGGCGGGAGGAAAGACGTTCACGAAGCTGGATCTGACTTCAACCTACATGACGCAGGAACTGGAGGAATCATCGAAGGCCCTCACCTGCATCAACACGCACAAAGGTCTTTTTGTTTATAACAGATGCTGGTTTGGAATCCGATCAGCGGCGGCGATATTCCAGAGAAACATGGAAAGTTTACTGAAGTCGGTCCCGCACACCGTGGTCTTCCAGGACGACATCTTGGTCACAGGTCGGAACATAGTCGAGAACCTGCAGAATCTGGAGGAGGTTCTTAGTCGACTCAACTGCGTGGGGCTCTCGAGTTAAAACACTCGAAGTGCGTTTTCCTGGCACCTCAAGTGGAGTTCTTGGGAAGGAGGATTGCGGCGGATGGCATCAGGCCCACCAACGTGAAGACGGAGGCATCGAGAATGCACCGAGACCACAGAACGTGATGGAGCTGCGGTCGATTCTGGGACTCTTGAACTACTTTGGTAACTTCTTACTGGGTCTCAGCACACTGCTGGAACCACTACATGTCTTACTACAAAAAGGGGCTGAATGGGTTTGGGACAAAAGCCAAGAAAATGCCTTTGTAAAAGCGAGAAAATTGTTATGCTCAAACAAATGGCTTGTGTTGTATGATCCATGTAAGCGTTTGGTACTAGCATCATCATATGGCGTCGGGTGTGTACTGCAACAAACTAATGATTTCGGAAAACTGCAAATGGTTGCTTATGCATCCAGGAGTCTGTCTAAGGCTGAGAGAGTCTACAGCATGATTGAAAAAGAAGCGTTAGCGTGTGTCTATGGGGTAAAGAAAATTGCATCAATACCTGTTTGGGCTAAAATTCGAATTGGAAACTGACCATAAGCCACTTTTATCCCTGTTCTCCAAGAGTAGTGATAAATACCAACACATCAGCCCGCATCCAGAGATGGGCGCTCACGTTGTCCACATACAACTGCGCCATCAGCCACAGACCAGGCAGAGAAAACTGTGCCGATGCACTCAGTAGGCTGCCATTGCCCACCACGGGGGTTGAAATGGCGCAGCCCACAGATCTAGCCATGGTTATGGAAGCATTTGAGAGTGATCAATCACCCGTCACTGCCCGGCAGATCAAAACCTGGACAAACCAGGACCCCTTATTATCTCTAGTCAAAAGCTGTGTATTTCACGTGTCCAGTGTCCCAGTGGAAATGCAGGAAGAGATAAAGCCGTTCCAGCGGCGCAAAGTTGAAATCTCTATACAGGCAGACTGCCTTCTGTGGAGCAATCGCGTAGTGGTCCCCAAGAAGGGCAGACACCTTCATCAATGACCTCCACAGTACCCACCCAGGCATCATAATGATGAAAGCGATAGCCAGATCCCACGTGTGGTGGCCCAGTATCGATGCGGACTTAGAGTCCTGTGTTCACAGATGTAATACATGCTTGCAGTTAAGCAATGTACCCAAGGAGGCGCCGCTAAGTTTATGGTCTTGGCACTCCAAACTGTGGTCTAGGGTACATGTCGACTATGCAGGCCCGTTCTTGGGTAAAATGTTCCTTGTGGTTGTAGACACGTACTCCAAGTGGATTGAATGTGAGATAATGTCGGCTAGCACATCCACTGCCACGACTGAAAGCCTGCGGGCCATGTTTGCCACTCACGGCTTACCCAATGTCCTGATGAGCGACAACGGGCCATGTTTTACCAGTGCTGAGTTCAAAGAATTCATGATCCGTAACGGGATCAAACATGTCACATCTGCCCCGTTTAAACCAGTGTCCAATGATCAGGCAGAGAGAGCAGTGCAAACTATCAAGCAAGGCTTGAAGAAGGTAACTGAAGGCTCACTGCAGAATCGCCTATCCCGAGTCCTGCTTAGCTACCGCACTAGACCCCACTCACTCACTGGAATCCCACCTGCTGAACTGCTCATGAAAAGAGCACTTAAGACAAGGCTCTCGTTAGTTCACCCTGACCTACATGAACAGGTAACGAGCATGCGGCTTCAACAAAGTGCATACCATGATAGCGCAAATGTGTCATGCGAGAGTGAAATGATCATGGCCAGATCAGCCATGATCTTGTTGAATGGTGGAGCAGGCTCGAGGGGCTAGATGGCCTACTCCTGTTCCTAATTCTTATGTTCTTATGTTCTTATGAAATCAATGATCCTGTATTTGTATTAAATTATGGACAAGGTCCCAACTGGCTTCCCGGCACTGTTGTGGCCAAAGAGGGGAGCAGGGTGTTTCGGGTCAAACTTTCAAATGGACTCATTCACCGGAAACACTTGGACCAAATCAAACTCAGATTCACAGACTATCCTGAGCAACCCATCTTGGACCCTACCTTTTTTGAGCCCCCAATGTCATGTATGCAACCTTCACTGTAACCTTCATGTAACTGTAACCTTCATGCAACCACACTGTGCACTGTATATATGTCCTGGAAATGCACACCTTGACCACAGGGGGGTGAACTTGTGGGAGACACTCCTTACCTGGGCACTCAGGTATTTAAAGGGAGGTCCCACGCAGGGTCATCACTTCTTGGTCCTGGGAATAAAGGAAGGTCACACAGTGACCGTGTCTGCAATACATGCCTCGTGTGATTCAGTAGCAAGGTGCAGGGACACTACATTTGGCGACGAGAAACGGGAATCACCGAACCACGAGGATGGCCACCGGTAGCACAGAGGAACGTTACTGTGTGGGTGAGGACTGGGACGACTTCATTGAGAGACTCCAGCAGAGTTTCGTCACGAAGGACTGGCTGGGAGCGGCAGCGGCTGACAAGCGGAGGGCGCATCTACTGACCAGCGGCAGACCAAAGATATATGCGCTGATGAAAGACCTACTCGCACCCGAGAAGCCAGCGGACAAGTCCTTCGAAGAGCTCAGCCAGCTGATCAGTGAGCATCTCAAACCGGCGAGTAGTGTACGCATGGCCCGGCACCGGTTCTACCCTCACCGGCGTCGGGAGGGACAAAACGTCTCTGACTTCGTGGCGGACCTGCGGCACTTGGCCAGTCTCTGTAAGTTCACAGACGCCTGCAGGGGGGAGATGTTACGGGATTTCTTCATTGAAGGCATTAGTCATGCCGGGATTTTCAGGAAACTCATAGAGACCAAGGACTTGACTTTAGAAAGGGCGGTGTTGATAGCTCAGACCTTCATGGCAGGGGAAGAGGAGACCAAACTAATTTACGCGCGCAGTTCTGGTTCCAACGTGGCGATGGACCAGGGAGTTAACATTGTGAACGCAGCTCAGGACCCCACAGGCAGGCAAGGGCATTTCGAAACCAGCCAGGTAGCAACAGATGCTAGAGTAGGCCCGCAACAGGGACAATGGAAAGGGGATCGGCAATTCACACCATCTCGAGGAACAATGCGTCCCGTGATGGGACCATTGACACCCACCATCAGAGCGCTTAGTTACAACCAAAGAGACAATCGGAGAGGAATGCCTGGTAACAGCCCTTTTGTTAACAACAACCTCAGCTCATACTGGAGGTGGGGGGGTAGACATACTGCGAAAAGCTGCAGGTACCTGCAATTTATCTGTAGGAATTG
This sequence comes from Pristiophorus japonicus, assembly GCF_044704955.1. Classification (NCBI taxonomy): domain Eukaryota; kingdom Metazoa; phylum Chordata; class Chondrichthyes; family Pristiophoridae; genus Pristiophorus; species Pristiophorus japonicus. The sequence goes on from NC_091981.1 coordinate 75,354,375, forward strand.
CAACATCAGTGGACACTTGGCCAGAATGTGCAGGAAGGCTGTAGCGAGGCTAATCTACGAGACAGAGGAACCAGACGAGGGGCCTGCAATGCAGGATGATGCTTGGGGTAAAGCCATGGATGCTGAAGTTCAGCGGGTTCATGTGGCTGACGTCCACAGCTCATATACCAAAACGCCACCCATAATGATGAAAGTTTTATTGAATGGCATCCCGGTGCGCATGGAGCTGGACACAGAAGCCAGCCAGTCCCTTATGAGCTCCCAACAATTTGAGAGACTATGGCCACACAGAGCTAGCAGGCCAAAACTGGAACGCATTGACACGCAGCTACGGACGTACACCAAAGAGATCATCCCAGTGCTAGGCAGTGCAAACTTGGTGGTCACACACAATGGGTCAGAGAATGGCTGCCACTCTGGATCGTCCCGGGAAACGGCCCCGCACTTTTGAGGAGGAGCTGGCTAGCCGAGATGTACTGGAAATGGAGCGATGTGCACGCCATTTCATCTGTGGAGCGAAGCTCATGCTCACAGGTCCTGCAGAAATTCAGGACACTGTTTCAACCAGGTGTCGGGACTTTCAAGGGCATCAAAGTTGTGATACGCATCACCCCGGATGCCAGACCAGTGCACCATAAAGCCAGAGCGGTGCCGTATGTGATGCGTGAGAAAATTGAAAGTGAACTGGACAGGCTGCTCAGAGAGGGCATAATCTTGGCAGTTGAATTCAGTGACTGGTCAAGTCCCATCGTTCCTGTTCTCAAAGCGGATGGCTCGGTCAGGATTTGTGGCGACTACAAGGCCACCATCAACTGAGTGACACTGCAGGACCAATACCCGCTTCTGAGAGCGGAGGACCTCTTTGCCACGCTGGCAGGTGGCAAGCTGTTCACCAAATTGGACTTCACTTCGGCCGACATGACTCAGGAACTGGCTGAAGAATCCAAGCTTCTGACCACTATCACAACGCACAAGGGATTATTTATCTACAACAGGTGTCCGTTTGGCATCCGTTCGGCGGCCGATATCTTCCAGAGGAACATGGAAAGCTTGCTTAAATCCATTCCTGGAACAATCGTATTCCAAGACGACATCCTAATAACAGGTCGAGACACCGAGGAACACCTCCAAAACCTGGGGGAGGTGCTACGCCGACTGGACCGGGTAGGTTTGCGGTTGAAAAAGCCCAAGTGTGTGTTTTTGGCCCCAGAAGTCAAGTTTTTGGGCAAGAGAATTGCCGCAGACGGGATTTGGCCCACCGAAGCTAAAACGGAGGCGATCCGCCGGGTGCCCAGGCCCGGCAACACATCGAAGTTGCGATTATTTCTGGGACTTCTGAACTATTTTGGGAACTTTCTGCCGAACTTAAGCACATTGTTGGAGCCGTTACACGTGCTCTTGTTTAAAGATTGTGAATGATTTTGGGGGGATGATCAAGAACAGGCATTCAATAGAGCGCGAAACCTCCTTTGTTCTAACAAGCTGTTGACCTTGTACGAACCCTGTAAAAAAACTCGTTTTGACATGTGATGCATCATCCTATGGGGTTGGGTGCGTGTTGCAGCAGAGTAATGATGATGGCCGACTCCAACCTGTGGCTTATGCTTCCAGGTCGCTCTCCCAGGCAGAGCGTGGGTACGGCATGGTCGAAAAGGAAGCACTCGCTTGTGTTTACAGGGTGAAAAAGATGCACCAATACTTTTTTGATGGCGGTTTGAGCTAGTAACGGACCACAAGCCATTAATATCCCTGTTGTCCGACAGCAAGGTTGTCAATGCCAATGCGTCAGCTCGCATACAGCGATAGGCTCTCACGCTGGCTGCTTATGACTACACCATACGGCACCGGCCAGGCACGGAGAATTGCGCTGACGCGCTCAGCTGGCTCCCACTGGCCACCACTGAGGGGGCGTCGGAGCAAAGCGCTGAGATGGTCATGGCTGTTGAGGTTTTTGACACCGCAGTCTCCCCCATCACAGCCCGCCAGATCAAAATCTGGACCAACAGAGACCCCCTCCTGTCCATGATAAAGAAATGTGTCCTGACTGGGGATTGGGTGCCCGCACACGGGGCGTGCCCCGAGGAGGTCAGACCGTTTCAGAGGCGGATGGATGAGCTCTCCATCCAAGCCAACTGCCTGCTATGGGGCAGCCGGGTAGTCATGCCCCAGAAAGGAAGGGAAGCATTCATCAGGGAACTCCACAGCGAGCACCCTGGCATCGTGCTAATGAAGGCCATTGCCCAGTCACATGTATGGTGGCCGGGAATTGACTCAGACCTGAAACACTGGATTCGCAGGTGCACGACGTGTGCCCACCAGGCCATGGTCACGCGTTCACGTAGACTACGCGGGCTTGTTCATGAGAAAAATGTTCCTGATTGTTGTCGATGCATACTCGAAGTGGATCAAGTGCATCATATTAAACTCGTGCAGATATCCATCACAGTGGAGAGTCTGCGCACGGTTTTCGCGACCCACGCTTGCCAGACATTCTGGTCAGCGACAATGGCCCGTGCTTCACCAGCCATGAATTCCAGGAGTTTATGTCAGGTAATGGCATCAAACACGTCCGGTCAGCGCCGTTCAAGCCAGCCAGGTGGAACGGGCGGTCCAAGTCATAAAACAGGGCATGCTCCGTATCCAAGGACCCTCCCTTCAGCACCGCCTATCGTGCCTCCTGCTGGCCTACAGGTCCCGCCCGCATTCGCCAGCGGAACTACTCATGAAACGCACGCTTAAAACGCGGCTGTCCCTCATTCACCCAGTCCTGGCAGACATTGTTGAGGGCAAGCGCCAGTCCCAAACCAAGTGCCATGAGCGAAACGCAAGGGGGAGGTGTATAGAAATTGATGACCCGGTATTTGTTCTTCACCATGCTTTGGGACCCAAGTAGCTTGAGGGCACCTTAATTGGCAAAGAGGGGAATAGGGTCATAGTGGTCAGACTCAACAATGGGCAGATATGCTGAAAACACTTGGACCAAGTAAAGAAAAGGTTCAGCATAGACACTGAGGAACCTGAGGAAGAGCATGAGATGTTACCTACACCACTGCCAGTGGACGAGCAACAAGGACATTCAGCAACATGCACAGTCCCTGTGGCCAGCCCGGACAGGCCAGAATCACCTCAGGTGACAGAGATGCATGCCAAAGCTCAGCCACCAGAGCCCCAACTGCGGCGCTCCACGAGAGAGCGTCGACCACCTGAAAGACTTCACCTTTGACACAAAAAGACGTGAGGAGGGAGGTGATGTCATGTATGCAACCTTCATACAACTGTAACCTTCATGTAATTGTAACCTTCATGCAACCACACTGTACACTGTATATATGTCCTGGAAATGCACACCTTGACCACAGGGGGTAAACTTGTGGGAGACACTCCTCACCTGGGCACTCAGGTATTTAAAGGGAGGTCCCACGCAGGGTCATCACTTCTTGGTCCTGGGAATAAAGGAAGGTCATGCAGTGACCGTGTCTGCAGTACATGTCTCGTGTGATTCAGTAGCAAGGTGCAGGGACACCACACCCAGCACACACACCAGTGGCAACGGCACCATGGTTGACCACGAAGCAGAACCCATCATCCACAGCAGTCCTGCAGGGCACAACACACCAGGTTGCACAGCAGCCCAGCGAGGGCCCAACAAATGATTCAACAACACCAGCTTTCACACTGAGATGATCAACCAGGGCAAGAAGAGCCCCAAATCGACTAACATTGTAAATAGTTACACTATAGACTTTGGGGGGGAGTGTTGTTATATATGTATATGTACTCTGTACAACCACCAGAGGGCTAATCCCCTGGAGTCCCAAGGGATCACATAATTAAGGAGGCTTCACAGAGTGGAGAGGCACTCTGGAGACCTGCAATAAAAGACTAAGGCCACACTTTACTTTGAGCTCACAGTGTTCAGTCTGACTCTTTCTCAATACACAACAAAAGTATTTCAATGTAAGAGATAAGACTTTACCTTCTGACACTCAGGTTAGTTCAGCGCAAATTACTTTCCAGTAATTCGTGTCTTGTAGAATCACTTTGGCCTCTTTTCTAGTGCATTGGGTATTCCAATCTCTGAAACACTCTTGATTTAGTTGCTTCCCACAGCATGTTTTGCACCTTCTATACAATTTGACAACTCAGCGTAGTACGAATAATTGGAGAATTCAACTATCCTAATTATAGACCGGGATAGTAATAGGGTAAAGGGTAGAGAAGGGAAAGAATTTCTGAAGTGTGTTCAGGAGAACTTTCTTGATCAATACGTTTTTGCTGGGACGAGAGATGGCATTACTGGATCTGATTCTGGGAAATGAGGTCGGTCAATTGGAGCAAGTGTCAGTAGATGAACATTAAGGGAACAGTAATCAAAGGATCATAAGGTTTAGATTAGCTATGGAAAAAGATAGGGAACAATCTGGAGTAAAAGTGTTGAACTGGCGGAAATCAATTTCAATGGGATGAGAACGGATCTGGCCTGGGTAAACTGGAATCAAAGATTAGCAGGCAAAATTACAGTTGAGCTACATTCGTGTCGGGAGGCGGAGCGGGAGATCGAGTCGGCCTACAAGAGGCCCGTCAGTCCGGGGAGCAGCAGCGTCATGTCGGGAGGCGGAGCGGGAGATCGAGTCGGCCTACAAAAGGCCCATCAGTCCAGGGAGCAACATCGAGGAGGCCAGCTGGTGCAGCTGTAGCAGGGAGAGAAGGCAAAAAAGAAGTAGAAAGAAATCGAAAGGTGACATCCCAGCCAAGGGGGTAAGTGATTGGCTGGTGATTGGTAAGTAGTTTATATTTTTATTTTCTTTATCAGTAAGTAACCTTTTAGCATTGTTGTTGCCAAATTAAGTTTATCTAAGGGTTAAGTCATGGCAGGAGAGCTCGGCCACGTGTTATGCTCCTCCTGTACTATGTGGGAAGTCAGAGACGCTTCCGGTGTCTCTGACGACTTGTGTGCGGGAAGTGCATCCGCATTGCGGCACTGGAGCTGCGGGTGGACTTATTCTGGAGCATCCACGATGCTGAGAATGATGTGAATAGCACATTTAGTGAGTTGGTCTTACCGCAGGTAAAGGGTACACAGCCAGATAGGGAATGGGTGACCAATAGGAAGATAGTGCAAGGAAGGTAGTGCAGGGGTCCTCTGCGGTCATCCCCCTGAAAAACACATACACCGCTTTGGGTACTGTTGGGGGGGGGGGACGCATCAGGGGAGGGCAGCAGCAGCCAAGTTCATAGCACCGTGGGTGGCTCTGCTACACAGGAGGGCAGGAAAAAGAGTGGGAGCGCAATAGTGATAGGGGATTCAATTGTAAGGGGAATAGATAGACGTCTCTGCGGCCACAACCGAGACTCCAGGATGGTATGTTGCCTCCCTGGTGCAAGGGTCAAGGATGTCTCGGAGCGGGTGCAGGGCATTCTGAAAAGGGAGGGTGAACAGCCAGTTGTCATGGTGCATATAGGTACCAACAATATAGGTACAAAATGGGATGAGGTCCTACGAGATGTATTTAGGGAGCTAGGAGCTAAATTAAAAAGTAGGACCTCAAAAGTAGTAATCTCAGGATTGCTACCAGTGCCACGTGCTAGTCAGAGTAGGATCCGCAGGATAGCTCAGATGAATACGTGGTTTGAGGAGTGGTGCAGAAGGGAGGGATTCAATTCCTGGGACATTGGAACCGGTTCTGGGGGAGGTGAGAACAGTACAAACCGGATGGTCTGCACCTGGACAGGACCAGAACCAATGTCCTGGGGGAGTGTTTGCTAGTGCTATTGGGGAAGAGTTAAACTAATATGGCAGGGGGATGAGAACCTATGCAGGGAGACAGAGGGAAGTAGAATGAGGGCTGAAGCAAAATATAGAAAGAACATAAGAACATAAGAATTAGGAACAGGAGTAGGCCATCTAGCCCCTCGAGCCTGCTCCGCCATTCAATAAGATCATGGCTGATCTGGTCGTGGACTCAGCTCCACTTACCCGCCCTCTCCCCGTAACCCTTAATTCCTTTATTGCTTAAAAATCTATCGATCTTTGACTTGAAAACATTCAATGAGCTAGCCTCAACTGCTTCCTTGGGCAGAGAATTCCACAGATTCACAACCCTCTGGGAGAAGAAATTCCTTCTCAACTCGGTTTTAAATTGGCTCCCCTGTATTTTGAGGCTGTGCCCCCTAGTTCTAGTCTCCCCTACCAATGGAAACAACCTCTCTGCCTCTATCTTGTCTATCCCTTTCATGATTTTAAATGTTTCTATAAGATCACCCCTCATCCTTCTGAACTCCAAGGAGTAAAGATCCAGTCTACTCAATCTATCATCATAAGGTAACCCCCTCATTTCTCGAATCAGCCTAGTGAATCGTCTCTGTACCCCTTCCAAAGGTAGTATATCCTTCCTTAAGTAAGGTGACCAAAACTGCACGCAGTACTCCAGGTGCGGCCTTACCAATACCCTATACAGTTGCAGCAACACCTCCCTGCTTTTGTACTCCATCCCTTTCGCAATGAAGGCCAACATTCCATTTGCCTTCCTGATTACCTGCTGCACCTGCAAACTAACCTTTTGGGATTCATGCACAAGGACCCCCAGGTCCCTCTGCACCACAGCATGTTGTAATTTCTCCCCATTCAAATAATATTCCCTTTTACTGTTTTTTTTCCCCAAGGTGGATGACCTCACACTTTCCGACATTGTATTCCATCTGCCAAACCTTAGCCCATTTGCTTAACCTATCCAAATCTCCTTGTAGCCTCTCTGAGTCCTCTACACAACCCGCTTTCCCACTAATCTTAGTGTCATCTGCAAATTCTGTCCCCTCCTCTAGGTCATCTATGTATATTGTAAACAGTTGTGGTCCCAGCACTGATCCCTGTGGCACACCACTAACCACTGATTTCCAACCGGAAAAGGACCCATTTATCCCGACTCTCTGCTTTCTGTTCGACAGCCAATTCTCTATCCATGCTAATACATTTCCTCTGACTCCGCGTACCTTTATCTTCTGCAGTAACCTTTTGTGTGGCACCTTATCGAATGCCTTTTGGAAATCTAAATACACCACATCCATCGGTACACCTCTATCCACCATGCTCGTTATATCCTCAAAGAATTCCAGTAAGTTAGTTAAACATGATTTCCCTTTCATGAATCCATGCTGCGTCTGCTTGATTGCACTATTCCTATCCAGATGTCCCGCTATTTCTTCCTTAATGATAGTTTCAAGCATTTTCCCCACTACAGATGTTAAACTAACCGGCCTATAGTTACCTGCCTTTTGCCTGCCCCCTTTTTTAAACAGAGGCGTTACATTAGCTGCTCTCCAATCCGCTGGTACCTCCCCAGAGTGCAGAGAATTTTGGTAGATTATAACAAATGCATCTGCTATAACTTCCGCCATCTCTTTTAATACCCTGGGATGCATTTCATCAGGACCAGGGGACTTGTCTACCTTCAATCCCATTAGTCTGTCCAGCACTACCTCCCTAGTGATAGTGATCATCTCAAGGTCCTCCCTTCCTACATTCCTATAACCAGCAATTTTTGGCATGGTTTTTGTGTCTTCCACTGTGAAGACGGAAGCAAATAATTGTTTAAGGTCTTTTAAAGAAGAAAAGTAAAAGTGGAGGGCAGAGAAACCCAAGGCAAAAAGCAAAAAGGGCCACATTACAGCAAAATTCTAAAGGGACAAAGTGTGTTAGAAAGACAAGCCTGAGAGCTCTGTGCCTCAATGCGAGGAGTATTCGGAATAAGGTGGACAAATTAACTGCGCAGATAGAAGTTAACGGGTACGATGCAATTGGCATCATGGAGACATGGCACCAGGGTGACCAAGGCTGGGAACTCAACATCCAGGGCTATTCAACATTTACGAAGGATAGACGGAAAGGAAAAGGAGGCGGGGTGACATTGCTGGTTAAAGAAGAAATTAATGCAATAGTAAGGAAGGACATTAGCTTGGATGATGTGGAATCGGTATGGGTGGAGCAACGAAATACCAAAGGGCAGAAAACACTAGTGGGAGTCATATACAGACCACCAAACAGTAGTAGTGAGGTTGTGGACAACATCAAACAAGAAATTAGGGATGTGTGCAATAAAGGTACAGCAGTTATCATGGGCGACTTTAATCTACATATTGATTCGGCTGAACAAACTGGTAGCAATGGAGGAGGATTTCCTGGAGTGTATTAGGGATGGTTTTCTAGACCAATAATTCGAGGAACCAACTCGGGAGCTGGCCTTCCTAGACTGGGTGATGTGTAATGAGAAAGGACTAATTAGCAATCTTGTTGTGTGAGACCTCTTTGGGAAGAGTGACCATAACATGGTAGAATTCTTTATTAAGATGGAGAGTGACACAATTAATTCAGAAACTAGGGTCCTGAACTTAAGTAAAGGTAATTTCAATGGTTTGAGGCGTGAATTGGCTAGAATAGACTGGCAAATTATACTTAAAGGGTTGACGGTGGATAGGTAATGGCAAACATTTATAGATCACATGCATGAACTTCAGCAATTGTACATCCCTGTCTGGAGTAAAAATAAAACGGGGAAGGTGGCTCAATCGTGGCTAACAAGGGAAATTAAGGATAGTGTTAAATCCAAGGAAGAGGCATATAAATTGGCTAGAGAAAGCAGCAAACCTGAGGACTGGGAGAAATTTAGTATTCAGCAGAGGAGGACTAAGGGTTTAATTAAGAGGGGGAAAATAGAGTACGAGAAGAAGCTTGCCGGGAACATAAAAGGATGACTGCAAAAGCTTCTATAGGTATGTGAAGAGAAAAAGATTAGTGAAGACAAATGTAGGTCCCTTGCAGTCGGATTCAGGTGAATTTATAATGGGGAACAAAGAAATGGCAGACCAATTGAACAAATACTTTGGTTCGGTCTTCACAAAGGAAGACACAAATAACCTTCCGGAAGTACTAGGGGACTGAGGGTCTAGCAAGAAGGAGGAACTGAAGGAAATCCTTATTATGTGGGAAATTGTGTAAGGGAAATTGATGGGATTAAAGGCCGATAAATCCCCGGGGCCTGATAGTTTACATCCCAGAGTACTTAAGGAAGTGGCCCTAGAAATAGTGGATGCATTGGTGATCATTTTCTAACAGTCTATCGACTCTGGATCAGTTCCTATGGACTGGAGTGTAGCTAATGTAACACCACTTTTTAAAAAGGGAGGGAGAGAGAAAGCGGATAATTATAGACCAGTTAACCTGACATCAGTAGTGGGGAAAATGTTGGAATCAATTATTAAGGATGAAATAGCAGCGCATTTGGAAAGCAGTGACCGGATCGGTCCAAGTCAGTATGGATTTATGAAGGGGAAATCATGCTTGACAAATCTTCTGGAATTTTTTGAGCATGTAACTAATAGAGTGGACAATGGAGAACCAGTGGATGTGGTATATTTGGACTTTCAAAAGGCTTTTGACAAGGTCCCAGACAAGAGATTGGTGTGCAAAATCAAAGCACATGGTATTGGGGCAATATACTGATGTGGATAGAGAACTGGTTCGCAGACAGGAAACAGAGAGTCGGATAAACGGGTCCTTTTCAGAATGGCAGGCAGTGACTAGTGGAGTGCCGCAGGGCTCAGTGTTGGGACCCCAGCTCTTTACAATATACATCAATGATTTAGATGAAGGAATTGAGTGTAATATCTCCAAGTTTGCAGATGACACTAAACTGGGTGGCGGTGTGAGCTGTCAGGAGGACGCTAAGAGGCTGCAGTGTGACTTAGACAGGTTAGGTGAGTGGGCAAATGCATGGCAGATGCTGTATAATATGGATAAATGTGAGATTATCCACTTTGGTGGCAAAAACACGAAGGCAGAATATTATCTGAATGGCGGCAGATTAGGAAAAGGGGAGGTGCAACGAGACCTGGGTGTCATGGTTCATCAGTCATTGAAAGTTGGTATACAGGTACAGCAGGCGGTGAAGAAGACAAATGGTATGTTGGCCTTCATAGCTAGAGGATTTGAGTATAGGAGCAGGGAAGTCTTACTGCAGTTGTACAAGGCCTTGGTGAGGCCTCACCTTGAATATTGTGTTCAGTCTTGGTCTCCTAATCTGAGGAAGGATGTTATTGCTGTTGAGGGAGTGCAGCAAAGGTTCACCAGACTGATTACCGGGATGGCAGGACTGACATATGAGGAGAGACTGGATCAACTGGGCCTTTATACTTTAGAGTTTAGAAGGATGAGAGAGGATCTCATTGAAACATATAAGATTCTGACGGGACGGGACAGGTTAGATGCGAGTAGAATGTTCCCGATGTTGAGGATGTCCAGAACCAGGGGACATAGTCTTAGGATAAGGGGTAGGTCTTTAGGACCGAGATGAGGAGAAACTTCTTCACTCAGAGAGTTGTTAACCTGTGGAATTCCCTGCCGCAGAGATTTGTTGATGCCAGTTCATTGGATATATTCAAGAGGGAGTTAGGTATGGCCCTCACGGCTAAGGGGATCAAGGGGTATGGAGAGAAAGCAGGATGGGGTACTGTGGGAATGATCAGCCATGATCTTATTGAATGGCAGTGCAGGCTCAAAGGGCCGAATGGCCTACTCCTGCACCTATTTTCTATGTTTCTATGTTCTATTCCATAAAGGAGGAAAGGCAGGGCAACTAAAGTCTGGGTTCCTTGGATAACGAAAGAGATAGAGAATTTAATGAATCAGAAAAAGATTGCATATGACAGATGTCAGGTTGCAAATACATCTGCGAATCAAGCTATATATTAGAAAGGTCAGAGGAGAAGTGAAAAGAAAATAAGGGGCAAAGGAGAGGGTAAAAGAATAGAATGGCAGCCCAATGTAAGAGATAATCCAAAAGTCTTCTATCGGCACATAAATAGTAAAAGGGTAGTAAGAGGCGGGGGGGATTAGGGACCAAAAATGTGACCTACGCATGGAGGCAGAAGGCATGGCTGAGATACTAAATGATTACTTTGCATCTCTCTTCACCCAGGAAGAGGATGCTGCCATTGACATTGTTATGTATGTAAACCTGTAACTACCATGTCTAACCACCAGAGGGCTTATCCCCTGGAGTCCCACAATCCATTGGGAGCACCTGTATATAAAGAGGCCTCACAGACTGGAGAGGAACTCTGAGATGTGTAATAAAGGACTATGGTCACACCTTACTTTGAGCTTGCAGTATCGAGTCTGACTTCTTATCAAAGACATAAAAACTGGCGATGAGATACAGATGACGAACCCCAATGCAACAATGCAGAGAACTGTGGGCATCCTGGAGAAATTTTCGGAGGGAGATGATTGGGAAACCTTTGTGGAGCGACTTGACCAATACTTCGTGGCCAACGAGCTGGAAGGAGAAGGGAACGCTGCCAAATGAAGGGCGATCCTCCTCACCGTTTGCGGGGCACCAACGTATGAAAAACCTGCTCGCTCCAGCAAAACCCACAATGAATTGTGCACACTGGTGTGGGAGTATCTAAACCCGAAGGAAAGCGTTCTGATGGCGAGGTATCGGTTCTACACGTACAAGAGGTCTGAATGTCAGGAAGTGGCCAGCTTCATTGCCGGGCTAAGGCGCCTTGCAGGACATTGCGAATTTGAAGGACACTGAGAGCATATGCTCAGGGACTTCTTTGTACTTGGCATTGGCCATGAAGTAATACTTCGCAAACTTTTGACTGTAGAGACCCCAACCTTGAGTGAAGCCATAGCGATAGCCCAGGCGTTTATCTCCAGCAGGGACAATACCAAACAAATTTCCCAGCACACTAGTGCTGCTGCAAGTACTGTGAACAAAGTAATGTTGCTTTCGAATCGAAATATACATGGCAGGACTTACACGCCTGTAGCTGCACGTGTAGATGACTCAGAGTCCGCCATCAAAGTTGGTAAATACAAGGCAATTAACACCTTGTTGGCGCTGCGGGAGTGATCATCGATTCCATTCATGCCGCTTCAAAGAATACATTTGCAAGGGCTGTGGAACAATGGGACACCTCCAACGTATATGCAGGCGAGCTGCAAACCCTGCTAATCCTGCAAACCACCATGTTGCAGAGGAGGACTAATCTACGGTGGATCATGACAAATCAGAGCCTAAGACCGAGGAGGCAGAGGTATATGGGGTGCACACATTTCCCACAAAATGTCCCCTGATAATGCTGAAGGTTGAATTAAATGAATTCCTGGTGTCCATGGAGCTGGACATGGTGCAAACCAGTCCTTAATGAGTAAAAAGACTTTCGATAAGTTGTGGTGCAACCAGGCTTCAAGACCAATCCTGACTCCCATTCGTACCAAACTCAGAACAAAGGAACCGATTCTCATAATTGGCAGTGCTACCGTAAAGGTCTCCTTCGATGGAACAGTGCACGATTTATCACTCTGGGTGGTACTGGGCGATGGCCCCATGCTATTCGGCAGGAGCTGTCTGGGAGAGATACACTGGAACTGGGACGATGTCCGAGCGCTTTCATCCGTCGACGACACCTCATGTACCCAGGTCCTCAGCAAGCTCCCCTAGCTGCTTGAACCAGGCATAGGGAAGTTCCAAGGAGCAAAAGCGCAGATCCATTTGATTCCGGGTGCGCGACCCATCCATCACAAGGCGAGAGCGGTACCTTACTCGATGAGAGAGAGGGTGAAGATCGAGCTGGACAGGCTGCAATGAGAGGGTATCATTTCGCCGATCGAATTCAATGAGTGGACCAGTCTGATTGTTCCAGGCCTCAAGGGAGATGGCACTGTCAGAATCTGTGGTGATTACAAAGTAACTATCAATCGTTTCTCACTGCAGGATCAATGCCCACTACCAAAGGCAGACGACCTATTTGCGACACTGGCTGGAGGGAAAACGTTCATGAAGCTGGACTTGACCTCGGCCTACATGACGCAGGAGCTGGAGGAAACTTCAAAAAGCCTCACCTGCATCAACACGCACAAAGGTCTTTTCGTTTACAACAGATGCCCGTTTGGGATTCGATCGGCCGCGGCGATATTCCAGAGGAGCATGGAAAGCTTGCTGAAGTCGGTCCCGTGCACCGTGGTCTTCCAGGATGACATCTTGGTTACAGGTTGGGACACCGTCCAGCACCTGCAGAACCTAGAGGAGATTCTTAGGCGGCTTAATCGTGTGGGGCTCAGGCTAAAATGCTCGAAGTGCATTTTCCTGGCACCTGAAGTGGAGATCCTGGGGAGAAGAATCGCGGCGGACAGCATCAGGCCCACCGGCTCGAAGACAGAGGCAATCAAAAACACACCAAGACCAGAGAATGTGACGGAGCTGCAGTTGTTTCTAGGAGTCCTGAACTATTTGGTAACTTCTTACCAGGTCTTAGCACATTGTTAGAACCCCTGCACTCTTCACTGCGTAAAGAAGATGAATGGGTATGGGTTAAAAGCCAAGAAAATGACTTTGAGAAAGCTAGGAAGCTGTTATGTTCAAACAAATTGCTTGTGTTGTATGATCCATGTAAACGTTTGGTACTAGCATGTGATGCGTCGTCGTACAGGGTCGAGTGTGTATTGCAACAAGCTAATGAATTTGGGAAATTGTAGCGGTTGCTTATGCATCCAAAACGTCTGTCTAAGGCTGAGAGGGCCTACAGTATGATCAAAAAAGAAGTGTTAGCACGCGTTTATGGGGTAAAGAAAATGCATCGATATCTGTTTGGGCTCAAATTTGAATTGGAAACCGACCATAAGCCGTTTATATCGCTCCTTTCTGAATGGGCCTTCACATTGTCCACATACAACTACGCCGTCCGCCAGAAACCAGGTAAAGAAAACTGTGCTGATGCTCTCAGTAGGCTACCATTGCCCACCACCGGGGTGGAGATGGCACAGCCTGCAGATTTAGTCATGGTAATGCAAGCATTCGAGGGTGACCAATCACCTGTTACCACCCGACAGATTAGAACCTCGATGAGCCAGGACCCCTTACTGTCCTTAGTAAAAAAACTGTGCGCTCCACAGGAATTGGTCTAGTGTCGCGTTTGAGATACAGGAAGAAATAAAGCCGTACCAGTGGTGCAAAGATGAAATGTCTATACAGGCAGACTGCCTCCTATGGGGTAATCGGGTAGTTGTGCCAAAAAAGGGCAGGGCCACTTTCATTAGTGATCTTCACAGTGCCCACCCAGGCATTGTAATGATAAAAGCGATAGCCAGATCCCACGTGTGGTGGCCCGGTATCGATGCAGATTTAGAGTCCTGTGTGCATAAATGTAATATGTGTTCTCAGTTAAGCAATGCACCCAGGAAAGCGCCTCTAAGTTTATGGGTCTTGGCCCTCCAAACCGTGGTCTAGGATTCATATCGACTATGCAAGCCATTCTTGGGAAAAATGTTTTTAGTGGTTGTAGATGCGTACTCCAAGTGGATTGAATGTGAAATAATGTCGGCAAGCACATCTGCTGCCACCATTAAAAGCCTACGGGCCATATTTGCCACGCACAGCCTGCCTGATGTCCTTGTAAGTGACCATGGGCCGTGCTTTACCAGTACCAAATTCAAGGAATTCAAAACCCACAATGGGGTCAAACATGTCACATCTGCCCCGTTTAAGCCAGCATCCAATGGTCAGGCAGAACGAGTAGTTCAAACAATCAAGCAGAGCTTGAAAAGGGTAATTGAAGGCTCACTGCGGACTCGCTTATCCCGAGTCCTGCTTAGTTACTGCACAAGACCCCACTTGCTCACCGGGGCCCCTCCCGCTGAACTGCTCATGAAAAGGGCACTTAAGACAAGGCTCTCGTTAGTCCACTCTGATCTACACGAACAGGTAGAGAGCAGGCGGCTTCAACAGAATACATGTAATGATCGTGATAACACACAGCGGGCCCTGAGCAGTCCCAGCGGGACAACACACAGCGGGCCCTGAGCAGTCCCAGCGGGACAACACACAGCGGGCCCTGAGCAGTCCCAGCGGGACAACACACAGCGGGCCCTGAGCAGCCCAGCGGGACAACACACAGCGGGCCCTGAGCAGTCCCAGCGGGATAACACACAGCGGGCCCTGAGCAGCCCAGCGGGATAACACACAGCGGGCCCTGAGCAGTCCCAGCGGGACAACACACAGCGGGCCCTGAGCAATCCCAGCAGGACAACACACAGCGGGCCCTGAGCAGTCCCAGCGGGACAACACACAGCGGGCCCTGAGCAGCCCCAGCGGGATAACACACAGCGGGCCCTGAGCAGCCCCAGCGGGACAACACACAGCGGGCCCTGAGCAGCCCCAGCAGGACAACACACAGCGGGCCCTGAGCAGCCCAGCGGGACAACACACAGCGGGCCCTGAGCAGTCCCAGCGGGATAACACACAGCGGGCCCTGAGCAGCCCCAGCGGGATAACACACAGCGGGCCCTGAGCAGTCCCAGCGGGATAACACACAGCGGGCCCTGAGCAGTCCCAGCGGGATAACAAATAAACATTACCTTGCAGTTGTCAAAGGGACCCCGCGCCGGCCGAAAGGACTCCACACCTGCCCACGCCTGTCCCTGTGGTCGCACACCAGGTGTTCATTGTGCTGACAGATTCGTGGGGGGGGGAACGTGGAACCGGCTGAAGGGACTCCGGGGACGTCGAAACAGCCGAAGGGACTCCGGGCATGCGCTGAACTAGCCGAAGGGACTCCGAGGCCGGCGTTCAACCAGCCGAAGGGACTCCGGGCCGGCGCTGAACTAGCCGAAGGGAATCCGGGCCGGCGCTGAACTAGCCGAAGGGACTCCGGGCCGGCGCTGAACTAGCCGAAGGGACTCCGGGCCGGCGCTGAACTAGCCGAAGGGACTCCGGGCCGGCGCTGAACTAGCCGAAGGGACTCCGGGCCGGCGCTGAACTAGCCGAAGGGACTCCGGGACGGCGCTGAACCAGCCGAAGGGACTCCGGGCCGGTGCTGAACCAGCCGAAGGGACTCCGGGCCGGCGCTGAACTAGCCGAAGGGACTCCGGGCCGGCGCTGAACTAGCCGAAGGGACTCCGGGCCGGCGCTGAACCAGCCGAAGGGACTCCGGGCCGGCGCTGAACCAGCCGAAGGGACTCCGGGCCGGCGCTGAACCAGCCGAAGGGACTCCGGGCCGGCGCTGAACTAGCCGAAGGGACTCCGGGCCGGCGCTGAACTAGCCGAAGGGACTCCGGGCCGGCGCTGAACCAGCCGAAGGGACTCCGGGCCGGCGCTGAACCAGCCGAAGAGACTCCGGGCCGGCGTTCAACCAGCCGAAGGGACTCCGGGCCGGCGCTGAACTAGCTGAAGGGACTCCGGGCCGGCGCTGAACCAGCCGAAGGGACTCCGGGCCGGCGTTCAACCAGCCGAAGGGACTCCGGGCCGGCGTTCAACCAGCCGAAGGGACTCCGGGCCGGCGTTCAACCAGCCGAAGGGACTCCGGGCCGGCGCTGAACTAGCCGAAGGGACTCCGGGCCGGCGCTGAACCAGCCGAAGGGACTCCGGGCCGGCGCTGAACTAGCCGAAGGGACTCCGGGCCGGCGCTGAACTAGCCGAAGGGACTCCGGGCCGGCGCTGAACTAGCCGAAGGGACTCCGGGCCGGCGCTGAACTAGCCGAAGGGACTCCGGGCCGGCGCTGAACTAGCCGAAGGGACTCCGGGATGGAGCTGAACCAGCCGAAGGGACTCCGGGCCGAAGCTGAACCAGCCGAAGGGACTCCGGGCCGGCGTTCAACCAGCCGAAGGGACTCCGGGCCGGCGCTGAACTAGCTGAAGGGACTCCGGGCCGGCGCTGAACTAGCCGAAGGGACTCCGGGCCGGCGCTGAACTAGCCGAAGGGACTCCGGGCCGGCGCTGAACTAGCCGAAGGGACTCCGGGCCGGCGCTGAACTAGCCGAAGGGACTCCGGGCCGGCGCTGAACTAGCCGAAGGGACTCCGGGCCGGCGCTGAACTAGCCGAAGGGACTCCGGGCCGGCGCTGAACTAGCCGAAGGGACTCCGGGCCGGCGCTGAACTAGCCGAAGGGACTCCGGGCCGGCGCTGAACTAGCCGAAGGGACTCCGGGACGGCGCTGAACCAGCCGAAGGGACTCCGGGCCGGAGCTGAACCAGCCGAAGGGACTCCGGGCCGGCGTTCAACCAGCCGAAGGGACTCCGGGCCGGCGCTGAACTAGCCGAAGGGACTCCGGGCCGGCGCTGAACCAGCCGAAGGGACTCCGGGCCGGCGCTGAACTAGCCGAAGGGACTCCGGGCCGGCGCTGAACTAGCCGAAGGGACTCCGGGCCGGCGCTGAACTAGCCGAAGGGACTCCGGGCCGGCGCTGAACTAGCCGAAGGGACTCCGGGCCGGCGCTGAACTAGCCGAAGGGACTCCGGGCCGGCGCTGAACTAGCCGAAGGGACTCCGGGCCGGCGCTGAACCAGCCGAAGGGACTCCGGGCCGGCGCTGAACCAGCCGAAGGGTCTCCGGGCCGGCGTTCAACCAGCCGAAGGGACTCCGGGCCGGCGCTGAACTAGCCGAAGGGACTCCGGGCCGGCGCTGAACTAGCCGAAGGGACTCCGGGCCGGCGCTGAACCAGCCGAAGGGACTCCGGGCCGGCGCTGAACCAGCCGAAGGGACTCCGGGCCGGCGCTGAACTAGCTGAAGGGACTCCGGGCCGGCGCTGAACTAGCCGAAGGGACTCCGGGCCGGCGCTGAACTAGCCGAAGGGACTCCGGGCCGGCGCTGAACTAGCCGAAGGGACTCCGGGCCGGCGCTGAACCAGCCGAAGGGACTCCGGGCCGGCGCTGAACCAGCCGAAGGGTCTCCGGGCCGGCGTTCAACCAGCCGAAGGGACTCCGGGCCGGCGCTGAACTAGCCGAAGGGACTCCGGGCCGGCGCTGAACAAGCCGAAGGGACTCCGGGCCGGCGCTGAACCAGCCGAAGGGACTCCGGGCCGGCGCTGAACCAGCCGAAGGGACTCCGGGCCGGCGCTGAACCAGCCGAAGGGACTCCGGGCCGGCGTTCAACCAGCCGAAGGGACTCCGGGCCGGCGCTGAACTAGCCGAAGGGACTCCGGGCCGGCGCTGAACTAGCCGAAGGGACTCCGGGCCGGCGCTGAACTAGCCGAAGGGACTCCGGGCCGGCGCTGAACTAGCCGAAGGGACCGCGGCGGCAGCGTTCAACCCAACGTCTTAAACTCCTAACCAACTTTTAATACATTTTTGAACTTTTAATCAACTTTTAAACTTTTTAAACAATTTGGGAGGACTTTTAAAACTTACATTTTTAGATTTTTAATCAAAATACTTTTAAACATCTTAGATTTTTAACAATCTTTAGAAACTTTTTAAACTGGGGAACCTTTTATACACCTATTATTGATTTTTATCTTAGACTTTTTAACAACTCTTAGAAACTTCTTAAATAAATTGGGAATCTTTATCAAACTTTAACTTGTAAAATAACTTTGAAAGTCACCTTTCTAATGCCTGTCTCCCAACCCAGCCTCGGGCCATCTCCCACCAATGGCGCTACTCAGTGCCGAGCTTGCGGCCAACACTTTGCCGTAGGTAATTAGACTTATCGAGCTGTGCCTGGTCTCCAGTTGTCTTGGACCCTCTTGTCACTGGACCAAGACCTTGTTCAGCTCAGCCCATGTGGTTGCCGGTGTGAGCGGCCACCCCACGTTAAAAGAACTCACGCACGATCATCTTCCATTTTGAAGTTCGGAACCTGGAACGTCAGGACCCTCATGGGCAATCCCAACAGCAACAGGCCGGAACGCCGCACCGCCATAGTTGCCCGGGAACTCAGATGCTTTGACATTGACATCGCCGCCCTAAGCGAGACCCAGCTGGCAGGGAAAGGCCAGTTGAAGGAACATGATGGAGGTTACACCTTCTTCTGGAAAGGGAAACCAGAGGCAGAACGCCGCCTTCATGGAGTCGGCTTTGCCGTCAAGAATGAGCTGGTCGACCGACTCAAAGACGTTCCCTGTGGGGTTAACCAGACTCATGACTCTTCGTATTACCCTATCCCAGAACCAATGCGCCACAGTCATCAGTGCGTACGCCCCAACACGCAATGCAACGGATGAGGCTAAAGAGGGTTTTTATTTCAACCTCGAGACATCCTTGTCCCCCGTCCCCACGGGCGACAAATTGATCCTCTTGGGTGATTTTAATGCCAGTGTCGGCAAAGACACAGCCCTCTGGGGTGGCATGATTGGCAGAGAGGGGGTAGGGAAAGCCAACTCCAGCGGTACCCTACTCCTGACAAAATGTCTAGAACATGAACTTCTCATCACCAACACTCTGTTCCACCAGAGCGACAAATACAAGGCATCGTGGCAACATCCTCGCTCCAAACACTGGCACCTGCTTGACGATGCCATCGTCCAAGCCAGGGATTGCAAGGATGTGCACATCATCCGTGTCATGACAGGAGCTGACGACTTCTGGACGGACCACCGTCTAATCCGATCCATCATCAACATTAACATTGCCCCAAAGCAGAGGGGACAGCAGAAGCAGTTCCACAAAAAAGTTAATGCTGGGGCATTTAGAGACCCAGCTAAGAGTGCCCTATACAGCCAGCGCCTCACAGCCAATCTGGTGTTCCTTGATGACCCTGAGATGCTGAATGCCCATAGCGCTTGGTCTGCCCTTCAGGACTCCATAACCAGTGCCTGTGAAGAGACACTTGGTCACTCAACCAGAAAACATCAGGTCTGGTTTGATGAAAATGATCAGGAGATTGAAGAACTAATGGATCGCAAGCACAAAGTATTTCTGAGCCTCAAGCAACAGCCCAACTCGGGAGCTGCAAAACAACATTACAGACGGCTCAAGGCTCAGGTCCAACAAAAAATCCGGGACCTAAAGAGCAGGTGATGGATGGAGAAAGCACAGGCGATACAACAACTGGCCGACAGCCACAGTATGTGAGGATTCTTCGCTGCAGTCAAGGCCACCTACGGTCCAAACCCCCAAGGCACCACCCCACTCCTGGCCAAGAACAGGGAAACACTCATCAAGGACACCGAGGCTGTCAGGGCCCAATGGAAGGAGCACTTTGAAGATCTCCTCAATCGAAACTCTGCCTTTGACTCGAGTGTTCTCGACTCCATCCCGCAGCATGTGACCTCAGTGAAACCCCAACGTTGCATGAGGTAGGCAAAGCCATAAAACAGCTGAAGAATAACAAGGCTACGGGAGCGGATGAAATCCCTGCTGAGGTGCTAAATTATGGCGGAGAGGCGCTGTTGACGCGGATACATGATCTCATCTCTCTCATCTGGAGGGAGGAGAGCATGCTGGGAGATCTCAGAGATGCAGTGATTGTGATCATTTTTTAAAAAGGGGACAAGTCCGACTGCGGCAACTACAGGGGAATCTCCCTGCTATCAGCCACTGGGAAAGTTGTCGCTAGAGTTCTCCTCAATCGACTTCTCCCTGTGGCCGAGGAGCTCCTTCCGGAATCACAATAAGGATTTTGTCTCCGATGGGGTACAACAGACATGATCTTTGCAGTACGACAGTTGCAGGAAAAATGCAGGGAGTAGCGCCAGTCCTTATACATGGACTTTTTCGATCTTACAAAGGCCTTTGACACTGTCAACCGTGAGGGTCTATGGAGCATCCTCCTCCATTTCGGATGCCCCCAAAAATTTGTCAACATCCTTTGCCTGCTTCACGATGACATGCAGGCCGTGATCCTTACCAACGGATCCATTACAGACCCAATCCACGTCCGGACCGTGGTCAAACAGGGCTGCGTCATCACTCCAACCCTCTTCTTAATCTTCCTCGCCGCTATGCTCCACCTCACAATCAACAAGCTCCCCGCTGGAGTGGAACTAAACTACAGAACCAGTGGGAAGCTGTTTAACATATGCCGCCTCCCGGCCAGGTCCAAGATCACCCCAACCTTTGTTGTTGAGCTGCAGTATGCAGACGACGCCTACGTCTATGCACATTCAGAGGCTAAACTCCAGGATATAGTCAATGTATTCACTGAGGCATATGAAAGCATGGGCCGTACATTTAACAGCCATAAGACAAAGGTCCTCCACCAGCCTGTCACCGACGCACAGCACTGCCCTCCAGTCATCAAGATCCACAGCGCGGCCCTGGACAACGTGAACCATTTCCAATATCTCGGGAGCCTCTTATCAACAAAGGCAGACATTGATGCGGAGATTCAACATCGCCTGCAGTGCGCCAGTGCAGCCTTCGGCTGTCTGAGGAAAAGAGTGTTTGAAGATCAGGCCCTCACATCTACCACCAAGCTCATGGTCTACAGGGTTGTAGTAATACCCGCCCTCCTGTATGGATCTGAGGCATGGATGATGTATAGAAGGCACCTCAAGTCACTGGAGATATATCACCAACGATGTCTCCGCAAGATCCTGCAAAACCCCTGGGAGGACAGGTGCACCAACATCAGTATCCCCGACCAGGCTAATATCCCCAGTATTGAAGCACTGACCACACTCGATCAGCTTCGATGGGCAGGCCACATAGTTCACATGCCAGATACGAGACTCCCAAAGCAAATGCTTTATGCGGAGCTCCTTCATGGTAAATGAGCCAAAGGAGGACAGCGGAAACATTATAAGGACACCCTCAAAGCCTCCCTGGTAAAGTGCGACATCACCATTGACACCTGGGACACCCTGGCCGAAGACCACCCGAGGTGGAGAAAGTACATTCTGGAGGGCGTCGAGCTCTTCGAGTCCCAACGCAAAGAGCATGAAGAGGCGAAGCGCAGGTAGCAGAAGGAGCGCGTGGCAAACCAGCCCCACCGACCCCTTTCCTCGACGAATGTCTGTCCCACCTGTAACAGGGTCTGTGGCTCTCGTATCGTACTGTTCAGCCATCAAAGAACTCACTTTGGGAGTGGAAGCAAGTCTTCCTCGATTCTGAGGGACTGCCTACGATGATATTATGATCGCACAAATGTGTCACGCGAAATTGAAGTAAATGATCCTGTATTTGTGTTGAACTATGGACAAGATCCCAAGTGGATTGCTGGCACTGTTTTGGCCAAAGAAGGACGTAGGGTATTTGTTGTCAAACTCGCAAATGGACTCACCTGCAGAAAGCACTTGGATCAAACCAAACTCAGATATATGTATTATCCAGAACAACTCACCCTCCAACACACACACACTGACCCAGTGGTTGACCACGAAGCAGAATCCATCACCTGCAGCAGCCCAGCAAGACTCACCACCTCCAGCAGTCCAGCAAGGCCAGCTGCGCAGTTGCCCAGCGAAGGCCCAACAAATGACTCACCAACACCAGCATTTGCACCGAGACGATCAACCAGGGAAAGGAAGGCCCCAGATCGACTCACATTGTAAATAGTTACACTATTGACTTTTGGAAGAAGTGTTGTTATGTATGTAAACCTGTAAATACCATGTCCAACCACCAGAGGGCTTATCCCCTGGAGTCCCAAGGGATCCACAATCTCTCGGGAGCACCTGTATATAAGGAGGCCTCACAGGCTGGAGAGGCACTGTGAGATCTGTAATAAAGGACTACGGTCACACTTACTTAGAGCTTGCAGTATCTAGTCTGACTCCTTATCCAAGACATAACAGACATAGTGAAGGAGGAGGTAGTGGAGATACTTGATGGGATAAAATTTGATAAAGAGGAGGTCTTTGAAAGTCTGGCTGTACTTAAAATAAATAAATCACCAGGAGCAGATGGGATGCATCCTTGAATTCTAAAGGAATTGAAGAAGGAAATCGCGGAGGTACTGGCCACAATATTCCAATCCTCCTTGGAGACGGGGGTGGTGCCAGAGGACTGGAGAATTGCAAATGTTACACCATTATTCAAAATAGGGTGTAACAATAAACCCAGCAACGACAGGCAAGAGAGTTTAACCTCGGTAATTCAGGAAGGATAGAAAGGAAAAGGAGGTGGGGTAGCATTGCTGGTTAAAGAGGAAATTAATGCAATAGTAAGGAAGGACATTAGCTTAGATGATGTGGAATCTGTATGGGTAGAGCTGCGGAATACCAAAGTGCAGAAAATGCTAGTGGGAGTTGTGTACAGACCACCAAACAGTAGTAGTGAGGTTGGGGACAGCATCAAACAAGAAATTAGGAATGCATGCAATAAAGGTACAGCAGTTATCATGGGCGACTTTAATTTGCATATAGATTGGGCTAAATAAACTGGTAGCAATACGGTGGAGGAGGATTTCTGGGAGTGTATTAGGGATGGTTTTCAAGACCAATATGTCGAGGAACCAACTAGATGGCTGGCCATCCTAGACTGGGTGCTGTGTAATGAGAAAGGACTACTTAACAATCTTGTTGTATGAGGCCCCTTGGAGAAGAGTGACCATAATATGGTAGAATTCTTTATTAAGATGGAGAGTGACACAGTTAATTCAGAGACTAGCGTCCTGAACTTAAGGAAAGGTAACTTCGATGGTATGAGACGTGAATTGGCTAGAATGGACTGGAGAATGATACTTAAAGGGTTGACGGTGGATAGGCAATGGCAAACATTTGAAGATCACTTTGATGAACTTTAACAATTGTACTTCCCTGTCTGGAGTAAAAATAAAACGGAGAAGGTGGCTCAACAGGGAAAACAAGGGAACAAGGGAAATTAAGGATAGTGTTAAATCCAAGGAAGAGGCATATAAATTGACGAGAAAAAGCAGCAAACCTGAGGACTGGGAGAAATTTAGAATTCAGCAGAGGAGGACAAAGGGTTTAATTAGAAGGGGGAAAATAGAGTATGAGAGGAAGCTTGCTGGGAACATAAAAACTGACTGCAAAAGCTTCTATAGATATGTGAAGAGAAAAACATTAGTGAAGACAAACTTAGGTCCCTTGCAGTCAGAATCAGGTGAATTTATAATGGGTAACAAAGAAATGCTAGACCAATTGAACAAATACTTTGGTACTGTCTTCACAAAGGAAGACACAAATAACCTTCTGGAAATACTAGGGGACCGAGGGTCTAGCGAGAAAGAGGAACTGAAGGACATCCTTATTAGGTGGGAAATTGTGTTAGGGAAATTGATGGGATTGAAGGCCGATAAACCCCCAGGGCCTGAGAGTCTGCATCCCAGAGTACTTAAGAAAGTGGCCCTAGAAATAGTGGATGCATTGGTGATCATTTTCCAACAGTCTTTCGCATGTGGATCAGTTCCTATGGACTAGAGGGTAGCTAATGTAACACCATTTTTTAAAAAAGGAGGGAGAGAGAAAATGGAGAATTATAGACCGGTTAGCCTGACATCAGTAGTGGGGAAAATGTTGGAATCAATTATTAAAGATGAAATAGCAGCGTATTTGGAAAGCAGTGACAGGATCGGTCCAAGTCAGCATGCATTTATGGGTGTCATGGTTCATCAGTCATTGAGTTGGTATGCAGGTACAGCAAGCGGTGAAGAAGGCAAATGGCATGTTGGCCTTCATAGCTAGAGGATTTGAGTATAGGAGCAGGGAGGTCTTACTGCAGTTGTACACGGCCTTGGTGAGGCCTCACCTGGAATATTGTGTTCAGTTTTGGTCTCCTAATCTGAGGAAGGATGTTCTTGCTGTTGAGGAAGTGCAGCGAAGGTTCACCAGACTGAATCCGGAATGGCAGGACTGACATATGAGGAGAGACTGGATCAACAGGGCCTGCATTCACTGGAATTTTGAAGAATGAGAGGGGATCTCATAGAAACATATAAAATTCTGACGGGACTGGACAGGCTAGATGCAGGAAGAATGTTCCCGATGTTGGGGAAATCCAGAACCAGGGGTCACAGTCTAAGGATAAGGGGTAAGCCATTTAGGACCGAGATGAGGAGAAACTTTTTCACTCAGAGAGTTGTTAACCTGTGGAATTCTCTACCGCAGAGAGTTGTTGATGCCAGTTCGTTAGATATATTCAAGAGGGACTTAGATATGGCCCTTACGGCTAAAGGGCTCACCGGGTATGGAGAGAAAGCAGGAAAGGGGTATTGAGGTGAATGATAAGCCATGATCTTATTGAATGGTGGTGCAGGCTCGAAGGGCTGAATGGCCTACTCCTGCACCTTTCTATGTTTCTATGTAATGCAGAAGCTTTTAGAAACAGTAATCAAGGCAGAAATTAACAGTCACTTGGATCGGTGTGGATTAATTAAGGAAAGTCAGCACGGATTTGTTAAAGGCAAATCGTGTTTAACCAACTTGATCGAGCTTTTTGATGAGGTAACAGGGTTTGTTACACTCATAATAAATGGTCAGACTGAGTACTGTGTGTAATGAGGAAGTGTGACCTTAGCTCCTTTATTAAGATTCCAGAGTGCAGGTACCTCGTGGGTGGCCTGCTTATATACTGTGTTCCCAAGGGATGTTGGGATCCCTTGGGACTCCAACAGGTGGGCCTCTGGTGGTCAGGTGTGAAATAGGTTACAAGGGGTTAAATACATAACATCACTCCCCCGTGAAGTCAACAGTACACTTATTTACAAGGCGAGACAATCTGGGGCTTTGTGCTCCCTTGTCGATCGTCTCGTTACAAATGCTGGTGTGGGTGGGTTGATCAGTTCTTCATTGGGCTGCTGGGCAGCCGGCCTTGCCGGGCTGCTGGGGATGATGAGTTTTGTTTCGTGGTCAACTATGATGTCAGTTGCCACTTGTGTGTGTGTTGGAAGGTCAAAGTTGGTGGTGTCCTCTTCGGGTTGTTCATAGCTGTTGCTGAACCGCAATTTGATTTGGTCCAAATGTTTCCTGTGTGTTTGTCCGTTGGTCAGTTTGACCTGAAACACCCTACTTTCCTCTTTGGCTGTGACCGTGCCAGTGAGCCATTTGGGACCATGTCCATTATTGAGCACAAACATAGGATCATTAATCTCAATATCGTGTGACAAATTTGGGCGGTCATGGTACATACTTTGTTGACGCTTGCCCTCCACGTGATCATGCTATTAGGGTGGACAAGAGAGAGCCTTGTTTTAAGCGTCCTTTTCATTAGCAGCTCGGCTGGGGAATCCTGGTGAGTGAGTGGGGTCTGGTGCGGTGGCTGAGCAGCACTTGGGACAATTGGGCCTGCAGGGAGCCTTCCGACACACGTTTCAAGCTTTGCTTGATGGTCTGAACTGCCTGTTCCGCCTGGCCATTGGATGTGGGCTTGAACGGGGCAGATGTGACATGTTTGATCCTGTTGCGGGTCATGAATTCCTTGAATTCAGCACTGGTGAAGCACGGTCCATTGTCGCTGACTAGGACATCAGGCAAGCCATGCGTGGCAAACATGGCTCGTAGGCTTTCAATGGTGGCCATGGATGTTCTTACAGACATTATTGCACATTCAATCCATTTTGAGTAAATGTGCATGACAACCATAAACATTTTGCCTAGGAATGGGCCCGCATAGTCTCCATGGATCCTCGACCATGGTTTGGATGGCCATGACCGCCTCTCTGGGTGCATTGCTCAACTGAGAGCAAGTGTTGCACTGGCACACGAATGACTCTAAATCTGAGTCGATGCCAGGCCACCATATGTGAGACCTGGCTATGGCTTTCATCATTACGATGCCTGGGTGGGTGTTCTGCAGTTCGCAAATAAATGTGTCTCTGCCTTTCTTGGGCAAGACCACGCGATTGCCCCACAAAAGACACTCCGCCTGCAGGGACAACTCATCTTTGCGTCTGTGGAACGGCTTAATGGCTTCCTGCATCTCCACTGGGTCACTGGACCTGCTCCCATGGAGGACACAGTTTTTTTACCAAGGACAGTAAAGGATCCTGGCTGGTCCAGGTCCTGATCTGGCGGGCTGTAACGGGGGACTTCTCATTCTCAAATGTCTCCATGACCATGAGCAAGTCCGCCGGCTGTGCCATTTCCACCCCGGTGGTGGGCAATGGTAGACGACTGAGAGCATCTGCGCAGTTCTCTGTGCCCGGTCTGTGGCGGATTACATAGTTGTATGCCAACAGCGTGAGCGCCCATCTTTGGATGTGGGCAGAGGCATTGGTATTAATCCCTTTGCTCTCTGAGAATAGCCATATGAGTGGCTTGTGGTGAGTTTCAAGCTCGAACTTGAGACCAAATAAGTACTGGTGCATTTTTTTTTACCTGTAAACGCACACCAGAGCCTCTTTTGCTGTAGGCGCTTTCGGACTTGGACAAACTCCTGGATGCATACACAACCGGTTGCAAAATCCCCGATTCATTAGCCTGGTGTAACACACACCCGGCCTCGTATGACGACGCATCGTTTACATGGGTTATACAGGATAAGCAGTTTGTTAGAACACAATAAATTTCTGACTTTCTTAAAGGCAGCCTCTTGTGAATTCCTGCATAGCCAGTCATCCCCCATGCGCAGTTGCGCATGTACGGGTTCTAGCAGGGTGCTTAACCCAGATAGGAAATTACCGAAATAGTTAGAGTCCCAGAAACGACAGCAGCTCCATCACGTTCTGTGGTCGCAGCGCGTTCTTGATGGCCTCTGTCTTGGCGTCGGTGTGTCTGATGCCGTCTGCTGCGATTCTTCTTCCCAAGAACTCGCCATCCTGTGCCAGGAAAACACACTTCGAGCATTTCAACCTGAGCCCCACGCGATCCAACCGACTAAGAATCTCCTCCAAGTGCTCCATTGTGTCCAGACCTGTAACCAGTATGTCGTCCTGGAAGACCACTGTGCAAGGAACCGACTTTAGCAGGCTTTCCATGTTCCGCTGGAAGATTGCCGCGGCCGACCGAATCCGGAACGGACACCGGTTGTAGATAAACAGACCTTTGTGCGTGTTGATGCAGGTGAGGCCTTTCGAAGACTCCTCCAGCTCCTGCGTCATGTAGGCCGAGGTCAGGTCCAGCTTGGTGAACGTCTTCCCTCCAGCCAGGGTCGCAAATAGGTCGTCTGCCTTGGGTAGCGGTACTTGTCCTGCAGCGAGAAACGGTTAATCGTTACTTTATAGTCCCCACAATGTGAGCATCTGTATATGTCCCACCCAGCAGAAAGACACCCTCTCCAAGAAGTTATATTTTCATCTTTGCAGAGGAAGGTGGCACACAACAAAAGGTAGCCTCCGGAATGGTCCAGGCATCGGAAACACTGTTTCTTGAGTACCGGAATAATCGGACTGGCCCAGTCGTTGAATTCTACCGGAGCGATGATGCCTTCACGTTGCAGCCTGTCCAATTCGATTTCTACTTTTTCACGCATCATGTACAGTATTGCCTGAGCCTTGTGGTGGATGGGTCGCGTACCGAGAACCAAATGGATCTGCACTTTCACCCCGGAAAAGCTTCCAATGCCTGGCTCGAATAACGAAGGAAACTTGCTTAGAACCTGGATACATTCGGTGTTGTCGACGGACGAAAGCGCTCGGATGTTGTCCCAGTTCCAGCAGATTTTCCCCAGCCAGCTTCTGCCAAACAACTAGGGCCATCCCCTGGCACAATCCACAGTGGGAGTTCGTGTACTGCTCCATCATAGGAGACTTTGACTTCAGCACTGCCAATTACAGGGATTAGTTCCTTGGTGTAAGTCCTTAGTTTGGTGTGAATGGGGCTGAGCTTGGGCGTGTGTGCCTTCTTTCCCCACAGCTTGTCGAAGGCCATTTTACTCATTATGGACTGACTTTCCCCTGTGTCCAGCTCCATAGACACTGGAATGCCGATCAGTTCAACTTTCAACATTATCGGTGGGCATTTCGTCATGAACGTGTGTACCCCGTACACCTCTGCCTCCTCTGTATGAGTTTCCAATTCCGTCTGATCCACTGTGGATCGATCTTCCTCTGCAAAGTGGTGGTTTGCAGGGTTTGCAGCTCACCTGCACATTCATTGGAGGTGTCCCATTGTTCAAACTCACAATGTCCTGCAAGGCCACTTCCGCCCCTCCGATCGTTGACACGTGTAGTACCGATATCTCGCCATCAAAACGCCTTCCTTAGGATTTAGGTGCTCCCGGACCAGTGTACACAATTCTGTGTATGAATTTCTCTGTTGGTTTTGCCGGCGCCCGGAGATTCTTCATGAGGCCATAGGTTGTTGCCCCACAGACAGTTAGGAGGATCGCCCTTCATTTGGTAGCGTTCTCGTCCCCTTCCAGCTCGTTGGCCACAAAGTATTGGTCGATTCTCTCCATGAAAGCCCCCCAATCGTTCCCTTCTGAGAACATCTCCAGGATGCTGACTGTTCTTTACATTTTTGCGTGGTTGTTCGTTACCTCATCGCCAATTGTTACACTCATAATAAACGGTCAGACTGAGTACTGTGTGTAATGAGCAAGTGTGACCTTAGCTCCTTTATTAAGATTCCAGGGTGCAAGTACCTCGTGGGTGGCCTGCTTATATACTGTGCTCCCAAGGGATGCTGGGATACCTTGGGACTCCAACAGGTGGGCCCTCTGGTGGTCAGGTGTGATGCAGGTTACAAGGGGTTAAATACATAACAGGGTTGATGAGGGTAATGCGGTTGATGTAGTGTACATGAATTTCCAAAAGACGTTCAACAAAGTGCAACATAATAGGCTTGCCAGCAAAGTTGAAGCCCATGGAATAAAAGGGACAGTGGCAGCATGGATACGGAATTGGCTAAGTGACAGGAAACAGAGAATAGTGGCGAACGATTATTTTTTGGACCGGAGGAAGGTACACAGTGGTGTGCCGTAGGTGTCGGTTCTTGGACCACTGCTTTTCTTGTTATACATTAATGACTTGGACATGGGTGTACAGGGCACAACTTCAAAATTTGAAGATGATACAAAACTCGGAAGTATAATGAACAGTGAGGAGGAGAGGAGTAGACTTCAGGAATACATGAAATGGACAGACATGTGGCAGATGAAATTTAGCGCAGAAAGTGATACATTTTGGTAGAAAGAATGAGGAGAAGACACATAAACGAAATGGTACAATACTGAAGAGGGTGCACGAACAGAGAGACCTGGGGTATGTGTGCACAAATCATTGAAGATGGCAGGGCAGGTTGAGAAAGCAGTTAAAAAGGCAACAGGATCCTGGGCTTCATAAATAGAGGTATAGAGTACAAAAGTGTGGTAATTATGATGAACCTGTATAAAACACTGGTTCAGCTCCAACTGGAAGGATGTGAAGGCCTTACAGAAGGTGCAGAAAAGATTTACGAGAATGATTCCAGGAATGAGGTCCTTCAGTTACATTGATAGACTGGAGAAAATGGGGTTGTTAAAACTATGAGGGGTCTTGGATAGAGGGAAACTATTCCCATTGGCAGAAGGATCGAGAACCAGAGGACACAGATTTAAGTTGATTGGCAAAAGAACCAAAGGCGACGTAAAAAAATACTTTTTACGCAGCGAGTGATTAAGATCTGGAATGCACTGCCTGAAAGGGTGGTGGAGGCAGACTCAATCTTATCTTTCAAAAGGGAATTGGATTAGCTTCGGAAGGAAAAAATATTGCAGGGCTACGGAGACAGGGCGGGGGAGTGGGCCTAGCTGAGAGCCGGCACGGGCTCGATGGGCCGAATGGCCTTCTTCTGTGCTGTAACCATTCTATGATTCTATACACCCTACTGGTAACACGAACCGCTCACCCGACCCATCATCATCTACACTCTGGAAGGGTTTTCAAAGGGCTGAGAAATGTGGCACCTCCGTCATACAGTCGTCCACCTCTGAATCTCTATTGGTTGCTGTGATCAAAACTAAAAGGGTTCCACCAGCTAAAATCATAGAATGGTTACAGCACAGAAGGAGGCCATTCAGCCCGTTGAGCTCGTGCCAGCTCTCTACAAACTACTTAAGCTAATCCCACTCCCCTGCTCTTTCCCCATAGCCCTGCAATTTTTTTTTCCTTCAGGTACTTATCCAGTTCCCTTTTGAAAGCCACGGTTCTACTGAAAGAGTTTGAGGAGTTGGGGTCCAAATTAAAAAGCAGAACGTCAAAGGCAATAATCTCTGGATTGCTACCTGAGCCACGCACCAGTAGAGATAAGCAGATTAGAAAGTAAATGCGTGGCCCAAAGAGTGGTGTGTGAGGCAGGGGTTTTGCTTCATGGGGCACCGGCACCAGTACTGGGGAAAGAGGGAACTGTTCCGTTGGGACAGGCTCCACTTGAACTGGATGAGAACCAATGTCCTGGCGAATCAAATAGCTAGGGCAGTAGACAGGGTTTTAAACTAATGAAGAGGAAAATAGAATAGGAGAGTAAACTAGTGAGAGACATAAAAACATACTGTAAAAGCTTCTATAGGTATGTAAAAAGGAAAAGATTAGCAAAAGCAAATGTGGGTTCTCTGCAGGCTGAGACAGGAGAAATTATAATAGGGATTAAGGAAATGGCAGAGAAATTAAACAAATACTTTGTGTCTGTCTTTATGGAAGAAGACATGAGAAACCTCCCGGGAATAGTGGCGTATCAGGGGTCTAGAGAGAATGAGGAACTGAAAGAAATTAGTATTAGTTAAAAAATAGTACTGAAGCAATTAATGGGACTGAAAGCCAATAAATCTCTTGGACATGATGGCCTACACCCTAGCAAATTGAAAGAAGTGGCTATAGAGATAGTGGAGGCATTGGTTGTCATCTTCCAAAATTCCATAGATTCTAGAACGGTTCCCGCAGATTGGAAGGTATCTAATGTAACCCTGTAATTTAAGAAAGGAGGGAGAGGGAAAACGGGGAACTACAGACCAGTTAGCCTGACATCAGTAGTAGGGAAAATGCTCGAAACTGTTATTAAGGATGTGGTAACAGGGCAGTTAGAAAAGAACAATAGAATTGGGCAGAGTCAACACGGATTTATGAAAAGGAAATCATGTTTGACAAATCTGTTAGAGTTATTTGAGGATATAACTAGTAGAATAGATAAGGTGGTGTGGAGTATTTGGATTTTCAGAAGGCATTCGATAAGGTGTCGCACAAGAGGTTATTGAACAAAATTAGGGCTCATTAGACAGGTAAAGCATTGAAAATCCGGAAGCCTCGCGACCGAGGCCGTTTCAGATTCGATGTATTTCCGGACTTCGGAACGTCTTTCTGACATCTGGAATCTGGAAATGCCCAAGTCCAGGTTTGTGTATTTCCGGACTTTGGAACGTCTTTCGACGTCCCGAGTCTAGAAACGCCTGGGTCCAGGTAGGTAGGGGGGTGGGGTCGGGTGGCCGACTGGTGGCGGGGGTCGGCCCGAGGCAGAGGCCTGAGGTGGGGGCGAAGTCTCCCTGACTGAAAGTAAAACCCAAAGATACAAAAGTTATGCTGGATTCCCTTTTTACTCTCACTAGGCATATCAAAGAAAAACTTCTAAGAGTGATATTCGGTTGTAAGTGCTGGGGGACGTCCTTACTCCCTCGTTTCGTACTCTTCAACTACCCTCCTGAAAGTTGCCATCCCAGTCCCCCCCACCCCGCTCAGTGCCAAGACCATCGAGGTCTGCACAAACATCTTCAGGGAATCTCGCAGCCGCGATTCCTTCAACCCCAGATTCCTGACACGTCCAGTTCCTGAGCCGTGTCCCCCCGAGTCAAGGTTTACGCCTTCCTCTCCTGAAATTGTCCTACTGGAAGCCCAGAACCGTATCTCTCTAAATTACACATTTCCCTGAAGCCGTTGGCCTCCGAGCCCGCACATTTCTAGAAAACTCCAAAGAGCAGCTCCCTCTAGGTTTAATACCATGTATATGCTTCATTCATATTCCCTTCGACAAACCCGCGACTCTCTCGGGCTCCACTCTTGTTTCCCCACTGCTGTAGTCAGTAGCTTGAGCTGTCCCAGGCTCCAGCGCTCCGCCCGCAGCCTGTGACCCCATGGTTCAACGCCCCGCCGTTAGCCTTGGGTCCCTGGGATGCAGCGGTCTGACCTGGGAAGCTCAGGGTCTTGCTGTTTTGACTGCAGCGCTTTCCACCCCACCCTGGGGCTTTGACCTCCGCGACAGCGGTGCGCTTTCAATGCCAGTGCCTGGAGTAAGCCTCTGATTTCACCCTCCCACAGGCAGGTCTGAGGGGTGAAATCCCCTGGGCTCGGAGCCACTCTCCGATCCCCGGGGAAGCCACCCGTGTACTCTCCCCGGGCCCCGTCCGAGGCGGGAGTGAGGTCGGCAGCGGCCCGAGACGGGTAGAGGTTGACGGGGAAGAGGTCGGTGGCAGCCTGAGGCGGAGGCGAGGTCAGCGGTGGGCCGAGGCAGAGGTCCATATTCCGGAACATTTTCTGGATTCCGGATGACCGCGCCACGGATCGTCCCAGTGTCTGGATTCCAGAACAGTACAGAGAAGTGTGAGGTAATGCACTTGGAAGGGCTAATAAGTAAAGGATATACACATTAAGCGGTAGGCCACTTAATAGTGTAGATAAACAAAGGGACCTTGGAGTTCTTGTCCAGAGATCCCTGAAAGTTGCAGGCCAGGTGGTTAAGAAGGCATATGGAATGCTTGCCTTTATTGGCTGAGACATAGAATACAAGAGCAGGGAGGTTATGCTTAAATTGTATAATACTCTGGTTAGGCCACTGTTGGAGTACTGCGTGCAGTTCTGGTCGGCGTATTATAGGAAGGACGTGATTGCACTGGAAAGGGTGTAGAGGAGATTTACTAGGATGCTGCCTGGAATGGAGAATCTTAGCTATGAGGACAGATTGGATAGGCTGGGTTTGTTCTCCTGGAAACAGAGGAGGTTGAGAGGAGACCTCGTTGAGGTCTACAAAATTTTGAGGGGCCTGATGGATAGCAAGGGCCTATTTCCATTTGTCAAGGGGTCAATTACGAGGGGGCATAGTTTTAAGGTGGTTTGTGGAAGGTTCAGTGGGGATTTAAGGGGGGGCTTCTTCACGCAGAAGGTTGTGGGACTCTGGAACTCACTGCCTGGAAAGGTTGTTGTGTATGCAACCCTAGGCAACCTATATCATACCGCCACCAGAGGGCTTACCTGTTGGAGTCCCAAGGGATCCCAGCATCCCTTGGGAGCACTGTATATAAGCAGCACCTCCCATGCTGTACCAGCACTCTAGAATTTGAATAAAGGAGCTAAGGTCTACAGTACTCAGTTGCATTACTTTATTATGAACATAACAATTGGCGACGAGATAACGAACAAACACGCGAAAATGCAAAGAACTGTTGGTATCCTGGAGAAATTCTCAGAAGGGGATTATTAGGAGGCCTTCGTGGAGCTACTCGACCAATACTTCATGGCCAACGAGCTGGAAGGGGATGAGAACGCTGCCAAATGAAGGGCGATCCTCCTTACTGTCTGTGGGGCCACAACCTTTGGCCTCATGAAGAATCTCCTACCTCCGGTGAAACCAACAACCAAATCCTATGAAGAACTGTGTACGCTGGTCCGGGAGCACCTAAACCGAAGGAAAGCGTTTTGATGGCAAGGTATCGATTCTACAGGTGTCACCGGTCTGAAGGCCAGGAAGTGGTGAGCTACGTCGCCGAACTAAGGCGCCTTGCAGGACATTGCAAATTCGATGGATTCCTTGAGAAAATGCTAAGAGACTTTTTTGTGCTTGGCATTGGCCATGAGGTTATCCTTCGCAAGCTACTAACTGTTGAAACACCGAATCTGAGCAAAGCCATAACGATAGCCCAGGCATTTATGTCCACCAGCGATAACATCAAACAAATTTCGAAGCATAAAGAGGTTTTGGCCAGTACTGTACACAAAGTAACGTCGTTTAGGCAGGAATGCATATGGCAGAATGTACACGCTGGCAGCTGCACGACCTCAGATGTCCCAGAGTCCGCCATCAGCCGTTAATGCGATGCAGCTAACACCTTGTTGGCGCTGCGGAGGTGATCATCGGGCCCATCAATGCTGCTTCAAACACTATGCGTGCAAAGGCTGTGGAACAATGGGACACCTCCAGTGAATGTGCAGATGAGTTGCAAACCCTGCAAACCACCACGTTACAGAGAAGGATCGATCCATGGCAGATCAGGCTGAACTAGAGACTAGAACCGAGGAGGCAGAAGTGTATGGGGTACAAACCTTCACCACGAAATATCCACCAATCATGCTAAAAGTCGAACTGGACGGAATTCCAGTATCCATGGAACTGGACATGGGTGCGAGTCAGTCTATCATGAGCAAAAAGGCCTTCGACAGGCTGTGGTGTAACAAGGAACATAGGCCCAAGCTTAGCCCCATTCATACCAAGCTAAGAACTTACACCAAAGAGCTGATCCCTGTTATTGGCAGCGCAGAAGTAAAAGTCTCCTATGATGGACCAGTGCACAAACTCCCACTATGGATTGTACCAGGAGATGGCCCCACACTGTTCGGCAGTGACCTCAGCCTACATGATGCAGGAGCTGGCAGAATCTTCAAAAGACCTTGTCATGTATCTCACATTACTGTACATAAATGTATCTTACCATGCTATACATGACTGTAACTAATTATGACCTGTAACCACCAGCATACCTTACCACCAGGGGTGCACTTGCAGGAGACACTGCATACCTGTTTCGCACAGGTATATAAAGACATGTCTCAGGCAAGTGTGGCATTCGAGAGCTGTGAAATAAAGGTGCAGGTCCTGAGTAACCTTGAATTCAGCACGTGCCTCGTGTGAGTCTGTACTGCAGGGACAGGACTTTACAGACCTCACCTGCATCAACACGCACAAAGGTCTGTTTATCTATAACAGATGCCCGTTTGGGATTCGATCAGCCGCGGCAATTTTCGAAAGTAACATGGAGAGTCTGCTAAAGTCGGTTCCATGCATCGTGGTTTTCCAGGACGACATACTGGTCACAGATCGGGACACTATCGAACACTTGAAAAATCTGGAAGAGGTTCTAAGTTGGCGAGATCATGTGGGACTCAGGTTGAAACGCTCAAAGTGTGTTTTCCTGGCACCTGAGGTCGAGTTCTTAGGGAGAAGAATTGCAGTAGATGGCATCAGACCCACCGACGCCAAGATAGAGGCCATCATGAACGCGCCGAGACCACAGAACGTGATAGAGCTGCAGTCTTTCCTGGGATTCCTCAACTATTTCGGTAATTTCTTACCCGGGTTAAGCACCTTGCTAGACCCTCTACATGTGCTGCTATGCAAGGGAGATGACTGGGTATGGGGGAAATGACGACAGGCTGCTTTTGAGAAAGCCAGAAATCTGTTTTGTTCCAACAAACTGCTTGTTCTATATAACCCATGTAAACGTTTAGTGCTAGCTTGCGATGCATCTTCATATGGGGTCGGGTGTGTGTTACAACAAGCTAACGAATCGGGAACATTGCAACCGGTCGCCTTTGCATCCAGGAGTTTGTCCAAGGCCGAAAGGGCCTTTAGCATGATTGAAAAAGAAGCTCTGGCATGCGTTTACGGGGTGAAAAAAATGCACCAGTATCTGTTTGGTCTCAAGTTTGAGTTAGATACTGATCATAAGCCACTCATATCGCTATTCTCAGAGAGCAAGAGGACTAACACCAATGCCTCTGCCCGCATCCAAAGATGGGCACTCACGCAGTCTGCATACAACGGTGTAATCCGCCACAGACCAGGCACAGAGAACTGCGATGATGCCCTCAGTCGGCTACCATTGCCCACCACTGGGGTGGAAATGGCACAGCCTGCACTTGCTCTTGGTGATGGGTGCATTTGAAAATGAAAAGTCACCCGTTACGGCCCGCCAGATCAGGACCTTGTAAAGTCCTTACTCTACATCATGAAGCCAAACGAGGCACATTCCAGAGACAAGGCCACTCTGTGACCTCAGCTCTTTATTGCAGGACTCCAGAAGTGATGACCCTGCGTGGGACCTCCCTTTATATACCTGAGTGATCAGGTAAGGAATGTCTCCCACAAGTTCACCCCCTGTGGTCAAGGTGTGCATCTGAGTTGAGTGTATACAGTAATACAGTGGTGTTACATTGTAGTTACAAACATGACATCACCTTCTCCCCCCCAAAGTCTTACTGGGATCATAGGTTCAGTCTTTCAGGTGGTCTACGCTCCCTCATGGAGCGCCGCAGTTGGGGCTCTGGTTGTTGGACGCTGATGTGAGTGTCTGTCACTTGTGGTGATTCTGGCCTGTCCGGGCTGACCTCAGGGAATGTGCATTCTTCCGATTGCTCTTGTTGCACATTCGCTGGCGGTAGTGTGAGCTCCATCTCATGGTCTTCTTCAGGTTCCTCCGTGTCCATGCAGAAGCTTTTTTTTTACTTGGTCCAGATGCTTATGGCATATCTGGCCATTGTTGAGTTTTACCACGATGACCCTATTCCCCTCTTTGCCAATTACAGTACCCTCAAGCCATTTGGGCCCCATGGTGTGATTGAGGACGAATACAGGATCATTTATTTCTATATATCTCCCCCTTGAATTCCGGTCATGGTACTCGTTTTGTGACTTGTGCTTGCCCTCAACTATGTTGGTCAGAACTGGGTGGATGAGGGACAACCGAGTTTTGAGTGTCCGTTTCATGAGTAGCTCTGCAGGCGGGACCCCCGTGAGCGAATGTGGGCGGGATCTATAGGCCAGCAGGAGGCGCGATAGGCGGCATTGTAGGGAGGGTCCTTGAATCCTGAGCATACCTTGCTTAATGATTTGGACTGTCCGTTCCACCTAACCATTGGAGGCCAGCTTGAACGGCGTAGTCCTGATGTGGTTGATGCCATTGCCCAACATAAACTCCCGGAATTCATGGATCGTGAAACACTAACCAATTCATAGATTGTCACTAACCAGGATGTCCAGCAATGCATGGGTTGCAAAGATCGCATGTAGGCTTTCCACGGTGGTGGATGACGTGCATGAACTCAGGATGATGCACTCGATCCATTTCGAGTACGCATCTACTACAATGAGGAACATCTTCCCCATGAACGGCCCGCTTGGTCAAGGTGAATGCATGACCATGGCTTGATGGGCCAGGGCCACGGGCTGAGCGGGGCCTCCCTGGGGACATTACCCAGCTGGGCATAGGTCGTGCACCTGCGAACACAGTGTTCCAGGTCTGAATCAATACCAGGCCACCAAACATGTGACCGGGCAATGGCCTTCATCATCACAATGCCTGTGTGCTCGCTGTGGAGTTCCCCGATGAATGCCTCCCTGCCCTTCTGGGGCATGACTACCCGGCTGCCCCATAGTAGGCAGTCGGCTTGGATGGAGAGCTCATTCATTCACCTGTGGAACGGCCTGACCTCCTCAGGGCATGCTCCGTGTGCGGGCGCCCAATCGCCAGTCAGGACACATTTCTTAATCAAGGATAGGAGGGGATCTCTGTTTGTCCAGATTTTGATCTGGCGGGCTGTGATGGGGGAGCCTGCACTGTCAAAGGCATCGACAGCCATGACCATCTCAGCGCTTTGCTCAGCTGCCCCCTTGGTGGTGGCCAGTGGGAGCCTGCTGAGTGCGTTAGCGCAGTTTTCAGTGCCGGGCCATTGCCGGATGGAGTAGTCATAAGCAGCTAGCGTGAGGGTCCATCGCTGTATGCGAGCTGATGCGTAGACATTGACAGCCTTGCTGTCTGACAACAGGGATGTGAGTGGCTTGTGGTCTGTCTCTAATTCAAACTTCCTACCGAAGAGGTACTGATGCATTTTTCTTACACCATAGACACATGCAAGCGCTTCCTTCTCGACCATGCCATATCCCCGTTCTGTTTGAGAGAGCGACCTGGAGGCATAAGCTGACCCTCAGCATTACCCTGCTGCAACACGCACCCAACCCCATAGGACGATGCATCACAAGTCAGAACTAAACGTTTACAGGGGTCGTACAGGGTCAACAATTTGTTTGAACGAAGTAGGTTTCGCGCCCGTTCCTGACAGTCCCCCCAAAACCAATCGCACTCCTTACGCAGGAGCACGTGTAGCGGCTCCAACAACGTGCTCAAGTTCGGCAGAAAGTTCCCGAAATAGTTCAACAGTCCCAGGAATGAACGCAGCTCCGATGTGTTGCAGGGCCTGGGTGCTCATCGAATCGCCTCTGTTTTGGATTCGGTGGGCCGAATCTCACTGCAGCAACCCTCCTGCCCAGAAACCCAACCTCAGGAGCTAAAAGCACACATTTAGACTTCTTGAGTTGCAGGCCTACCCGGTCCAGTCAGTGTAGCACCTCCTCCAGGTTATGGAGGTGTTCTTCGGTATCTCGATCCGTGATGAGGATGTTGTCCTGGAATACGATCGTTCCAGGAATGGATTTAAGCAGGCTTTCCATGTTATGTTGAAAAATTGCGGCCGCTGATCGAATGCCAAACGGGCACCTGTTATATGCAAACATTCCCTTGTGGTCAGTAGTTTGGATTCGTCGGCCAGTTCCTCGGTCATATAGGCTGAAGTGAGGTCCAACTTGGTGAACACCTTGCCACCTGCCAGCGTGGTGAAAAGGTCCTCTGCTCTTGGGAGCGGGTATTGATCTTGTAGGGACACCCGATTGATGGTGACCTTGTAGTCGCCACAGATCCTGACAGAGCCATCCGCTTTTAGAACGGGAACGATGGGGCTCACCCAGTCGCTGAATTCAACAGACGAGATGATTGCCCGGGACAATCCAGAGTGGCAGCTGGTTCACTAGCCATTGTGTGTGAGAGCCATCATTGCACTGCCTAGCACCGTAATGATTTCTATGTTTCTATGTTTCTATAGGAATGGGGTACTGAAGTTGAATGTTCAGCCATGAACTCATTGAATGGCGGTGCAGGCTAGAAGGACCGAATGGCCTACTCCTGCACCTATTTTTTTCTAACAGCTGGTCCAATTTGACCTCGATCTTTTCCCGCATCACATACGGCACCACTCTGGCTTTGTGGTGCACTGGCCTGGCATCCGGGGTGATGTGTATCACAATTTTAGTGCCTTTGAAAGTCCCGCTGCCCGGTTGAAAGAGTGACTCGAATTGTTGTAGCACTTGTGAGCACGAACTTCGCTCCACCGAGGACATTGCGTGAACAAATCCCCATTTCCAGTTCATCTCGGCTAACCAGCTCCTCCCCAACAGAGCGGGACCATTGCCCGGGACAATCCAGTGTGGCAGCTGGTTCACTAGCCATTGTGTGTGAGAGCCATCATTGCACTGCCTAGCACCGTAATGATTTCCTTGGTGTAAGTCCATAATTGTGTCTCAATACGTTCTAATTTGGGTCCATTGGCTTTGAGTGGCCATAGCTTCTCGAATTGCTGAATGCCCACTAGTGACTGGCTGAACCCAGTGTCCAGCTCCATGCATACTGGGATGCCGTTCAACAAAACTGTCATGTATCTCACACTACTGTACATAACTGTATCTTACCATGCTATACATGACTGTAACTAGAGATGACCTGTAACCACAAGCTTACCTTACCACCAGGGGTGCACTTGCAGGAGACACTGGATACCTGTCTCAGACAGGTATATAAGGACAGGTCTCAGGCAAGTGTGGCATTCGAGAGCTGTGTAATGAAGGTGCAGGTCCTGAGTGACCTTGACTTCAGCATGTGCCTCGTGTGAGTCTGTACTGCAGGGACAGGACTTTACAGTGGCGACGAGTTACGGGATTACAGAATCCACAGAATGGCGACCAACGGCTCAGAGGAAAAATACAATGCTGGAGATAATTGGGAGGACTTTATAGAAAGGCTCCAGCAAAGCTTCATAACCAAAGACTGGTTAGGCGACGATAAGGCAGACAAGAGAAGAGCCCATCTCTTGAGCAGCTGTGGCTCGAAAACATACGCCTTAATGAAGGACCTGCTGGCACCCGAGAAACCAGCAAGCAAGTCGTTTGAAGAATTGAGCACACTGGTAAAAGACCACTTGAAGCCAGCGAGCAGCCTACACATGGCCAGACACAGGTTCTACAACTACAGACGCTGTGTGGGCCAGAGCATACCCGACTTCGTGGCAGAACTTCGGAGGTTGGCTAGTTTATGTGAGTTCTCTGATGAACTAAGGAGAGAAGTACTGAGAGACTTTTTTATTGAAGGAATAGGTCATGCAGGCATATTCCGAAAGCTCATAGAGACCAAGAACTTGACCCTAGAGGCAGCAGCACTGGTCGCACAGACATTCTTGGCAGGAGAAGAAGAAACGAGGTTGATCTACACTGCGGGTACGACAACTAACGAAACATCGGAACAAGGGGTTCACAGCGTGAAACAAGCCGCTACCCCCACACACAGACAAAGGCAGGAGAGCAGGCCAGAAGCCATCAAGGGCCACATGAATGGTTGTTCACACCTCATCAACCCACAATGCGAGCAATCAACTACAAACTGAAAGACGCTCAAGAGAGATCAGTCAGACGCAGCTCATCCTTTGGAAACAATGGAAGCCGTCTGTGCTGGCGATGTGGGGGAAGGCACTCATCAAGGGGGTGTCGATTTCAGCATGCTGTTTGCAGAAACTACGACTATAGAGGGCATCTGGCCCGCATGTGCAGAAAAATGGCAGCTCAGCTGGTATACGAATCGGAAGGGTCAGCAAGCAGACCAGAAGACGGTGGGGACAGTGCCCGGGACAGCGAGGTACAGCGGGTCAACATGATCAATGGCCACTGCTCTTACAACAAGATGCCTCCAATAATGATGAAGGTCCTACTCAACGGGATACCCGTCAACATGGAGCTGGATATGGGAGCGAGTCAATATCTCATGAGCGCTCAACAATTTGAACAGCTGTGGCCGCACAAAAGAGACAGACCAAAGCTCACAAGGGTCAACACCAAACTAAGGACCTATACCAAAGAAATCGTCCCAGTCCTTGGCAGCGCCATGCTCTCAGTCACACACAAAGGGACAGTGAACCGACTTTCCCTGTGGATTGTCCCCGGAGATCTCCCAGCACTGCTGGGGAGAAGCTGGCTGGCAAAACTCAACTGGAAATGGGATGATGTTCACGTCAGAGGAACG
Organism: Pristiophorus japonicus; assembly: GCF_044704955.1. Lineage (NCBI taxonomy): Eukaryota > Metazoa > Chordata > Chondrichthyes > Pristiophoridae > Pristiophorus > Pristiophorus japonicus. The sequence continues at coordinate 75,396,062 of NC_091981.1, forward strand.
GACCTCCTGCTCAACAGTTCTAAGTCGATTTGAACATCTCTTTCAGCCAGGTGTGGGCACCTTCAAAGGGGCTAAAGTCAAAATCTACATCACACAGGATGCTAGACCGGTCCATCACAAGGCTAGAGCTGTGCCCAATGTGATGAGGAAAAAGATTGAAAATGAACTGGACAGGCTTCTGCGGGAAGGCATTATCTCACCCGTGGAATTTAGCGACTGGGCAAATCCCATCATCCCAGTCCTGAAGCCTGATGGATCTGTATGAATCTGTGGGGACTACAAATCTACCATAAGCAGAGTCTCCCTACAGGACCAATACCCGCTGTCCAGAGCGGAGGACTTATTTGCCACATTGGCTGGAGGAAAACTTTTCTCAAAACTAGACCTCACATCTGCGTATATGACGCAAGAATTGACCGAGGAATCCAAGCTACTCACCACCATCAACACACATCGAGGCCTTTTCATGTACAATCGATGCCCATTCGGCATCAGGTCGGCAGCTGCCATATCCAGCGCAACATGGAGAGTCTGCTCAAGTCCATCCCGGGGACAGTTGTATTTTCAAGACGACATACTTATCACGGGCAGGAACACCGACTCCCATCTCCACAATTTGGAGGAAGTACTAAAGCGGTTGGATTGGGTAGGCCTAAGAGTTAAGAAATCCAAGTGCCTGTTTCTCGCGCCCGAGGTTGAATTTTTGGGCAGAAGGATTGCTGCTGATGGAATCCACCCAACAGAGTCCAAAACCAAAGTAATTCGCCTGGCACCCAGGCCCCGGAATGTCTCAGAACTGCGCGCCTTTCTTGGGCTGCTCAATTACTTTGGGAACTTTATGCAGAACTTAAGCATGCTACTGGAGCCTCTCCACCAGCTACTCAGAAAGGGGTGCGATTGGTTTTTGGGGGGACGCCCAGGAACGCGCCTTCAATAAGGCACAAAACCTTCTGTGTTCCAACAGTGTTTTGGCTTTCTTTGATCCAGGTAAAAAGCTAGTTCTTACATGTGATGCGTCAGCATACGGGATCGGGTGCAGTTTACAACATGTCAATAGTGCAGGTAAATTACAACCCATAGCTTATGCCTCCAGGTCACTTTCGTGGGCGGAGCGCGGGTATGGGATGGTGGAGAAGGAGGCACTCGCGTGCGTGTATGGTGTCAAAAAGATGCACCAATACCTTTTCGGGGCCAAGTTCGTGTTAGAAACCGACCACAAGCCCCTCACGTCCCTACTATCCGAGAGCAAGGCAATAAGTGCCAACGCCTTGGTGCGCATTCAACGGTGGGCACTTATGCTGACCTTTTACGATTAAACCATAAGGCACAGACCAGGCACAGACAACTGTGCCGACGCGCTTAGCAGGCTACCCCTGGTGACCACGGAAGGGTCTGACGAACAGGACTGTGAGATAGTCATGCCAATCAATGCCTTTGAATCCACAGGATCGCCCATGACGACTCGCCAAATCAGAGCCTGGATGACCAGCGATCCCACGTTATCCCCAGTAAAAAGATGTGTCTTAAACAGAGGCTCGCGATGCCTGCCCCGAGGAGATCAAACCTTTCCATAGGCGCATGCATGAACTGTCACTACAAGCAGACTGCCTGATGTGGGGCAGCCGAGTAGTTATGCCTCTGCGAGGCAGAGAGGCATTTGTCCGGGAGCTCCACCGCGAGCACCCGGGGATCGCTCTCATGAAAGCCATAGCCAGATCCCACGTCTGGTGGCCTGGCATTGATGTGGACTTGGAGCTCTGCGTCCGACGGTGCACCATTTGTGCCCAACTCAGTAATGCCCCCAGGGAGGCCCCTCTGAGCCCCTAGCCCTGGCCCATCAAACCTTGGTCGCGGGTGCACGTAGACTACGCGGGCCAAATCACGGGCAAAATGTTCCTCGTAGCTGTAGATGCATTTTCAAAGTGGATCGAATGCACCATTTTAAACTCGAGCACCACCTCCACCACTGTGGAGAGCCTTGGAACCATGTTTGCAACGCACGGCATTCCTGACATATCGGTTAGTGATAATGGTCCGTGCTTCACCAGCGCAGAATTCCAAGATTTTATGAGTGACCACGGCATAAATCACGTTAGGACGGCACCGTTCAAGCTGGCCTCCAACGGCCAGGTGGAGTGAGCAGTGCAGATCATTAAACAAGGCATGCTCAAAATCCAAGGTCCCACGCTGCAGGGCCGCCTGTCGCGACGGCTGCTGGCATACAGATCTCGTCTGCATTCATTGACTGGAGTTCCCCCTGCGCAACTATTGATGAAACGGACCTTAAAGACAAGGCTCTCATTAATCCTCCCTGACATGCATGAAATCGTTGAGGCAAAGCGCCATAAGCTAACTGAGTACCATGACCAAAATTCGAGGGGGAGGTGGAATGAGAGAGGGGACAAAGTGTTTGTGCTAAACAATTGCAGGGTTCCCAAATGGCTTGCAGGGACAGTAACAGGCAAGGAAGGAAACAGACTCCTGGTGGTACAAATGGACAATGGCCAAACCTGCCGGAGGCATGTAGACCAAGTCAAAAGTAGATTTGCCTTCAACACTGCTGAACCAGAAGCAGACTACAATGTGTAACTCACACCACACCTGGTGGACAGACAGAGGGAACAACCTGAGGAAAGGGCAATCCCAACAAACAGCCCAGGCAAGACACCAACAATCATACTGAACGAAACAGACAGCCCAGGCGAGATACCAGCAATCACCCCGAAAGAAAAACAGGCACCAAGGCAAACAACTGAACCACAACTAAGACGCTCCATGTGAGAGCGTAGACCACCTGAGAGATTGAACCTATAAAGACAATAAGACCTTGGGGGAGAGTGATGTCATGTATCTCACACTACTGTACATAACTGTATCTTACCATGCTATACATGACTCTAACTCGAGATGACCTGTAACCACAAGCTTACCTTACCACCAGGGGTGCACTTGCAGGAGACAGGTATATAAGGACAGGTCTCAGGCAAGTGTGGCATTCGAGAGCTGTGTAATAAAGGTGCAGACCCTGAGTGACCTTGACTTCAGCATGTGCCTCGTGTGAGTCTGTACTGCAGGGACAGGGCTTTACACAAACCCTCATCATCATTGGTGGCGTTTTGGTTTATGAACTGTGGATATTAGCTGCATGGACCCGCTGAACCTCGGCGTCAATCGATTTGCCCCAAAAGTCATCCTGCCTCACAGAACCCTCTTCTGGTCCCTCTGTCTCATATATCAGTTTGGTTGCAGGTTTTCTATACATTCGAGCTAAATGGCCACTGAGATTGCAATTTCTGCAGACAAAATGTTGGAATCTGCAAGATCTGGCTGAATGTTTTCCCCCACACCTCCAGCATGAGTTAAAGTTTTCATTGTTGGGGACAAAGGGACTATGGCCAGGAATTCTGCCCTGACTGTCCCTTTGACTGCTCTTAAATATTAGTGGGTGTCAATGGCCTCATCCTGGGCCGCATTGTCCACTTTGATGGCGTGAACATCCGTTCAGCCTGCCATTGTCTCTGTTGAGGTCCTGCTCTGGGATCTATTGCTGCCTGGTAAATGTTGGACTGCCCCTGCCTGCCTGCGTAGCATTTATGATGTTGACTCCCTGATCCATCGCCGCGTTAGAGGCAGAATTGCGCACGTAATTCATTTTCATCTCTTCCTCCCCCACCATGAAAGTTTGAGCTAACAACGCTGCTGCTTCCAAGGTCAAGGCCTCGGTCTCAATTAACTTGTGAAAAATTCCCGCATGACCGATACCCTCGATAAAGAAGTCCCTCAGCATCTCCCCTCTGCAGGCGTCTGTGAACTTACAGAGGCTGGCCAAACGCCGGAGGTCCACTACCCAGTCTTTAGTTACAAAGCTTTGCTGAAGCCTCTCGACAAAATCGTCCCTGTCTTCCCCAACACAGTACCGTTCCTCTGTGCTACCGGTGGCCATTCTCGTGGGTCGTGAATTCCCATTTCTTGTCGCCAAAGTAAAGTCCTTACTCTACAGCATGAAATCACACAAGTCACATTCCAGGGTCAAGACCACTCTGTGACCTCAGCTCTTTATTACAGGACTCCAGAAGTGATGACCCTGCGTGGGACCTCCCTTTATATACCTGTGTGATCAGGTAAGGAGTGTCTCCCACAAGTTCACCCCCTGTGGTCAAGGTGTGCAGCTAAGTTGAGTGTATACAGTAATACAATGGTGTTACATTGTAGTTACAAACATGACAGACCTGGACCAGCCAGTATCCTTTACTGTCCCTTGTAAAAAACTGTATCCTCTACGGGAGCTGGTCCAACTTCCCAGCGGCGATGCATGAAGAGATCAAGACATTCCAGCGGCGCAAAGACGAAATGTCCATACAGGCGGACTGTCTTTTGTGGGGTAATTGCGTGGTTTTGCCGAAGAAAGGCAGGGAAACACTCATACGCGACCTATACAGTACCCAGCCAGGTATAGTAATGATGAAAGCTATAGCCAGATCCCATGTGTGGTGGCCCAGCATCGACTCAGATTTAGAGTCATGCGAGCACCAATGCAACACTTGCTCTCAACTGAGCAATGCACCCAGAGAGGCACCGCTACGTTTGTGGTCATGGCCCTCCAAACCGTGGTCTAGGATCCATGTTGACTTTGCGGACCCGTTTCTTGGCAAAATGTTTTTGGTTGTTGTGGGTGCTTATTCAAAATGGATTGTAAACTCTACTGTAAACTACTGTAAATCAACACGAGGCACATACTGGAGACAAGGTCACTCTGTGACCTGTACCTTTATTCATAGAACCAAGAAGCGATGACCCTGCGTGGGACCTCCCTTTATATACCTGGATGACCAGGTGAGGAGTGTCTCCCACAAGGTCACCCCCTGTGGTCAAAGTGTGCATTTCTTAGGTGTATACAGTGTACAGTGTTGTTACATGAAAGTTACAGTTACATGAAGGTTACATACATGACATCAGCTCCCCCCCAACGTCTTTGGGTCAATGATTGAGTCTTTCAGGTGGTCAACGTTCTCTCGTGGAGCGCCGCAGTTGTGGCTCTGGTTGTTGAACCTTGGTATGCGTCTCTGTCACCTGTGGTGATTCTGACTTGTCTGGGATGGCCGCAGGGACTGTGCATGCTGCTGAAGGTTCTTGTTGCTCGTTCACTGGCGGTGGTGTGAATACCATCTCATGATCTTCCTCAGGTTCCTCAGTGTCCATGCTGAACCTTTTTTTAACTTGGTCCAGATGCTTGCGGCATATCTGTCCATTTTTAAGTCTGACCACGATGACCCTATTCCCCTCTTTGCCAATTACAGTATCCTCAAGCCACTTGGGCCCCAAAGCGTGATTAAGAACAAATACACGGTCATCGATTTCTATACATCTCCCCTTTGAGTTACGGTCATGGCACTCATTTTGGGACTGGCGCTTGCCCTCAACAATGTCTGACAGGACAGGATGAATGAGGGACAGCCAAGTTTTAAGTGTACGTTTCATGAGTAGTTCCGCTGGTGGAACTCCCGTGAGCGAATGCGGTCGGGACCTATAGACCAGCAGGAGGCGCGATAGGCGGCATTGAAGGGAGGGTCCTTGAATCTGGAGCATGCCCTGTTTTATGATTTGGACCGCATGTTCTGCCTGGGCATTGGAAGCCGGCTTGAACGGTGCTGTCCTGACATGTTTGATGCCATTACCCGACATGAACTCCCGGAATTCATAGCTAGTGAAACACGGGCCGTTGTCGCTAACCAGGATGTCCGGCAAGCCGCTGCTCGCAAAGACCGCACGAAGACTCTCCACTGTGGTGATGTCATGCATGAATTCAATATGATGCACTTGATCCATTTCGAGTACGCATCAACAACAATGAGGAACATTTTCCCCATGAACGGGTCCGCGTAGTCTACATGAATACGTGACCATGGCCTGGTGGCCAGGGCCACAGGCTGAGTGGGGCCTCCCTGGGGGCATTGCCCAGCTGGGCACACGTGTATACAGTGTACAGTGTTGTTACATGAAGGTTACAGTTATATGACGGTTACATACATGACATAGACGACAGCGAGCGGGAGAGTCTGGACCACCTGCTAACTCTGGATGAGCTGACAAAGGTCATCCGGTCCTTCGAGACGAATAAAATTCCTGGAAGCGACAGCTTACCGGTCGAGTTGTACTCGGCTCTGTGGGACTGGATAGGCCCAGACCTGCTGGAAGTGTACGGAGGTATGCTTCTGGCCGGCAGCATGTCAGAATCGATGAGGAAAGGCATCATCACCCTCACCTACATGCAGAAGGGGGAGAGGGAGGAAATCAAAAACTAGCGGCCCATTTCGCTGCTCAATGTGGACTACAAGATCCTGTCAAAGGTCATCGCCAACAGGGTCAAGTCTGCTCTTGAGCTGGTGATTCACCCAGACCAGACCCGGCAGGAAGATCTCTGATAGCCTCACGCTACTCAGAGATACGATCGCCTATGTGCGGGACAGGAGGGTGGACACCTGCTTAATCAGCTTAGACCAGGAGAAAGCCTTTGACAGGATATCGCACACGTACCTGATGGGTGTGCTCTCAAAAATGGGGTTTGGGGAGGGTATCCGCAATTGGATCCAACTGCTCTACACAGACATCAGTAGCGCAGTTCTAATCAATGGGTGGGAAACTGAAAGCTTTCCGATCAGATCTGGAGTCAGGCAAGGCTGTCCTCTCTCCTCTGTCTTGTTTGCATGCTGTATCGAGCCCTTTGCCGAGTCCATCAGGAAGGATGCGGGCATTAGACGGGTGACGATCCCAGGCAGCAGAGGCGCTCAGGTCAAGACCTCCCTGTACATGGACGACGTGGCCATCTTTTGCTCGGATCGCAGTCGGTCCGCAGATTGCTCACAATCTGCGACCAGTTTGATCTGGCCTCGGGAGCAAAGGTCAACCACAGCAAGAGCGAGGTCATGCTCTTCGGCAACTGGGCCGACCGATCCTTTATTCCCTTCACCGTTAAGCCAGATTACCTGAAGGTGTTGGGAATATGGTTCAGAGCGGACGGGGCGTGCGCCAAAAACTGGGAAGAGCGTATCGCCAAAGTGAAACAAAAACTGGGATGTGGAAGCTGCGCTCCCTCTCCATGGCAGGAAAGAACCTGGTCATCAGGACTGAGGTGCTTTCAGTGTTGTTGTACGTGTGCAGGTCTGACCCATCTCAAGCTCCTGTGCTGTGGCAGTCACCCGGGCCGTCTTCCACTTTGTCTGGAAGTCCAAAATGGACCGTGTCCGCAGAGACACGATGTACAAATCTCTGGACAGTGGAGGAAAGGATGTTCTGAACGTGGCCCTCATCCTGATGGCCACCTTTGTGTGCGGCTGCATCAAGCTGTGCACAGACCCCAGGTACGCAAACACCAAGTGTCACTACGTGCTGAGGTTCTACCTGTCCCCGGTGTTGCGAAGGATGGGTCTGACCACGCTGCCGCGAAACGCCTGTCCACCTGTTCTTCGTGGAAAAGTTTTTCAGAAAAAAACCCTTTGACCACAAGGCCATAAAGCAGTGGTTGGCACATAAGGTCCTGGACGCCCTACGAAAGAAGGAGAGGGTGGACCCTGTCGGGTGGTTCCCCAAGCAGACTGTCGAACTCGTTTGGCAGAACGTCTCATTGCCAGAGCTTTCACACAAGCACCAAGATGTAGCTTGGTTGGCGGTGAGGAGGGCTCTACCCATCAGATCCTTCATGCACAGCCGGGGTTTCAGAGACACGGCACTCTGCCCTCGAGTTGGCTGTGGTGCGGACGAGACTGTCATCCATCTCCTTTGCAAGGCAGGTCTGGAAAGAGATGCAGTGGTTGCTGTCGAGGTTCATCCCAAGCAGCTCCGTAACACAGAACTCTGTGCTCTACGGGCTGTTCCCAGGGATACACACCGAGACAGACATCATCTGCTGCTGGAGGGCCATCAACTCGGTCAAAGATGCACTTTGGTCTTGCCGAAACTTGCTGGTTTTCCAGAGCAAGGAGATGTCCACGTCTGCGTGTTGCAGACTGGCGCAATCCAAGGTCCAGGATTACGTGCTGAGGGACGCACTAAAAATTGGTGCAGTCGCCGCAAAGGCACGGTGGGGAAGAGCCACAGTTTAAAGCCCTTCTGCCACGGAAAACCCAGGGGCAGGAATCAGTACAAAACCCCCCCTCGGGCTGTACTTGTAAACTTTTTGTATACATAGAGCACCATGATCTGCAAACACCTATGTACTGCCATGTATAATGCAAGTTCTGTTTAGTAAAGTATGTTGCAAAGAAATGTAACTGTACCCTCACCCATTCCGTGTACCGTATAGTGCCACATGTAACGTAATTTGATGACTGTATTACAATGTATCCTGGATTGTACTGAATTGTACCCTGAAATGTAAAGCAAGCAAATGTATTGAACGGAACTGCCGGCAGCATCCAAATGTATTGTATGGAATTGCTGACCGCATCCAAATGTACTGAACTGCTTTCCAATGTATTGTGCAAATTTTTATAGGAATAAAGTATATTTTGAAATTTTAAAAAAGTTTTAAAAAACAAAGCTAAGTAATGGAAGGAATCGAATACAGCCAGGGTGATCTCCTGGACTAGTTTCGATCGCCTGGATGGGTCGGAGAGGAATTTTCCCAGATTTTTTTTCCCCCCAATTGGCCTGGGTTTTTATCTGGTTTTTGCCTCTCCCAAGAGATCACATGGCTCCGGCTGGGGTGAAGTGTAGAAGGTTTCAGTGTAAGGGGTGCCACAGTTGTGTGGGGTGGACTGGTTGGTCTGGGTGCTCTTTACCTTCACATTGCTCATTGTTCATTGGTTGAAATGTAACCTTCAGGGCTGCTGACTGAGGGTCGTGCGGCTCTTTGTCGGCTGGCGTGGACACGATGGGCCGAAATGGCCTCCTTGTGCGCTGTAAATTTCTATGTTTCTATGTTTCTAGTCCAGAACTCCGGATTTTCGACACTGTACCTGTAGCATGGATTGCGGATTGGTTAACCAGACAGAGAGCAGAGAGTAGGAATAAACGGGTCATTTTCAGATTGGCAAGCTGCAACTAGTGGGGTGCTGCAAGGATCGGTGCTTAGGCCCCAGCTATTCATAATCTATATCAATTATTTGAATGAGGGGACCAAATGTAATATATCCAAGCTTGCTGATGATACAAAGCTAGGATGGAATGTAAGTTGTGAGGAGGATGCAAAGAGACTTCAAGGGGCTATGGACAGGCTAAGTGAGTGAGCAGGAACATGGCAAATGGAATATAATGTGGAGAAATGTGAAGTTATCCACTTTGGTAGGAAAAATAGAAAAGCAGAGTGTTTTTTAAATGGTGAGAGATTGGGAAATGTTGGCGTTCAGAGGAACCTGGGTGTCCTTGTACACAAATCACTGAACGTTAACATGAAGGTACAGCAAGCAATTAAGAAAGCAAATGGTATGTTGGCCAAGAGGATTTAAGTACAAGAGTAAAGACATCTTATTGCAATTATATTGGGCCTTGGTGAGACCGCACCTGGAGTATTGTGTACAATTTTGGTCTCCTTACCTAAGGAAGGATATATACTTGCCATAGAGGGAATGAAACAAAGGTTCGCCAGACTAATTCCTGGGAAGGGGGGATTGTCCTATGAGGAGAGATTGAGTAAACTAGGCCTCGATTCTCTAGAGTATAGCAGAATGAGAGGTGATATTGAAACATACAAAATTCTTACAGGGCTTGACAGGGTAGATGCAGGGAGGATGTTTCCTCTGGCTGGGGAGTCTAGAACCAGGGGTTACAGTCTCAGAATAAGGGGTCGGCCATTTGGAACTGAGATGAGGAGAAACCTCTTCACTCAGAGGGTGGTGAATCTTCAGAATTTTCTACCTCAGTAGATTTTTGAATATTAAGGGAATCAAGGAATATGTGGACAGTTCAGGAAATTGGAGTTAAGGTAGAAGATCAGCCATGATCTTATTGAATTGCGGAGCAGGCTTGAGGGGGCCGAATGGCCGACTTCTACTCCTAATTCTTTGTTCTTATGAATCTGCCTCCACCACCCTTTCAGGCAGTGCATTCCAGATCCTACTTATTGTGTTCCTAACACAGATGAGACTGCACACAGGGAGGTTAAAGTAACAGTGACCTCAGTCTTTATTAAGTCACTCCAGAGTGAGGAACAGGCCTTATATACAGTGCTCCCAAGGGATGCTGGGATCCCTTGGGACTTCAGGGGATGCGCTCCCTGGTGGTCGAACATGGGAGTGCATGTTTTACAGATACACAACATCACTCCCCCCCCAAAGTCAAAGTGAAAACTATTTACAAGGTGAGGCGGTCAGGGGCCTTTCTTTCCCTGGTGGACCGCCTCGGTACGAATGTCTGTTCTGGTGTGTTGGCTGTGCCCTCGCTGGGCTGGCGTGTTGTTGGCCCTGCAGGGCTGCTGGGTGAGCCTGGCCTTGTTGGGCTGTTGGGTGTGATGGGTTTGATTTCCTGGTCCAGGGTGGTGTCGTTGATCCTTTGGGTGTGTGTTATGAACTCGAAAAAGGTGGTGTCTGCTGTGGGTTGTTCAGGGCCATCTGTGAACTGCAGCCTCGTTTGGTCCAGGTGCTTTCTGCAAATTTGTCCATTGTCTAGTTTGACTACAAACACCCTACTCCCTTCTTTAGCTATCAGCGTGCCCGTGATCCACTTGGGACCATGTCCATACACAAGGTAATTCAGATCAATTTCCTGTGACACAGTGGCGTGACCATCGTTTACATTTTGTTGCTGCCACCTGCTCTCTACCTGATCATGCAGGTTGGGGTGAACCAGTGAGAGTCTGGTTTTAAGTGTCCTTTTCATGAGTAGCTCAGTCGGGGGCACCCTTGTGGCGAGTGGGGTCTTGTACAGGTTTGGAGTGAGCCTTCTGTGACTCATTTAAGGCTCTATTTGATGTTTGTACAGCCCGCTCTGCCTGTCCATTGGAGACTGGTTTAAACGGGGCCGAGGTGACATGGTTGATCCCATGGCGGGTCATGAATTCTTTAAATTCAGCACTTGTGAAACATGACCCGTTGTCACTGACCAGTATGTCAGGCAGGCCGTGGTGGCAAACATGGCCCTCAGGCTTTCAATGGTGGAGGTGCCAGTGCTTCCCGACATTATTTCACATTCAATCCATTTTGAAAAAGCATCCACCACCACCAGGAACATTTTACCGAGAAACGGCCCGCATAGTCGACATGGATCTCGACCATGGGCTGGAGGGTCAGGACCACAAACTTAGCAGTGCCTCTCTGGACGCGTTGCTCAACTGAGCACATACGCTGCATTGCCGTACACAGGACTCTAAGTCAGAGTCGATACCGGGCCACCACACGTGGGATCTGGCTATCGCTTTCATCATTACTATACCCGGGTGTGTGCTGTGGAGATCCGAGATGAACGTCACCCTGCCCTTTTTGGGTAGCACTACGCGGTTACCCCACAACAGGCAGTCTGCCTGAATGGACAGCTCGTCCTTTCGCCGTTGGAACGGCTTGATTAGCTCTTGCATTTCAACGGGGATGCTGGCCCAGCTCCCATGCAGTACACAGTTTTTTACTAGGGACAGCAGAGGATCTTGACTGGTCCAAGTCCTAATCTGGCAGGCTGTGACAGGTGATTTATCATTTTCAAACGCTTCCATGACCATCAACAAGTCTGTGGGCTGCGCCACCATCAACAAGTTTGCAGGCTGCGCCATTTCCACCCCCGTGGTGGGCAATGGTAGCCGACTGAGAGCATCCGCACAGTTCTTGGTGCCTGGCCTGTGGCAGATGGTATAGTTATACGCTGATAGCGCAAGTGCCCACCTTTGTATGCAGGCAGAGGCATTAGTATTTATCCCCTTGTTTTAAGCGAACAGGGATGTGAGGGGCTTGTGATCGGTTTCCAGCTCAAATTTGAGGTCAAACAGGTACTGATGCATTTTCTTTACCCCGAACACACACGCTAATGCCTCTTTCTCAATCATGCTGTAGGCCCTCTCGGCCTTAGACAAGCTCCTGGAGGCATAGGTGGCAGGTTGCAACTTCCCCGCAACGTTAGCTTGTTGTAATACACACCCGACTCCGTACGACGACGCATCACATGCTCGCACAAGTCTTTTACACGGGTTATACAATACAAGCAGCTTGTTGGAGCATAAAATGTTCCTGGCTTTCTCAAAAGCAATTACTTGGTTTTTTCCCCATACCCAGTTCTCATCTTTGCACAATAACACATGTAGGGGCTCTAAGAGGGTGCTTAACCCCGGTAGGAAGTTACCAAAATAGTTGAGGAGTCCCAGGAACGACCGCAGCTCTGTGACGTTCTGTGGCCTGGGCGCGTTCCTGATAGCCTCTGTCTTGGTGTCTGTGGGCCGAATGCCGTCCGCCGCGATCTTTCTCCCTAAAAACTCAATTTTTGTTGCCATGAAGATGCATTTCGACCTCTTCAGCCGCAGCCCTAGGCAATCCAGTCGCTGGAGGACCTCCTCCAGGTTTTTTTTGTGCTCGACGGTGTCCCGATCCGTGACCAATATGTTGTCCTGAAAAACCATTGTGCGTGGTACCGACTTGAGTAGGCTCTCCATGTTTCTCTGGAAGATCGCTGTAGCCGACCGAATTCCAAACGGGCATCTGTTGTAGATGAACAGTCCCTTGTGTGTGTTGATGCAGGTGAGGCCCTTCGAAGACTCCTCCAGCTCCTGCATCATGTAGGCCGAAGTCAGGTCGAGCTTGGTGAACGTCTTGCTTCCTGCCAGCGTCGCAAATAAGTAGGTAGCGGGTATTGGTCCTGTGGCGAGAAATGATTAATCGTTACTTTATAATCGCCGCAAATCCTGACCGTGCCATCACTTTTGAGCACTGGAACAATTGGGCTGGCCCACTCACTGAATTCCACTGGGGAGATGATGCCTTCGCGTTGCAGCCTGTCCAGCTCGATTTCCACTCTCTCCCTCATCATGTGAGGTACCACTCGCGCCTTGTGGTGAATGGTCGTGCCTCTGGGACCAAGTAGATCCACACCTTTGCCCTGTAAAAGTTTCCAATGCCTGGCTCAAAAAGGGAAGGAAATTTGCTAAGAACCTGGGTACATGAGGCTTCATCGACATGTGATAGAGCTCGGATGTCATCACAGTTCCAGCGGATTTTCCCCAGCCAGCTCCTTCCAAGCAGTGTGGGGCCATCGTCCAGGACAATCCAGAGTGGCAGTTCGTACACCATGCCCTTGTAGGTGACCTTGACCATGGCACTGCCCAGGACAGTGATGAGCTCTTTGGTGTACGTTCTCAGTTTCATGTGGATTGGGCTCAGGGCTGGTCTGAATGCCTTGTTACACCACAGTCTCTCAAACATCTTTTTACTCATGATGGATTGGCTAGCGCCAGTGTCCAGTTCCATGGCAACGGGTAAGCCATTCAATTTTACATTTAGCATTATAGGTGGACATTTCGACGAAAATGTGTGCACCCTGTGTACTTCAGCATCTGACTCCTCTCTCTGAGGCTCGAAATTGCTTTGATCCACCATGGACCGATCTTCCTCTGCCACGTGGTGTTTAGCAGGTTTTGCAGAGCTTGCAGCTCATTTACAAGTTCGTTGGAGGTGCCCCATTGTTCCTCAGCTCTTGCAAACATACCCTTTGAAGTGGCATGAATAGGCTGAATGGAAGCCTCCACAACATCAACAAGGTGTGAATTGCCTTGCATTCATCCTTTGTTGAGGACTCTGAGTCAACTGGGTCACCTGAGGCTGCTGGCAGTTGCAGACTTGTGGTTTCTGCCCTGTACGTTTCTGCTCGCAAACACAGTTCCAGTTAATTTATGAACATTGCTAGCACTTGTGTGCTGAGAGATTTGTTTGGTGTTATGACTGGTGGACATAAACGCCTGTGCTATCTCAATGGCCTTACTGAAGGTCGGTGTCTCTACAGTCAAAGGTTTTCGTAGGATGGTCTCGTGGCCAATGCCCAGTACAAAAAAGTCTCTGAGCATCTGCTCCAGGTCACCATCAAATTCACATTGTCCTGCAAGTCGTCTTAGCTCGGCGACGTAGCTCGCCACTTCCTGACCTTCAGATCGTGCAGAACCGATACCTTGCCATCAGCACGCTCTCCCTCGGGTTAAGATGCTCCCGAACCAGTGTACACAGCTCCTCATATGACTTTTCTGTGGGTTTCACCGGAGCCAGAAGATTCTTCATGAGGCTGTCGGTCGGTGCCGTGAGGAGGACCGCTCTCCTTTTTGCAGCGCTTCCTTCTCCGTCCAGCTCGTTGGCTACAAAGTACTGGTCTAGCCGTTCGACATAGCTTTTCCAGTCCTCACCCTCCGAGAACTTCTCCAGGATGCCAACAGTTTGCTGCATCTTTGCGTTGGATTCATATACTCGTCGCCAGTTATTGTGTTCCTAACACAGATGAGACTGCACACAGGGAGGTTAAAGTAACAGTGACCTCAGCCTTTATTAAGACACTCCAGAGTGAGTAACAGGCTTTAGGGGCCGGCTTATATATGTGCTGGGATCCCTTGGGACTTCAGGGAATGCGCTCCCTGGTGGCGGAACATGGGAGTGCATGCTTTACAGATACACAACATCACTCACTCGCTGCGTAAAAGTGTTTTTCCTCATGTCGCCTTTGGTATTTCTGCCAATCGCCTTAAACCTGTGTCCTCTGGTTCATGACCCTTCTGCCAATGGGAACTGTTTCCCTCTATCTACTCTGTCTAGACACATCATGATTTTGAACACCTCTATTAAATCTCCTCTCAACCTTCTCTGTTTTAAGGAGAACACCCCAAGCTTCCCCAGTCTATCAATGTAACTGAAGTCCCTCAGCTCTGGAACCATTCTTGTAAATCTTTTGCTGTGCCCTCTTTAAGACCTTCGCATCCTTCCTAAAGTTTGGTGCCCAGAATTGGACACAATGCTCCAGTTGAGGCCGAACCAATGTTTTATAAAGCTTCATCATAACTTCCTTGCTTTTGTACTCTATGGCTCTATTTATGAAGCCCAGAATCCCGTATGCTTTTCTAACTGCTTTCTCAACCTGCCCTGCCAGCTTCAACGATTTGTGCACTAGGTCTAGGTCTCTATGTTCATTCACCCTCTTTAGAATTGTACCATTTAGTTTGTATTGTCTCTCCCCGTTCTTCCTACCAAAATGTATCATTTTGCACTTTTCTGTGTTAACTTTCATCCGGCACGTGTCTGCCCATTCCACCAGCTTGTCTATGTCTTCTTGAAGTCTATCACTGTCCTCTCCACTGTTCAGTATATTTCCAAGTTTTGTTTCATTGCAAATTTTGAAATTATGCCCTGTACACTCAAGTCTATGCGCTCAATTTTGCCCAAGCCCGTTTTCAGGCATTTTGCCAGAGTTACGCCCGTTTTTCTAGACCAGAAATGCAGCGGAAATATTTTGCCAAAGTTTCCCCGATCTATAATTCGAATTTGGCGCCGTGCAGCGTGCCCAATCACCTCGGAGGGTGGAGTCTGTTGTCTGCGCCAAAAAATTTATGCCGCACCTTCTGCGTATGTGTGACAAAAAAAAGGAAGGTTTTGACATCGTTGCAATGGATGCACATGCGCAGTACTTCTCCGAGTTGGCAATCCACCATTTTTCAAGAGCCAATTGTGTGTGAGAGAAGGAGTGCTGTCTGAGAGCATTGGAAAAATCGGAACTGCAGCACTACAAGATGCAACGCGGTGCAAGGACCAAAGATTTGTTGCAGGATGAAGTGGAGGCACTAGTTACTGTGATTGAGGACAGATGACAGGAGCTGGACACCAGCAGAGGTCACATAAAAGTTCCACCCAAAGAAATGAAGAAACGCTGGAACCAAGTTGTGCAATGCCACGAGATCTGGAGGCCAGTGTAAAAAGAAGTAGCAGGACCTCGGTCAAGTAGTTCGTGTAAGTAATATTTTAATTTATTCAATGCAATTGCAATTGTAAATGTGACCAGCTGTATATGTCCCACCCAGCAGAAAGACACCCTCTTTAAAAAGTTGCATTTTCATCTTTGCAGAGGAAAGTGGCACACCACAAATGAGAAAAAACCCAAACAGGAGGCGGCCCGGAAAATCTGCACCCACTGACACCCCTGGAAGAGAGGGTCGCTGCTTTGATGGGTTCTGCCTGGAGAAAAGCAATCAGTACTGCACAAGCTGGGTCCACACCCAAGGGAGAGGGTAAGTCCTGCAAATTCCACAGGCTGGCTTTGCTAAATGTTAAATACTGCACAGGCTAGCCATGCTTCGGTTCCTGGGGATGTCTCCGTCAGCTACGCTTCGGTTGATGCAATGTGCTGTCATTCATCGTGGTCCTTCAAATCAGCCTGCTGCCTGGCGAGCGCTGTGTGAGCCTACTCATGCCACCCACCCTGCCCCCTCTGCTGCTAGCCATTTGTCTGTGTTTTGTTATATTTTGCAGAACTTGAGGCCGACCCGGACGGTGTAGAAGAAAATTCAGACGAGGACCAGTCTGAACAGGATAACGTCTTCGAATCCAACCCTCCAGACCAAGAACATGGGGGCAAGGGGAAGGGGGAGGGGGAGGGGATGGAGCTGGATGAAGCCCCCACTGTTTTACTGACTTTGGAGGAGGTGCCGCTCATTGCGGTGAAAGCCCCTTCCACGACTAGCAGTTTGAGCGCTGGTGAGCCATTCCATGGTTTCCGAATGTCCGAGGCTGCAGGTCCCAGTGGTGTGGTGCAGAGAGGCACACCCAGTGCCCCACATTCTGAGGCTGCAGGTCCCAGTGGTGTGGTGCAGAGAGGCACACCCAGTGCCCCACATTCTGAGGCTGCAGGTCCCAGTGGTGTGGTGCAGAGAGGCACACCCAGTGCCCCACATTCTGAGGCTGCAGGTCCCAGTGGTGTGGTGCAGCAGGGCACACCCAGTGCCCCACATTCTGAGGCTGCAGGTCCCAGTAGTGTGGTGCAGCAGGGCACACCCAGTGCCCCACATTCTGAGGCTGCAGGTCCCAGTGGTGTGGTGCAGCAGGGCACACCCAGTGCCCCACATTCTGAGGCTGCAGGTCCCAGTGGTGTGGTGCAGAGAGGCACACCCAAGGCCCCACCGTCCCAGGCTGTGGGTCCCAATAATGGGGAGAGCTACACCCATGGGGAGGAGGGGAAGGAGAGCTGGACCGCATTTTCCTGAGGTGCAGGATCTAACAGATGTGCTTCAGATGATGGCAATGAGTGGGGAGAGCATTGACCTTACGCGATCACTCCTGGACACCATCAGTGGGGTGGGTGACGAGGTAATGGGACTGTCGGGAGAAGTAACAGCACTCTCATGAAAAATGGGAACGATGTCAGTGACCATGAGGGAGGGAATGT
The DNA here is from genome assembly GCF_044704955.1 of Pristiophorus japonicus. NCBI lineage: Eukaryota > Metazoa > Chordata > Chondrichthyes > Pristiophoridae > Pristiophorus > Pristiophorus japonicus. Next base: position 75,413,381 of record NC_091981.1, read on the forward strand.
CACAGGTAGGTGATACGCTGTCAGTGAACATCAGTGAGGGAATGTCAGAGATGGTGCAAACACTATCACTGAACATGAAGGAGGGAATGTCACAGGTAGTTGAGACAGTTTTGCTCAACATGAGGGAAGGATTTTTGCAGGTCATTGAGACACTGTCAGGGCTCATGAGGGAGGGTATGTTGGAGTTAGCTGCTGCAATAAGGGAACACGCCCAGACCCTGCGCCCATTGACAGAATCAACTACCACTCCCACTCCAATCCCCACACCGGCCTTTGAAGAGCGCCAATCCGGGCACTCCACATTGCCGCCTTCCACACCCCCCACCCACACCCCCAGCTCCCTCAACAGGTGCGCACTACCCAAGATCTTAGAAAGAACAAGCTTGGTACCAACCCAGAAGCACTGCGTCACCGTCTGCGGGCAGGGGTGATGGAGTCACCAAGAACAAGCGCAGCGGGCGGTCTTAGAATAAGATGGAGGAGAGATGGGTGCAGCCTTTCTTTGCTGCTGCTGCTGTTGTTATTATTATTGTTACTGTTGTAACTGTTGTTCTTAAATTAAAAGATTTTTGTAAGTTATGTAAATTTACAAGTTTAAAAGTTAGTAAGTGATCGTAAAGTTTGTAAGTGATCGTAACTGAAAACTTTAAAGTTTGATTCAAGAATAATTTTATGAAAGTTAAGTTAAGTACAAAGAACTGTTAAACTTTTGAATAAAATATATTTTACATTAAATCTGAATCATTTCCATTATTTATTCCATTATTAACACAACTTTAGAAGTAAACAAGAAGCATTTCCATCCTTTGTTCGATTATTAACACAACGTTTGACGTAAACAAAAATAATTTCCATCATTTGTTCCATTAACACAACAGAACAGGTCCAAACAGTAAAGATGATCCTTATGTAATAGTTGTCGCTGAGTCTTCAGGTAGCAAATCGTTCGCGGATGCTGGCACAAGGCTCGAGCAATTGTTAAAGGGGCACGATGGACCGCTCTCCTCCGCCGTCGTGCTTCGGGTTCAGGTACTTGCATGGCAGCCTCGTTCTCATCCTCCTGCTTGTCATCTGCACCTTCCTCATCGTTATCATCAACCACTCTCACCGCAGGTGGGTCTTCTCCTACCAGCTGCTGCTGCCTCATGATGGCTAAGTTATGCAGCATGGAACACACAACAGTGAACTGACCGACAATCTCAGGGGAGTATAGCAAGTAGCCTCCGGAATGGTCAAGGCATCGGAAACGCTGTTTCAAGATTGTAACGTCCTTACTCTACAGCATGAAACCACACGAGGCACATTCCAGGGACAAGGCCACTCTGTGACCTGCTCTTTATTACAGGACTCCAGAAGTGACGGCCCTGTGTGGGACCTCCCTTTATATACCTGAGTGATCAGGTAAAGAGTGTCTCCCACAAGTTCACCCCCTGTGGTCAAGGTGTGCATCTGAGTTGAGTGTATACAGTAATACAATGGTGTTACATTGTAGTTACAAACATGACATCACCTTCCCCCCCCCCCCCCCAAAGTCATAGGTTCAGTCTTTCAGGTGGTCTACGCTCCCTCATGGAGCGCCGCAGTTGGGGCTCTGGTTGTTGGACGCTGATGTGAGTGTCTGTTACCTGTGGTGATTCCGGCCTGTCCTGGCTGACCTCAGGGACTGTGCATTCTTCTGATTGCTCTTGTTGCATGTTCGCTGGTGGTAGTGTGAGCTCCATCTCATGGTCTTCTTCAGGTTCCTCCGTGTCCCTGCTGAACCTTTTTTTTACTTGGTCCAGATGCTTATGGCATATCTGGACATTGTTGAGTTTTACCACGATGATCCTATTCCCCTCTTTGCCAATTACAGTACCCTCAAGCCATTTGGGCCCCATGGCGTGAATGAAGACGAATAAAGGATCATTTATTTCTATACATCTCCCCCTTGAATTCCGGTCATGGTACTCGTATTGTGACTTGCGCTTGCCCTCAACTATGTCGGTCAGGACTGGGTGATTGAGGGACAACTGAGTTTTGAGTGTTCGTTTCATGAGTAGCCATGCGGGCGGGACTCCTGTGAGCGAGTGCGGTCGGGATCTATAGGCCAGCAGGAGGCGCGATAGGCGGCATTGTAGGGAAGGTTCTTGAATCCTGAGCATACCTGGCTTAATGATTTGGACTGCCCGTTCTGCCTGACCATTGGAGGCCGTCTTGAACGGCGTAGTCATGACGTGGTTGATGCCATTGCCCGACATAAACTCCCGGAATTCATAGCTTGTGAAACACGGGCCATTGTCACTAACCAGGATGTCCGGCAATGCATGGGTTGCAAAGATCGCACGTAGGCTTTCCATGGTGGTGATGACGTGCATGAATTCAGGATGATGCACTTGATTCATTTCGAGTACGCATCTACTACAATAAGGAACATCTTCCCCATGAACGGGCCAGCGTAGTCAATGTGAATGCATGACCATGGCTTGGTGGGCCAGGGCCACGGGCTGAGCGGGGCCTCCCTGGGGGCATTACCCAGCTGGGCACAGGTCGTGTACCTGCGAACACAGTGTTCCAGGTCTGAATCAATACCAGGCTACCAAACGTGTGACCGGGCAATGGCCTTCATCATCACAATGCCTGGGTGCTCGCTGTGGAGTTCCGTGATGAATGCCCCTTGCCCTTCTGGGGCATGACTACCCGGCTGCCCCATAGTAGGCAGTCGGCTTGGATGGAGAGCTCATCCATCCGTCTGTGGAACGGTCTGACCTCCTCAGGGCATGCTCCGTGTGCGGGCGCCCAATCGCCAGTCAGGACACATTTCTTAATCAAGGATAGGAGGGGATCTCTGTTTGTCCAGATTTTGATCTGACGGGCTGTGATGGGGGAGCCTGCACTGTCAAAGGCATCGACAGCCATGACTATCTCAGCGCTTTGCTCCGCTGCCCCCTCAGTGGTGGCCAATGGAAGCCTGCTGAGCGCGTCAGCGCAATTTTCAGTGCCGGGCCGGTGCCGGATGGAGTAGTCATAAGCAGCTAGCGTGAGGGTCCACCGCTGTATGCGAGCTGATGCATTGGCTTGTGGTCTGTCTCTAATTCAAACTTCCTACCGAAGAGGTACTGATGCATTTTTTTTACACCACATACAAGCGCTTCCTTCTCGACCATGCCATATCCCCGTTCTGTTTGAGAGAGCGACCTGGAGGCATAAGCCATCAGTTGTAGCTGACCCTCAGCATTACCCTGCTGCAACACGCACCCAACCCCATAGGACGATGCATCACAAGTCAGAACTAAACGTTTACAGGGGTCATATAGGGTCAACAACTTGTTTGAACACAGTAGGTTTCGCGCCCGATCAAAAGCCTGGTTCGGACAATCCCCCCAAAACCAATCGCAACCCTTACGCAGGAGCACATGTAGCGGCTCCAACAACATGCTCAAGTTCGGCAGAAAGTTCCCGAAATAGTTCAACAGTCCCAGGAATAAACGCAGCTCCGATGTGTTGCAGGGCCTGGGTGCTCGTCGAATCGCCTCTGTTTTGGATTCGGTGGGCCGAATCCCATCTGCAGCAACCCTCCTGTCCAGAAACTCAACCTCAGGAGCTAAAAACACGCATTTAGACTTCTTGAGTCGCAGGCCTACCCGGTCCAGTCGGCGTAGTACCTCCTCCAGGTTGTGGAGGTGTTCCTCGGTGTCTCGACCCGTGATGAGGATGTCGTCCTGGAATACGATTGTTCCAGGAATGGATTTAAGCAGGCTTTCCATGTTACGTTGAAAAATCGCGGCCGCTGATTGAATGCCAAGCGGGCACCTGTTATACGCAAACAGTCCCTTGTGCGTGGTGATGGTGGTCAGTAGTTGGATTCGTCGGCCAGTTCCTGGGTCATGTAGGCTGAAGTGAGGTCCAACTTGGTGAACAGCTTGCCGCCTGCCAGCGTGGCGAAGAGGTCCTCCGCTCTTGGGAGCGGACACCCCCGATTGATGGTGGCCTTGTAGTCACCACAGATCCTGACAGAGCCCTCCGCTTTTAGAACAGGAACGATAGGGCTTGCTCAGTTGCTGAATTCAACAGGCGAGATAATGCCCTCTCGCAACAGTCAGTCCAATTCGCTCTCGATTTTTCCCGCATCACATACAGCACCGCTCTGGCTTTGTGGTGCACTGGTCGGACGCCCGGGGTGATGTGTATCACAACTTTAGTGCCTTTGAAAGTCCTGATGCCCAGTTGAAATAATGACTCGAATTGTTATAGGACTTGTGAGCACAAACTTCCCTCCACCGAGGACATTGCGTGAACATCCCCCCATTTCCAGTTCATCTCAGCTAACCAGCTCCTCCATAACAGTACGGGACCATTGCCCGGGACAATCCAGAGTGGCAGCCGGTTCACTGACCCATTGTGAGTGACAGCCATCATTGCACTGCCTAGCACCGGAATGATTTCCTTGGTGTAAGTCCGTAATTGTGACTCAATACGTTCTAATTTGGGTCTACTGGCTTTGAGTGGCCATAGCTTCTCGAATTGTTGAATGCCCATGAGTAACTGGCTGGCCCCAGGTCCAGCTCCATGCATACTGGGATACCCATTTAACAAAACCCTCATCATCATTGGTGGCGTTTTGGTGTATGAACTATGAATAGTTGCCGCATGGACCCGCTGAACCTCAGCATCCATCGATTTGCTCCAAAAGTCATCCTGCCTCACAGAACCCTCTTCTGGTCCCTCTGTCTCATATATCAGTCTGGTTGCAGGTTTTCTACACATTCGAGCTAAATGGTCACTGAGATTGCAGTTTCTGCAGACAAAATGTTGGAATCTGTAAGATCTGGCTGAGTGTTTTCCCCCACACCTCCAACATGAGTTAAAGTTTCCATTATTGGGGACAAAGGGACTATGGCCAGGAATTCTGTGCTGACTGTCCCTTTGAATGCTTTAAAATACCCTATTAGTGGGTGTCAATGGCCCCATCCTGGGCCGCATTGTCCACTGTGATGACGTGAACGACCGTTCAGCCTGCTATTGTCTCTGTTGAGGTCCTGCTCTGGGATCTATTGCTGCCTGGTAAATGTCGGACTGCCCCTGCCTGCCTGCGGGGCTCTGAGCAGCATTGATGATGTTGACTCCCTCATCCATCGCCGTGTTAGAGGCAGAATTGTGCGCGTAAATCATTTTCGTCTCTTCCTCCCCCGCCATGAAAGTTTGAGCTAACAACGCTGCCACTTCCAAGGTCAAGTCCTTGGTCTCAATTAACTTGTGAAAAATTCCCGCATGACCGATACCCTCGATGAAGAAGTCCCTTAGCATCTCCGCCCTGCAGGCATCTGTGAACTTACAGAGGCTGGCCAAATGCTGGAGGTCTGCTACAAAGTCCGGTATGCTCTGTCCTTCACGACGTCGGTGGGTGTAGAATCTGTGTCGAGCCATGTGTATGCTGCTCGCCGGTTTGAGGTGCTCCCCGATTAATTTGCTGAGCTCTTCAAAGGTTTTGTCCGACGGCGTTTCGGGTGCCAGTAAGTCCTTCATGAGCGCATAAGTCTTTGGCCCGCAGCTGGTCAGGAGATGAGCCCGTCGCTTGTCGGCCGCTGCATCCCCCAGCCAGTCTTTAGTTACGAAGCTTTGCTGAAGCCTCTCGACAAAATCATCCCAGTCTTCCCCAACACAGTACTGTTCCTCTGTGCTACTAGTGGCCATTCTCGTGGGTCTTGAATTCCCGTTTGTCGTCGCCAAAGTAAAGTCCTTACTCTACAGCATAGAGCCACACACGGCACATCCAGGGACAAGGCCACTCTGTGACCTGCTCTTTATTACAGGACTCCAGAAGTGATGACCCTGCGTGGGACCTCCCTTTATATATCTGTGTGATCAGGTAAGGAGTGTCTCCCACAAGTTCACCCCCTGTGGTCAAGCTGTGCATCTACGTTGAGTGTATACAGTAATACAGTGGTGTTACATTGTAGTTACAAACATGACAAAGATGCCAATGGTCCTCTCTATGATGCTGCGCATCACAATGTGCAACATGTTGTATTCTCAGTCAGCTTCCATCTGGGTTAAGCATAGGGGCATCGTGAGACAGTTGGCGAGGCCGTACCCTTTGTCTCCCAGTAGCCAGCTCTGCCCTTCTGGATGCTGCTGAAACATGGCAGATATAACACTCCCAGGATATCTTGCATTGACTGACATGATGCAATGCATGTCGCCACACACGAGCTGTACATTAATGGAGTGGAAGCCTTTTCTGTTCCTGTATATCTTGTAATCCTCCTAAGGTGCTCGCAAGGCGATGTGGGTACAATCAATGCAGCCCTGTATCTTTGGGAAGCCAGCAATCCTGGATAAGCCCTCAGCCCTGTCACGCATTTCCATGTTTTTCATGTGATGACATCGAATCAATTGTCTCCTACGTAGCACCATCATGCAAAAGGCTCTCACAAGGTATCGCACTGTCAGTATTGCCCTCATAGTTAAATTTTACCTTTGCCTGAAGCTCAAAACGGCAGGAAGGTAGGCAGGACAGGTTCTTTGTTCTCCCTCACCAAGGTCTGTGTGGATGGACCACGCGCAGATCTTCTGACTTCTCCTCCCCCCCTCCACCCCACCCCCCCCAACTCATTGCAGTCTTGTGACTTCTCCTCGACCCCCTCCCCCCAATTAATTGCAGTCTTGTGACTTCTCTCCTTCTCTCTCCCTGCCTCTCCACCCATCAAAACTCATTGCAGTCTTCAGAAGCCTTCCAATTGGCACCTCCCTCTCTTCCGCTTCCCCCCCCGCTCGGCTCCTGCCCCAAACTCATTGCAGTCTTCAGAAGCCTTCCGATCGGCACCTTGCTCCCCGGGCTCAGTGCAGTAGGCTTCCGATCGGTCAGCACCTCCCTCTCTTCCACCCCTCCCGGCCCCGCCCCGACCTGGGCTTGTTTTCCAGCCGAGCCCTGAGCCCCTGTGTCCGGATGTGGGACCGATTCTAACGGCCAAAGCTACAACCCTCCAACCCTGCTTGAAGATGTTCGATGGTGGTGTGTAAGTAAGAAAACAAATGAAAATTTCTGAAATCTAAAAACTTCCATTTACTATGTTGACAGGTAAAAAAAGTTGAATATTATTGATTTTTAGAGTAGAAACATAGACATAGAAACATATAAAATAGGTGCAGGAGTAGGCCATCCGGCCCTTCGAGCCTGCACCACCATTCAATAAGATCATGGCTGATCATTCCTTCAGTACCCCTTTCCTGCTTTCTCTCCATACCCCTTGATCCCTTTAGCCACAAGGGCCATATCTAACTCCCTCTTGAATATATCCAATGAACTGGCATCAACAACTCTCTGCGGTAGGGAATTCCACAGGTTAACAACTCTCTGAGTGAAGAAGTTCCTCCTCATCTAAATGGCCTACCCCTTATCCTAAGACTGTGTCTTCTGGTTCTGGACTTCCGCAACATCGGGAACATTCTTCCCGAATCTAACGTGTCCAGTCCCGTCAGAATTGTATATGTTTCTATGAGATCCCCCCTCATCCTTCTCAACTCCAGTGAATACAGGCCCAGTCGATCCAGTCTCTCCTCATATGTCAGTCCAGCCATCCCAGGAATCAGTCTGGTGAACCTCCGCTGCACTCCCTCAATAGCAAGAACTTCCTTCCTCAGATTAGGAGACCAAAACTGAACACAATATTCCAGGTGGTGCCTCACCAAGGCCCTGTACAACTGCAGTAAGACTTCCCTGCTCCTATACTCAAATCCCCTTGCTATGAAGGCCAACATACCATTTGCCTTCTTCACCGCCTGCTGTACCTGCATACCAACCTTCAATGACCGATGAATCATGACACCCAGGTCTCACTGCACCTCCCCTTTTCCTAATCTGCCACCATTCAGATAATATTCTGCCTTCGTGTTTTTGCCCCCAAAGTGGATAACCTCACATTTATCCACATTATTCTGCATCTGCCATGTATTTGCCCACTCACCTAACCTGTCCAAATCACCCTGCAGCCTCTTAGCGTCCTCCTCACAGCTCACACCGCCACCCAGTTTAGTGTCATCTGCAAACTTGGAGATATTACACTCAATTCCATCATCCAAATCATTAATGTATATCGTAAAGAGCTGGGGTCCCAGCACTGAGCCCTGCGGCACTCCACTAGTCACTGCCTGCCATTCTGAAAAGGACCCGTTAATCCCGACTCTCTGCTTCCTGTCTGCCAACCAGTTCTCTATCCACGTCAGTACATTACCCCCAATACCATGTGCTTTGATTTTGCACACCAATCTCTTGTGCGGGACCTTGTCAAAAGCCTTTTGAAAGTCCAAATACACCACGTCCACTGGTTCTCCCTTGTCCACTCTACTAGTTACATCCTCAAACAATTCCAGAAGATTTGTCAAGCATGATTTCCCCTTCATAAATCCATGCTGACTTGGACCAATCCTGTCACTGCTTTCCAAATGTGTTGCTATTTCATCCTTAATGATTGATTCCAACATTTTCCCCACTACTGATGTCAGGCTAAGTGGTCTATAATTAACCGTTTTCTCTCTCCCTACTTTTTTAAAAAGTGGTGTTACATTAGCAACCCTCCAGTCCATAGGAACTGATTCAGAGTCGATAGACCGTTGGAAAATTATCCCCGATGCATCCACTATTTCTTGGGCCACTTCCTTAAGTACTCTGGGATGTAGACTATCAGGCCCTGGGGATTAATCGGCCTTCAATCCCGTCAATTTCCCGAACACAATTTCCCGCCTAAGAAGGATAACCTTCAGTTCCTCCTTCTCACTCGACCTTCGGACCCCTAGTACATCGGGAAGGTTATTTTTGTCTTCCTTTGTAAAGACAGAACCAAAGTACTTGTTGAATTGGTCTGCCATTTCTTTGTTCCCCATTATAAATTCACCCGAATCTGACTGCAAGGGACCAACATTTGTCTTCACTAATCTTTTTTTCTTCACATATCTATAGAAGCTTTTGCAGTCATTTTTTATGTTTCCGGCAAGCTTCCTCTCGTACTCTATTTTCCCCCTCTTAATTAAACCCTTTGTCCTCCTCTGCTGTATTCTAAATTTCTCCCAGTCCTCTGGCTTGCTACTGTTTCTGGCAAATTTGTATGCCTCTTCCTTGGATTTAACGCTATCCTTAATTTCGGTTGAGCCACCTTCCCCGTTTTATTTTTACTCCAGACAGGGATGTACAATTGCTGAAGTTCATCCATGTGATCTTTAAAGGTTTTCCATTGCCTATCCACCGTCAACACTTTAAGTATCATTTGCCAGTCTAATCTAGCCAATTTGCTCGTCATACCATCAAAGTTACCTTTCCTTAAGTTCAGGACCCTAGTTTCTGAATTAACTTTGTCACTCTCCATCTTAATAAAGAATTCTACCATATTATGGTCACTCTTCCCCAAGGGGCCTCGTACAACAAGATTGTTAATTAGTCCCTTCTCATTACACATCACCCAGTCTAGGATGGCCACTTCTCTGGTTGCTTCCTCGACATATTGGTCTAAAAAACCATCCCTAATACACTCCAGGAAATCCTCCTCCACCGCATTGCTACCAGTTAGGTTAGCCCAATCAATATGTCGATTAAAGTTGCCCATGATTACTGCTGTACCTTTATTGCACACATCCCTTATTTCTTGTTTGATGCTGTCTCCAACCTCACTACTACTATTTGGTGGCCTGTACACAACTGAATATGTGGCTTGAGCAGTGGTGCAGAAGGGAGGGATTCAAATTCCTGGGACATTGGAACCGGTTCTGTGGGAGGTGGGACCAGTACAAACCGGACGGTCTGCACCTGGGCAGGACCGGAACCAATGTCCTTGGGGGAGTGTTTGCTAGTGCTGTTTGGGAGGAGCTAAACTAATATGGCAGGGGGATGGGAACCTATACAGGGAGACAGAGGGGAATAAAATGGAGACAGAAACAAAAGATAGAAAGGAGCATAGTAAAAGTGGAGAGCAGAGAAACCCAAGGCAAAAAACAAAAAGGGCCACTTTACAGCAGAATTCTAAAGGGTCAAAGTGTGTTAAAAAGACAAGCCTGAAGGCTCTGTGCATCAATGCGAGGTGTATTCAGAATAAGGTGGACGAACTAACTGCGCAGATAGCAGTTAACGGGTTTTCTGCCCTTTGCTATTCCGTAGCTCCACCCATACCGATTCCACATCATCCAAGCTAATGTCCTTCCTTACAATTGCATTAATATCCTCTTTAACCAGCAACGCCATCCTTTTCCTTTCTCTCTATCCTTCCTAAATGCTGAATACCCCTGAATGTTGAGTTCCCAGCCTTGGTCACCCTGGAGCCATGTCTCCGTGATTCCAATCACATCATACCCGTTAACTGCTATCTCAGGAGCTGGAGACGGATACACTTCCCGCACACGTAGTCGTCAGGGACACCGGAGGCGTCCCTGATTTCCCACATGGTACAGGAGGAGCATAACACGTGTCCTAGCTCTCCTGCCATGACTTAACCCTAGATTCACTTAATTTGGCAACAACAATGCTAAAGGTTACTGACTGAAATAGAAAAGAAAAAGAAAAACTACTTACCAATCACCAGCCAACCACTTACACCCCTTGGCTGTGACATCACCTTTTGATTTCTTTCGACTTTTTTTTTGCCTTCTGTCCCCGCTGCAGCTGCACAAGCCCCGCCTCTCCGACTCACCACACACCCCGCACCTCGCTCCTCGAACTGCTGCTCATCCTCTGACGTTGGGCCTTTATAGGCCTCACCACACACCCTGCACCTCGCTCCTCGAACTGCTGCTCCTCCTCCAACGTTGGGCCTTTATAGGCCTCACCACACACCCCGGACCTCGCTCCTCGAACTGCTGCTCCTCCTCCGACGTTGGGCCTTTATAGGCCTCACCACACACCCCGCACCTCGCTCCTCGAACTGCTGCTCCTCCTCCGACGTTGGGCCTTTATAGGCCTCACCACGCACCCCGGACTCGCTCCTCGAACTGCTGCTCCTCCTCCGACGTTGGGCCTTTATAGGCCTCACCACGCACCCCGGACTCGCTCCTCGAACTGCCGCTCCTCCTCCAACGTTGGGCCTTTATAGGCCTCACCACGCACCCCGCACCTCGCTCCTCGAACTGCCGCTCCTCCTCCGACGTTGGGCCTTTTATAGGCCTCACCACACACCCCGCACCTCGCTCCTCGAACTGCTGCTCCTCCTCCGACGTTGGGCCTTTATAGGCCTCACCACACACCCCGCACCTCGCTCCTCGAACTGCTGCTCCTCCTCCGACGTTGGGCCTTTATAGGCCTCACCACGCACCCTGCACCTCGCTCCTCGAACTGCTGCTCTTCCTCTGACGTTGGGCCTTTATAGGCCTCACCACACACCCTGCACCTCGCTCCTCGAACTGCTGCTCCTCCTCCAACGTTGGGCCTTTATAGGCCTCACCACACACCCCGGACCTCGCTCCTCGAACTGCTGCTCCTCCTCCGACGTTGGGCCTTTATAGGCCTCACCACACACCCCGCACCTCGCTCCTCGAACTGCTGCTCCTCCTCCGACGTTGGGCCTTTATAGGCCTCACCACGCACCCCGGACTCGCTCCTCGAACTGCTGCTCCTCCTCCGACGTTGGGCCTTTATAGGCCTCACCACGCACCCCGGACTCGCTCCTCGAACTGCCGCTCCTCCTCCAACGTTGGGCCTTTATAGGCCTCACCACGCACCCCGCACCTCGCTCCTCGAACTGCCGCTCCTCCTCCGACGTTGGGCCTTTTATAGGCCTCACCACACACCCCGCACCTCGCTCCTCGAACTGCTGCTCCTCCTCCGACGTTGGGCCTTTATAGGCCTCACCACGCACCCCGCACCTCGCTCCTCGAACTGCCGCTCCTCCTCCAACGTTGGGCCTTTATAGGCCTCACCACACACCCCGCACCTCGCTCCTCGAACTGCCGCTCTTCCTCCAATGTTGGGCCTTTATAGGCCTCACTACGCACCCCGGACTCGCTCCTCGAACTGCTGCTCCTCCTCCGACGTTGGGCCTTTTATAGGCCTCACCACACACCCCGGACTCGCTCTTTTAACTGCCGCTCCTCCTCTGACATTGGGCCTTTTATAGGCCTCACCATGCACCCCGGACTTGCGCTGCTCGAACTGCCGCTCCTCCTCCAACGTTGGGCCTTTTATAGGCCTCACCATGCACCCCGGACTCGCTCTTTGAACTGCCGCTCCTCCTCCATAACTTTGGGCCTTTTATAGGCCTCACCACGCACCCGGACTCGCGCTGCTCTTGATGCCCTCCAAAATCTTCGATTAAAAGCAATGCTGTTTTTTAGCGCTGATTTGTCAATGTACGCTGCTTTCTGCTAACTCACCAGAAGGATTTTCAGGAGTGGCCAGATACGCCGACCTAGGAGGAAAAGTTTTTGGCCAAATTGTGAAAAATTATGAAAACAGGCACAGACATGAGCAAACGCCCCCTATTATGTAAAAAAAACTCACCTAGAAAAATCATAATGAACTCAATTACACCAGTGCAGATCGCAGGGGGAAAGTTTGAAAAAAATAAATAGGCCAGAAAAAACGGCGCACGCCAAAGAAACGCCGCAAATAACCCGGGAAAATTGAGCCCCAGGTCATTAATATATATCAAGAAAAGCAGTGATCCTCATACTGACACCTTGTTCACACCACTGTATACATTCCTCCAATCCAAAACACAACCGTTCACCACCATTCTCTGTTTCCTGTCACTTAGCCAATTCTGTATCCATGCTGCCACCATCCCTTTCATTCCATGGGCTTCAACTTTGCTGGCAAATCTAGTATGTGGCATTTTATCAAACACTTTTTGGAAGTTCATGTACACTACATCAACCGCATTGCCCACATCAATCCTCTCTGTTCCATCATCAAGAAACTCAAATAAGTTAGTTAAATGGGGGGCCCGGAATTCAGTGTCGCTAGAAAGGCCGGATTAGTGCTGCAATATTTGTGGCTGCCATTGAATCCAAATTCAGCTTCTTGACCATAAAAAAGTGTTCCAGTCTTATTAGCCCTGCAAAGCTGAAAGTTTGTAGTCTTAATTGGGGCATTATTCTCACGGGAAATTTACTCTTCGTGTGATGTGGTAGCTACCATTGCAGCACAGGCGCAAGGGAACGAGCGTATCGGTGCTGCTTTGGAGAGGATGGCCGCGGCTCTACAAGAGTCGACGGAACGTCTTAAGTGCTGTCATATCTGGTGACTTTCAGACAGTGGCTGCTTGCATGCAGTCTCAGCTGGATGCCCCCGAAGATCTCAGTGTTGCTTTCATGGCTGGGTCCACCACGGGGACCTTCCGGTGTGGCACCACAGCACTGACCTGAGCTTCCTCAGATTGGTGGTATTGTGCCACCCCGAGTGCGTTATTCAGGCTCCTCACAACATTCCTGGCCCCAGACCTGTCACTCCGCCAGTGCCTCTATGCATGGCCTCGCCCGAGCCAAGTCAGGCTGAACCCCCCCAGGAGGGCGTTGGCCAGTCTCCAGCAGGCCCTTACAGGCCCAAAACTGCTCACATCTGCAACTTCCACACAGGGAAGACAGCAGCCTTCCCAGACCCATGAGGCAACCATAGGGGACGCTGAGGCGAAGTCGCAGGTTAGGCACATGTAAGATCATCATAGGCAGTCCCTTGAAGTCGAGCATGACTTGCTTCCACTCTAAAAGTGAGTTCTCAGGTGGCTGAACAGTCCAATGCGAGACCTACAGTCTCTTGTCACAGGGGCGGCAGACAGTGGTTGAAGGAAAGGGTGGATTGGAAGCCTGGGTTGCTGTATGCTTCTTCCGCTGTCTACGCTTGGTTCTGCATGCTCTCGGCGACGAGACTCGAGCTGCTCAGCGCCCTCCCACATGCTCTTCCTCCACTTTGGGCGGTCTTGGGCCAGGGATTCTCAGGTGCCGGTGGGGATGTTGCAGTTTATCAAGGAGGCTTTGAGGGTGTTCTTGAAGCATTTCCTCTGGCCACCTGGGGCTTGCTTGCCGTGTCAAGACTCCAAGGAGAGCACTTGCTTTGGGAGTCTTGTGTCAGGCATGCAGACAGTGTGGCCTGTTGATCGAGCGTGGTCAGTGCTTCGATGCTGGGGTGAATACCTGAGCGAGAACACTGACGTTGGTGCGCCTATCCTCCCAATGGATTTGCAGGATCTTGTGGAGGCAGCATTGGTGGTACTTCTCCAGTGCTTTGAGGTGTGCTGCAAATAGTCCACGTCTCTGAGCTATATATGAGGGCGGGTATCACTGCAGCCCTGTAGACAATGAGCTTGGTGGCAAATTTAAGAGCCGGATCTTCGAACACTCTGTTCCTCAGATGACCGAAGGCTGTGCTGGCACACTGAAGGCAACATTGGATGTCGTCATCGATGTCTGCCCTTGATGTCAGTGGGCTCCCGAGGTATGGAAAATGGTCCACGTTGTCCAAGGCCTCACCGTGGATTTTGATAACCAGGGAGCATTGTTGGTGGATGTTTACGGATATATTACGATGGTTTAGTGTAAGGCCCATGCTTTCGCACGCCTGGTGAAGGTGTTGACGATGGCTTGGAGTTTGGCCTCAGTGTGCACAGATGTAGGTGTCGTCTGCGTACTATAATTCGATGACAGAGGATGGGATGACCTGGAGCTGGGATCTAGCCTGGAGGTGGCGGAGGTGGAACAGATTCCCATTTGTTACCGCTCGGAATGCTAAGCTGGGGCCACATTTCCAGTTTTCTCTCTGTGACTTTAGGGATCACTATTTCTCTCTCTCTAGTTTTTTTTCCTTTTTTCTCTTTCTCTATTCCTAATTCTCTATTTCTCTCTCCCAATCAAATTTTCTCATTCTGTTTCTCATTCCCTTTCCTCACTTCTATCTCTTTCTCCTTTCTCTTTTGCTCCCTTCCCTTTCTCTCTCTTCCTCTCTCTCACATCCTCTCTCTTTCTCTCTCCTCTCTCCCTCCCTCTCTCTCTCTCACCCTCTCTCTTTCCTTCTCTGCCTACCCTTGAGTGCAGATTCTGTGCTGAACTCCTCCGATCCATTGAAGAGGCTCCTGGACTTGTTGCTGAGCAATACGGAGCTGGCCCCCGGATCTCGCCCCGTCTGGAGCTCACTGATCTCCCCCAGATGATCACTTACCGGACTTCTCTGTGAGACCAACTCAGCTGCTATTACTTTGAGGACTCCGGGGAGCTTCCGACCCATCCTCGGGTTTGGAGCTTATCTTCTTGTCTCTCTCTGCTCCCATGGTTCCGAGATCTCTGCCACTCTGCGCCGGCTCTAAAAGCTGTCGGGGGTACCGTCAGCTGAAGGGCCGCTTTTTCACTCCGAAAATGGGTCCGGGGGCGGAGCAGCAGTGGTGCGTACGTTTAGCACATCATTACTGCCACAAGCCCCACACCGCCACGAGATTTGGTGGTAGCCCACACCACTGCAAGACCTCCAGGGCTAAAAACTACATCGTGGCGGCCGGTTGAGCCCAGAGCGGCGGCTATTCGATTTAAATGGGCAGTAACGGGTCTCTTTGAGAGCCTGAATTTCGGCACGATTTGCCTTCAATAAATCCATGTTGCCTTTCCTTAATCAACATTTGTCCATGTCATGTATGTACTTTTGAGATCACTAGCCACTAGATGGCATCACTGTTGTAGGCCATTGGGCTGCACGCACGTGTGTGCAGCCCAAGTATTAAAGGCTAGCCATTTTGTATATTAAGGATTTTGGGCCTTAATAAAGCAGAGGTCATACCTCTTGGGGTTAAACAGTACTCAGTCTAACAGTTATTGCATACGCAACATTTGGCGATAAGGCAACAAGAACCTTTGCATGCAAAAATGAGCACAATTGGATTGTTGGAGTGATTTGTGGAAGGAGAAGATTGGGCAGACTTTGTGAGCCGCTTGAGCTAGTTCTTCATGGCCAACAAAATGGAGGAGGTCGGCGACGCAGATCGGCGCCGGGCAGTGTTGCTCACAGTTTGCGGTTTATGATCTGATAAAGAATCTACTCCTGCCTGTGAGTCCAACAGAGAAGACGTTTGAAGAATTGTGTACACTGGTACAGGACCACCTTAAGCCAGACGAAGGCATCATCATCTCGAGATACAGATTTTACACGGACGTTTGCTCAGAGGGCCAGAATGCGGCAGAATTCGTTGCCAACCTGAGATGTCTAGCAGGACATAGAAACATAGAAACATAGAAAATAGGTGAAGGAGTAGGCCATTCAGCCCTTCTAGCCTGCACCGCCATTCAATGAGTTCATGGCTGAGCATGAAACTTCAGTACCCCCTTCCTGCTTTCTCGCCATACCCCTTGATCCCCCGAGTAGTAAGGACTTCATCTAACTCCCTTTTGAATATATTTAGTGAATTGGCCTCAACTACTTTCTGTGGTAGAGAATTCCACAGGTTCACCACTCTCTGGGTGAAGATGTTTCTCCTCATCTCGGTCCTAAATGGCTTACCCCTTATCCTCAGACTATGACCCCTGGTTCTGGACTTCCCCAACATTGGCAACATTCTTCCTGCATCTAACCTGTCTAAACCCATCAGAATTTTAAACGTTTCCATGAGGTCCCCTCTCATTCTTCTGAACTCCAGTGAATACAAGCCCAGTTGATCCAGTCTTTCTTGATAGGTCAGTCCCACCATCCCGGGAATCAGTCTGGTGAATCTTCGCTGCACTCCCTCAATAGCAAGAATGTCCTTCCTCAAGTTAGGAGACCAAAACTCTACACAATACTCCAGGTGTGGCCTCACCAAGGCCCTGTACAACTGTAGCAACACCTCCCTGCCCCTGTACTCAAATCCCCTCGCTATGAAGGCCAACATGCCATTTGCTTTCTTAACCGCCTGCTGTACCTGCATGCCAACCTTCAATGACTGATGTACCATGACACCCAGGTCTCGTTGCACCTCCCCTTTTCCTAATCTGTCACCAATCAGATAATAGTCTGTCTCTCTGTTTTTACCACCAAAGTGGATAACCTCACATTTATCCACATTATACTTCATCTGCCATGCATTTGCCCACTCACCTAACCTATCCAAGTCACTCTGCAGCCTCATAGCATCCTCCTCGCAGCTCACACTGCCACCCAACTTAGTGTCATCCGCAAATTTGGAGATACTACATTTAATCCCCTCGTCTAAATCATTAATGTACAATGTAAACAGCTGGGGTCCCAGCACAGAACCTTGCGGTACCCCACTAGTCACTGCCTGCCATTCTGAAAAGTACCCATTTACTCCTACTCTTTGCTTCCTGTCTGACAACCAGTTCTCAATCCACGTCAGCATACTACCCCCAATCCCATGTGCTATAACTTTGTACATTAATCTCTTGTGTGGGACCTTGTCGAAAGCCTTCTGAAAGTCCAAATATACCACATCAACTGGTTCTCCTTTGTCATCTTTACTGGAAACATCCTCAAAAATTTCCAGAAGATTTGTCAAGCATGATTTCCCTTTCACAAATCCATGCTGACTTGGACCTATCATGTCACGATTTTCCAAATGCGCTGCTATGACATCCTTAATAATTGATTCCATCATTTTACCCACTACTGAGGTCAGGCTGACCGGTCTATAATTCCCTGTTTTCTCTCTCCCTCCTTTTTTAAAAAGTGGGGTTACATTGGCTACCCTCCACTCGATAGGAACTGATCCAGAGTCAATGGAATGTTGGAAAATGACTGTCAATACATCCGCTATTTCCAAGGCCAACTCCTTAAGTACTCTGGGATGCAGTCCATCAGGCCCTGGGGATTTATCGGCCTTCAATCGCATCAATTTCCCCAACACAATTTCCCGACTAATAAAGATTTCCCTCAGTTCCTCCTCCTTACTAGACCCTCTGACCCCTTTTATATCTGGAAGGTTGTTTGTGTCCTCCTTAGTGAATACCGAACCAAAGTACTTGTTCAATTGGTCTGCCATTTCTATGTTCCCCGTTATGACTTCCCCTGATTCTGACTGCAGGGGACCTACGTTTGTCTTTACTAACCTTTTTCTCTTTACATACCTATCGAAACTTTTGCAATCCGCCTTAATGTTCCCTGCAAGCTTCTTCTCGTACTCCATTTTCCCTGCCCTAATCAAACCCTTTGTCCTCCTCTGCTGAGTTCTAAATTTCTCCCAGTCCCCGGGTTCGCTGCTATTTCTGGCCAATTTGTATGCCACTTCCTTGGCTTTAATACTATCCCTGATTTCCCTAGATAGCCACGGTTGAGCCACCTTCCCTTTTTTATTTTTACGCCAGACAGGAATGTACAATTGTTGTAATTCATCCATGCGGTCTCTAAATGTCTGCCATTGCCCATCCACAGTCAACCCCTTAAGTATCATTCGCCAATCTATCCTAGCCAATTCACGCCTCATACCTTCAAAGTTACCCTTCTTTAAGTTCTGGACCATGGTCTCTGAATTAACTGTTTCATTCTCCATCCTAATGCAGAATTCCACCATATTATGGTCACTCTTCCCCAAGGGGCCTCGCACAATGAAATTGCTAATTAATCCTCTCTCATTACACAACACCCAGTCTAAGATGGCCTTCCCCCCTAGTTGGTTCCTCGACATATTGGTCTAGAAAACCATCCCTTATGCACCCCAGGAAATCCTCCTCCACCATATTGCTTCCAGTTTGGCTAGCCCAATCTATGTGCATATTAAAGTCACCCATTATAACTGCTGCACCTTTATTGCATGCACCCCTAATTTCCTGTTTGATGCCCTCCCCAACATCACTACTACTGTTTGGAGGTCTGTATACAATTCCCGCTAACGTTTTTTGCCCTTTGGTGTTCTGCAGCTCTACCCATATAGATTCCACATCATCCAAGCTAATGTAAGGACCATGTAAGGTCAGGGCTATGTTGGCAGACGTGCTGCGGGACGTCTTTGTAATCAGCATCAACCACGAGGTGATCCTGCGTAAACTACTGGCGGTGGAGACGTTGGACTTGAACAGGGCCACCACGATCGCTCAGTCATGCATGATGACGGATAGAAGTCTAAGCAGATATCAGTGAAATATCAAAACTTGGCAAGTACTGTAAATATGATTGATTCGGCATTCAGCAGAGCAGCACATGGCAGTGCCTACCCAACTGCGTACGTGAAATCTGTGGCTGCCCAAAGTCCGCCAGCGGGAATGGATTTCTCCATGTTGACGTTGTGAGGGAAATCACCGGCACCAGCAGTGCCAATTTAAGGAAGATAGTTGCAAAGGCTGTCTGAGAGTGGGGCATCTCCAGCCCAAGTATCCACAGGTGAGCAAGCATGCTGCAACACACCACGTGAAGGATGATGGTCAAACTAGCGCGGATCCAGATACGCAATCCAAGATACCAGAGGAGGAAACATATGGACTGTACTCATTCCTAACTAACAGCAAACCGATAAAGATCAACGTGAAATTTAATGGGGTGCTGGTATCGATGGAACTGGACATGGGGGCGAGTCAATCGATAATGAGCCAGAGGGCATTCGACAAGCTGTGGGATACTAAGGCTGTGAGGCCCAGGCTGAGTCCAGTCAATGCCAAGTTGCGCACGTACACTAAAGAACTCATAACGGTGATTGGCAATGCCACAATTAGGTGTCATATGACGGTGCGGTCATGAGTTACTGCTATGAATTGTCCCAGGCAATGGCCCAATGCTGTTCGGCAGGAACTGGCTTGAAAAAAATCAGATGCAATTAGAACGACATCAAGGTATTGTCATCAGAGAAAGATACATGTGCCCTAGTACTGAACAAGTTCCCCTCGCTGTTCGAACCAGGCATCGGTAACTTCACGAGAGCCAAGGTGCAGATCCACGTGGACTCGGATGCAAGACCCGTCCATCATAAAGCTCGGTCAGTTCCGTATATGATGAGGGAGAAGGTCAAAATCGAACTGGACAGACTCCAGCGTGAAGGGATCATATCACCAGTTGAATGTAATGAATGGGCCAGCCCCATTGTTCCTGTGCTGAAAAGTGATGGCACAGTCAGAATCTGTGGAGATACAAGGCTACGATCAACAGGGTTTCGAAACAGGATCAGTACCTGTTACCGAAGGCTGATGATTTGTTTGTAACGCTAGCCGGGGGGAAGTCGTTCACCAAACTGGACTTGACGTCGGCCTACATGACACAGGAGCTGGTCGAGACGTCGAAGAGACTTACGTGCATTAACACGCATAAAGGACTGTTCATTTATCCCAGGTGCCCTTTTGGAATTCGCTCAGCTGCAGCAATATTTCAGAGGAACATGGAGAGTTGACTGAAGTCCATTCCCAGAATGTCATGTTCCAAGATGATATCCTGATCACAGGTCGTGACTTCGAGGAACATCTGAACAACCTGGAAGAGGTTTTTTATACTTTAATGCAAGGAGTATAGCGAATAAGGCGGGGGATGAGCTAAGAGCACAGGTAGACACTTGGGAGTATGACATTATAGCCATTACAGAAACATGGCTGAAAGAGGGACAGGTTTGGCAGATCAATATTCCTGGCTACTGGACTTTTCGACAAGATAGAGAGGGGTTTAAGAAGAGGGGGAGGGTCGCGGTACTGATTAAAGAAAATATTACAGCAGTGAGGAGGGATGATATGTTAGAGAAATCATCAAATGAGGCCATATGGGTCGAATTGAAAAATAAAAAAGGGGCAATCACACTGCTGGGCATGTATTATAGACCCCCACACAGTGGGAAGGAGATAGAGGAGCAAATATGCAGGCAAATTGCAGTGAAATCCAAAAACCAAAGGGCAGTAATAGTAGGGGATTTTAACTATCCAAATATTGATTGGGACAAATTTAGTGTGAAGGGTATAGAGGGTGTGGAATTCTTGAAATGCATTCAAGAGAACTTTTTTAGTCAGTATGTAGCAAGCCCAACACGAGAGGGGACAGTCTTGGATTTAGTTTTGGGGAATGAAGCTGGGCAGGTTGAAGGGGTATTAGTGGGAGAGCACTTGGATGCCAGTGACCATAATTCAGTCAGATTCAAGTTGGTTATGGTTAAGGACAAGAATAGGCCTGGAATAAAAGTTCCGAATTGGGGAAAAGCTAATTTTGCTAAGTTAAGGAGTGATTTGACCATGGTGGCCTGGAAACAGCTACTTGTGGGTAAATCAGTGTCGGAACAGTGGGAGGCATTCAAGGAGGAGATCTGGAAGGCTCAGGCCAAACACGTAAAGAAAAAGGCTCAGAAAAATAATTCTAGGGACTTACAGGGGAGGATTAAGAAAAAAAGGGAAGCTTGTATCATATATCAATGGCTAAATACGATAGAATCTTTAGAGGAATATAGAAAGTTAAGAGGCAAAATTAAAAAGGATATTAGAAATGCTGAGAGAAAGCACGAGAAATTCTTGGCCAGTAAAATTAAGGAAAACCCTAAGATGTTCTTTAAATATATTAAGAGTAAGAGGGTAACTAAAGAAAGGGTAGGGCCGATGAGGGTAATCTTTGTGTGGAGCCAGAAGATGTTGGGAGGGTTCTTAACGAATACTTTGCATCTGTTTTCACAAAGGAAAGGGGCAATGCAGATACTGCTATCGAGGAAGAGTGTGATATTCTGGATGAAATAAATATAGCGAGAGAGGAAGAATTAAGGGGTTTGACAGCTTTGAAAGTAGATATGTCCCCAGGCCCGGATGAAATGCATCCCAGGCTGTTGAGCGAAGTAAAAGAGGAATTAGCAGAGGACTTAACCATCATTTTCCAGTCCTCTTTGGATCTGGGCATGGTGCCGAAGGATTGGAGGACTGCTAATGTAGTACCCTTGTTTAAGAAGGGAGAAATGTATAGGCCGAGTAATTACAGGCCTGTCAGCCTAACCTCAGTAGTGGGAAAATTATTGGAAAAAATCCTGAAAGACAGGCTAAATCTGCATTTGGAAAGGCAAGGATTAATTAGGGACAGTCAGCACGGATTTGTTAAGGGAAGATCGTGTCTGACTAATCTGATTGAATTTTTTGAGGGAGAGGTAACCAAGAGGGTCAATGAGGGTAGTGCGTACGATGTAGTTGATATGGACTTCAGAAAAGCTTTTGATAAGGTCCCATATGGTAGACTGGTCATGAAGGTTAAAACCCATGGAATACAGGGCAAAGTGTCAAGTTGGATCCAAAATTGGCTTCGAGGTTGGAAATGAAGGGTAATGATTGATGGATGTTTTTGTGACTGGAAGGATGTTTCCAGTGGGGTTCCGCAGGGCTCAGTGCTGGGTCCCATGTTTTTTGTGGTGCATATCAACGATTTAGATTTGAATACAGGGAGTATGATTAAGAAGTTTGCAGACGACATAAAATTGGCTGTGTGGTTAATAATGAAGAGGAAAGTCATGGGCTGCAGGAGGATATCAATCTACTGGTCAGGTGGGCAGAGCAGTGGCAAATGAAATTTAATTCAGAGAAGTGTGAGGTGATGCACTTTGGGAGGGCTAATAAGGAAAGGGTATACACTTTGAGCGGTAGGCCAGTTAATAGTGTTGATGAAGAAAGGGACCTTGGAGTGCTTGTACGCAGATCCCTGAAAGTAGCAGGCCAGGTGGATAAGGTGGTTAAGAAGGCATATGGAATGCTTGCCTTTATTGGCCGAGGCATAGAATATAAGAGCAGGGAGGTTATGCTTAAATTAAAAAATACTTTGGTTAGGCCACAGCTGGAGTTTTGCGTGCAGTTCTGGTCACTGTATTATAGGAAGGATGTGATTGCACTGGAGAGGGTGCAGAGGAGAGTTACTAGGATGCTGCCTGGAATGGAGAATCTGAGTTATGAGGACAGATTGGATAGGCTGGGTTTGTTCTCATTGGAACAGAGGAGGTTGAGAGGAAACTTCATTGAGGTGTACAAAATATTGAGGTGCCTGGACATAAAGGTCTATCTCCATTGGTGGAAGGGGTCTATAATGAGAGGGCATAGTTTTAAGGTAGCTGGTGGAAGGTTTAGAGGGGATTTGAGGGGAGGGGCTTCTTTACACAGAGGGTTGTGGGGATCTGGAACTCACTGCCTGGAAGAGTGATGGATGCAGAAACTCTCACCACTTTTAAGAGATGGTTGGATGGGCAATTAAAGTGCAGCAGCCTGCAGGGTTACGGACCTAGAGCTGGTAATTGGGATTAGATTGGATGACCTTTTGTTGGCCGGTGCAGATATAATGGTAAGTACTGCAGGGAATAGAATACGGCCAGAGTGATCTCCTGGACTAGTTTCGATCGCCTGAATGGGTCGGAGAGGAATTTTCCCAGATTTTTCTCCTTAAATTGGCCTGGGTTTTTATCTGGTTTTTGCCTCTCTCAGGAGATCACATGGCTCCGGTTGGGGTGGAGTGTAGAATGTTTTACTATAAGGACTGTCGCAGTTGTGGTGAGGCAGATTGTTTGACCTGGGTGCTCTTTGCCTTTCTGTCATTGTTTCATAGGTTTATATGTAATCTTTAGGGCAGCTGACCAAGAGCCGTGTGGCTCTTTGTTGGCCGGCGTGGACACAATGGGCCGGAATGACCTCCTTCTGTTCTGTAAATTTCTATGTTTCTATGTTTCTACATCGTCTTGACAAAGTTGAACTCAGACTGAAACGCTTGAAGTGCATCTTCATGGCACCAGAGGTCGAATTCCTGGGGAGGAAAATTGCTGCTGACGGCATCAGGTCCACGGACGCGAAAACTAAGGCCGTCAGGAATGCACCCAAGCCGCAGAATGTGATGGAGCTGCGTTCGTTTCTGGGTCTACTCAACTACTTCGGTAACTTCCTATCTAAATTGAGCACCTTATTAGAACCACTGCACATACTGCTAAGAAAAGGTGACAATTGGGTGTGAGGTGCGTCTCAAGACAGAGCTTTTGAGAAAGCCACTAATCTGCTTTGCTCTAACAAGCTGCTGGTATATTATGACCCATGTAAGCGTTTAGTATTGGCCTGTGATGCTTCGTCATATGAAATTGGTTGCGTACTCCAACAAGCTAATGAGTCGGATAAACTTCAACCAGTCTCGTATGCTTCAAAAAGTTTGTTTAAAGCGGAAAGAGCCATAGCATGGTAGAGAAAGAAGCACTAGCCTGTGTGTATGGGTTAAAAAGATGCATCAGTACCTGTTTTGTCTTCAGTTTGAACTGGAGACAGATCACAAGCCGTTCATTTTACTGTTCTCTGACAACAAAGGTATCAATACCAAGGCTTCATCCCGGATCCAGAGGTGGGCGCTGACATTATCCGCTTATGATTATGTCATTCGCCATCGACCTGGCACCGAGAATTGTGCCGATGCTTTGAGCCGTCTGCCATTGCCCACACCAGAGGTGGAAACGCCACAACCGGCGGATCTATTGTTAGTTATGGATGCTTTTGAGAGTGAAGGAACCCCTGTCATGGCTCAACAAGTTAAGACCTGGACCAGCCAGGATCCGATTTTATTGGTACTGAAGAGTTGCATTCTCAAAGGTGATTGGTCTGCCATACCCAAGCAAATGTGCGAGGAGACTAAACCTTACATTGGTCGCAAAGACAAACTGTCTATTCAGTCAGATTGTATACTGTGGGGCAATCGTGTTATGCCCAAGAAAGGGAGAGAGAAATTTATACGTGAGCTACATAACATACATCCTGGCATTGTAATGATGAAAGCCATCGCCAGGTCTCATGTATGGTGGCCGGGAATTGACTCTGATCTGGAATCATGTGCATCAGTGCAACACTTGCATGCAGCTCAGCAAAGTACCAGCAGAATCGCTGCTGAGTCTGTGGTCGTGGCCGTCCAAACCATGGTCCAGGATCCACATAGACTTTGCAGGTCCCTTCCTGTTTTTAGTTGTTGTGGATGCATATTCGAAGTGGATCGAGTGTATAATCATGTCATCCAGCACATCCACAGCTATCATTGAGAATCTCAGTGTCATGTTCGTGACACATGGTCTGCCTGACATCGTTGTTATCAGGCAGTCAGGAGTTTCAAGAGTTCATGAAACTCAATGGTATTAAGTTTCAGTCGGCAAGCAGAACGTGCTGTCCAAATCATAAAGCAGAGTATGAAGCGAGTAACCCAAGGGTCACTGCAGACCCGCCTGTCATGCATACTGCTTAGTTACAGGATAAGACCACACATGCTTACCGGGGACTCGTCTGCTGAACTAATGATGAAGAGAGGTCTTAAGACCAAGCTATCTCTTGTACACCCTGACTTGAATAATCATGTTGAATATAGAAGACAAAGTCAGCAAGGGTATCACGATCGCACAGCTGTGTCACGCAATATTTCTGTAAATGATCCTGTATATGTTCTGAATTATGGTCAGGGTCCCAAGTGGATCGCTGGTACTGTCATGGCCAAGGAGGGCAACAGAATATTTATTTTCAAGCTCAAAAATGGGCAAACATGCAGGAAACATATGGATCAGACAAAGCTGCGGCACACAGATGAACCGGAACAGTCGGAGGGAGTGACAATCGACAACCAACCAACCTACCCCCAGTCATCAGAGGACTCAGTGGTCATCAGTGAATCGGGACTTTCAATCACTGACATGTTCAATGAAAATGGACTTTCAATCCCTGACATGGCCATTGCCACTTCCACCAGGTTAGCCACCCAGCCACCAGTCACAACCGACCCTGAACACTCACCCAAGACTGGAGTTGCACTGAGACGGTCAACCCGGGAGCGTAAAACACCGGACCGTCTCAATTTGTAAACGACTGTGTTAATATCTCAGAGGGGGTTATTGTCATGTATGTACTTTTGGGATCACTAGCCACTAGATGGCGTCACTGTTGGAGGCCATTGGGCTGCACGCACGTGTGTGCAGTCCAAGTATAAAAGGCCAGCCATTTTGTATATTAAGGACTTTGGGCCTGAATTAAACCGGGCCAAGGTTATACCTCTTGGAGTTAAACAGTACTCAGTCTAACAGTTATTGTATACACAACAGTCCAAGTGACTGTTAACTTTAACCCGGATTATTGTTTCTAAAAACTTTCCCACTACCGAGGTTAAACTGACTGGCCTGTCATTGCTGGATTTGTCCTTACTCCCTTTTTTGAACAAGGGTGTAACATTTGCAATTATCCAATCCTCTGGCACCATCCCTGCATCAAGGAAGATTGGAAGTTTATAGCCAGTACCTCTGCAAATTTCACCTTTACTTCCCTCACTACCTAGGATGCCTCCCTGGTGACTTAGCGACTTTAAATACAGTCAACCTTCTCATCAATTGTTATCCCATCCAGTATCTTAACTATGCTAGTGAGAACAGAAATCGGAGTCATCATCATCATAGGCAGTCCCTCGAAATGAGGATGACTTGTTTCCATGCCAAAAAGGGATGAGTTCAAAGGTGTTTCAATGGAGGACTTAATATTCCAGGTCCCAAACTATATCTTGAAGGGTGGAAGATGCTTGCGTGTGGATTTTTGTAACATTGGTGGCTGTAGCACATCAGCCACCACACAGACTTGACAGAGCTAGGTCTTGGTCCAATGGCAAGGATTACCCAAGATGACTGGAGACCAGCTCTGCTGCATGGGCCTAGTGCGTACACATTTCGCAGTGTGGGCTGGCCCGTGCTGCCCCTGGGCCCTCGCCTCTTCTGGCCCTGAACTCACGCCTCTCCTGGGCCCCGATCACGTCCCTCTACATTCTCTCACCGCTTCTGCTGTATCTGTTCACGCTCCAATCACCAACATGGACCTTGATGACATCCCTCTTTGCTGCCGTCACCCTCCTGCCCCAGCTCGCGCTGTACTTTGCACTGGTACGCCGCCACGCTGCCCATGGCCCCGACCTGCCGCTATGGTGAGAGAAGTTGTTATGAGGACACAGAGGCTGCAAAGGGATACTGACCTAGAAATTTGAACCTTTAGTGCCGGCTGTTAAGGCCAGATTTGAAGAATAAAGTGGCAGCCGCTTTGCTTCCGCCCACTTCCAGCACGGAATGCAACGGCTGCTGTATTGGGCAGGTCAGTAGTGCTGTTGTTGCCTGCACTCGCTGCAAATATTTTAATCACCAGGAGCGCGATGTCAATCAGCGTACAATGCCGAATTTTCTTATTATTTGTTCCTGAGATATGGGCGTCACTGGCAAGGCCAGCATCCACCGCCCATCCCCAATTGCCTATGAGAAGATGGTGGTGAGCGGCCCGCTCGAACTGCTGCAGTGTGGTGAAGGCACTCCCACAGCACTGCTACAGAGGGAGTTCCAGGATAGGAGTATAGAGCAGATGAATGCGTGGCTGGTGAAATGGTGCAGGAGGGAGGGCTTTAGATTCCTGAGGCATTGGGACCATTTCTGGGGGAGGTAGGACCTGTACAAGCCAGACGGGTTACACCTAAACAGGGCAGGGACCAATATCCTCTCAGCGGGAGGTTTGCTAGTGCTATTGGCGAGGATTTAAACTAGCTTAGCAGGGGGATGGGAACCTGAGAGTAGATTCAGAAGGCAGAGAAGCAAAGCTGCAATTGGAAAGTAGAAAATTAGAAAGTGAATTTGGAAGGCAGATGTGATATATTCACAGAGCACAAGCACACACAGTTCCTAACATGGAGGCAGCTCTCTCTCGGAAGCCTCCGGAATCAGCCGGGTTCTGTTTAATCACCAACTATGCACTTGCAGTACACAATACGTCCACATCCACAGTGTGGAGCTACAAACATTACAAGCTTACAGACATTACACTTCTTCTCCTTAATGAAGAAGCCATCATAACAACCATCATACATAACTTTCATGTTTACACATAACACAGGATATAAACTTATTTTTCTTCCATATTTACAAATTTAACTTCACCACTTGTTTTCTGTTTTGAAGAGGATACCTTCGCTCTCGAACAGAACCGTCCAAACATGGTGTTGAATCTAAACTCATTCGAGGCTCATCCTGAGGAACGTTTTCCTCCACGGGATTTCCTTGATTTTCATTTGAACTCACTCTAACTTCAGGCTCTTTGTTTTCCTGACTCGGACTCAGACTTTCATTCTGATTCTCTCCTGGATTTGTTTCTAGTACATTGGATTTAGGATTTGCTACTGGTGTATCAAAACTATCTGATGAGTCAGAAATAATTGAATCATTCCCACCTTCAACTCCTTCCATGTCTGCAGGTAAAATATGATAATTATGAACAAACCTAACCTGTCCATTATCCAACATCTTTACCAAATATGTGCGAGGACCACATATCTTCACCAGTCTTCTGGGTAACCACTTTAACCATTTATGGTGATGGTTCTTCACTCTCACCTTCTGGTTTAATTTCACACTTATCTCTTTTACTCGACCTTTATCATGATTCTCTTTTTGTCTTAATTGTGTCTCTTCTATAGACTGTGCCAAATTTGCTTTTAACAACGAGAATCTGGTTCGTGGCTGTCGTTTGAGAAACAACTCTGCTGGTATTCTACCAGTAGTTGTATGAGGAGTATTTCGATATAGAAACATAAACATAGAAAATAGGTGCAGGAGCAGGCCATTCAGCCCTTCTAGCCTGCACCGCCATTCAATGAGTTCATGGCTGAACATGAAACTTCAGTACCCCCTTCCTGCTTTCACGCCATACCCCTTGATCCCCCGAGTAGTAAGGACTTCATCTAACTCCCTTTTGAATATATTTAGTGAATTGGCCTCAACTACTTTCTGTGGTAGAGAATGCCACAGGTTCACCACTCTCTGGGTGAAGAAGTTTCTCCTTATCTCGGTCCTAAATGGCTTACTCCTTATCCTTAGACTGTGACCCCTGGTTCTGGACTTCCCCAACATTGGGAACATTCTTCCTGCATCCAACCTGTCCAAACCCGTCAGAATTTTAAACATTTCTATGAGGTCCCCTCTCACTCTTCTGAACTCCAGTGAATACAAGCCCAGTTGATCCAGTCTTTCTTGATAGGTCAGTCCCACCATCCCGGGAATCAGTCTGGTGAATCTTCGCTGCACTCCCTCAATAGCAAGAATGTCCTTCCTCAAGTTAGGAGACCAAAACTGTACACAATACTCAAGGCCCTGTACAACTATAGCAACACCTCCCTGCCCCTGTACTCAAATTCCCTCGCTATGAAGGCCAACATGCCATTTGCTTTCTTAACCGCCTGCTGTACTGCATGCCAACCTTCAATGACTGATGTACCATGACACCCAGGTCTCGTTGCACCTTCCCTTTTTCTAATCTGTCACCATTCAGATAATAGTCTGTCTCTCTGTTTTTACCACCAAAGTGGATAACCTCACATTTATCCACATTATACTTCATCTGCCACGCATTTGCCCACTCACCTAACCTATCCAAGTCACTCTGCAGCCTCATAGCATCCTCCTCGCAGCTCACACTGCCACCCAACTTAGTGTCATCCGCAAATTTGGAGATACTACATTTAATCCCCTCATCTAAATCATTAATGTACAATGTAAACAGCTGGGGCCCCAGCACAGAACCCTGCGGTACCCCACTAGTCACTGCCTGCCATTCCGAAAAGTACCCATTTACTCCTACTCTTTGCTTCCTGTCTGACAACCAGTTCTCAATCCACGTCAGCACACTACCCCCAATCCCATGTGCTTTAACTTTGCACACTAATCTCCTGTGTGGGACCTTGTCGAAAGCCTTCTGAAAGTCCAAATATACCACTTTATTGGAAACACCCTCAAAAAATTCCAGAAGATTTGTCAAGCATGATCTCCCTTTCACAAATCCATGCTGACTTGGACCTATCATGTCACCATTTTCCAAATGCGCTGCTATGACATCCTTAATAATTGATTCCATCATTTTACCCACTACTGAGGTCAGGCTGACCGGTCTATAATTCCCTGCTTTCTCTCTCCCTCCTTTTTTAAAAAGTGGGGTTACATTGACTACCCTCCACTTGATAAGAACTGATCCAGAGTCAATGGAATGTTGGAAAATGACTGTCAATGCATCCGCTATTTCCAAGGCCACCTCCTTAAGTACTCTGGGATGCAGTCCATCAGGCCCTGGGGATTTATCGGCCTTCAATCGCATCAATTTCCCCAACACAATTTCCCGACTAATAAAGATTTCCCTCAGTTCCTCCTCCTTACTAGACCCTCTGACCACTTTTATATCCGGAAGGTTGTTTGTGTCCTCCTTAGTGAATACTGAACCAAAGTACTTGTTCAATTGGTCTGCCATTTCTTTGTTCCCCGTTATGACTTCCCCTGATTCTGACTGCAGGGGACCTACGTTTGTCTTTACTAACCTTTTTCTCTTTACATACCTATAGAAACTTTTGCAATCCGCCTTAATGTTCCCTGCAAGCTTCTTCTCGTACTCCATTTTCCCTGCCCTAATCAAACCCTTTGTCCTCCTCTGCTGAGTTCTAAATTTCTCCCAGTCCCCAGGTTCGCTGCTATTTCTGGCCAATTTGTATGCCATTTCCTTGGCTTTAATACTATCCCTGATTTCCCTAGATAGCCACGGTTGAGCCACCTTCCCTTTTTTATTTTTACGCCAGACAGGAATGTACAATTGTTGTAATTCATCCATGCGGTCTCTAAATGTCTGCCATTGCCCATCCACAGTCAACCCCTTAAGTATCATTAGCCAATCTATCTTAGCCAATTCATGCCTCATACCTTCAAAGTTACCCTTCTTTAAGTTCTGGACCATGGTCTCTGAATTAACTGTTTCATTCTCCATCCTAATGCAGAATTCCACCATATTATGGTCACTCTTCCCCAAGGGGCCTCGCACAATGAGATTGCTAATTAATCCTCTCTCATTACACAACACCCAGTCTAAGATGGCCTCCCCCCTAGTTGGTTCCTCGACATATTGGTCTAGAAAACCATCCCTTATGCACTCCAGGAAATCCTCCTCCACCGTATTGCTTCCAGTTTGGCTAGCCCAATCTATCTACATATTAAAGTCACCCATTATAACTGCTGCACCTTTATTGCATGCACTCCTAATTTCCTGTTTGATGCCCTCCCCAACATCACTACTATTGTTTGGAGGTCTGTACACAACTCCCACTAACGATTTTTGCCCTTTAGTGTTCTGCAGCTCTACCCATATAGATTCCACATCATCCAAGCTAATGTCTTTCCTAACTATTGCATTAATCTCCTCTTTAACCAGCAATGCTACCCCACCTCCTTTTCCTTTTATTCTATCCTTCCTGAATGTTGAATACCCCTGGATGTTGAGTTCCCAGCCCTGATCATCCTGGAGCCACGTCTCCGTAATCCCAATCACATCATATTTGTTAACATCTATTTGCACAGTTAATTCATCCACCTTATTGGGGATACTCCTTGCATTAAAACACAAAGCCTTCAGGCTTGCTTTTTTAACACCCTTTGTCCTTCTAGAATTTTGCTGTACAGTGGCCCTTTTTGTTCTTTGCCTTGGGTTTCTCTGCCCTCCACTTTTCCTCATCTCCTTTCTGTCTTTTGTTTTTGCCTCATTTTTGTCTCCCTCTTTCTCCCTGCATAGGTTCCCATCCCCCTGCAATATTAGTTTAACTCCTCCCCAACAGCACTAGCAAACACTCCCCCTAGGACATTGGCTCCGGTCCTGCCCAGGTGCAGACCGTCCGGTTTGTACTGGTCCCACCTCCCCCAGAACCGGTTCCAATGCCCCAAGAATTTGAATCCCTCCCTGCTGCACCACTGCTCAAGCCATGTATTCATCTGCGCTATCCTGCGATTCCTACTCTGACTAGCACGTGGCACTGGTAGCAATCCCGAGATTACTACTTTTGAGGTCCTACTTTTTAATTTAGCTCCTAGCTCCTTAAATTAAATATGTAATCAAAAAATGAGCCAATTTGTGATCTAATGATAACTGTCATTTCCTTGGATTAGGATCCAACATTTGTTTTATGAAGGCACACTTTATAATTTGTACAGTGCGCTCTGCTGCACCATTTTTGCTCGTGAATTGAGCAAATTCTTCTGAACGAAATTGTGGTCCATTATCCGAAACAATTTCTTCAGGGAGGCCAAATGCAGAAAATTATTTTCGCAAAATGTCCAATGTTTTACTTGTTGTTATTTTCCACATTGGAAACACCTCAACCCACTTCGAATGGCTATCACTCACAATGAACAATTGTTGTCCTTCTAACTCAGCAAAATCAATATGTAGCCTTTGCCACACCCTGGGAAGTCATTTCCATGGCTGTAATGGTACTGGTGGTGGTTGCTTGCTTACCGATTGACATGTCGTACACTGCCTCACGATGTACTCTACATCTTTATCAAGACCTGGCCACCATAAATAACTGTGCAAAACTCTTGGTCAAACACATTCCCAAGTGCTGGTCATGGAGGTCTCCTAATAATTTGGACCTGAATTTATTTGGTATAACCACTCTTGCACCCCACATGATACAATCTTTATCGACTGATAATTCATTCCTACGAATGAAGAATGGAGTGTATCTTTGTCTGTTACCTGGTTTGGCCATCCATTTGCAATATACTCATATACCTTTGACATCACTGGATCACGTTTGGTTGCTCTACCAATCTCTTCAGCTGTGACTGGCAGTTCATCAATGTATGAAAAATAAAACACTTCTTTCCTATCGGGTGTAACTTGTGATGGGAAAGGCAATCTAGACAGTGCATCAGCATTACTGTGATCAGCTGATCATCTGTATTCAATATCATATGTATATGCTGACTAAATCAAAGCCCATCTCTGCATTCGGGCTGCAGCTAAGGTTGGAACTGGGGACTTTGGATAGAGGATTGCTGTTAGGGGCTTATGGTCCGTAATGATGGCAAACTTACGACCATACAAGTATTTGTGAAACTTCTTGACCCCAAAAATTAATGCCAAAGCTTCCCTTTCAATTTGCGCATAATTATTCTCACTGGCACTGAGAGTGCGTGAAGCAAAAGCAATTGGTCGCAGCTCCCCACCACTTAATACATGAGAGATTACTGTCCCAACTCCATATGGAGAGGCATCACATACTAGCTTAATCTCCTTAGATATGTCATAGTGAACTAACATGGTGCTCTCTACCAATTTGCTTTTACACTCCTTGAATGCTGAATCGCATTATTTTGACCACTTCCAATGAACCTGTTTTTTCAAAAGTTCATTCAGTGGATGTAATACTGTAGCCAAATTTGGTAGGAAATTCCCATAATAGTTCAAAAGACCCAAGAATGCACGAAGTTCAGTGACATTCCTGGGAGTGGGTGCATTTCTAATTGCATCCAATTTTTCCATGGTTGGATGTAAACCATTTTTGTCTACTCTGTACCCTAAGCACTCCACTGAGTTTTTAAATAACTCACACTTACGAGCAGACACTCGTACTCTGTGCTTCTCTAGCCATTTGAGGACTTCATTCAAAATGTTATTATGAATTTGCCTATTTGGTGCTGAAATTAGTATGTCATCCAAATAACATACCATCCCTTCAATACCTTGCAAAATCTGGTTCATCACCCCTTGGAATATGGCAGGGGCAGAAGTCACTCCAAACGGTAGCCTATTAAATTGATATAGGCCTAGATGAGTATTTATAGTAAAACATGACTTGGACTCCTCATCAAGTTCCAGCTGTAAGTAGGCATTCGTAAGATCCAGTTTTGAGAAGATCTGACCACCTGCCAGTGTTGTGAACAAATCTTCTATATTCGGCAATGTATTGGGGACATTACCCTCTAGAACCTGGTTTACGGTTACTTTATAATCACCACACAATCTTACCTTACCATCGGACTTAGGTACAACAACAATGGGTGTAGCCCAATTACATCGATCAATCTTACAAATAATGTTCTCAGTCTCTAGTCTTTTGAGTTCTTGCTCAACTTTCTCCTCGAGTGCATATGGTACGGAACGTGGCTTGTAGTAAACTGATCTAGCGTCCTCCTGTATCCTGACACTCGCCTTGAAGCCTTGGATCGGACTGCCCGTTTCGCAGAACACCTTTGGATACTGTTTGATAACCTCTTCCGTTGATGAAAATTTCACTTCCACACAGAAAGTCTTACTCCAATCCAGCTTCAGTGAGCTCAACCAATTTCTTTCTAGTAAGGCAGACTTGTCTCCTTTCACTACTATTAGAGGCAAGTTCTGAAATCGATCTTTATATTTCACCGGTACGGGGATATGACCTACTACAGGAATATTCTCTCCCGAGTAGCCTCGCAGCTCCAACTTGGATTTCTCCAGTTGAAAATCACGCAATTTGTCGCGATATAGTGACTCCGGTACTACACTCATGGATGCACCCGTGTCAATTTCCATTGGTATCTTGAATCCCGCAACATCTATGTGGATTTTGATGCTTTCCGAATCGCTGTCCGTTAACCTCGTGCTCCTGATGATGTGTAACTCTAACATCTCCTCGTCCTGTTGTTGTTCTTCCATGCTATGTAGTCTCTTGGGATTTCTACTCATAGCTTTGAACGCTGGACTCATAGCTTTAAAAGCTGATTTACCCTTCAGTCGGCATGCCTTCGCAAGATGCCCAGTCTTTCTGCAGAAGAAACACTCTGCCTTCACGTATGGACAACTTTGAGCAATGTGTTGTCCCAGGCACCTACAGCATGATTTCGACGCTCTGTTAGAATTTCCAGTTTCTGAGACTTTCGGCCATGCCTGTCTTTTACTTTGAACCTGCAGGTGATTTACCTCGGTTGACTGACGACCGTAATTATTATTTAATTCTTGGGAATATTGTTCGACCATGCTCATCGACCTCACAGTCTGACAAGCAATCTCAAAAGTCAAGTCATCCGTCGTCAATAACTTCCTTTTGATCGCATCATTTTTCACCCCACAAACAAAACGATCCCATAATGCACGGTTTTGAAAGTTTCTAAAATTACAGTGCATCGATAGCTTTTTTAATGCTATGATCTAATCACTGATAATTTCATCAGCCTTTTGATTCCGAATCCCAATACGATAGCTTTCAGCAATTTCTAATGGTTTGGGGTTGTAGTGCTGCTCCAGCTTCATTAAAATCTCTTTAAGCGTTGTGTCCTTTGGCTCGTCAGGCACAAGCAGATTTACAAGAGTTTCGTATAATGCCGGACCTGCCTCCGATAAGAAGATCGTTTTCTTACGTTCCAACACAGCCCGGTTTTGGACTGCATTGTCTGGAACTTTGATTATGTTATTTGCAGTGAAATACATTTCGGCCGATCCACATATGCTTTAAAATGTTCTTGGTCGTGTCTATATTCACCCAAATATCCCAATAAACCTGCCATTTTAATCTCTAGCTGTTCACACCATGTGCTGTATTTTACCTCGGATTTTGTAGCTTTTTTCCAAAGACAGAAACTTCCAAAGTCTCTCTGTCGGCTGGCTGAATCCTTCACCAACAAAATTTTAGCTTTAAATCAACCGAAAAATCCCATCTCAGTCACCAACTGTGATATATTCACAGAGCACAAGCACACACAGCTCCTAACATGTAGGCAGCTCTCTCGGAAAACTCCAGAATCAGCCGGGTTCTGTTTCATCATTAACTATGCACTTGCTGTACACAATACGTCCACATCCACAGTGTGGAGCTACAAACATTACAAGCTTTCAGACATTACAGCAGAGGAAACAAAGGCTAGAAAATAGACAACAAGGAGTTTGACAGTGCCAAATGGTATATACTTCAACGCATGGAGTCTAGAGAATAAGGCAGATGTGCTGAGAGCACCGATAGATACTTGGGAGTATGATATTATAGTTATTACTGAGACATGGCTGAAAGAAGGGCAGGTATGGCAGCTCAACATTCCTGGTTACAGGGTTTTCAGATGGGATAGAGAGGGGGTAAAAAAAGAGGGCAGTCGCAATTTAAGAAACAATTACAGCTGTGAGAAGCGATGATATTAGAAGGGTCATCTAATGAGGCCGTATGGGTTGAACTGAAGAACAAAAAAGGGGTGATCACACTGCTGGGAGTGTACTATAGACGCCCAAACAGTCAGAGGGAGATAGAAGAGCAAATATGTAGGCAAATGCCTGAGAAGTACAAAAACTATAGGGCAGTAATAGTAGGGGATTTCAACTACCCTAATATTAACTGGGATATAATTAGTGTGAAAGGTATAGAGAGTGCAAAATTCCTAAAATGCACTCAGGAGAACTTTTTTAGCCAGTAAGCCCTACAAAGGAGGGGCAACTCTGGACTTAGTTTTAGGAAATGAAGCTGGGCAGGTGGAAGGGGTATCAGTGGGAGAGCATTTTGGTGCTAGTGATCATAATTCAGTCAGATTTAGGGTAGTTATGGAAAAGGACAAAGACCAGGAATAAAAATTCTCAGTTGGGGGAAAGCCAATTTTACTAAGCTGAGATGTGATTTAGTCAAAGCGGACTAGAAACAGCTACAGGAAGGTAAATTAGTGTCAGAGCATTCAAGGAGGTGATCCTGAGGGTTCAAAGCAAAAATGTTCCCTTAAAGAAAAAGGGTGGGACGAACAAATCTAGAACACCCTGGATGTCAAGGGGCATAAAGAAAAAAAGGGAGGCTTATGACAGATACCGAAGGCTCAATACTGCACATACCCGAGAGGAGTATAGAAAGAGCAGGGGTGAAATTAAAAAGGAATTAAGGAAAGCAAAGAGAGAGAGCAGGAAAACATTTTGGTAAGTAAAATAAAGGAAAGCCCAAAGACGTTTTATAAATACATTGAGCAAGAGGATAATTAAAGAAAGAGTAGGGCCTATTAGAGACCATAACCATAAAGATAATCTGTATGTGGAGGCGGAAGATATGGATATGGTTCTTCATGAATATTTTGTGTCTGTTTTCACAAAAGAGAGGGGCGATGCAGACATTGAAATCAGGGAGGAGGAGTGTGAAATAGTAGATGAAATAAACATAGTGAGACAGGAAGTATTAAAGGGTTTA
The DNA here is from genome assembly GCF_044704955.1 of Pristiophorus japonicus. Lineage (NCBI taxonomy): Eukaryota > Metazoa > Chordata > Chondrichthyes > Pristiophoridae > Pristiophorus > Pristiophorus japonicus. The sequence goes on from NC_091981.1 coordinate 75,450,183, forward strand.
GCAGCTTTGAAAGTGGATAAATCCCCAGTCCCGGATGAAATGTATCCCAAGCTGTTAAGAGAAGCAAAAGAGGAAATAACAGAGGCTCTGGCCATCATTTTCCAATCCTCTCTGGCTACAGGTGTGGTACTGGAGGACTGCTAATGTTGTGCCTTTGTTTAAAAAGGGAGAAAGGGATAGACCAAGTAATTACAGGCCAGTCAGCTTAACCTCGTTGGTGAGAAAATTATTGGAAAAAATTCTGAGGGACAGGACAAATCTTCATTTCGAAAGACACTGATTAATCAAGGACAATCAGCATGGATTTGTTCAGGGAAGGTCATGTCTGACTAACTGATTGAATTTTTTCAGGAGATATCAAGGAGGGTCAATGGGGTTCATGCATTTGATGCAGTACATTTGGATTTTAGAAAGACTTTTGATAAGCTCCCACATGGCAGACTGGTCACGAAAGTAAAAGCTCATGGGATCCAAGGCAAAGTGGCAAGTTGGATCCCAAATTGGCTCAGAGGGTAATGGTTGATGGATGTTTTTATGACTGGCAGGCTGTTTCCAGTGGGGTTCCGCAGGACTCATTAATAGGTCCCTTGGTTTTTCTGGTACATATCAATGATTTAGACTTGTTCAGGTGGGCAGAACAGTGGCAAATGGAATTCAATCCTGAGAAATGTGAGGTAATGCGTTTGGGGAGGGCTAACAAGGCAAGGGAATATACATTAAATAGTAGGACGCTGAGAAATGTAGAGGAACAAAGGTCCTTGGAGTGCATGTCCACAGATCCCTGAAGATAGCAGGCCAGGTAGATAAGGTGGTTCAGACAACAAACGGAATACTTGCCTTTATTGGCCGAGGCATAGAATACAAGAGCAGGGAGGTTATGCTTGAACTGTATAAAACACTAGTTAGGCCACAGCTAGAGTATTGCGTGCAGTTGTGGTCACCACATTAGAGGAAAGATGTAATTGCACTAGAGAGGGTACAGAGGAGATTTACGAGGATGTTGCCTTGACTGAAGAATTTTAGCTATGAAGAATGATTGGATAGGCTGGGTTTGTTTTCTTTGGAACAGGGGAGGCTGAAGGGAGACATTATTGAGGTGTATAAATTTATGAGGGGCCTAGATAGAGGACATATTTCCTTTAGCAGAGGAGTCAATAACCAGTGAGCATAGATTTAAAGTAATTGGTAGGAGGTTTAGAGGGGACTTGAGGGGATATGTTTTCAGCAAGAGGGTGGTGAGGGAGAGGCAGAGAGGATAGAACTCACTGCCTGAAAGTGTGGTAGAGGCAGAAACCCTCACCACATTTAAAAAGTATTTGGATGTGCACTTGAAGTGTCGTAACCTACAAAGCTATTGACCAAGAGCCGGTAAGTGGGATCAGGCTGGATAGCTCTTTGTCAGCCGGCACGGACATGATGAGCCAAAATGGCCTCCTTCCATGCTGTAAATTACTAAAGGCTAGATTTTCCACTGAAGATCGCTGGGCTATCGCCCATCTATCGCAAAACTAGGCTGGCTATCGCCCATTTTACCTGAAAAGTGTAAAGTTGGGCAGGGATATCGCCCAAACATCGCCGGCTCAACTTTCGGCACACAAGAATTTTACATCGCCACGGTGATTGCCCACCGCAACTTTCGACACGTCCGCCGAGCTGATCGCTCGCCGAGAAGATCGCTGGAAAAAAGCTGCTCCTAATTGGCACTCTTCACAGAAACTCGGCACTACGGATGCCATTTTGAACGTCGGAGGCTGCTTAAACAAGGGGCTTATCAGGATATTTGTAATTTGTGAGTTATTTAATGGCCTTATTTACTACTGATCTACTCACATTTATATTTATATTTACTGAGAACAAAGGGCATTTATAGCAATAGTGATGAGGTCTGTAACTTCTCTATCATTATTTGTAAATGCTCACATGCAGGAGTCTGAAGTTGGGTGTAACGAAGGGACCTATCAAAGAGGTGGCAGACTAATGTGGTGGAAAAAGCAATCATACCTGAACTTGTCTGATAACACGTACCTTAGGAGGCTGCGCTTCCGAAAGGAGGTCATCGCTGAGATATGCCAGCTCACCAAGGGAGATCTGCAGTCTGCCTGCACCATCAGGACCGCACTTCCCATTGAGGTAAAGGTTACTGTGGCACTATCCTTCTATGCATTGTGCTCCTTTCAGGCTTCTGCTAGGGAGGTAGTGCTGGACAGGCTAATGGGACTCAAGGTAGACAAGTCCCCTGGTCCTGATGAAATGCATCCCAGGGTATTAAAAGAGATGGCGGAAGTTATAGCAGATGCATTCGTTATAATCTACCAAATTTCTCTGGACTCTGGGGAGGTACCAGCGGATTGGAAAGCAGCTAATGTAATGCCTCTGTTTAAAAAAGGGGGCAGACAAAAGGCAGGTAACTATAGGCCGGTTAGTTTAACATCTGTAGTGGGGAAAATGCTTGAAGCTATCATTAAGGAAGAAATAGGAATAGTGCAATCAAGCAGACGCAACATGGATTCATGAAGGGGAAATCATGTTTAACTAATTTACTGGAATTCTTTGAGGATATAATGAGCATGGTGGATAGAGGTGTACCGATGGATGTGGTGTATTTAGATTTCCAAAAGGCATTCAATAAGGTGCCACACAAAAGGTTACTGCAGAAGATAAAGGTACGCGGAGTCAGAGGAAATGTATTAGCATGGATAGAGAATTGGCTGGCGAACAGAAAGCAGAGAGTCGGGATAAATGGGTCCTTTTCGGGTTGGAAATCGGTGGTTAGTGGTGTGCCACAGGGATCGGTGCTGGGACCACAACTGTTTACAATATACATAGATGACCTGGAAGAGGGGACAGAGTGTAGTGTAACAAAATTTGCAAATGACACAAAGATTAGTGGGAAAGCGGGTTGTGTAGAGGACACAGAGAGGCTGCAAAGAGATTTAGATAGGTTAAGCGAATGGGCTAAGGTTTGGCAGATGGAATACAATGTCGGAAAATGTGAGGTCATCCACCTTGGGGAAAAAAAACAGTAAACGGGAATATTATTTGAATGGGGAGAAATTACAACATGCTGCGGTGCAGAGGGACCTGGGGGTCCTTGTGCATGAACTCTTTTGGGAGCAAACAAAAAACATTAAACCGTGCCCCCCGATCTGGGGGAAATACCAAACATTTACAAGGCCCTTTTATTTTTTTGTGGTTTTTTTGTGGGTTTTTTTTTTGGGCACAAAATCGTATTTTTCCTCCAAGTGCCCCCTATAAAAGGGGAGGGGGACACTAACAGCACCGGCAATTAAAACAAATTAACTTAAAAAACATAAAATCAAATTAAAATTTGGTTGCCGGGCGTGATGATGCACTCCAGTCCTTCCGGTGCCCACCTCTCGCGGAAGGCCGCGAGCGTACCGGTGGACACCGCGTGCTCCATCTCCAAAGACACCCTGGACCGGATGTAGGCGCGGAAGAGAGGCAGGCAGTCAGGCTGAACGACTCCCTCGACCGCCCGCTGCCTGGACCGGCTGATGGCACCCTTGGCCGTGCCTAGGAGCAGTCCCACGAGAAGGCCTTCGGACCTACCCGCTCCCCTCCGCACAGGGTGCCCAAAGATCAGGAGTGTGGGACTGAAGTGCAGTCAGAATTTCAGGAGCAGCCCCTTTAAATAACAAAACAGGGGCTGCAACCTTGTACACTCAATAAAAACATGGAACACGGACTCTTCCAGACCGCAGAAATTGCAGGCGGCCTGGGAGCCCGTGAACTGGCTTAAAAATGTATTGCACGGCACTGCTCCGTGCACCACCCTCCAGGCCAAGTCCCCGATAAACAGTGGGAGGACCCCCGCGAAGAGTGCCCTACATCGGGGACCCCCGCCTCCTCCGGACGGCAAGATGGTACGCCATGGCGTGTCCGGACGGCAGGCGAGGATGGCAAAGTTGAGAGTGTGCAGGAGCAGCCCGTACAGGAAACCCCTCCGCGCGGAACTGAAAGGCACGGAGGGGATTTCCTCGAGGCGGCTCAAGTTGTGAGGCGCCGGCCCCCGAGGGAGGTTCCGGGGTTTGGCGCCGATGAGGAATTCCGTCCGGACGGGGGTCAGTTCGGACGGGATCTCCCCACGTGCTTGAGCCTCCTCGATGCACCGAACGGAGTCGGGGCCCAGAGCTCTTTTTAGCGGCTCGATGGCCGCGCGGCGGACGTTGGCAGAATTTAGGCGCCGCGCCAGCACGTCTGGCACCATCCAGCCGGCTCCTCCGCCATTGAGCAGGTCCCTGACCCTGGTCACCTCACCAGCCACAGCCCTCTCATCCGACCGCCACCTAAAACCTCGGTCGTGGAGGTACGGATTCCCGAGCAGCGGCTCCTGCAGGACGGCCGCCACTCCAGCCGGTGGAGAGCTGCGCTTGGTGGAGACTTTGTTCCAGACCCTGATGAGTTCCTTGTAAAAGACAGGCAGCTCCTGGAAGGCAGTCCTGACGCCCCCCACACTCACAAACAGGAGCTGCGTGTCGTAGTTGAGGCCGTGCTGCTGGCGGAAGAAATATGTCGCCAGAGCACGCCACCTAGGAGGGGGCTCAACGTAAAGGCATCTCTGCAGGGTCTGAAGACGGAAAGTCACGAGCTGGGCACTGATGCATACCAACAACTGACCCCCCTCCCTAAGCGGGAGACTCAAGACCGCGGCAGAGACCCAGTGCTTCCTGTTGTTCCAGAAGAACTCCACCACCCTCTTCTGTAGCTTGGCGACAAACGCAGGGGGAGGGGTCAAAGTGACCAGCCGGTACCACAGCATGGCAGCCACCAGCTGGTTTATGACTAGTGCTCGACCCCTGTAGGACAGCACTCGGAGCAGTCCTGTCCAGTGCCCTAGGCGAGCGGCGACCTTGTCCTCCAGCTCCTGCCAGTTCGCCGGCCAGGCTTCCTCGTCGGGGCTAAGGTAGACTCCCAGATAGAGGAGATGGGTCGTGTTCCAGGCAAAAGGCCTGAGCTCCTCCGGCAGGGAGTCCACCCGCCACTGACCCACCAGGAGTCCGGAACATTTCTCCCAGTTGATCCTGGCGGAGGACACGGCCGAGTAAATCTCCTGGCACTCACGCATCCACCGCAGGTCAGTGGGATCCTCTACCGCGAGGAGCACGTCATCGTCGTAAGCCGAGAGGACGACCTCCACGCCCGGCCCTTGCAGAGCCAGTCCCGTCAACCTCGTCCGCAAGAGGCGCAGGAAAGGCTCCACGCAGATGGCATATAACTGGCCGGACATGGGGCATCCCTGGCGCACCCCTCTCCCAAAGCGAAGGGGCGCCGTCAAGGACCCGTTAACCTTAATCAGACACTCCGCGGCGGCGTACAAAAGTCGGATCCGGGCGTCCCGAACCCGAAAGCGCGCAGAGTTCCGAGCAGATAGTCGTGATCCACCCTGTCGAACGCCTTCTCTTGGTCGAGAGATAGGAAGGCGACCGACAGACCAGTCTCCTGGGAATAATGGATGAGGTCCCGGACCAGATGGATGTTATCGTGGATTGTCCGGCACGGGACCGTGTAGGACTGGTCGGGGTGGATCATGTGGTCCAGCACGGCGCCAAGGCGAGCAGACATCACCCTGGCGAAGATTTTGTAGTCCGTGCTGAGGAGGGAGACCGGGCGCCAGTTCTTAAGGAGGCGGAGATCGCTCTTCTTAGGCAGCAGGACGATGACTGCCCTGCGCCAAGAGAGGGGCATCTCCCCGGTCGCCAGACTTTCCCCCAGGACCCGCACGTAGTCGCTCCCCAGGACGTCCCAGAATGCCCTGTGGAACTCCACGGTCAGCCCGTCCAGCCCCGGGGATTTTCCCCTCGAGAGCCGGGCGAGGGCACTGGTCAGCTCCGCCAGGCTTAGCGGAGCTTCCAGATTTTCGGCGCCCTCCGGGCTGACCTTCGGCAGGTCCTCCCACAAAACTCTACGCGCTTCCTCGCTGGACGGTTCCGGAGAGAACAGGGCCCCGTAATATTCACGGGCCCTGTTGTTGACGCCCTCCGGATCCGAGACGAGAGAGCCGTCGTCGGCCAGCAGCGTCAAGAGCTGCTTACGGACACTCTGCCTTTTTTCCAGCGAGTAGAAGAAGGGGGAGCCGCGGTCCAAATCCCGCAGGAACCGGATCCGCGACCTCACGAACGCGTCTCGGGACCCGACGAGCTGCAGGTCCTTCAGCGCGGCCTTCTTCGCTTCGTACACCGTCCGCAGGGCCGGGTCCCCAACGACTTGACCGAGACGGGATTCCAGGTCGAGCACCTCTTTTTCTAGGCACCCGACCCTGGCCGCCCGCCTCTTGGTCGACCCCCTCGCATACTCTTGACAGAAGACGCGGACGTGAGCCTTGCCCACGTCCCACCATAGCCTCAAGGAGGGGAAGCCCCCCTGCTTCCTTCTCCAGTCGGACCAGAATCGACGGAACGAGTCCTGGAACCGCACGTCCTCCAGCAGCCGGTTGTTAAAGTGCCAGTACGCGGACCCCGTCCTCGCGCGGAGCGAAGCGAGCTCCGCCCACACCAGGTGGTGGTCCGAACACGGCACCGGCCGCATGGAGGCCGCCGGGACGCAGGAAACGTACGCCCGAGACACGTAAAGGCGGTCGACTCCGGACCATCCTACTCCAGGCCTCACCCAAGTAAAGGCGCTGGAGTCGGGGTGGAGATTTTGCCAGACGTCCACCAAGTCGAAGGACCCGACCAGGTCCCTCAACTTCTCCATCGCCGTCATGCTCTGCGGGGCACCGGAGCGGTCCCTCGCCTCGAGGGTGCAGTTAAAATCCCCCCCGAGGACAATGCAGTCGCCGACGTCGACGGAGCAAAGAAGAGCGGACACCTCTTCGAAGAAGCGCGTCTGCTGCGGGCCGGGCTGAGGGGCGTACACGTTCACGAAATGGAGCGGCACGTCCCCCAGGCGAACCGTTATGTGCAGCAAGCGGCCTGGCACGGACTCCTCGACCCCCAAGATCTCCGGCTGAAAATGCGGGGCCAGCAAGATGGCCACCCCACTAGAAGTGGCGGTGAGGTGGCTCATGTGGACCTCTCCTTGCCATTCCAGCAGCCACGTGGCTTCGTCTCCCGGAACGGTGTGGGTATCTTGCAGGAAGCACACCGCATATTTCCCCTCCCACAGGAGCGAAAAATTGTTAAATCTGCGGTGTGCCTCTCTGCCGCCGTTGATGTTGAGGCTGGCTATGGTTATCTTCATGGCAAAAGCATAGTGCAACCTCTACCTAACCTATTGTGGAGTGGGGAGTGGTGTTGTTTTTTGGCCTCCACTCCATCAGCAGCCCAGCGAGGAACCCCCTGAGCCGACGCAGCTCAAGGTCTTGCGCCTTTGATAAGGGCCCGCCCGCGGCCAAGGTTTTAACGGCGGCGCGGACGGACGCGATGAGCAGCCCCGGCTCGGACCATCTTTCCAGGGCCAGACGGGCTTGGTCGCGGCGACCCTGGCACTGGACCAAAAAGTCCCGGAGTTCCTTTGCAGGAATGAGGAGGGTCTCAGCGGCGGACGCGAGCAGATCCACCGCCTCACTGGCGATGGACTCGAGATCTTCTCCCCCGTCCCCCACCGAGTCCCCGTCCTCCTCCGGGAGGTCACCGCCAGCAGCCGGCCCGTCGACTGCACGAGGTACGGCAAACGGCCTGGCCATCCATCCGGCCCTGGCTCTGCCCCGATCCCACCCCCAGGATCGTCGGCAGAGGAGTCCCCACTGGGCTCTTTTAAAAGTGGTGCTGTGTCGGGAAGCGACAGCGGAAGGGGTTCCTCCTCCGCCCCAGGAGCCGGGGAACACGGAGAGACCTGGTTTAGGAAATTCTCCAGGTCTACCCAGTCCCTCAGCTCCAAAGTAGGGGGCGAGGGTTGGGGTTCTTCCCCCTCCCCGCCGCCACCCCCCGGCCCAGCGTGTGGATGTATATTAAAGTTGTCTGCAGTGTCAGTTTCTGCCGAGTCGAGCAAGTCCCGGGGGAAGTTGGGTATTGGCCTTTTCGGCCCCGCCCGCCTCAGTCCCCGGGACGCTCGACCCGATGGCAACGCATTCCTCCGCCGGCCCCGCGCCCCCCACGACAGGCAGATCTTCCATGCCACCCCCGGGGGGCAGAGGCTGGGCAGCCTCGACTGTCTCACCCTCCCCAGGGACAGACTCCTCGCGCCTACGGCGCAGTTTGGGGGCGCCGGTGGGGGACGCGGGACACGTGGCGGGCACCGACTCCTCCACGGAGGGATGTTGTTCCCCCTCCGCCTCATTGGAGCGGCGCCTCCTTTTGTTCCTGGGGGACGCGGAGGCAGGGAGACCTCCATGTCTGCCGAGGCCTCCCGCCCCCACTCCCCCCTTTTTCTTGTCTTGCCCGCGCCCGAGCCCCTCTGTGGTATTAGTCAAGGGCTCGGGCACGGGCTCAGGGCACTCCGCGCTCGCCGGTGACGGGGTTGGGCCGAGCGCGGTGAACAGTTTGTCTGGCGCACTGAGAGGACCCGCCTCGAGATGTTTCGTCTTCTTCCGCGCCTTCTTTCCGGTCGGACGCTCTCCCTCCCCCCCGCCGGAGGCTGTGAAAACAAAGGCCTCTGACGATGCCCGCGCACCCACAGCTCCCGGCACGCGGACGCAACTAGGGGGAGGGGTGGCGGCGGCGCCAGCCTTCGGTGGTTTGGCGGCCTTGGAGGTGGGGCAGTTCTTGCGAACGTGCCCCACCTCCCTACAGGCATGGCACCGCACGCCGTCCGACGTCCAGAAGACGCGGTAGGCAGTCCCCTCGTGCATTACGTTGAACGATCCCTCCGTCATCTCCTCCCGCGCCAGCCGGACAAAGAGCTGGCGGCGGAAGGAGAACACGTGGCGCAGGCTGTTCTCCCTGAGTCCGAGCGGTATGGGGTTGATCCCCGACCTTACCTCCCCCAGTTGTTGTATGTGAGGGAGGAGGAGCCCAGCGGGAACAAAGGGCGGGACGTTCGATAGAATGACCCTCTGCGCGGTGGCCTCGAGAGGGTCCACCGGCAGGAACGCCCCGCCCACCGTGAGCCCCTTTTCGAGGGCCAGAGACACCGCTCGCTCCGACCCCAGGAAGAACACAGCCTTCCCAGACATCTTGGAGACCGCGACAATGGCCGAGGGGCCGACTACCCCAGCCATCGCCCGCACGCACTCCTCGATGCTCATTGTGGGGTGAGTGTAGCTCTTGACCCCGTGTTTTTTTGTTATTAGTCTGAATGGTGGCAGGGCAGCAGGTGGCGCAGGAGGTGCCGTGGATGTGGACGCCGCCTGCGCATATGTCCTTGCTGGCCCTGCCACCGGCGTGGATGGGGTCGCCATCACGGGGTCCCTTTAAGGGCTACACCCACCCCAAAGTCACAGGCCTCAATGGTCTTAAATGGCCTCGTTTAAATGTTTGAACAGAGGGAGCTCTGAAAGAGGCACACCTCTCCCCTAGTTAACGAATGGGGAGGGGCCTTGCTCCCTCTGCTCAGTTGTCTGAATTGTTTTTAAAATTTAGGAGGAAAGGGCTCTCAGAGAGAGAGGGGAGAGACAGGGAGAGAGAGATAGAGCAAGAGGGGGTGGGAAAGAGGGAAGCTGCGAGGGCAGGCTTCCCCTCACAGCGGTGGGTGGGTGTTTCTTGGGGTGCACTCCCCAGATGGCAAAAAACACAGTCTTTGTAGAATGGTCTTCGGGTGGGGGGAGAAGATGTCTTCACCTGGGGTAGCTGGAGCCACCCAGGCACACACTCCCAACGATGTTTAATAAGGCAATTAGTACTTCTTCAGCCAGGTAGTTCCAGCTATCCCAGGCTAGGCAATGGGGGAGGGGTGCTTCAGTGGTGTGTGGGGCCTAGCTGTTAGCAAGACCCCCACACACACTTCCACACACACACACCCCCCGCGATGTTCCGGCCCTCAAGTTATCTTCTTTCCTCCCCCCACCGATACAACAAAGTCTTTCGGGGAATGCACCAAAACACACCCACCTGTCAAAGATTGTAGAAATGACTCTCCCTCCTTCCACACTGGATGGTGTTTTCTCAGGATGTTTTTTTTTCCCCCTCTCTCCAACTCTCTGTAGTTGTAATGAATGATAATTTTTCTGCTCTCCTCCTCTCCCTCTGGATGTTGAATTGTAGTAAGCCAGCCCTCTCCTCCTCTTCCTGGGCTGTTCTCAGGGCTCACTCCAGGCCTCCCAGACAGGAGCAAAAGCAGGGAGTTCCTTCTCTCTCAGCAGCACAGCTCCAACTGACTAGGCCACGCCTCCAATAGCTCCACCCTGGTCCTTGTGCATGAAACTCTTTTGAGTTTACCTGAAAATAAACATAAACATTAAACCGTGCCACCCGCCTGGGTGACACAGCAGACATTTTCAAGGCCCCTTTTTTTTTGTTTTTTTTTTGGGGCGCTAAAATCAAATTTTTTCCAGTGCCCCCTATAAAAGGGGAGGGGGACACTAAAAGCACCGGCAATTAAAACAAATTAAACTTTAAAACGTAAAATCAAATTAAAATTTGGTTGCCGGGCGTGATGATGCACTCCAGTCCCTCCGGTGCCCACCTCTCGCGGAAGGCCGCGAGCGTACCGGTGGACACCGCGTGCTCCATCTCCAAGGACACCCTGGACCGGATGTAAGAGCGGAAGAGAGGCAGGCAGTCAGGTTGAACGACCCCCTCGACCGCCCGCTGCCTGGACCGGCTGATGGCACCCTTGGCCGTGCCCAGGAGCAGTCCTACGAGGAGGCCTTCGGACCTACCCGCTCCCCTCCGCACAGGGTGCCCAAAGATCAGGAGAGTGGGACTGAAGTGCAGCCAGAATTTCAGGAGCAGCCCCTTCAAATAATAAAACAGGGGCTGCAACCTTGTGCATTCCATAAAAACATGGAACACGGACTCTTCCAGACCGCAGAAATTGCAGGCGGCCTGGGAGTCCGTGAACCGGCTTAAAAATTTGTTGCACGGCACTGCTCCGTGCACCACCCTCCAGGCCAAGTCCCCGATGAATAGTGGGAGGACCCCTGCGTAGAGTGCCCTCCATCGGGGACCCCCGCCTCCTCCGGACGGCAAGATGGTACGCCATGGCGTGTCCGGACGGCCGGCGAGGATGGCAAAGTTGAGGGTGTGCAGGAGCAGCCCGTACAGGAAACCCCTCCGCGCGGAACTGAAAGGCACGGAGGGGATTTCCCCGAGGCGGCTCAAGTTGTGAGGCGCCGGCCCCCGAGAGAGGTTCCGGGGTTTGGCGCCGATGAGGAATTCCGTCCGGACGGGGGTCAGTTCGGACGGGATCTCCCCACGTGCTTGAGCCTCCTCGATGCACCTAACGGAGTCAGGGCCCAGAGCTGTTTTTAGCGACTCGATGGCATCGGCCGCGTGGCGGATGTTGGCAGAATTTAGGCGCCGCGCCAGCGTGTCTGGCACCATCCAGCCCGCTCCTCCGCCATCGAACAGGTCCCTGACTCTGGTCACCTCACCAGCCACAGCCCTCTCTTCCGACCGCCACATAAAAGTCGTGGAGGTACGGATTCCCGAGCAGCGGCTCCTGCAGGACGGCCGCCACTCCAGCCGGCGGAGAGCTGCGCTTGGTGGAGACTTTGTTCCAGACCCTGATGAGTTCCCTGTAAAAGACAGGCAGCTCCCGGAGGGCGGTCCTGGCACCCCCCAAGTTCACAAACAGGAGCTGCGTGTCATAATTGAGGTCGCGCTGCTGGCGGAAGAAATACCTCGCCAGAGCGCACCACCTAGGAGGGGGCTCGACGTAAAGGTATCTCTGCAGGGTCTGAAGACGGAAAGTCGCGAGCTGGGCGCTGACGCACACCAACGACTGACCGCCCTCCTCAAGCGGGAGACTCAAGACCGCGGCAGAGACCCAGTGCTTCCTGTTGTTCCAGAAGCAGTCCACCAGCTTCTTCTGTATCTTGGCGACAAACGCAGGGAGAGGGGTCAAAGTGACCAGCCGGTACCACAACATTGCGGCCACCAGCAGGTTTATGACTAGCGCTCGACCCCTGTAGGACAGCACTCGGAGCAGTCCTGTCCAGCGTCCTAGGCGAGCGGTGACCTTGGCCTCCAGCTCCTGCCAGTTCGCCGGCCAGGCTCCCTCGTCGGGGCTAAGGTAGACTCCCAGATAGAGGAGATGGGTCGTGCTCCAGGCAAAAGGCCTGAGCTCCTCCGGCAGGGAGTCCACCCGCCACTGACCCACCAGGAGTCCTGAACATTTCTCCCAGTTGATCCTGGCGGAGGACGCGGCCGAGTAAATCTCCTGGCACTCACGCATCCTCCGCAGGTCAGCGGGATCCTCTACCGCGAGGAGCACGTCATCCACGCCCGGCCCTTGCAGAGCCAGTCCCGTCAACCTCGTCCGCAAGAGGCGCAGGAAAGGCTCCACGCAAACGGCGTATAACTGGCCGGACATGGGGCATCCCTGGCGCACCCCTCTCCTAAAGCGAAGGGGCGCCGTCAAGGACCCGTTAACCTTAATCAGACACTCCGCGGCGGCGTATAAAAGTCGGATCCGGGCGACGAAATGCGGCCCGAACCCGAAAGCGCGCAGAGTTCCGAGCAGATAGTCGTGATCCACCCTGTCGAACGCCTTCTCTTGGTCGAGGGATAGGAAGGCGACCGACAGACCAGCCTCCTGGGAACAATAGATGAGGTCCCGGACCAGATGGATGTTATCGTGGATTGTCCGGCCTGGGACCGTGTAGGACTGGTCGGGGTGGATCATGTGGTCCAGCACGGCGCCAAGGCGAGCAGACATCGCCCTGGCGAAGATTTTGTAGTCCGTGCTGAGGAGGGAGACCGGGCGCCAGTTCTTAAGGAGGCGGAGATCGCCCTTCTTAGGCAGCAGGACGATGACTGCCCTGCGCCAAGAGAGGGGCATCTCCCCGGTCGCCAGACTTTCCCCCAGGACCCGCGCGTAGTCGCCCCCCAGGACGTCCCAGAACGCCCTGTGGAACTCCACGGTCAGCCCGTCCAGCCCTGGGGATTTTCCCCTCGAGAGCCGGTCGAGGGCACCGGTCAGCTCCGCCAGGCTTAGCGGAGCTTCCTGATTTTCGGCGCCCTCCGGGCTGACCTTCGGCAGGTCCTCCCACAAAACTCTACGCGCTTCCTCGCTGGACGGATCCGGAGAGAACAGAGCCCCGTAATATTCACGGGCCCTGTTGTTGACGCCCTCCGGATCCGAGACGAGAGAGCCGTCGTCGGCCAGCAGCGTCAAGAGCTGCTTACGGACACTCTGCCTTTTTTCCAGTGAGTAGAAGAAGGGGGAGCCGCGGTCCAGATCCCGCAGGAACCGGATCCGCGACCTCACGAATGCGCCTCGGGACCCGACGAGCTGCAGGTCCTTCAGCGCGGCCTTCTTCGCTTCGTACACCGTCCGCAGGGCCGGGTCCTGGACGACTTGACCGAGACGGGATTCCAGGTCGAGCACCTCTTTTTCTAGGCGCCCGACTCTGGCCGCCCGCCTCTTGGTCGACCCCCTCGTGTACTCTTGACAGAAGACGCGGACGTGAGCCTTGCCCACGTCCCACCATAACCTCAAGGAGGGGAAGCCCCCCTGCTTCCTTCTCCAGTCGGCCCAGAATCGACGGAACGAGTCCTGGAACCGCACGTCCTCCAGCAGCCGGTTGTTAAAGTGCCAGTACGCGGACCCCGTCCTCGCGCGGAGCGAAGCGAGCTCCGCCCACACCAGGTGGTGGTCCGAACACGGCACCGGCCGCATGGAGGCCGCTGGGACGCAGGAAACGTACGCCCGAGACACGTAAAGGCGGTCGACTCTAGACCATCCTACTCCAGGCCTCACCCAAGTAAAGGCGCTGGAGTCGGGGTGGAGATTTCGCCAGACGTCCACCAAGTCGAAGGACCCGACCAGGTCCCTCAACTTCTCCATCACCGTCATGCACTGCGGGGCACCGGAGCGGTCCCTCGCCTCGAGGGTGCAGTTAAAATCCCCCCGGAGGACAATGCAGTCGCCGACGTCGACGGAGCCAAGAAGAGCGGACACCTTTTCAAAGTAGCGCGTTTGCTGCGGGCCGGGCTGAGGGGCGTACACGTTCACGAGATGGAGCGGCACGTCCCCCAGGCGAACCGTTACGTGCAGCAAGCGGCCTGGCACGGGCTCCTCGACCCCCAAGATCTCCGGCTGAAAATGCGGGCCCAGCAAGATGGCCACCCCACTAGAAATGGCGGTGAGGTGGCTCATGCGGACCTCTCCTTGCCATTCCAGGAGCCACGTGGCTTCGTCTCCCGGAACAGTGTGGGTTTCTTGCAGGAAGCACACCGCATATTTCCCCTCCCGCAGGAGCGAAAAATTGTCAAATCTACGGCGTGCCCCTCTGCCGCTGTTGATGTTGAGGCTGGCTATGGTTATCTTCATGGCAAAAGCATAGTGCAACCTCTACCTTAACCTATTGTGGGGGAGGGAGCGGAGTCTTTTGTTGAACTCCGCTCCCTCCGCAGCCCAGCGAGGAGTCCCTCGAGCTCGCGCAGCTCAAGGTGCTGCACCTTTGTCAAGGGCCCGCCCGCGGCCAAGGTTTTAACGGCGGCGCGGACGGACCCCTTGATCAGCTCTGGCTCGGATAATTTTTCCAGGGCCAGTCGGGCTTGGTTGCAGCGACCCCGGCTCTGGGCCAAAAAGTCCCGGAGTTCCTTTGCAGGAATGAGGATGGTCTTGGCGGCGGTCGTGAGCAGATCCACCGCCTCGCTGGCGGTGGTCTCTAGATTTTCTCCCGCGTCCCCCACCGAGTCCCCGTCCTCCTCCGGGAGGTGGCCGCCAGCAGCCGGCCCATCGACCGCACAAGGTACGGCAAATGAACCGGCCGCTCCAACCGGCCCTGGCTCTGCCCCGATCCCACCCCCAGGATCGTCGGCAGAGGAGTCCCCACTGGGCTCTTTTAAAAATGGTGCTGGGTCGGGAAATGACAGCGGAAGGGGTTCCCCCTCCGCCCCAGGAACCGGGGAACAAGGAGAGACCCGGCCATAGGAAATCCCCAGGCTCCCCAAGTGCTCCAGCTCCAAAGCAAGGGGCGAGGGTGGGTGTTCCTCCCCCTCCCCACTGCCACCCCCCGGCCCAGCATCTACAGTGTCATAAAAAACATTTGTTTTGGTTTCTGCCGGGTCGAGCGACTCCCGGGGGAAGTTGGGTATTGGCTGGGCGGGCTCAGGTTCGGCCTTTTCGGCCCCGCCCGCCTCAGTCCCCGGGACGCTCGACCCGGCGGCAATGCATTCCTCCACGGTCCCCACGCCCCCCACGACAGGCAGATCTTCCACGCCATCCCCGGGAGGCAGAGGCTGGGCAGCCTCGACTGTCTCACCCTCCCCGGGGACAGACTCCTCCCGCCTACGGCGCTGCTTGGGGGCGCTGGTGGGGGACGCGGGACACGCGGCGGGCACCGACTCCTCCGCGGAGGGATGTTGTTCCCCCTCCGCCTCAACGGAGCGGCGCCTCCTTTTGTTGCTGGAGGTGCGCTGAGGCAGGGAGAACCCCATGTCTGCCGAGGCCTCCCGCTCCGCCCCCCCCTTTTCTTTTCTTGCCCGTACCCGGGCCCCTCTGCGGTGTTGTTCAAGGGCTCGGGCACGGGCTCAGGGCGCCCTGCGCTCGCCGGTGGCTGGGTTGGGCCGAGCGCGGTGATCAATCTTTCTGGCGCACTGAGGGGACCCGCCTCTAGATGTTTCTCCTTGTTCCGCGCCTTCTTTCCGTTCGGACGCTCTCCCTCCCCCCCGCCGGAGGCCCTGAAAACAAAGGCCTCCGACGATGCCCGCGCACCTACGGCTCCCGGCACGCGGACGCAACTAGGGGAAGGTGTGGCGGCGGTGCCAGCCTTGGCCGCCTTCGGTGGTTTGGCGGCCTTGGAGGCGGGGCAGTTCTTGCGAACGTGCCCCACCTCCCTGCAGGCATGGCACCGCACGCCGTCCGACGTCCAGAAGACGCGGTAGGCAGTCCCCTCGTGCACCACATTAAAAGATCCCTCCGTCGTGTCCTCCCGCGCCAGCCGGACAAAGAGCTGGCGGCGGAAGGAGAACACGTGGCGCAGGCTGTTCTCCCTGAGGCCGAGCGGTATGGGGTTGATCCCTGACCTTACCTCCCCCAGTTGGTGTAGGTGAGGGAGGAGGAGCTCAGCGGGAACAAAGGGCGGGACGTTTGAAACGATGACCCTCTGCGCGGTGGCCTCGAGAGGGTCCACCGGCAGGAACGTCCCGCCCACCGTGAGCCCCTTTTCAAGGGCCAGGGACACCGCCCGCTCCGACCCCAGGAAGAAAACAGCCTTCCCAGACATCTTGGAGGCCGCGACAATGGCCGAGGGGCCGACTACCCCAGCCATCGCCCGCACGCACTCCTCAATGCTCATTGTGGGGTGAGTGTAGCTCTTGACCCCGTGTTTTCTGGTAATTAATCTGAATGGTGGCAGGGCAGCGGGTGGCGCAGGAGGTGCCGTGGAAGCGGTTGCCACCTGCGCATATGTCTTCGCTGGCCCTGCCACCGGCGTGGATGGGGTCGCCATCACGGGGTCCCTTTAAGGGCTACACCCACCCCAAAGTCACAGGCCTTAATGGTCTTAATTGGCCTCTTATCTAAAAGACTGAGCAGAGGAGCTCTTAACGAGGCACCTCTCCCCTAGTTGGCAATTGGGGAGGGGCCTTGCTCCCTCTGCTCAGTTGTCTCAATGTGTTTTGTTGGTTTTTTTTTAATTTAGGAGGAAGGGGTCTCAGAGAGAGAGGGGAGAAACAGAGAGTAACGGAGAAAGAGAGAGGGGGGGTGGGAAGGGGGGGGAACTGCGAGGGCAGGTCTCCCCTCGCAGCTGTGGGTGGGTGCACTCCCCAGATGGCAAAACACAAAAACACAGTCTTTGGATTGGTCTTCAGGTGGGGGGAGAAGACGTCTTCACCTGGGGCAGCTAAAGCCACCAGGCACACACTCCTAACGATGTTCAGTGGGTGATTAAATAAATCTTCAGCCTGGTAGCTCCAGCTATCCCAGGCTAGGCAATTGGGGGGGGGGTTCAGTTGTGTGTGGGGCCTAGTTGTAGCAAGGCCCCCACACACACTTCCACACACACACACCCCCCGCGATGTTCCGGCCCTCAGTGGTCTTCTTTCCTCCCCCCACCGATACAACAAAGTCTCTTGGGAAATGCACCCACACCCACCTGTAGAAATAGTAGAGTCTCCCTCCTTCCACAATGGATGTTGTTTTGCTCTTTCCCCCTCTCTCCAACTCCTTGTAGAATGGTGGTAAAGTGTTCAAAGTTTTCTGCTTTTTCCTCCTCTCCCTCTGGGTGCAAGTTGGTGGTGAAGCCCCTTCCTTCCTTCTCTTCCTGGGCTGTTCTCAGGGCTCTCCAGGCAGGAGCAAAAGTTGGTAGCTCCTCTCCTCACTGCTCACAGCTCCAACTGAGCAGGACACGCCTCCACTGCTCCACAATTGGTCCTTGTGCATGAAACTCTTTTTGGAGTTCATCTGCAAAACAAAAAACATTAAACCGTGCCACCTGACCTGGGTGACACACCAGACATTTACAAGGCCCTTTTTTTTTTCCCCCCTTTTTTTTTGTTTTTTTTTGTGTTTTTCTTTTTTTGGTTTTTTTTTTGGGGCACTAAAATCACATTTTTCCAGTGCCCCCTATAAAAGGGAAGGGGACACTAAAAGCACCAGCAATTAAAACAAATGAAACTTTAAAACGTAAAATCAAATTAAAATTTGGTTGCCGGGCGTGATGATGCACTCCAGTCCCTCCGGTGCCCACCTCTCGCGGAAGGCCGCGAGCGTACCGGTGGACACCGCGTGCTCCATCTCCAAGGACACCCTGGACCGGATGTAAGAGCGGAAGAGAGGCAGGCAGTCAGGTTGAACGACCCCCTCGACCGCCCGCTGCCTGGACCGGCTGATGGCACCCTTGGCCGTGCCCAGGTGCAGTCCTACGAGGAGGCCTTCGGACCTACCCGCTCCCCTCCGCACAGGGTGCCCAAAGATCAGGAGAGTGGGACTGAAGTGCAGCCAGAATTTCAGGAGCAGCCCCTTCAAATAATAAAACAGGGGCTGCAACCTTGTGCATTCCATAAAAACATGGAACACGGACTCTTCCAGACCGCAGAAATTGCAGGCGGCCTGGGAGTCCGTGAACCGGCTTAAAAATTTGTTACACGGCACTGCTCCGTGCACCACCCTCCAGGCCAAGTCCCCAATGAATAGTGGGAGGACCCCTGCGTAGAGTGCCCTCCATCGGGGACCCCCGCCTCCTCCGGACGGCAAGATGGTACGCCATGGCGTGTCCGGACGGCCGGCGAGGATGGCAAAGTTGAGAGTGTGCAGGAGCAGCCCGTACAGGAAACCCCTCCGCGCGGAACTGAAAGGCACGGAGGGGATTTCCCCGAGGCGGCTCAAGTTGTGAGGCGCCGGCCCCCGAGAGAGGTTCCGGGGTTTGGCGCCGATGAGGAATTCCGTCCGGACGGGGGTCAGTTCGGACGGGATCTCCCCACGTGCTTGAGCCTCCTCGATGCACCGAACGGAGTCAGGGCCCAGAGCTGTTTTTAGCGACTCGATGGCATCGGCCGCGTGGCGGATGTTGGCAGAATTTAGGCGCCGCGCCAGCGTGTCTGGCGCCATCCAGCCCGCTCCTCCGCCATCGAGCAGGTCCCTGACCCTGGTCACCTCACCAGCCACAGCCCTCTCTTCCGACCGCCACATAAAACCTCGGTCGTGGAGGTACGGATTCCCGAGCAGCGGCTCCTGCAGGACGGCCGCCACTCCAGCCGGCGGAGAGCTGCGCTTGGTGGAGACTTTGTTCCAGACCCTGATGAGTTCCTTGTAAAAGACAGGCAGCTCCCGGAGGGCGGTCCTGACACCCCCCAAGTTCACAAACAGGAGCTGCGTGTCATAATTGAGGTCGCGCTGCTGGCGGAAGAAATACGTCGCCAGAGCACACCACCTAGGAGGGGGCTCGACGTAAAGGTATCTCTGCAGGGTCTGAAGATGGAAAGTCGCGAGCTGGGCGCTGACGCACACCAACGACTGACCGCCCTCCTCAAGCGGGAGACTCAAGACCGCGGCAGAGACCCAGTGCTTCCTGTTGTTCCAGAAGAAGTCCACCAGCTTCTTCTGTATCTTGGCGACAAACGCAGGGGGAGGGGTCAAAGTGACCAGCCGGTACCACAACATTGCGGCCACCAGCTGGTTTATGACTAGCGCTCGACCCCTGTAGGACAGCACTCGGAGCAGTCCTGTCCAGCGCCCTAGGCGAGCGGCGACCTTGGCCTCCAGCTCCTGCCAGTTCGCCGGCCATGCTCCCTCGTCGGGGCTAAGGTAGACTCCCAGATAGAGGAGATGGGTCGTGCTCCAGGCAAAAGGCCTGAGCTCCTCCGGCAGGGAGTCCACCCGCCACTGACCCACCAGGAGTCCGGAACATTTCTCCCAGTTGATCCTGGCAGAGAACGCGGCCGAGTAAATCTCCTGGCACTCACGCATCCTCCGCAGGTCAGCGGGATCCTCTACCGCGAGGAGCACGTCATCGGCGTAAGCCGAGAGGACGACCTCCACGCCCGGCCCTTGCAGAGCCAGTCCCGTCAACCTCGTCCGCAGGAGGCGCAGGAAAGGCTCCACGCAAACGGCGTATAACTGGCCGGACATGGGGCATCCCTGGCGCACCCCTCTCCTACAGCGAAGGGGCGCCGTCAATGACCCGTTAACCTTAATCAGACACTCCGCGGCGGCGTACAAAAGTCGGATCCGGGCGACGAAATGCGTCCCGAACCCGAAAGCGTGCAGAGTTCCGAGCAGACAGTCGTGATCCACCCTGTCGAACGCCTTCTCTTGGTCGAGGGATAGGAAGGCGACCGACAGACCAGCCTCCTGGGAACAATGGATGAGGTCCCGGACCAGATGGATGTTATCGTGGATTGTCCGGCCCGGGACCGTGTAGGACTGGTCGTGGTGGATCATGTGGTCCAGCACGGCACCAAGGCGAGCAGACATCACCCTGGCGAAGATTTTGTAGTCCGTGCTGAGGAGGGAGACCGGGCGCCAGTTCTTAAGGAGGCGGAGATCGCCCTTCTTAGGCAGCAGGACGATGACTGCCCTGCGCCAAGAGAGGGGCATCTCCCCGGTCGCCAGACTTTCCCCCAGGACCCGCGCGTAGTCGCCCCCCAGGACGTCCCAGAACGCCCTGTGGAACTCCACGGTCAGCCCGTCCAGCCCCGGGGATTTTCCCCTCGAGAGCCGGTCGAGGGCACTGGTCAGCTCCGCCAGGCTTAGCGGAGCTTCCTGATTTTCGGCGCCCTCCGGGCTGACCTTCGGCAGGTCCTCCCACAAAACTCTACGCGCTTCCTCGCTGGACGGATCCGGAGAGAACAGAGCCCCGTAATATTCACGGGCCCTGTTGTTGACGCCCTCCGGATCCGAGACGAGAGAGCCGTCATTGGCCAGCAGCGTCAAGAGCTGCTTACGGACACTCTGCCTTTTTTCCAGCGAGTAGAAGAAGGGGGAGCCGCGGTCCAGATCCCGCAGGAACCGGATCCGCGACCTCACGAACGCGCCTCGGGACCCGACGAGCTGCAGGTCCTTCAGCGCGGCCTTCTTCGCTTCGTACACTGTCCGCAGGGCCGGGTCCTGGACGACTTGACCGAGACGGGATTCCAGGTCGAGCACCTCTTTTTCTAGGCGCCCGACTCTGGCCGCCCGCCTCTTGGTCGACCCCCTCGCGTACTCTTGACAGAAGACGCGGACGTGAGCCTTGCCCACGTCCCACCATAGCCTCAAGGAGGGGAAGCCCCCCTGCTTCCTTCTCCAGTCGGACCAGAATCGACGGAACGAGTCCTGGAACCGCACGTCCTCCAGCAGCCGGTTGTTAAAGTGCCAGTACGCGGACCCCGTCCTCGCGCGTAGCGAAGCGAGCTCCGCCCACACCAGGTGGTGGTCCGAACACGGCACCGGCCGCATGGAGGCCGCCGGGACGCAGGAAACGTACGCCCGAGACACGTAAAGGCGGTCGACTCTAGACCATCCTACTCCAGGCCTCACCCAAGTAAAGGCGCTGGAGTCGGGGTGGAGATTTCGCCAGACGTCCACCAAGTCGAAGGACCCGACCAGGTCCCTCAACTTCTCCATCGCCGTCATGCACTGCGGGGCACCGGAGCGGTCCCTCGCCTCGAGGGTGCAGTTAAAATCCCCCCCGAGGACAATGCAGTCGTCGACGTCGATGGAGCCAAGAAGAGCGGACACCTCTTCAAAGAAGCGCGTTTGCTGCGGGCCGGGCTGAGGGGCGTACACGTTCACGAGATGGAGCGGCACGTCCCCCAGGCGAACCGTTTTGTGCAGCAAGCGGCCTGGCACGGGCTCCTCGACCCCCAAGATCTCCGGCTGAAAATGCGGGCCCAGCAAGATGGCCACCCCACTAGAAATGGCGGTGAGGTGGCTCATGCGGACCTCTCCTTGCCATTCCAGGAGCCACGTGGCTTCGTCTCCCGGAACTGTGTGGGTTTCTTGCAGGAAGCACACCGCATATTTCCCCTCCCGCAAGAGCGAAAAATTGTCAAATCTACGGCGTGCCCCTCTGCCGACGTTGATGTTGAGGCTGGCTATGGTTATCTTCATGGCAAAAGCATAGTGCAACCTCTACCTTAACCTATTGTGGGGAGGGAGTGGAGTCGTTTGTTGACCTCCACTCCTTCAGCAGCCCAGCGAGGAACTTTTTGAGCCGGCGCAGCTCAAGGCCCTACGTCCTTGTCAAGGGCCCGCCTGCGGCCATGGTTTTAGTGGCGGCGCGGACGGACGCGGCGAGCAGCCCCGGCTCGGACCATCTTTCCAGGGCCAGACGGACTTGGTCGCGGCGACCCCGGCACTGGACCAAAAAGTCCCGGAGTTCCTCTACGGGAATGAGGAGAGTCTCAGTGGCGGCCGCGAGCAGATCCACCGCCTCACTGGCGATGGACTCGAGATCTTCACCCGCGTCCTCCACCGAGTCCCCGTCCCCCTCCGGGAGGTCGCCGCTAGCAGCCGGCCCGTCGACCGCACGAGGTACGGCAAACGGCCCGGCCGCTCCATCTGGCCCTGGCTCTGCCCCGATCCCACCCCCAGGATCGTCGGCAGAGGAGTCCCCACTGGGCTCTTTTAAAAGTGGTGCTGGGCCGGGAAATGACAGCGGAAGGGGTTCCCCCTCCGCCCCAGGAACCGGGGAACAGGGAGAGACCCGGTCAAAGTAATGTTCCAGCTCCTCCAAATCCCCCAGCTCCACAGTAGGGGGCGAGGGTTATTGTTCTTCTCCCTCCCCGCCGCCACCCCCCAGCCCAGCGTGTACGGATTCAATAAAATTGGCATTTTCAGAGTCGAGCAAATCCCGGGGGAAGTTGGGTATTGGCTGGGCGGGCTCAGGTTCGGCCTTTTCGGCCTCGCCCGCCTCAGTCCCCGGGACGCTCGACCCGGCGGCTACGCATTCTTCCGCTGGCCCCACGCCCCCCATGACAGGCAGATCTTCCACGCCATCCCCAGGAGGCAGCGGCTGGGCAGCCTCGACTGCCTCACCCTCCCCGGGGACAGATTCCTCGCGCCTGCAGCGCAATTTGGGGGCGCTGGTGGGGGACGCAGGACACGCGGCGGGCACCGCCTCCTCCGCGGAGGGATGTTGTTCCCCCTCCGCCTCATTGGGGCGATGCCTCTTTTTGTTCCTGGGGGCGCGCGGAGTCAGGGAGACCTCCATGTCTGCCGAGGCCTCCCGCTCCGCCCCCCCCCTTTTCCTTTTCTTGCCCACGCCCGGGCCCCTCTGTGGTGTTATTCAAGGGCCCGGGCACGGGCTCAGGGCACCCCGCGCTCGCCGGTGACGGGGTTGGGCTGAGCGCGGTGGTCAAATTTTCTGGCGCACTGAGGGGATCCGCTTCTGGATGTTTTGCCTTCTTCCGCGCCTTCTTTCCGGTCGGACGCTCTCCCTCCCCCCCGCCAGAGGCCGTGAAAGCATCGGCCCCCGGTGATGCCCGCGCACCTATGGCTCCCGGCACGCGGACGCAACTAGGGGGAGGGGTGGTGGCGGCGCCAGCCTTGGCCGCCTTCGGTGGTTTGGCGGCCTTGGAGGCGGGGCAGTTCTTGCGAACGTGCCCCACCTCCCTGCAGGCATGGCACCACACGCCGTCCGACGTCCAAAAGACGCGGTAGGCAGTCCCCTCGTGCAAAACATTAAAATAACCCTCCGTCGTCTCCTCCCGCGCCAGCCGGACAAAGAGCTGGCGGCGGAAGGAGAACACGTGGCGCAGGCTGTTCTCCCTGAGGCCGAGCGGTATGGGGTTGATCCCCGACCTTACCTCCCCCAGTTGGTGTAGGTGAGGGAGGAGGAGCTCAGCGGGAACAAAGGGCGGGACGTTCGATATGATGACCCTCTGCGCGGTGGCCTCGAGAGGATCCACCGGCAGGAACGTCCCGCCCACCGTGAGCCCCTTTTCGAGGGCCAGGGACACCGCCCGCTCCGACCCCAGGAAGAACACGGCCTTCCCAGACATCTTGGAGGCTGCGACAATGGCCGAGGGGCCGACTACCCCAGCCATCGCCCGCACGCATTCCTCAATGCTCATTGTGGGGTGAGTGCAGCTCTTGACCCCGTGTTTTTTGGTTATTAGTTTGAATGGTGGCAGGGCAGCAGGAGGCGCAGGAGGCACCGTGGATGTGGATGCCGCCTGCGCATAAGTCCTAGCTGGCCCTGCCACCGGCGTGGATGGGGTCGCCATCACGGGGTCCCTTTAAGGGCTACACCCACCCCAAAGTCACAGGCCTTAATGGTCTTTAAATGGCCTCGTTTAATAGACTGAGCAGAGGAGCCCTTAACGAGGCACACCTCTCCCCTAGTTGGCAATTGGGGAGGGGCCTTGCTCCCTCTGCTCAGTTGTCTCAATTGTTTTTTTTTTAAATTAATTTGGGAGAAAGGGGTCTCAGAGAGAGAAGGGAGAAACAGAGTAACAGAGAAAGAGAGAGGGGGGTGGGAAGGGGGGGGAACTGCGAGGGCAGGTCTCCCCTCGCAGCTGTGGGTGGGTGCAATCCCCAGATGGCAAAACACAAATAGTCTTTGGTGATGTCTTCACCTGGGGCAGCTAGAGCCAACCAGGCATACACTCCCAACGATGTTCAATGGGTGATTAAAGAAATCTTCAGCCTGGTAGCTCCAGCTATCCCAGGCTAGGCAATTGGGGCGGGGGAGGTTCAGTTGTGTGTGGGGCCTAGTTGTAAGCAAGGCCCCCACACACACTTTCCACACACACACACCCCCCGCGATGTTCCGGCCCTCAGTGGTCTTCTTTCCTCCCCCCACCGATATAACAAAGTCTTTTTGGGAAATGCACCCACACCCACCTGTAGAAATGGTAGAGTCTCCCTCCTTCCACACTGGATGTTTGTTGTTGGTCTTTCCCCCTCTCTCCAACTCTTTGCAGAAATGGTAAAAAGTTGTTTAAAAGTTTTCTGCTTCCTCCTCTCCCTCTGGGTGAAAGTTGGTGGTGAAGCCCCTTCCTTCCTTCTCTTCCTGGGCTGGTCTCAGGGCTCTCCAGGCAGGAGCTAAGGTTGGTAGCTGCTCCTCTCTCAGCAGCTCAGCTCCAACTGAGCAGGACACGCCTCCACTGCTCCACAATTGGTCCTTGTGCATGAATCCCAAAAAGTTAGTTTGCAGGTGAAGCAGGTAATCAGGAAGGCAAATGGAATGTTGGCCTTCATTGCGAGAGGGATGGAGTACAAAAACAGGGAGGTCCTGCTGCAACTGTACAGGGTATTGGTGAGGCCGCACCTGGAATACTGCGTGCAGTTTTGGTCACCTTACTTAAGGAAGGATATACTAGCCTTGGAGGGGGTACAGAGATGATTCACTCGGCTGATTCCGGAGATGAAGGGGTTACCTTATGATGATAGATTGAGTAGACTGGGTCTTTACTCGTTGGAGTTCAGAAGGATGAGGGGTGATCTTATAGAAACATTTAAAATAATGAAAAGGATAGACAAGATAGAGGCAGAGAGGTTGTTTCCACTGGTCGGGGAGACTAGAACTAGGGGGCACAGCCTCAAAATACGGGGAGCCAATTTAAAACCGAGTTGAGAAGGAATTTCTTCTCCCAGAGGGCTGTGAATCTGTGGAATTCTCTGCCCAAGGAAGCAGTTGAGGCTAGCTCATTGAATGTATTCAAATCACAGATAGATAGATTTTTAACCAATAAGAGAATTAAGGGTTATGGGGAGTGGGCGGGAAGTGGAGTTGAGTCCATGGCCAGATCAGCCACGATCTTTTTGAATGGCGGAGCAGGCTCGAGGGGTTAGATGGCCTACTCCTGTTCCTAATTCTTATGTTCTTATGTTCTTATGTTCTGCTGGAAACATCTGTGGTATCTCTCAGCACATCACATATTGCTCCATTCGACAGGTGACTCAAGCCTTTTACGCTCGCAGGATGGACTTTATCAGCTTCCCGATGACCAGAGAGGCGCAGACTGGTGAGGGCTTTGGGTTTCTCGTGAATATCAAACTTCCCAAGGTGCAGGGAACAATAGACTGCATGCACATCGCCCTGAAAGCCCGTTTACAGGATTCGGAGGTGTTTTGTAACCAAAAGGGATTCCATTCCCTGAATATGCAGCTCGTTGTCATGACCAAATAATCATGGCAGTAAATGCTAATTTTCCAGGCAGCATCCATAATGCGCACATCTTGCATGAGAGCACTGTCTCTGACCTGTTTAACAGTCAGCCATAAGGTCACGGTTGGATGCTGGGGGATAAAGGATATGGCCTTGCCCATTGGCTCCTGACCCCCCCTGGGCAATCTCCAGATGGAAGCCGAGAAGCGTTACAATGAAAGCCATATAACTACATGCAATACCGTCGAAAAGATAATTGGAGTGCTTCAGTTGCCTGCACCACCCTGATCAGGTTGCTGAGTTTATTGTAGTGTGCTGCATGTTGCATAACCTAACTATAAGGAGAGGACAACAATTGCCAGATGGGGCTGCTGGTCTACCTCAGGAAAGAGTGGAGGCGGAAGAGGCAGACAAGGAGGAGGAGGAGGAGGAGGAAGATGTTGATGAGGATCTTGGGAGGACAATCAGCCTGGCGATGAACCCACACCCCCCCGCCCCCGGCCCCCCCGCCCCCCACCTCCACAAGACTGGGAAAACCCCGTTGGAGTTACGCGCCGCAAAACTCTTGCATCAGCAGCTCATAAATGAACGCTTTGCATGAACTTATATTGGTGACAGTTACCATTCCAGTTACGGAAAGACAACAGTTGCAGTTGAGTTACGTTTCATCCTTGCCTGGCCTGGCCTGGCCATTCTTTTCCAACAATTGTATTTGTTTTACTTTGCCTTATGTTATTATTAATTTAACAATAATTTAACTAATTTTTTTATAACAGTAACTTCCCCCCCGCCCCCCCCCCCACCCAACCATCACCCAACAACAATAAAAAAGAACAACAAGAACAAGAACAATATTAATAAAACACTCCCATCCCTACCTGCAACCACATTTCCCTCCAAGTCCTTTACCCCCCCCGTGTCTTAAACCCCCCTTCGTTTTGGTCCCCTGTGAGTGGAAAGGGCAATGGCATGACTTCCTGCTGTGGGTGGGGGGTGGGGGGGGGCGGGGGGGGAACGGGCAACAGTGACACGATTGGCTCTTGGGGTGGTGGAGGGGAAGATGTTCCTGCGGAAAAGCCTTCTGAGCCAGAAGGAAGTTCTTCCTGCTGGCTCGCATCTGTGCTGGTGCTGATGGTTGGTGGGATGGCACCTTGGGGTGAAGTGCCATCTCCCAATACTATCGCATGCCGCAAGGCATGGACGGCGGCGGTCTGCGCACACATGTCCCAGATCATCTGCCGCATATCCTCCGATATGCAAGCGAACACCCGGGACATGTTCCCCGTGTAAACCCCGAACGTCCCCCTCAAAAAGCCGAAAGTAGCAATCCCAAAAAGGAGCGATCTTCCAGTAATCCTGAAGGCTGAAACATCGCCACGGCTGGAAAATCGTCCATTTTTTGAGCCCTAGCGATCTAGCCCTATGATTCTGTGAACTACCTCCTCTCACTATGAATTTGGCAGCATCTTCTTCTTTGGCAAAGTCAGATGCAAGTTACTCATTGAGTACCTCAGCCATGCCCTCTACCTCCATGCGTAGGTCTCTATTTTGGTCCCTAATCGGCCCCACCCCCTCTTACTATCCGTTTACTATTTATATGCCGACAGAAGACTTTTGGAATCCCTTTTATGTTAGCTGGTAATCTATTCTCATACTCTTTCCTTGCCCCTCTTACTTCATTTTACACTTCCCCTTTGAACTTTCTATATTCAGCCTTGTTCTCACTTGTAATCTCAACCTGACATCTGTCACATGCCACCTTTTTCTGCTTCATCCTAATCTCTATCTCTTTCATCATACAGGGACCTTTCCTCTCATGGGAATGTGCCTCGACTGTACCTGAACCATCTCCAGCTGGGCAGAACTCAAAATTTTGGTGCCCCTAGGTCACGAATAAGAATATTTGCCGTACATTTTTTTCACTTTGTAGACTTGCTGCTTTGTTCCTCTAAACTCAGTAGACATCAGGAAGTGGAGAAAATGAGGAAAAATAATATGATAAACGATACCTGGATGCAAGAATATGGGTGTATAACTCTAAATTTACTCTTCTCGATGTCAGTGCTACTGCCTCAAACTGCCATGCATCCTGGTTTAGCTGGGATTGTCTGTGGCATTGATTTAATCAATGTTCCAGAGTTTATGATCAGGCAAGAGGGCTTGTCATAACTTTCTCTTTGATACGCATACATACACACATCTCTTTATTTCTGCATTTTATTTGGTTTACTCTCTTTCGCTTCTTTGACGTTCCTGTCTGCTTGTCTAACCTGCCCTTTTACTTTCTACTCTGTGTCTTTGTGTCTCTATGCTTTCTCTCTGCCTCTATACTTTTCTGCCACAGTTTTCATTTTCTCACATCTGCAATTTAGAGTACATCAGCATGCCTTGTTCTTTGAGAGTAAGACCACTCTTTTTACCGTAAGGTGTTTTAGGCGCTCACAGCAGTGTGCAATCTGTGCAAATACATGGAGCCCCAAGCCAGTCAAGGACCCTATCCAAGGTACCCACACAATGGTAATAGAGAATCCATGATCATTTGTCAACTAGTTTTATATTACCTATTGCAAACAATCCTTTGTTTCAAGCCAAGAAGGTAGAATCATAGAATGATACAGCACAGCTGGAAGCCATTCGGCCCTTCATGTCTGTGCCAGCTCTTTGGTAGAGCTATCCAATTAATTCCACTCACCCGCTCTTTCCCCATAGCCCTGTACATTTTTTCTCTTCAAGTATTTATACAACTCTCCTTTGAATGTTACTATTAAATCTGCTTCCACCACCCTTTCAGGTAGTGCATTCCAAATCACAACAGCTCATTGTGTAATAAGATATTTTTTACCAATCACCTTAAATCTGTGTCCTCTGATTACCGATCCTTCTGTCACTGGAAACAGTTTCTCTTTATTTACTCTCTCAAAACCATTTATGATTTTGAACACCTCTATCAAATCTCTTAACCTCCTCTGCTCCAAGGAGTAAACCCCAGCTTCTCCAGTCTCTCCACATAACTGAAGTCCGTCATCCCTGGCACCATTCTAAGGGGCCGATTTTTATCAAGGCTTCTGCCCGCCCAAGTGCCGCCCAAAGTACCATTGATGGCCGCCGAGTACTTTGGGTGGGATATTCATGGCCGAGGTCCCTCGAAGGTCGGCGGGCGGCAAATGGATGACATACACCGCCAATCTGGGCGGCAGTGGGCGAGAGGTCTCATTCTCGGTGGCAGAGGTGCTTGCTGCCCAAGTGCCGCCGAGGATGGAGTCAGGCCCACGGAGGGTCGAAGACCTGAAAAAAAAATGACCAATAAAAAATAAAAAACTATCCAAAGACCTTCAGGGGACCCCATGCAGGTAAGTCGCTGTTGACATTTTTTTTTTAATGTTTACTTACCTTTTTTCACGTTCTTCAGAATTACCTTCGTAAAGAGTGGTGTCCAAAATTGAACACAATATTCATGTTGAGGCCTAACCTGTGTTTTATAATGGTTCAGCATAATGATTTTGCTTTTATAGGGCTAGAACCTCGACTTTTATGGTAATGGACGATATTTACGGCATGGGTGTTCAAAAAGGGTTTTCAGATTGGCGGCTTCTCGCCCATTCTCAAAGCACCTAGTTTCCACTTTTGAAAATGGGCGTTACCGCGAGCGATATAAAATGGGCGGAGCATTAAATTTTTTGACCTTCTGCCGAATAGTGTAGCCGTCCTTAGCAACAGCATGGCAACGCTCGATTCCCGCGATTCTGGAGGTCAAGGGTCACCATGATATGCGCAGAAGAGGAGACAGAGAGAGAGGGAGCTCAGAGGGACTGAAGGCATGTCTGGGTGTGGTGTGGCTGCTTTGGGAGGAAGGAGGGAGACTTTAGAGCTTCACAGCAAGTAGGCAAGCAAAAATTAGCTGTTACCAGCCAAATATTTGTCCGAATTTGGCCTATAATGGAGAGAGAGGAGGAGGCATCACAGCACGCTATGGAGACTGATGCTGGAGAGAGCAGTGAGGTGGGAGAGGAGCACATTGGAGGGCGCAAAAGAGCCAGGAAGTTCTCGGATGAGGCAAATGCCTCCCTCCTGCAGGAGGTCGAGTCACTCTGGGGTGATTTGACACAGGGAGGGCGTGGGAAGCCCACCCCAAAGGCATACCAGAGGACATGGACTGAGATAGCAGAGGTGGTTTCGTCGGCAACCAACGCGGTTCATGAGGGCAACCAATACTGCAAACAATGGAACGACCCTGTATATTTATATAGTTTGATTTGTAAAAGTCATGAGTGACTATCATCAGATGTGAGGTCTTTCACTTTTACCGGGAATGTTATACTCAAAGCCTGCGGTCGCAGTACACGTCTTTAGGTAAAGAATGATAATTTTCATAATAATCATGATTACATCTGTCTGTTACGTGTTGTAGCAGTCTCTGTGACAGTACCGAGCAATGATATCACGCAATGATCTCATGCCATGTCGTCCTGTTACCTTTTCAAGAAGAAGCTATCGATGATGAGGTCCGTGCAGAGGTGAACGGTTGGGGGACCACCAGTCCCCAGCGACATCACTGAGATGGAGGAGCATGTGCTCGCGCTCATGGGGAAGCACCTCTGGACAGCTAGGGACACATCTGCAGACCCTGAAGTGATGCCACGTGAGTAAAGCTTAAACCATTGCGTGATGTAAAGTCAATAGATGCCACACCCACTCATATCTGAGCAATCATATATGATAGATGATTTCTAAAATTGTCATAGAAATAATGCTGGCATAATGAAAATCATTGCAATGCAAATGTGTTGATGGTCATGAAATGTGATGTCTGCGGTGATTTTGATAGCGGTGGTGCTTTTGTCGTTTATATGCTGTGTGTATCACTGGACTCACCTTGTGACCCTTGCACCTCCTTCTCCTCTAATAACCTCATTTGTGTGGACGTGGCAGGTCTGTTCCACGAGTGCCACATGACAGCGGAGAGATGGTACAGTTGTCCAGGAGACTGTAGACATTGGTGACCAGCTCATCGAAGCATTAGGGGGCATATCCCAACAGCTGGCCACCATGACCGAGTACATTCCACGGATGGCGGGGACCCTGGATGCGATAGCCAGGAACACTGCTGCCACAGGCCTCCCAGTGGTCCCCGAGTACGGCACTCCACCCCTAGGTTCCGCACCACCACTGCGAATGACAGATGAGAGCAAGGACCAAGATCCTGCTTCTGCATCAGAGAATGATGCCCCCTCGGCACCCCCCACTCCCGTACCCATGCAACGACCGCATCTGCCTTCATCCTCCCCAATGAGGCATCGCATGAGGAGCTGCTCGGCCAGGCACCGTGGATCAAGGAGGGGAAGGGATAGAGGTGGGGAGAGGAAGGGGAGGGGGGAAGGAAAGTGAGTTGCATGTCCGCAGGTGATGGCTGTATTATATCTCCATCTGGGTGTCTGCAATTTGTTGTAATGTATGGGGGCTGGCGACCACCCTCCTGCTTTGTATTCTGTGTTGCTGGACATGTTGAACATTTGATTGATGTCAATGGTGGAAAAAGTGGGGTGTGGGTGGGGGTTGGGTGTTATTGCCTGTGATACTTATGATTTCAGACCAATGTTGGTATAAAATTTTTGTTATTGAACATAACCTTGGTGCACATTGTCTCAGATAGCTGTACCGTTACACACTGGTGATTGCTTAACATGAAAGGGTTAAATAAAACTTAACTTCAATCAACATAAACTTTAACTGGCACCAAGATGATGGGCACCATTGATGTCTGAGCTGCACACACAGCAGTGTGTCAGCGTTGTCACTCATATCAATGCTCTTTCAGGCAAATCGTTCAGATATCAACTCCTCACATAAAAGTCTTGCAGCTATGTAGCCACCACGGGCCCTTTACTGCGGTCTGGTAGGGGCCGTGGGCATGGTTGCATAGCCAGCCTGATTGTCTGGCCCTAGGTCATCATCCAGCCCCTCATCATCCTCTTCCTCTCTCTCCTGAGGTGAAGCATGTGCGCCTTCTGGCAATTCTTGGCCCCTCCTGATAGCCAGGTTGTGCAGCATGGAGCATACAACCACGAATTTAGATACTTGCTCAGGGTTGTATTGTAGCTCCCCTCCTGAGTGGTCAAGACATCTGAAGCGCTGCTTAAGCACAGTTACTGTTTGGTAGCCCCATTGCATTGAAAGTATAATAGTGACTGATCAGAAGCAATGATTTCCTCACTAAAATAGACCTGGAGTAAACTCCCAATAGTCCAGAGTCTGAAAATATGTCTGTTGAGATGTTCACTTCGCCTAAGAAGAACTCCAGAGTCAATGCAAACTCCCCCGAAGTTGAGGCAGTCTTTTGAATGAAGCGACCTGTGATTTTAAAAATGCCAGCCACACCGCTGGCGTTCTCTCAGAACAGTTCCATTTTTTGTGGGCGGTTTTTTGGGCGAGCGATATTGTGGCCGATATGTGTGCGAGGTAGTGAAAGTGATGGTGGGCGATCTCCTGGGCGTCAGATGTGCTCGTTACGACAAAAAAAAGTGGGCGGGCGGTATTTTTAAATCTCGGCATTAATTCCGTGTGGAAAGTAATGCTGGCCGATATTACGGGCGTTGATTCCACCCATTCTGATGATTCTGCCTAAAAAAATGGGCGGGCGGTATTATTTTTTCCAGCCGTTAAGCACATGGGGAAAATAACGCTCGGCGAGAAATTTCCTAAAAATGCCCATCAGTTTCCATTTTGGGCCAAAATGGGTGATATATGGGCATTATACGTTATTTTAGCGGTAAAATGGGCGTTAAGTGGGCGTTAAGCATGCAAAAAAAGTGCAGGTTCGAGCCCATACTCTTTTCCTCTATTAATAAAGCTAAGTATTCCATATGCTTTTTTAACAGACTTCTCAAATTGTCCTGCCAGCTTCAAAGATTTGTGTACATACACTCTTGGTCTCTCTGTTTCTGCACCCCCTTTAAAATTGTACCATTTAGTTCATATTACCTCTCCTCATTCTTCCAACCAAATGTATCACTTCACACCTTTATGCTTTAAATTTCATCTGCCATGTGGCTGTCCATTTTACAAGTCTATGTCCTCCTGAAGTCTGTTACTATCCCCCTCATTGTTTATTACATTTTTGAGTTCCGTATCATCTGCAAACGTTGAAATTATACCCAAGTCATTAATATGCATCAAATAGATCAGTGGTCATAATACCAACCTGTGGGGAATATCACTGTATAATTCCCTCCAATCTGAAAAACAATCATTCACCACTACTCTCTGTTTTCTGTCCCTTAGCCAATTTTGTACCCATGCTGCCATTGTCCCTTTAGTCCCACGGGTTGTTAACAAGTCTATTATGTGGTACATACATAGAAAGTCTATATACGTAACATCAACCCTCTCTGTTACTTCACCAAGGAACGTGATCAAGTTAGTCAAACACGATTTGCCTTTAACAAATCCATGCTGACTTTCATTTATTAGCCCATACTTTTCTGAATATCAATTAATTTTGCGATGAATTATTGTCTACAAAAGTGAATGGTGCAACTTAATGGTACCCCCTGCAATGGTGATGAGTGTGAAAGGAATGGTGCAAGGGGTTGTCTGCAGGGGGTCAGCTTTCCCTTCTGACCTTATATGAGCGGTTCCGAATCGATCCCACACCCTTGGTTCTAGACACTGGGATTATGAAGGGACTGTGACAGACTTGGACAGACAATCGGTTTCAAGGTAGGAAGCAGGTATGGCTTTATTGTGTTTAAAAAGAAGTAAAAGGCACACCTTTAATGACACACACAGAATAGTAATACCAATACTCACTGAGGGGTACAACACATTGAATAAAATGTCAAATTACAGCCTGTGGGGAAAAGAATACAGCTTAAACTGGGGTAAAGAGGAGAATGCAGATACATTTACACAAGTTATCCCAGCCTCCCCCTCCCAATTCCCCTAACTAACTAAGTTATAGCTCTGGGGGTGGGGGGGGTGGGGGGGTGTTCAGGTGCTATACTCACCAATCCCTTTTGACAGTTGCCGGTGAATCGCGGTTTCGGGGTTCGCTGCACTTGGACTTCTAGGCGAGCCGCACCCTGGATGGAGGAGAGGACGGAGGACTGCATAGTCTTCGGTTGGGGTGCGTCCGTTGATGCGGTAAGTTGCGTTTTGGATGTATGGGGTAAGTACCCACTTTCTTTGGTTAGGAATAGTTTTAGTTAGTCCGTTTTGGTAATTTCTCACCCATTGGGTCGTTCAGAAGTAGATTGTAGAGTGGTTGTCAATTTGGTTGCTGACAACCTTCCGTTTCATGGGCCTCGTGCTCGGTCAGTTCTTGATGAGTTCTAGTCGTTTCCTTCACTATTCCATTTCTTCACTCCCCAGCTCCTGCTGCTTGTGTCGGAGTCTATGTTCGAGTCTGTGTCTTTTCGAGTCTGTGTTCTGTAAGTTTTTCCTTGTAAAACTGGGGGATAGATATACCCCAAAAAGGCTTTCTTATCTCTCCCCCGAATCTTGTCCAGCTCTTTGTTTCGATTGTGCAGCCCAGCTAACTGAAACATGATTAAGTGGTTTTAATCTGGCGTTAATAGGCTTTTCGAAGTTGATAAGCTCTCGTCCATTGTGCTAGTCTGGCCTGAGCCAGATATTTCTACACCTGTTGAAAAGGTGTTGGAATATGTATGTAACATTTGGATCCTCTGGGTGGGGTGATACTGTTGCTTCCATGGTCGATTGTTTAAATGCTAATGTTTTCTCGGGGCAAGTTTCGAGGGTGTACAGTTCCCAGACAATTTGATTAGCTCCAATGTCCAAACTGAGTGAAGTCCCACCCCCCTGTTCTGGCAGTCTGTTCCAAAATGCTCCTTTAGAGATCTTAAACTTGTAAAATTCTTAGGTATCTTCCTCAGAGTTTTTTCTAGGATACCAAAATGTTCATCGAGTTCCAAATTAAATTCCCTTTCCTATGAGTCCAAACACTGTGGGGCGGGGGTGGGGGAGTCTCCATGAATGCTTCCCCTTTTTATCCCCTGCAGGCATCATCTGCCCTTTAAACTCATTTGTGTCCCGAAGTTTTTCCGTCCATTTTAAAAGTCCAGAAAGGGATTCTTCTCCTCTGCAGGGGAAAGGTACCAGGAATCCTTGCGAAATATTGGTAAATTCTACACTCCCCCCTGTGATACCATACCACTCATGGTATCATCTGCCAGGTGAGCAAATTTCCTGACTCCCAAGAGATAACCTTCCCCGTAAATTAACTAAACTAATACCCAAAATATACATTACACTTATGCAACATCACCATAGATACATACTTTACAGGTACAAACTTTTTACATTTACATCCTCCCAGCTTGGAGGGGGTTCCATCACTACAATTGTATTTCAGCACAGTCACATTTCATTTCAATTACATTATATTCACCAGCAACGTACATTACAGAAGGAAAAAACATAGATTAAAATTAAACAACATCAATTGGTCTCCGGAGGTTTGTCCATCACCCGGTAATATCTGGATCCTGCCCTTGAGAACTGTTCTCAGGCTGGCTGACACACAAGACAAACCCAAAACAATCACCTAAACATTACTGCAACATTAACCTTAATTCTAAACTAAACTTAAAATGTAAAACCTTGCAGTCAGCTGCCTTAAACTAAAAATTAGAGCTATGTACAACCGCCACCCGTCTCCGGGTGGCCTGGTTAATCCCTGTCGGGCCCATGCCTTGTACGGCCTGATAGCCATATGGATGCTAGGGTTTCCCCGCAGCCGATGAGCTGGAGACCCTTGTCTCTGGGACAGCTCATTGCTACTGCTCCTGTGAGACCCTCACCGCTGGAGGCGGCTGGCTGGGTTCCCTAATCTGAGCGACCTTTGTACTTCTGACCTTCAGCCTTTCCTGTCGGGCTGCCCTTCTCCTAGGGTAGAATCGCTGAGGCTCAGATGCCGGTGACCACGGTATCTTTGGCCGTGATGTATGGAGAGTCCTTCTCAGGGCTTGGGTTACTGGTGGTGTGTCCAAATCCCAAACGATGGGTGGGATAGCCCCTCCAGTACTGCAATTCACCGCCCCTATAGGCACGGTTTCTGAGCCTGCCACATTCCCTGTGGGCCCTTCACCGTCGGGGGCGGCCAACGGAGGGTCCCTGTCCTGA
Source organism: Pristiophorus japonicus (assembly GCF_044704955.1). Classification (NCBI taxonomy): domain Eukaryota; kingdom Metazoa; phylum Chordata; class Chondrichthyes; family Pristiophoridae; genus Pristiophorus; species Pristiophorus japonicus. The sequence goes on from NC_091981.1 coordinate 75,485,866, forward strand.
GGACGGTTCACCCCTCCCGGCTGCCCTCTGTGCTTGGCTGATCCTGGGTTGTACAGCTTGCACTGGTTGATGTGGAACCACTTAGTACGGCGGGGCAGCTTTATGGCATAGACCATCGGGCTTGCCTTGTCGACAATGCTGTATGGCCCCATATATAATGCGCCAAAAACCTCGACCCGAGCATAGTTCCTCACCATGACCCGGTCCCCTATCTCCCATTCGTGGTGTTTGCTGGGTTCTAGCAGCAATCGGTTACTCTGATGCTGTCTGCCCATGTTACTAGCAGCCTGCCAGTGAATCTGTTTGAGGTGTTCAAACAAGTTCCTGACAAACCGGTCCCGGTTCACTTCTCTGAGTTGACCTTCTGTGAGCACCAGGGCTAGGACATGGGTGGGGGTCCGCATTATCCGGCCAGTCATGAGCTCGTATGGGGAATACCCGGTGCTCTTTGACTGGCTAGCACGGATCCCCATTAGGACCAACGGTAAGATCTCCACCCACTTTTGGGGTGAGTCTCCCGTTTCCTTCCGCAGCCTTTCTTTAATGGTGCGGTTTAAACGCTCCACAATACCGGATGACTGGGGATTGTGGGCAACGTGCCATTGCCCCTCAATGCTGAGCACCTTAAGGGTTGCCTACATTACCTGCCCGGTGAAATGGCTCCCCTGGTCCAACTCCACATACTGTGGGAGTCCCCACCGGGAGAACACTTCCCTCACTAGAATCTTAGCTGTCCCTAGTGCGGTGGCTGTTTGGCAGGGGAAGGCTTCAACCCATTTTGAGAACACGTCCACCAGGACTAGGCAGTATTTGTAGCCTCCCTGGGCGGTGGGTAGAGGCCCGATGTGGTCAATTTGGATTGACTGCCATGGTCCCTCTACGCTCCTGACGTGTCCTAGGGACACCTTCCTTTTCTGGGGGTCAGGGTTGTTCGCAGCACACACCAGGCAGTTCGCACAGAACTCGCGGACGTCCTCCCTGAGTCCCGGCCACCATCCTGCCTGTTCCACCCGTTGCCAGGTGGTCTCAGGCCCGGGGTGTCCCGCTCCTGGACCCTCATGGGCCAGTTTTAGGAATTCCCTCTGGTGCTGCTGTGGCACGACCCATTGTCCCTCTTTAAACAGCATGCCTTCCTCAACGGTAATGGCTGCTGTGCCGTATGGACCTTCTACTCTCTCTCCTCTAGCCTCACAACCCTCATCCCAGTCCCACTCTACACCCTTGTGTCAGAACCTGAGCAGAGGGGCTGCGGTGGCTGCATAATCCTCAATGAAGTCTCTGCAGTACCCGGTGTGTCCTAGAAAGGATCTTACCCCTGTCACTGTGTTGGGGACTGGTAACTCCTGTACTGCCTCCCTTCTAGCCTTGTCTATGGCCCTTTCCCCAGCGCGCACAGTCAGCCCCAGGAATTTGACTTCCTTCTGGCCGATCTGTGCCTTCTGGGGTTTACTTTAAACCCTTCTTCTTTCAGCAGCTCCAGCAGCTCGGCCAGCAGTGGGCCATGCTCCTCCCCCTGATCGGTGAACAGGAGCAGGTCATCCACATACTGCACCAACTGCTGGGGTCTGCTAATGCCCTTTAAACAGTTCGCCATACATTGGTGAAAAATGCTGGGGCTGTTGTGGAAGCCCTGGGGAAGACAGTTCCACGTGTATTGTTGGCCCTTGAAGGTAAAGGTGAACTTGTACTGGTCCCCCCATTTTAAAGGAATGGACCAGAACCCATTTGAAATATCCAGCACCGTGAAAGTGGTCACAGATGCTGGAATACTCCCTATGAGGTCCGCTATGGCTGCTACTGTGGTTGCACAGGCAGGGATATTCTTATTTGGTACTCGATGGTGGCCCTCCATGAGTTGTCCGGTTTCTTAACCAGCCACAGTGGAGAGTTCACATGGGTTGCTATCGGTCTTAACACCCCTGGCTCTACCAGTGATCCCAGCACCGTTGTCAGGTCTGCCTCTGCCTCCCTGGGGAAGTTATATTGCTTCTGTGGTCGGGTCATGGGGTCCCCTTTTATATTAACTTCCACCCCCGTTACCCTACCACAGTCATGTTTGTGGGTGGCAAATGCTGCAAGGTGTGTCTGTACTCCACTGGGGTGTTACTGACCAGTAATTCCAAGTCGTAACCCTCCTTTGGCTTCACGGTACACAACGATCCCTTGGCCTCTTATTCTGGGATCACCGCCACCTCACTTTCCCTGTCTGTCCCTATGGCTCCCCATAGACAGTGGTTCCTGAGATCCACGAGGATCTGGTGGCTAATGATAAAATCAGCTCCCAGGATCCCTTTTCCATCCTGCTCCCATTTCATCAGGACACACTTCCATTTGGTTTTGAGTGTCCCTAACTGAATGGTGAGCGGGATGGAAAATGAACCAGTTTGCTCATTGCCTGTGAACCCCACTAGACTGTACAGGACCCCATTCGATAGAGGTGAGGTAGCTGGGTTATCTGCATATACAAGGGTGCTGGAAGCACCAGTATTTAGCAGGTAGGCCCCTTTCACTTTCTCCACCTCCATCATAACGCACGGTCTCTTCCAGGCATTGTACTCTAGGGAACACAGGTACACAGGCTGTGCTGGCTCTAGTCATGCATCTGGGTGGGTTGGAGCAGAGGGTTTTACCGTACTGGCTGCGGTAGCTACTGCTCCTGTCCGTTTATAAGTGTCTGTGGGGTGGCTACGAGTGTCTCATATGAGTCGGGTGTTCCTGCCTCGGCCTTACGGGCTGGGGTTGGAGTGGCCTTTCCCTTAGTCTCTTTCCATGGGTTCCTACAGTCCTTCCTCCAGTGCCCACTTTTCCCACACCCAAAACACTCGCCTTTTCCACGGGTTCCCACCTTCCTGATGCCACTCTCTCTTGCCTTGGATGGGTTTAATCTCATGGACCCTCCCTTTAGAGGAGGGCTCCTCTGTCCCTCTACCGTTCCGGTAAGCCAGGGTCAACTGTCTGACCACTGTCTCCTCGGTGGTTCTGGGATCTCTTGGATCGAACCAGACCTCGGCTTTTGCCTTTACTCCAGGTAAGCTGTTTGCCACCAGGCTGCGGAGCCAGTGAGCCAGCTCGTTAGGGTTCAGGTGGGCCCGGTCAAGAACCCCACTACAGGCCCTTTCGTAGACCGGCCACCAACTGTCGGTGAAAGCCTGTGGAGTCTCCCCATCGAGCTGCACTGTTTTCTCCACTCGGGAGAAAGGACTCCCGTCGTTCATACCCATGGCCTCTAGAACCTCCTGCTTAACCGTAGCGTACGTGTTTCGCCCCTTTCTGCTGTCTGCAGAGAGGGAATGGCACAGCTTAGTGTCTGGCGAGAAGAGCAACAGCTTAGCCTGCTCCGAATCATCGCACCCGTTAATATCCCCTGTGTGTTCCACTTCCAGGAAGTGTACCGAGGGATCCCCCTGTTGGGTGAGCTTACTTAGGTGACCTATCATAGCCCTCAGTTTTTGGGTGTCGTGGGGGACTACGAAGTTGTTTTCTAGGGGTCCTGCTGCCCCATTGGCATCAGGCGGGCCAAACTTCTGCTGCCGGACCGGGTGCATTGGCCCTGGTTCCGGCCCTCCTTGTATTGGCTCGGCCTCTTCCCCCTGCTGCCAAGCCGAGGGTAAAACTCGGGGCTGCCGGTGTTGGTAGTTCGCAATCCTTGCCTGCCCTGCACTCTGGCTGACACCCCTGCTGCTCTGGGCCGTTCCCAGGAGCTGCAGGTGGTGACTGAGGGGTTTCTCCTTGCTCTACCAGGTGTTCCTGGGCTAAACCCGGGTTTATCAGGCACACCATGCATTTAGCCCGGGATAGAGCAAGGTTCAAGCTTTGGATCTGCTGCTGGCAGGGACCATGGTCTCCTGCCTCAAATTTCCTGGCACTGGCTACCTTATAGGCTACCTGAATGTCTCTCACCCTCTCCCCGTACTCTTTAACTTGCTTGGCGAGGCAGGAATTCTCTTCCCGCAATGCCAGTTCGCTATTCTTGGCTTCAATAATCTGACACTGTAAAAGGTGTGGTTGGGTTTTGTGCCTTTCTTTAGTGAGCTCTCTACTTTCCTTTAACTGCTCCACCTCTGTCTACAGACTTTCCCCGACTGTGGCCCTTGCGCTGGACCTCTCTTCTGCCTGTCTCAATACTTCCTTTAATTTCTCACTCTCCTCATCTAGAAGCCGGATCTGTTGCTGAAGGCAAATTAGCCAAATGGCCTTCTCTATCGACTTTTTATGGTCCTTGCTCTCAGTCCATTGATCTGCAACATCTTCTGGACGCTCAGCATACAATAGATCGAGCACCCACTCCTTAGCCACATTTACCCTCTTAAACACATACGAGGAAATCCCCTCTTCCATTTTGCTTCTTTTCCTGAAACCAGTCTCTCTCTTATCACGTCCCTTGTACCAGTGTCCCATCTGGGTCGCCATTATGTAAGAAGTGGTTTTCAGGGGGTCAGCTTTCCCTTCTGACCTTATATGAGCGGTTTCGAATCGCTCCCACACCCTTGGTTCTAGACACTGGAATTATGAAGGGACTGTGACAGACTTGGACAGACAATCGGTTTCAAGGTAGGAAGCAAGTATGGCTTTATTGTGTCTAAAAAGAAGTAAAAGGCACACCTTTAATAACACACACAGAATAGTAATACCAATACACACTGAGGGGTACAACACATTGAATAAAATGCCAAATTACAGCCTGTAGGGAAAAGAATACAGCTTAAACTCTAAGTGGGGTAAAGAGGAGAATGCAGATATATTTACAAAAGTTATCCCAGCCTCCCCCTCCCAATTCCCCTAACTAACTAAGTTATAACTCTGGGAGGGGGTTCAGGGGCTATGCTCACCAATCCCTTTTGACAGTTGACGGTGAATCGCGGTTTCGGGGTTCGCTGCACTTGGCCTTCTAGGCGAGCCGCACCCTGGATGGAGGCGAGGACGGAGGACTGCATAGTCTTCAGTTGGGGTGCATCCGTTGATGCGGTAAGTTGCGTTTTGGATGTATGGGGTAAGTACCCACTTTCTTTGGTTAGGAATAGTTTTATTTAGTCCGTTTTGGTAATTTCTCACCCATTGGGTCATTCAGAAGTAGATTGTAGAGTGGTTGTCAATTTGGTTGCTGACAACCTTCCGTTTCATGGGCCTCGTGCTCGGTCAGTTCTTGATGAGTTCTTGTCATTTCCTTCACTATTCCATTTCTTCACTCCCCAGCTCCTGCTGCTTGTGTCGGTGTCTGTGTTCGAGTCTGTGTCTTTTCGAGTCTGTGTTCTGTAAGTTTTTCCTTGTAAAACTGGGGGATAGATATACCCCAAAAAGACTTTCTTATCTCTCCCCCCCCCCTCCCCCCGGAATCTTGCACAGCTCTTTGTTTCGATTGTGCAGCCCAGCTAACTGAAACATGATTAAGTGGTTTTAATCTGGCGTTAATAGGCTTTTCGAAGTTGATAAGCTCTCGTCCATTGTGCTAGTCTGGCCTGAGCCAGATATTTCTACACCTGTTGAAAAGGTGTTGGAATATGTATGTAACATTTGGATCCTCTGGGTGGGGTGATACTGTTTCTTCCATGGTCGATTGTTTAAATGCTAATGTTTTCTCGGGGCAAGTTTCGAGGGTGAACAGTACTCAGACAATTTGATTAGCTCCAATGTCCAAACTGAGTGAAGTCCCACCCCCCTGTTCTGGCAGTCTGTTCCAAAATGCTCCTTTAGAGATCTTAAACTTGTAAAATTCTTAGGTATCTTCCTCAGAGTTTTTCCAAGGATACCAAAATGTTCATCGAGTTCCGAATTAACTTCCCTTTCCTATGAGTCCAAACACTGTGGGGCGGGGGTGGGGGGGGTCTCCATGAATGCATCGCCTTTTATCCCCTGCAGGCGTCGCCTGCCCTTTAAACTCATTTGTGTCCCGAAGTTTTTCCGTCCATTATAAAAGTCCAGAAAGGGATTCTTCTCCTCTGCAGGGGAAAGGTACCAGGAATCTTTGCGAAATATTGATAAATCCTACAACGGCTTGGGCATTGTAGAGATACTTTATGGTGTTGGTGTGGGGTGGTGCCAACCTGGAGCATCATGTGGCAGCCACGGTGTACAGCGTCAAGTGAAGTAAATCTGGCCATAGTGAGGCCATCCCTGGCATTCCAGGCAACAATGTGGTCAGGAGCAGATGCTCTCTGTCCTGTGTAGCACAGGTGATTGTGGAAAAAGTCGGTGGTATTGTTGTTAGTGCTGCTGGTGTTGGGGCTGATCATGGTGGGATTCTGAGAACCAAGGTGAGAGAGTATAAAGGGCACCCATGCTGATGGAACAGATGGCAAGTGAAATAGAGATGTGTTAATGGTGAGAGAGGTAATGAGAACAGACTGGTTGGATACTTGTGTAAAGACTTGCAGCATGGTGAATCTGTTGTGGAAATGCAGTGAGGATGAATTTGTGCCTAAGGGAAGATACCTCTGTAAGGTGGGAGCTTTTACTGTACATTTGATTTACTTTAGCCACTCTTTTCCTTTTTATATACCTGTAGAACTCTTACTATCTGTAGAAATTCTTACTATCTAAAGGATCCCATGGTACTACTTCAAAGAAGAGCAGAGGAATTATCCCTGAGATCCTTGATAATATTTATCCCTCAATCAACACCTAAAACAGACTATCTATTCATTATCACATTGCTGTTTGTGGGACCATGCTGTGCGCAAATTGGCTGCTGCATTTCCTACATTACACAGTGACTACTCTCCAGGTATCAGATTTCATTAATAGTCAGTGCTCATTTAGCTACTCTCAACTAGGTTGGTGAGAGTGCTGATACAATTGGCTCCAGAGCCTCTGGATTACAGAGGGAAAAAACAGACAGGTTTCCTGCTCTTTTTTCATTAATCCCTGCTGAGAGAGCATGGATATGGACATCAGATGATAGCACAATTAGCCCTAATTGTGGTATCTCCCACTTTCCTGCCATCTGGTAAATAGAGCATGTAGGATCTTGAGTTGTGTGGGCAGAGGAACACAGCACAAATCTCAAGAAATGATTGAGATTCTACACAGTGCTGGTCTGGCACAACCTGGAGTACTGTGGTCAGTCTGCTCACCATATTATGAGAAGGATATCCAGACATTGGAGATAATGCAGTGGAGGGCAATTAAATGTGTGGTGAGGATCAGGTACCTGAGTTATACAGAGAGGCTGCAGAGGCTGGGAATGCTTATGCTTGAGCAAAGAAGGCTTGGGTGATCTTATTCAAGATTGTAAAGGGCATAGACAAGGTAAATGTTAATGTATTTAACATAGTCATAAATTGTGCAACAATAGGGCATAGCCTAAAACTTATAAGTAGAAGGGTGAAAAGACAGTTTAGATTTAACTGCTTTATGCAGAGGGTGGTGTATCAGCAAATTCAGTTGAATAAGTAGCATTTATAGAGAGGGATGAAAAGTATGTGGGATATTATCATTCTTAGAGATTAGGGGCTGGATTTTCCATTAATTTGCGCCCCGTTTCCCGCCTCCATGAGACGCAAAAAGGTGTTACTGGCCATCAAATGGGGCGTACAGGATTTTGCGCCCGGGAGGAAGTTTCACCACTGCTTTTGTGGCAGCACAAAAACTTACCGCCCTGCCCTGCGTTTTGACCATCAGGATGACATCAATCGTCATGCAAGGCTATGCTAACCCCCAGGTGGAACATTCGGGCATTGTACAGGATTTAGCGTCCGCCCCAGGACCCGACCCCAAAATACAGGCAGTCCCAGGGTGCAGCAGGCACAATTGAGGCCATATTTAAAAGGGAGGCTAGAGAATCTTAGATCGCAGTTGTCAGTGACTGCCATGGTTGTGCACAGAAATCTGCATCAGTGGACATTTTAAAGCGCACTTTTATATGAGTTAACCCCTTGTTTTTAAGGTCAGTAAGAGACTTCAATGGGGCAATGCTAGTTAGGTGGCAAACCATGCTGGTTGTTATTGGCAGGTGGCTTCAAGCTGGAAGGCTTATAGTCCATGGTATGCGACAGAATCGAAGCGGTCGCAGACGTTTGGGGAGGAGCCTTACTCCCAACAGGTTTACAGGGAACATTGCTCATACCTACGCATTTCTGATGTGCAGTGCGTTCGAAGGCTGCGCTTCAGCAAAAAAGCGTTGACAGAGATATGCCAACTCCTACAGGCAGACCTAAAGCCTACCAGCGGCAACAGAACAGCGCTGTCCGTCGAGATGAAGGTTGCACACAGGGAGGTTAAAGTAACAGTGACCTCAGTCTTTAATAAGACACTCCAGAGTGAGGAACAGGCCTTAGGGGCCGGCTTATATACAGTGCTCCCAAGGGATGCTGGGATCCCTTGAGACTTCAGAGGATGCGCTCCCTGGTGGCGGAACATGGAGGTGCATGCTTTACAGATACACAACATCACTACCCCGCAAAGTCAAAGTGAAAACTATTTACAAGTGAGGCGGTCGGGAGCCTTTCTTTCCTTGGTGGACCGCCTCGGTACAAATGTCTGTTCTGGTGTGTTGGCTGTGCCCTCGCTGGGCTGGCCCTGCAGGTTTGCTGGGTGAGCCAGGCCTTGCTGGGCTGTTGGGTGTGATGGGTTCGATTTCCTGGACTGGCGTGGTGTTGTCGATCCTTTGGGTGTGTGTTGTGGGCTCGAAAAAGGTGGTGTCTGCTGTGGGTTGTTCAGGGCAGTTTGGTCCAGGTGCTTTCTGCAAATTTGTCCATTGTCTAGTTTGACTACAAACACCCTATTCCCTTCTTTAGCTATCACTGTGCCCACGATCCACTTGGTACCATGTCCATAGTTTAGCACATACACAGGGTCATCCAGATCTATTTCCCGTGACACAATGGCGCGACCATCGTTTACATTTTGTTGCTGCCGCCTGCTCTCTACCTGATCATGCAGGTTGGGGTGAACCAGTGAGAGTCTGGTTTTAAGTGTCCTTTTCATGAGTAGCTCAGCCGGGGGCACCTCTGTGAGCGAGTGGGGTCTCGTGCGGTAGCTGAGCAGTACTCGGGACAGGCGGGTTTGGAGTGAGCCTTCTGTGACTCGTTTAAGGATCTGTTTGATGGCTTGTATTGCCCGCTCTGCCTGCCCATTGGAGGCTGGTTTAAATGGGGCCGAGGTGACATGTTTGATTCCATTGCGGGTCATGAATTCTTTAAATTCGGCACTGCTGAAACATGGCTCGTTGTCACTGACCAGTATGTCAGGCATGCCGTGGATGGCAAACATGGCCCTCAGGCTTTCAATAGTGGCGGTGGCGGTGCTTCCCGACATTATTTCACATTCAATCCATTTTGAAAAAGCATTCACCACCACTAGGAACATTTTACTGAGAAATGGGCCCGCATAGTCGACATGGATCCTCGACCATGGTCTGGAGGGCCAGGACCACAAGCTTTGTGGTGCCTCTCTGGGCGTGTTGCTCAACTGAGCACATACGCTGCATTGCCATACACAGGACTTGAAGTCAGAGTCGATTACAGGCCACCACATGTGGGATCTGGCTATCACTTTCATCATTACTATACCCGGGTGTGTGCTGTGGAGATCCGAGATGAACGTCTCCCTGCCCTTTTTTGGTAGCACTACGCGGTTACCCTGAATGCCTGAATGGACAGCTCGCCCTGTCGCAGCTGGAACGGCTTGATTGGCTCTTGCATTTCAACGGGGATGCGGGCCCAGCTCCCATGCAGTACACAGTTTTTTTACTAGGGACAGCAGAGGATCTTGGCTGGACCAAGTCCTAATCTGGCGGGCCATGACAGGTGATTTATCATTCTCAAATGCTTTCATGACCATCAACAAGTCTGCGGGCTGCGCCACCATCAACAAGTTTGCAGGCTGTGCCATTTCCACCCCCGTGGTGGGCAATGGTAGCCGACTGAGAGCATCCGCACAGTTCTTGGTGCCTGGCCTGTGGCGGATGATATAGTTATATGCTGATAGCGCGAGTGCCCACCTTTGTATGCGGGCCGAGGCATTAGTATTTATCCCCTTGTTTTCAGCGAACAGGGATGTGAGGGGCTTGTGATCGGTTTCCAGCTCAAATTTGAGGCCAAACAAGTACTGATGCATTTTCTTTACTCCGAACACACACACTAATGCCTCTTTCTCAATCATGCTGTAGACCCTCTCAGCCTTAGAGAACTCCTGGAGGCATAGGCGACAGGTTGCAACTTCCCCGCAACGTTAGCTTGTTGTAATACACACCCGACTCCGCACGACGAGGCATCACATGCCAGCACAAGTCTTTTACACGGGTTATACAATACAAGCAGCTTGTTGGAGCATAAAATGTTTCTGGCTTTCTCAAAAGCAATTACTTGTTTTTTTTCCCCCATACCCAGTTCTCACCTTTGCACAATAACACATGTAGGGCCTCTAAGAGGGTGCTTAACCCCTATAGGAAGTTACCAAAATAGTTGAGGAGTCCCAGGAACTCGGTGACGTTCTGTGGTCTGGGCGCGTTCCTGATAGCCTCTGTCTTGGTGTCTGTGAGCCGAATGCCGTCCGCCGCGATCTTTCTCCCCAAAAACTCCACTTCTGTTGCCATGAAGACGCATTTCGACCTCTTCAGCCGCAGCCTTATGCAATCCAGTCGCTGGAGGACCTCCTCCAGGTTTTGTAGGTGCTCGATGGTGTCCCGACCCATGACCAATATGTCGTCCTGAAATACCACCGTGTGTGGTACTGACTTGAGTAGGCTCTCCATGTTTCTCTGGAAGATCGCTGCAGCCGACCGAATTCCAAACGGGCATCTGTTGTAGATGAACAGTTCCTTGTGCGTGTTGATGCAGGTGAGACCCTTCGAAGACTCCTCCAGCTCCTGCGTTATGCAGGCCGAAGTCAGGTCGAGCTTGGTGAACATCTTGCCTCCTGCCAGCGTCGCAAGTAGGTTGTCTGCCTTAGCTAGCGGGTATTGGTCCCGTAGCGAGAAACGATTAATAGTTACTTTATAATCGCCGTAAATCCTTACCGTGCCATCACTTTTGAGTACTGGAACAATCGGGCTGGCCCACTCGCTGAATTCCACTGGGGAGATGATGCCCTCGCGTTGCAGCCTGTCCAGCTCGATTTCCACTCTTTCCCTCATCATGTGAGGTACCACTCGCGCCTTGTGGTGAATGGGTCATGCCTCTGGGACCAAGTGGATCCGCACCTTCGCCCCGGAAAAGTTTCCAATGCCTGGCTCAAAAAGGGAAGGAAATTTGTTACGAACCTGGATACATGAGGCCTCATCGACATGTGATAGCACTTGAATGTCATCCCAGTTCCAGCGGATTTTGCCCAGCCAGCTCCTTCCAAACAGTGTGGGGCCATCGCTCGGGACAATCCAGAGTGGCAGTTCGTGCATCGTGCCCTTGTAGGTGACCTTGACCATGGCACTTCCCAGGACAGTGATAAGCTCTTTGGTGTACGTTCTCAGTTTCATGTGGATGGGGCTCAGAGCTGGTCTGAGTGCCTTGTTGCACCACAGTCTCTCAAACATCTTTTTACTCATGGTGGATTGGCTAGCGCCAGTGTCCAGTTCCATGGCTACAGATAAGCCATCCAATTTTACGTTTAGCATTATAGGTGGACATTTCGTCGAAAATGTGTGCACCCCATCTACTTCAGCATCTGCCTCCTCTCTCTGAGGCTCGAAATTGCTTTGTTCCACCGTGGACCGATCTTCCTCTGCCACGTGGTGTTTAGCAGGTTTTGCAGAGCTTGCAGCTCGTTGTTGGAGGTGCCCCATTGTTCCACAGCTCTTGCAAACATACCCTTTGAAGCGGCATGAATAGGCTGAATGGAAGCCTCCACAATGCCAACAAGGTGTGAATTGCCTTGCATTCATCCTTTGTTGGGGACTCTGAGTCATCTGGGTCACCTGAGGCCTGCTGGCAGTTGCAGACTCGTGGGTTCTGCCCTGTACATTTCTGCTCGCAAACACAGTTCCAGTTAATTTATGAACATTGCTCGCACTTGTGTGCTGAGAGATTTGTTCGGTGTAACATAAGAATTAGGAACAGGAGTAGGCCATCTAGCCCCTCGAGCCTGCTCCGCCATTCAACAAGATCATGGCTGATCTGGCCGTGGACTCAGCTCCACTTACCCGCCCGCTCCCCATAACCCTTAATTCTCTTATTGGTTAAAAAATCTATCTATCTGTGACTTGAATACATTCAATGAGCTAGCCTCAACTGCTTCCTTGGGCAGAGAATTCCACAGATTCACAACCCTCTGGAAGAAGAAATTCCTTCTCAACTCGGTTTTAAATTGGCTCCCCCGTATTTTGAGACTGTGCCCCTAGTTCTACTCTCCCCGACCAGTGGAAACAACCTCTCTGCCTCTATCTTGTCTATCCCTTTCATTATTTTAAATGTTTCTATTAGATCACTCCTCATCCTTCTGAACTCCAACGAGTAAAGACCCAGTCTACTCAATCTATCATCATAAGGTAACCCCTTCATCTCCAGAATCAGCCGAGTGAATCGTCTCTGTACCCCCTCCAAAGCTAGTATATCCTTCCTTTAGTAAGGTGACCAAAACTGCATGCAGTACACAAGGACTCCCAGGTCCCTCTGCACCGCAGCATGTTGTAATTTCTCCCCATTCAAATAACATTCCCTTTTCCTGTTTTTTTTCCAAAGGTGGATGACCTCACACTTCCCGACATTGTATTCCATCTGCCAAACCTAAGCCCATTCGCTTAACCTATCTAAATCTCTTTGCAGCCTCTCTGTGTCCTCTACACAACCCGCTTTCCCACTAATCTTTGTGTCATCTGCAAATTTTGTTACACTACACTCTGTCCCCTCTTCCAGGTCATCTATGTATATTGTAAACAGTTGTGGTGCCAGCACCGATCCCTGTGGCACACCACTAACCACCGATTTCCAACCCGAAAAGGACCCATTTATCCCGACTCTCTGCTTTCTATTAGCCAGCCAATTCTCTATCCATGCTAATACATTTCCTCTGACTCCGCGTACCTTTATCTTCTGCAGTAACCTTTTGTGTGGCACCTTATCGAATGCCTTTTGAAAATCTAAATACACCACATCCATCGGTACACCTCTATCCACCATGCTCATTATATCCTCAAAGAATTCCAGTAAATTAGTTAAACATGTTGGTGTTATGACTGGTGGACATAATCGCCTGTGCTATCGCAATGGCCTCACTGAGGGTCGGTGTCTCTACAGTCAAAAGATTTCGTAGGATGGTCTCGTGGCCAATGGCTAGTACAAAAAAGTCTCTGAGCATTTGTTCCAGGTAGCCATCAAACTCACATTGTCCTGCAAGTCGCCTTAGCTCGGCGACGTAGCTCGCCACTTCCTGACCTTCAGATTGCTGGCACGTGTATAACCGATACCTCGCCATCAGCATGCTCTCCCTCGGGTTAAGATGCTCCCGAACCAGTGTACACAGCTCCTCAAACGACTTATCTGTGGGTTTCACCGGAGCCAGAAGATTCTTCATGAGGCTGTAGGTCGGTGCCCCGCAGACCGTGAGGAGGACCGCTCTCCTTTTTGCAGCGCTTCCTTCTCCGTCCAGCTCGTTGGCTACAAAGTACTGGTCTAACCGTTCGACATAGGCTTCCCAGTCCTCACCCTCCGAGAACTTCTCCAGGATGCCCACAGTTTGCCGCATCTTTGCGTTGGATTCGTATACTCGTCGCCAGTTATTGTGTTCCTAACACAGATGAGGCTGCACACAGGGAAGTTAAAGTAACAGTGACCTCAGTCTGTAATAAGACACTCCAGAGTGAGGAGCAGGCCTTAGGGGCCAGCTTATATACAGTGCTCCCAAGGGATGCTGGGATCCCTTGGGACTTCAGGGGATGAGCTCCCTGGTGGCGGAACATGGGAGTGCATGCTTTACAGATACTCCGGCTCGTTCTAGGCAGCAGCAGGGGACATGTGCTGCGTCTCGTAGTTCGCCACACATTGCTGCATTTGCCAGGTGACCAGGGCACTGTACGCGCGCAGGATGGACTTCATAAAGTTCCCAATGAGCAGGGACAGCCAGAATGAGATGTCTATCTGTTTTTGCATGATTTGTAAGCTTCCCCAAGGTTCAGGGTTCGATTGACTGTCTGCATGTCGCCTTGCGAGTACCAACACAATATGCAGAGATCTTCCGAAACAGAAAGGGATACCACAACCTAAATGTTCAGCTGGTTTGCAACCACACTCAGCGCGTTGTCACAGTCAGTGCCAGGGAGCACAATGATGCTTTCATCCTGCGTGAGAACAGTGTGTCACGCATGCTTCAGCGACAAATACAAGGTCAGAGCTGGCTGAATGGGGACAAAGGATACGGCATGACCACCTGGCTCATGAACCCCCTCAGGAACCCGGCCACAGACGCCGAGCAATGCTATAATGATAGGCATGCAGCCACCTGCAACATCATAGAACAGACAATTGGCGTGCTCAAGCAGTGCTTCCGATGCCTCGAGCGTTCTGGAGGCAATCTTCAATATTCCCCTCAGCAGGTTTCCGATTTCATTGTCGTATGCTGCATGCTACACAATTTAGCCATCATGAGGGGACTGACATTGCCACTGGGCATTGCAGAACCACCTCAGGAGGAGGATGAAAAGGAAGAGGAGCCTAGTGTGGAAGCCATACCGCAACCACCACGACCACAGGGGAGGCAGCGTGGAGTTGTGGCTGCTGCAAGAGCCTTACGTAGGCAGCTCATCATTGACCGGTTTGCTTGAATGGGAAGGGGAAATGTGAACCATGCCTCGCCACTTTATGCCACCATGCTTGTGCAAATGAGACACAAGACACCAATGTTAAAGATGAAAGAACAATTTTTACCAACATGTAACATCCCCCCGCCCCTGCTCCACTGAACCCCCTTCACCACTTATGGACACATGACTGTTGACTGCTTCCCACAATTCACAAGATATTCGAAGCAGAATGATTGCACACTGCAGTGCACTAAATTTAAATAAAATATTGACTGCATCTGCAGTGCACAAAATGAACATAAAATATTAACTGCAGTGCACAAAATGATAATCGCACCAGACTGTCTCCTGCAGTGCACAACATGTTCCAAAAAGAATAACTGTATCCTGCTGTGCAGAAAATGTTATGACAAAAAGTCAGCATCTTCATAGGCAGTCCCTCGGAATCGAGGAAGACTTCCTTCCACCCTAAAAATGAGTCCTTAGGTGATTGAACAGTCCAATATGAAAACCACAGTCCCTGTCAAAGGTGGGACAGACAGTTGTTGAGAGAAAGGGAGGGTGGGACTGGTTCGTCACATGCTCTTTTCGTTGCCTGTGCTTGATTTCTGCAAGCTCTCGGCGATGAGACTCGAGGCGCTCAGCGCCCTCCCGGATGCACTTCCTCCACTTCGGGCAGTCATTGGCCAGAGACTTCCAGGTGTCTGTGGGGATGTTGCACTTTATCAGGGAGGCCTTGAGGGTGTCCTTGAAACATTTCCTCTGCCCGCCTTTGGCTCGTTTGCCGTGAAGGAGTTCCGAGTCGAGCGCTTGCTTTGGGAGTCTCACATCTAGCATGTGAACAATGTGGCCTGCCCAGCGAAGCTGATCGACTGTGGTCAGTGCTTCAATGCTGGAGATGTTGGCCTAGACGAGGATGCTAATGTTGGTGTGTCTGTCCTCCCAGGGGATTTGCAGGATCTTGCGGAGACATCGTTGGTGGTATTTCTCCAGCGACTTGAGGTGCATACCGTACATGGTCCATGTCTCTGAGCCATACAGGAGGGTGGGTATTACTACAGCCCTGTAGATCATGAGCTTGATGGCAGGTTTGAGGGCCTGGTCTTCGAACACTCTTTTCCTCAGGTAGCAAAAGGCTGCATTGGCGCACTGGAGGCGGTGGTGAATCTCATCGTCAATGTCTGTCCTTGTTGATAAGAGGCTCCTGAGGTATGGGAACTGGTCCACGTTGTCCAGCGCCGCGCTGTGGATCTTGATGACTGGGAGGGCAGTGCTGTGCGGCGGAGACAGGTTGGTGGAGGACCTTTGTCTTACGGATGTTTAGTATAAGGCCCAGGCTTTCATACGCCTCTGAATATGTTGACTATGACTTGGCATTCAGCCTCTGTATGTGTGCAAACGCAGGTGTCATCCGCGTACAGTAGCTTGACGACAGAGGTTGGGGTGGTCTTGGATCTGGCCTAGAAATGACGAAGATTGAACAGGTTCCCACTGGTTCTGTAGATTAGCTCCACTCCAGCAGGGAGCTTGTTGAGTGTGAGGTGGAGCATGGCAGCGAGGAAGATTGAGAAGACGGTTGGCGCGATGACGCAGCCCTGCTTGACCCCGGTCCGGAAAGTACTGTATCCTGCAATGCACAAGGTGTAAATAAAATATAAACTGCATCCTACAGTGCACAAAATGTTCCAAAAAAAATAACAGCATCCTGCAATACACAAAATGTACGGAAAATAATAACTGCATCCTGCAGTGGACAAAATGTCAAGGCTTCATGATAACTTTGCATCTTGGAGAGACTTTCCACCCCCCCTTCCCTTCAACCCCCTCCCATGCCTGCCTCTCCTCCTCAATGAGGCCTCAGGGCGTACAGCAAGGCTGCTAGAGGGCTGCTGTGTTGGGGTCAGACAATGAAGACTGCATCTGAGGACGCACTGGACCAGCTCCTGGACTAGAAGGCCCGGCTTTCAATTGGGGTGCCTCTTCCTCAGCGTTACTAGTTGCAGGTGGATGGGGTGTCAACCGTCTATGGTGCATGGTTGGCGAATGAGTGGTGGGATCCACCTCCCATTTCTCTGGACCCACTCACTCTCCGATGGGGCTGGACCTTAGCAACTGGAGCACGATGTGTCCCCACACCTTGCTTGCCTGCTTTGGCACCATCACTTCCCAGTTGGATAGTGCAGAATGCAGAGTGTGGATGCAGACATGGACTGCATCATCTGGCCAAGCTGAAGCAAAGCTTCTGTCTATGATGTGTCCAAGTCTGCGGTGTGATCAATGGCATGCGCAACACACTCTGGAACTTTAATGTCACTTCAATGTAATATCCCCAAGTTTGCAGGTGACAGTAAGCTGGGTGGCAGTGGGAGCTGTGAGGAGGATGCTAAGAGGCTGCAGGGTGACTTGGACAGGTTAGGTGAGTGGGCAAATGCATGGCAGATGCAATATAATGTAGATAAATGTGAGGTTATCCACTATGGTGGCAAAATTAGGAAGGCAGATTATTATCTGAATGGTGACAGATTAGTAAAAGGGGAGGTGCAATGAGACCTGGGTGTCATGGTACATTAGTCATTGAAAGTAGGCATTCAAGTACAGCAGGCAGTAAAGAAAGCAAATGGCATGTTGGCCTTCATAGTGAGAAGATTTGCGTGTAGGAGCAGGGAGGTCTTGCTGCAGTTGCACAGGGCCTTGGTGAGACCACACCTTGAGTAATGTGTAAGTTTTGGTCTCTTAATCTGAGGAAGGACATTCTTGCTATTGAGGGAGTGCAGCAAAGGTTCACCAGACTGATTCCCGGGATGGCAGGACTGACAAATGAAGGAAGACTGGATCAACTAGGCTTATATTCACTGGAATTTAGAAGAGTGAGAGGGGATCTCATGGAAGCAAATTAAATTCTGACGGGATTGGACAGGTTAGATGCAGGAAGAATGTTCCGATGTTGTGGAAGTCCAGAACCAGGGGTCACAGTCTAAGGATAAGGGGTAAACCATCTAGGACCGAGATTGGGAAAAACTTTTTCACACAGAGAATTGTGAACCTATGGAATTCTCTACCACAGAAAGTTGTTGAGTCCTGTTCGTTGGATATATTCAAAAGGGAATTAGATGTGGCCCTTACGGCTAGAGGGATCACGGGGTATGGAGAGAAGGCAGGAGTGGGCTACTGAAGTTGCATAATCAGCCATGATCATATTGAATGGTGGTGCAGGCTCGAAGGGCCGAATGGCCTGCTCCTGCACCTATTTCCTATGTTTCTATGTTTCTAGGGGCCACCAGACTCTGTGTGTGGGCAATGATGGCCTCAATTCCGACTCGTAACGACAATCTGCGACACTGCCTCCGCAACAATCGCAGTGAGCTTGTCAATGCTAGCTGGGATCCGTCCCAATACATCAATAAAGTCATGCTGCATAACTGCGCTCTCCATGCACTTTTCCACCAGGTCCAGTTCAAGGTCTACCTGTCTGTTAGCAGACCAACTTTGCCGACTCACCCTCTGGATAGCTGGCCTGCGAGATTCCACCCCGGCACTGCATTGCTGTATGCCAATGGGACCTGGAGCCTCCAATTCTGCAAACCCTGTAAATTCTGTCTCGTCCCTTGAGGAGCTTAATCCGGAGGATTCAACTGGTGGGCTCAGATGCTCCACCAGATCAGCGTCCTCCATTGCCTCGTCCTCGTCTGCCTCGCCTGAACTAGAGGGCTCCCTCGAGGGATGGGGCACTTCTGGTTGGCCATCTGGAACTAGAAAACAACAGAAGAGCGGTTAGCGGCAGGAGAGGGGGCAGGGTGGCATGAGGAGGTTGGCATAGCACAGGTTCATTTGAGGGCCGCTGCTACTCCATTATATTTCGCTGTGCAGTGGATTCAGTAGCATGATCCATGTACATACCCTCATTTCCCCAGGAGGACTCAGCATCACCCCCGGCAACTGTCTGACCTGGCACTCCTATGAGGACAGAGATCGTCTCCTCTACATCCATTAGAGGAAGAGTTTGAGGCGGACCCCGCCTGTCCGCAGCTGCTCCCTTCGTTTGTGGGAGTGCTTTGACTACAAAGAGAAAAATAGGAAGGGTTCAAGGGTCTTTCTGCTTTTGGACCACATATGCCTACCACAACAGAATAGTGATACTGTGTTAATGTTGTATCGGCCTCGTTTCAACTTGTTTCGATCTTGCATGTGCTTTGTCAGTATGTATTCGCTGGTTTCATGCATCTACCATGGGAGATGTATGTCATCTTCCAGAAAGCGATAGGAGCAGATGGAGTTCATTGACAGGAAAGATTTAAACGCAAGAAATAATGTGGATAGATCATGTCCCTCCATATGTGTCTGCCCCTCCACCCCCCCCAACCCTGCAAGATGGAGTGTGGGCCACCTCCTCTCCACCGCACCGACTAAGGCCTTACGAGCCTCCCAGATGAAGTACCTGGCACACTGCCTTTCCTCCTGATCCGTCATCTCAGCAGAAGTGACTAAGGTGGCCCAGTTTAAATACGCATGCGCGCAGGAAGTTGCCGTGCCCTGCATTTGCGTTAGTGACCGGAAAAGAAAGCCCAGAAGGAAAAACAAAACCAATGCGCATGCACAAAATGGCTGCCTCCTTCACTGCCGAAAGTTTCGGCTCTGGCACCTAAATTTACACTAACGCTCCTCCAGATGACTTTTTTTCCCCAAAATACATGATGAGGGCACAAACTATTTCTAGGTGCAAACATTTGCGCTCGCCCAGATTTGCACCACAAAATCCAGCCCTAGGACTGGCCAGATGGATTGCTCTGATTTTCTGGCACCTTCCTGGGGTGATTACCTGTATCATATCTCGACAAGTAGGGGATGCCATCCCCAAATATTAAAAGGACCCTGTCCACTAGATTTGGGATGGGTCAGCAACCTTTCCCAGCGGCAGCCAGAAGTCCTATTCTGCTTCTCTTCCAGCAGATAAAGTGGCAACTCTGCAATTTGGAGCCTCACTGTCTAAGCTCACACATGAATAATGGTTAATTGGGCGATGTTTTTGATGGTGACTAGTGCAAAGGGTACTGTACCCCCAAAAAGAGTCTTCAGGAGAGGAGGTGGGGGACTGGTGAGAAAGAAAATTACAAAAAATAAACAAAGAATTCACTCAAATTAGGACACGGTGTGATTAAATATGTCTACAGATCTCTGAAACTTCTATTCATAATCTGCTATAATACTTCCTGATAATCAGGGTGTATCAGATCATTGTCCAGAATGGGTTTTGCTTTACTCTTGTGAACATGCTAATTCAGCCACTCCTGAGGTAACAAAGATGCAGATAAAAAGGAAGAAAAAGATGTTGGGAGGGGGCAGGAGAAGAGGAAGATCACCACTTCCTACCCCACCCTCAAAAGAATTTCAGCATAGATAATTATATACAGGCAGGCATAAATATCCACACAGAGGAAGAGGCAGAGCACAGAACCCTTAAACCGTAAACCAATCCTCTCTGTTACAACACTCACCAGATATGGTCAATTGAGTCAGATAAAATGGGGACAGTAATAGTTACTAGAGGATAACACACCTGAAGTAATAAAGGACATGATTAAGAAGTTTGCAGATGGTGCAAAAATTGGCCGTGCGGTTGATCGTGAGGAAGAAAGCCAAAGACTGCAGGAAGATATCAATGGACTGGTCAGGTGGGCAGAAAAGTGGCAAATGGAATTCAAATCCAGAGAAGTGTGAGGGAATATATTTGGGGAGGGCTAACAAGGCAAGGAAATACACAATAAATAGTAGCATAGTGAGAAGTGTTGAGGAACAGAGGAATCTTGGAGTGCATGTCCACAGATCCCTGAAGGTAGCACGATAGGTAGATAAGGTGGTTAAGAAGGCATAAAAGATATCTTCTATTTTTAGCCGAGGCATGGAATATATATGGAGGTAATGCTTTAATTGCATAAAACACTAGTAAGGCCACAGCTAGAGTACTGCGTGCAGTTCTGGTCACAAAATTACCAGAAAGATATGATTGCACTAGAGAGGGTGCAGAGGACAATTACAAGGATGGCGCCATGACTGGAGAATTTTAGCTAAGGAAAGATTGGATAGGCTGGGGTTGTTGCTTTGAAACAGAGGAGTCTGAGTGGAGACATTATTGAGGTGTATAAAATAGAGTGGATCGGATATTTCCCTTAGCGGAGAGGTCAATAACCAGGGGCATAGATTTAAAGTAATTGGTAGAAGGATAAGAAGGGAGTTGAGGAGAATGTTTTCTCGCCAGTGTGTGATGTGGGTCTGGAACTCACTGCCTGAAAGGGTGGTAGAGGCAGAATTCCTCATCACATTTAAAAAGTACTTGGATATGCATTGAATTGCTGTAACCTACAAGGCTATGTATCGTGTTCCTAACACAGGTGAGGCTGCACAGAGGGAGGTTAAAGTAACAGTGACCTCAGTCTTTAATAAGACACTCCAGAGTGAGTGACAGGCCTTAGGTGCCGGCTTATATACAGTGCTCCCAAGGGATGCTGGGATCCCTTGGGACTTCAGGGATAAGCTCGCTGGTGACAGAACATGGGAGTCCATGCTTTATAGATACACCACATCACTACCCGCCCAAAGTCAAAGTGGAAACTATCTACAAGGTGAGGCGGTCGGGAGCCTTTCTTTTCCTGGTGGACCACCTCGGTACAAATGTCTGTTCTGGTGTGTTGGCTGTGCCCTCACTGGGCTGGCGTGTTGTTGGCCCTGCAGGGCTGCTAAGTGAGCCTTGCCTTGCTGGGCTATTGGGCGTGATAGGTTCGATTTCCTGGTCCGGCGTGGTGTCGTTGATCCTTTGGGTGTATGTTGTGGGCTCGAAAAAGGTGGTGTCTGCTGTGGGTTGTTCAGGGCAGTCTGTGAACCGCAGCCTCGTTTGGTCCAGGTGCTTTCTGCAAATTTGTCCATTGTCTAGTTTGACTACAAACACCCTACTCCCTTCTTTAGCTATCACCGTGCCCGCGATCCACTTGGGACTATGTCCATAATTAGCACATACACAGGGTCATTCAGATCAATTTCCCATAAAACAGTGGCGATACCATCATTTACATTTTGTTGCTGCCACCTACTCTCTACCTGATCATGCAGGTTGGGGTGAACCAGCGAGAGTCTGGTTTTAAGTGTCCTTTTCATGAGTAGCTCATCCGGGGGCACCCCTGTGGCGAGTGGGGTCTCGTGCGGTAACTGAGCAGTACTCAGGACAGGCGGGTTTGGAGTGAGCTTTCTGTGACTCGTTTGAGGCTCTGTTTGATTGTTTGTACTGCCCGCTCTGCCTGCCCATTGGAGGCTGGTTTAAACAGGGCCAAGGTGACATGTTTGTTCCCTTTGCAGATCATGAATTCTTTAAATTCGGCACTGGTGAAACATGGCCCGTTGTCACTGACCAGTATGTCAGGCAGGCCATGGGTGGCAAACATGGCCCTCAGGCTTTCAATGATGGCGGTGGCGGTGCTTCCCGACATTATTTCACTTTCAATTCATTTTGAAAAAGCATCCACCACCATCAGGAACATTTTACCGAGAAACGGGCCCGCATAGTCGACATGGGTCCTCGACCATGGTCTGGAGGGCCAGGACCACAAACTTAGTGGTGCCTCTCTAGGCACATACGCTGCATTGCTGTACACAGGACTCTAAGTCAGAGTCGATACCGGGCCACCACACGTGGGATCTGGCTGTCGCTTTCATCATTACTATACCCGGGTGTGTGCTGTGGAGATCCGAGATGAACGTCACCCTGCCCTTTTTGGGTAGCACTACGCGGTTACCCCACAACAGGCAGTCTGCCTGAATGGACAGCTCGTCCTTTCGCTGCTGGAATGGCTTGATTGGCTCTTGCATTTCAACGGGGATGCTGGCCCAGCTCCCATGCAGTACACAGTTATTTATTAAGGACAGTAGAGGGTCTTGGCTGGTCCAAGTCCTAATCTGGCGGGCCGTGACAGGTGATTTATCATTTTCAAATGCTTCCATGACCATCAACAAGTCTGCGGGCTGCGCCACCATCAACAAGTTTGCAGGCTGCGCCATTTCCATCCCCGGGGCGGGCAATGGTAGCCGACTGAGAGCATCCGCACAGTTCTTGGTGCCTGGCCTGTGGCAGATGGTATAGTTATAGGCTGATAGCGCGAGTGCCCACCTTTGTATGCGGGCTGAGGCATTAGTATTTATCCCCTTGTTTTCAGCGAACAGGGATGTGAGGGGCTTGTGATCGGTTTCCAGCTCAAATTTGAGGCCAAACAGGTACTGATGCATTTTCTTTACTCCGAACACACACGCTAATGCGTCTTTCTCAATCATGCTGTAGGCCCTCTCGGCCTTAGACAAGCTCCTGGAAACATAGGCGACAGGTTGCAACTTCCCCGCAGCGTTAGCTTGTTGTAATACACACCCGACTCCGTACAACGACGCGTCACATGCTAGCACAAGTCTTTTACACGGGTTATACAATACAAGCAGCTTGTTGGAGCATAAAATGTTTTGGCTTTCTCAAAAACAATTACTTGGTTTTCTTCCCCATACCCAGTTCTCACCTTTGCGCAATAACACATGTAGGGGCTCTAAGAGGGTGCTTAACCCCGGTAGGAAGTTACCAAAATAGTTGAAGAGCCCCAGGAACGACCGCAGCTCCGTGACGTTCTGTGGCCTGGGCGCGTTCTTGATAGCCTTTGTCTTGGTGTCTGTGGGCCGAATGCCGTCAGCCGTGATTTTTCTCTCCAAAAACTCCACTTCTGTTGCCATGAAGATGCATTTCGACCTCTTCAGCCGCAGCCCTACGCGATCCAGTCGCTGGAGGACCTTCTCCAGGTTTTGTAGGCGCTCGACAGTGTCCCGACCCGTGACCAATATGTCATCCTGAAAGACCACCGTGTGTGGTACCGACTTCAGTCGGTTCTCCATGTTTCTCTGGAAGATTGTTGCAGCCGACCGAATTCCAAACGGGCATCTGTTGTAGATGAACAGTCCCTTGTGCGTGTTGATGCAGGTGAGGCCCTTCGAAGACTCCTCCAGCTTCTGCGTCATGTAGGCCGTAGTCAGGTCGAGCTTGGTGAACGTCTTGCCTCCTGCCAGCGTCGCAAATAGGTCATCTGCCTTAGGTAGCGGGTATTGATCCTGTAGCGAGAAACGATTAATAGTTACTTTATAATCGCCGCAAATCCTGACTGCCATCACTTTTGAGTATTAGAACAATCGGGCTGGCCCACTCGCTGAATTCCACTGGGGAGATGATGCCCTCGCGTTGCAGCCTGTCCAGCTCGATTTCCACTCTCACCCTCATCATGTGAGGTACCGCTCGTGCCTTGTGGTGAATGGGTCGTGCCTCTGGGACCAAGTGGATCCGCACCTTCGCTCCGGAAAAGTTTCCAATGCCTGGCTCAAAAAGGGAAGGAAATTTGTCAAGGACCTGATTGCATGTCATCCCAGTTCCAGCGGATTTTGCCCAGCCAGCTCCTTCCAAGCTGTGTGGGGCCATCGCTTGGGACAATCCAGAGTGGCAGTTCGTGCACCGTGCCCTCATAGGTGACCTTGACCATGGCGCTGCCCAGGTCAGTGATAAGCTCTTTGGTGTACGTTCTCAGTTTCGTGTGGATGGGGCTCAGGGCTGGTCTGAATGCCTTGTTGCACCACAGTCTCTCAAACATATTTTTACTCATGATGGATTGGCTAGTGCCAGTGTCCAGTTCCATGGCTACGGGTAAGCCATTCAATTTTACATTTAGCATTATAGGTGGACATTTCATCGAAAATGTGTGCACCCCGTGTACTTCAGCATCTGCCTCCTCTCTCTTAAGCTCGAAATTGCTTTGTTCCACCATGGTCCGATCTTCCTCTGCCACGTGGTGGTCGGCAGGTTTTGCAGAGCTTGCAGCTTGTTTGCAAGCTCGTTGGAGGTGCCCCATTGTTCCACAGCTCTTGCAAACATACCCTTTGAAGCGGCATGAATAGGCTGAATGGAAGCCTCCACAATGCCAACAAGGTGTGAATTGCCTTGCATTCATCCTTTGTTGGGGACTCTGAGTCATCTGGGTCACCTGAGGCCTGCTGGCAGTTGCAGACTCGTGGGTTCTGCCCTGTACATTTCTGCTCGCAAACACAGTTCCAATTCATTTATGTGCTTGTGTGCTGAGAGATTTGTTTGGTGTTATGACTAGTGGACATAAACGCCTGTGCTATTGCAATGGCCTCACTGAGGGTCTCTACAGTCAAAAGTTTTTGTAGGATGGTCTCATGGCCAATGCCCAGTACAAAAAAGTCTATGAGCATTTGCTCCAGGGTAGCCATCAAACTCATATTGTCCTGCAAGTCGCCTTAGCTTGGCGACGTAGCTCGCCACTTCCTGACCTTATGATCGCTGGAACGTGTAGAACCGATATCTCGCCATCAACACGCTCCTGAACCAATGTACACAGCTCCTCATATTACTTATCTGTGGGTTTCACCGGAGCCAGAAGATTCTTCATGAGGCTATTGGTCAGTGCCCCGCAGAGTGCAGCGCTTCCTTCTCCGTCCAGCTCATTGGCTACAAAGTAGTGGTCTAGCCGTTCAACATCGGTTTTCCAGTCCTCACCCTCTGAGAACTTCTCCAGGATGCCCACAGTTTGCTGCATCTTTGCGTTGGATTCATATTCTCGCCGCCAGTTATTGTGTTCCTAACACAGGTGAGGCTGCACACAGCGAGGTTAAAGTAACAGTGACCTTTGTCTTTAATAAGACACTCCAGAGTGAGGAACAGGCCTTAGGGGCCAGCTTACATACAGTGCTCCCAAGGGATGCTGGGATCCCTTGGGACTTCAGGGGATGAGCTCCCTGGTGGCGGAACATGGGAGCCCATGCTTTACAGGTACACAACACTATGGACCAAAAGCTGGAAAGTGAGATTCGGTTGGACCATCATCATCATAGACAGTCCCTCGAAATCGAGGAAGTCTTGCTTCCACTCTAAAAGTGAGTTCTCAGGTGACTGAACAGTCCAATACGGGCATTACAGTCTCTGTCACAGGTGGGACAGACAGTCGTTGAAGGAGAGAATGGATGGGGAGTTAGTTTGCCGCACGCTCCTTCCGCTGTCTGCGCTTGTTTGCTGCATGCTCTCGGCGACGAGACTCGAGGTGCTCAGCGCCCTCCCGGATGCTCTTCCTCCACTTAGGGCGATCTTGGGCCAAGGATTCCCAGGTGTCAGTGGGGATGTTGCAGTTTATCAAGGAGGCTTTGAGAGTGTCTTTGAAACGTTTCCTCTGCCCACTTGGATATCGCTTGCCATGTAGGAGTTCCGAGTAGAGTGCTTGCTTTGGGTGTCTTGTGTCGGGCATGCAGATGATGTGACCCACCCAATGGAGCTGGTTGAGTGTGGTCAGTGCTTCGATGCTGGGGCTGTTGACCTGATCGAAAACACTGACGTTGGTGTGTCTATCCTCACAGGGGATTTGCAGAATCTTGTAGAGACAGCGTTGGTGGCATTTCTCCATTGATTTGAGGTGTCTACTGTATATGGTCCACGTTTCTGAGCCATATAGGAGGATGGGTATAACTACGGCCTTGTAGACCATAAGCTTGGTGCCAGATTTGAGGGCCAGGTCTTTGAACACTCTCTTCCTCAGGCAACCGAAGGCTGCGCTGGTGCACTGGAGTCGGTGTTGAATCTCGTCGTCGATGTCTGCCATTGCTGATAATGAGGTATGGAAAGTGGTCCATGTTGTCCAAGGTCGCGCCATGGATTTTGATGACCGGGGGACCAGTGCTGTGTGGTGGGGTCAGGTTGGTGGAGAACCTTTGCCTTACGGATGTTTAGTATGAGGCCCATGCTTTCGTACGCCTCGGTGAAGATATTAACAATGGCTTGAATGTGCGCAGACGCAAGCGTCGTCCCCGTTCTGTTGTTCTTGGATCTAGCCTGGAGGTGACAAAAGTTGAACAGCTTCCCACTGGTTCTATAGTTTAGTTGCGGGGAGCTTGTTGAGTGTGAGATGGATCGTCTCTACCAATGACGTCCGAACCTTCACTCCACCGATAACGTCCGGGCCTCCATCCCTCCAACGATGTTCGGGCGTTCCTCCCACCAGCAAAGTCCTGGCCTCCCCCCGGCCGCTGGCCCCAATCAACGGTGGAGTCTCTGTCGAGCATGTGATGTGCACAATGGCTTTGACCATTCTGACCTCTCCTCCTTCCACAAAGTGGAGCTCTGACCATTCCAATGCCCGCCCTCAGCCAGGTCTCGGTTTTCTCACCACCTCACTGAAGGGCACTGCTGCTCAGTGTCAAGCTTACAGCTAGGCTGGATAGCACTTATTCAGCCAGCACAGACGCAATAGGCCGAATGACCTCCTTCTGTGTCATAAATTTCTATGATTCTATGAATGTATCCTGCTGCAACTGACTTTTAAACAGAATCTTGACTGTACCTTTCTTCTCCTTTGAACATCTCACCTTATTCCACCCGTCCACCTCTCATTTAAAATTCTCATTCTCTACTGCCCATCCAAGTTGATAACATTTTTTAGCACCGAGATATTTTCATTGCTTTCCTCCCTCAGCCTCTGTCCCAAGCAACTTCTCATCGTTGATGATTTCAACCTCCATCTCAATTCATCATGCTCTCTCTCTTATGAATTCACTACCCTTCTATACTCTCCTAATTTCTCGCTCCATGTGAAGTACCCAACCCATATTCACAGCCACGCCCTTGACCTTGCCATCTCTCATGGCCTCAATATTTTTACCATGTCAATTGTAGATAAGGCCATCTCTGACCACTTCCTTGTATCGCTCTCCACCCAACCCTACTTCTTTTTGCATCTGTCCCTGGAAAAAGCTCTCTCCAAACTCTCTTACAGCTGCACTTATCAACTCCAAACTGTCCAGCCTGTGGTCCTCCATTCACCATGACATTTCTGCAGCCACCAATCTGCTCAACTACATCCTCACCACCACCGTTGATACCCTAGTCCGTATTAAAACCATGACTATTTCTCACCCTGGCCGTTCACCCTGGTACGGCCCTCATCTTCGCTCCCTCAAGTCCAAGGGGCGCAGACTTGAATGGATGTGGTGGACAATTGGTTTAGCCATTCACTGCTAGGTTTGGCTGGACCACCTAAAACATTATCGGGTCCTACTCTTGTCTGCCAAAACTGTTCATTATTCCAGGATCATTCTGGAATGCAAAGGTAATCCTCGGCTACTATTCTCTACAGCTAACCATCTTCTTAAACCCTCTCCCCTGTCTCCACCACACTCACTTCCACCAACAAGTGCGAAGAGTTCATGGACTTCTTTGTCTCAAAGATTGAGGCCATCCTTTCAGCTGTCTCTGTCTCTTCCCTTCCTTCCCCTAGCCCGCCGGGTCAAACTTCCCCTGAGGTTCCCCCTGCCCTAACCCTGAATTTGCATCTTTCTCCAGTCTCTCTCTGATCTCCACTCTTGACCTCTCCACACTCATCTTGTCCATGAGACCCACTTCCTGCTCCCTTGACCCTATTCCGACTAAACTGCTGACCACCCAACTTCCTTTTCTGGCTCTCATGTTAGCTGACATTGTTAATAGTTCTCTCTCCTCAGGTACTGTACCCCTCTCCTTCAAATCTGCCGCCATCACTCCTCCTCAAAAAACCAACCTTGACCCCACTGTGCTTGCAAGTTACTGCCCCATCTCCAACCTCCCTTTCCTCTCCAAAGTCCTTGAACGTGTTGTCACCTCCCAAATCCATGCCCATCTTTCCCGGAACTCCATGTTTGAATCCTTCAATCTGGTTTCCACCGCTGCCACAGCACCAAAAGGAATCTCATCAAGGTCACAAATGACATCCTTCTTGACCTGTCTGGAGTCGTTGACACGGTTGACCACTCCATCCTCCTCCAATGCCTCTCCACGATCGTCCAGCTGGGTGGGACTGTACTCGCCTGGTTCCATTCTTATCTATCTGATCATAGCCAGAAAATCACCTGCAATGGCTTCGCTTCCCACTCCCGCATTGTTACCTCTGGTGTCCCCCAAAGATCTATCCTTGGCCCCCTCCTATTTCTCATCTACATGCTGCCTCTTGGCAACATCATCTGAAAACACGGTGTCAGTTTCCACATGTACGCTGATAACACCCAGCTCTACCTCTCCTCTCGACCCGTCCATGGTCTCTAAATTGTCAGCCTGCTTGTCCGGCATCCAGTACTGAATGAACAGAAATGTTTTCCAATTAAATATTGGGAAGACAGAAGACATTGTCTTTGGTGCCCGCCACAAACTGCATTCCCTAACCACCAACTAACTCTATCCCTCTTCCTAGCATCTGTCTGAGGCTGAACCAGACTGTTCGCAACCTAGGTGTTATATTTGACCCTGAAATGAGCTTCCGGCCACATATCAGCGGCATAATTAAAACCGGTTATTTCCACCTCTGTAAAATTGCCCGTCTCTGCCCCTGCCTCAGCTCATCTGTTGCTCAAAGCCTCATAAGAACATAAGAAATAGGAGCATGAGTAGGCCATATGGCCCCTCAAGCCTGCTCCACCATTTAATACAATCATGGCTGATCCGATCATGGACTCAGTTCCACTTCCCTGCCCGCTCCCCATAACCCCTTATTCCCTTAACGTTTAAGAAACTGTCTATTTCCGTCTTAAATTTATTCAATGTCCCAGCTTCCACAGCTCTCTGAGGCAGTGAATTCCGCAGATTTCCAAACCTCTGAGAGAAGGAATTTCTCTTATCTCAGTTTTAAATGGGCGGGCCTTCTAATTCTAGCCTCCTCTATCAGTGGAAACATCCTCTCTGCATCTTATACGTTTCGATAAGATCACCTCTCATTCTTCTGAATTCCAATGAATAAAGGCCCAACCTACTCAACCTTTCCTCACAAGTCAACACCCTCATCCCCGGAATCAACCTAGTGAACCTTCTCTGAACTGCCTCCAAAGCAAGTATATCCTTTCGTAAATATGGAAACCAAGAATTCCAGGTGTGGCCTCACCAATACCCTGTATAACTATAGCAAGACTTCCCTGCTTTTATACTCCATCCCCTTTGCAAGATTCCATTGGCCTTCCTGATCACTTGCTGAACCTGCATACTAACCTTTTGTGTTTCATGCACAAGTACCCCTAGGTCCCGCTGTACTGCAGCACTTTGCAATCTTTCTCCATTTAAATAATAACTTGCTCTTTGATTTTTTTTCTGCCAAAGTGCACGACCTCACACTTTCCAACATTATACTTCATCTGCCAAATTTTTGTCCACTCACTTAGCCTGTCTATGTCCTTTTGCAGATTTTTTGTGTCCTCCTCAAACATTGCTTTTCCTCTCATTGAATTGTCAGCAAACTTGGCTACTTTACACTCGGTCCGTTCTTCCAAGTCGTTAATATAGATTGTAAATAGTTGGGGTCCCAGCACTGATCCCTGTGGCACCCCAAGAATGAACCATTTATTCCGATTCTCTGATTTCTGTTAGCCAATCCTCTATCCATGCTAATATATTACCCCCAACCCCGTGAACTTTTATCTTGTGTGGCACCTTGTCAAATGCTTTCTAGAAGTCCAAATACACCACATCTACTGGTTCCCCTTTACCCACCCTGTTTGTTATATCCTCATCCTCTACCTCTTGAATTGACTACTCCAATGCATGCCTTGCTGGCCTCCCACATTCTACCCTATGCAAACTTGACATCATCCAAAACTCGACAGCCTGTGTCCTAACTTGTACCAAGTCCTGTTCACCCCTCACCCCTGTGCTCAGTGACCTACATTGGCTCCCGGTTAAGCAACACCTCGATTTCAAAATTCTCATCCTTGTTTACATCCATCCATGGCCTTGACACTCCCTATCTCTGTAATCTCATTCATCCTCACAATGCCCCCGAGATATTTGCGCTCCTCAAATTCTGCCCACTTGAGCATCCCTGATTATAATTGCTCAACCATTGATGGTCATGCCTTCAGCTGCTTGGGGTCCTAAGTTGTGGAACTCTCTCCCTAAACCTGTCCGCCTCCCTACCTCTCTTTCCCCCTTCAAGACTCTCCTTAAAACCTACCTCTTTGACCAAGTTTGCCATAATTTCTTCTTATGTGGCTCGGTGTCAAAACATTTTTTTTTCTTATAACACTCCTGTGAAGTGCCTTGGGATGTTTTACTACACATAAATACAAGTTGCCGTTCTTTCAAAAGTTTACCTACTCTTCCCTTAAAAGATACAATGGTCTATGCCTCAACTATTTTTTATGGCCAAGTATTGCATGGTCCAACAACTCTCTACATAAAAAAATTCCCCTACCCCGCTCATCTTACTCTCTTAGGCCAATTTTGAATGAATTGCTCTGACTCCCCAACCTGGTCACACATCCCTTCATAATTTAAAAACCTTTCTAATAAATGTTCTCTTAGACTTCTCTGTCCACCTAGTACTTCCTTAAAACAATAGGGCTCAAATTTTCCCAGGAGTTGCCCCGCTTTTTTTGGAGCAAGTAGCTTTTTTTGGAGTAACTTAAAAATCGCAAATTTCCTCATTTAACTTGCTCCAGTTAAGTTTTTTTTTTAGTTTAATTTTTTTTTTCCAAAATGGGGCGTGACCAGCCACTTACGCCTGTTTTGACCATAGAAGCACATTTGGCCAGCTAAAAGTTATTCCAAACTAACTTAGGCCAGTGTATATGGCCACTTTTGTCGGCACAGAAAAACCTTACCTACATTTAAGAATTCAGTGTAGGTTGCCAGAGATAGGGGGGAAAGGTGAAGAAGAGGATTCTAAAGCACTAAGCACCTTCACAGCATCAGCACAACATCAAAACAACTTCAGCAAAACATCTTCACGACATCATCAAAAATAAATGAAAGATAAATCAGCTACTGAAAATAGAGCAGTCCTGCCTTGCCAACTGCAGAACGCACTGGCTAGCCCTTTGGCCAGGGCTAGGGGCGACAGGCACACATGACTGTAGGGGTGAGGGATTTTTTTTACAATTGTTCCTAAATGTTGTGTGGTGATAATGGAACATGATTCAGTTTTAATACAAAAAATCTTTTATTGGAAAGTTTACAATGCACTTCCAACAAGAACAACAACAAGAACAACAGCAAAAAAGGCTGAACCCAACTCACACCCACATATAGGGGAATGCGCACTTCCTCATAGGGGCGGTGATGGTGATGGGGGCGGGGCTTGGGTCCCCTCCAGTGTGAGGCGCAGGCTGGGACGGTGGAGCCCTGGGTGTTTCAACCTGCATTTCACCACCGCCACTGGGACCTGCAACCTTGGAAGGTGTGAAACCCTGGAATGTCGTGGCAGAGCTCATGGAGGTGTCTGGCAAAGTGATGCCCTGTACCATGGACTGATCCATATCACGATCAGCATTCGCCCGTGAACACATTTCCATGGACCCCTCCTCCCGCTACCCACCTTGGTCTGGAGCGGAAGCATCTGGATCGTCTTGTTAATCTTCAGGATGTTCAGGATTATCTTCTTGTTCTGCAAAATACAACAGATCAGTCAAATGGTTAGCAGGAAAGGAGGGGGCAGGATGGGTGGAATGAGTAGTCTCACATGTAGTAGGCCAGTCAGCAGGTGGATTTGAAGGGCGACGATGCATTTTCATGATTGACCCTCATCTTCGTGTGTGGGCCCAGCTTGTGCAGAGCTGATTCTTTTTCTGCAGGTGCGACTCAGCAAGGCAGCGACCTTCTGTTCCAGTGGTGACAGTTGGTGCAGATTTGGTGGCCCTCATCCTGTTCTAGTTTGTTGTCAGCCAATTTCTTCTGTAAAGATGAAAATACAATTTTTGTCACATGGTGAGCTTCTGATGGAAGGGATATATACAGATAATCACAGTAATAATTGCGATTCCATTTAAAACTCAAGATAATACTTACATTCACTACTTGACCAACATCTTGCCATTTCTTTTTACACTGGCTTCCAGTTCCTGCAGTATTCACCCCTGCGAAGAATTCTTCTGCAACTAGGTTCCAGCGTCTCCTCTTTTCTTTGGGTGGAACTTTTGTGGGAACACTCTTATCGATATCCAGCTCCTGCCATCTGTTCTCAATGACAGTGACTAGTTTCTCCACTTCCTCATGCAAGAAGTTCTTCGTTCTTGTTGCATGCTCTTGCGTCATTGGTGTATCGGATTCACACTCAGGTTGAAAAAACGCAGTTCTCACCTTGCATACACCTATGTAGCACTCCTTTCCACTCCTTCAGCCACCTAAAATCAATATTAACACCTTACCTTCCAATATGACCCACTGCCAATGCTGCTGATGCACTGAGGACGCTCTCCCTTTAAATGGTCAATTGCCAAGGTTCCTGGCCCATTGCGCATGTGCGCATGCTTCAACACGCATTGCGCATGCGCGCGCACACAAACGGACATGCGTCCCCCTGCCGGCACTCGATGACACGCTGGGCCCAAGCCCCGCCCCCCCGCCAGCTGCACTGAGCAAGCGTGACCCAAGCTCCGCCCCCCGCAGGTTTCGCAAGTGCCACGCCACGGGACCACAGGGATCCAGGAGCAGCCAAATTATCCCGGTACGTTTTCGCCGCGTTTTCTTCACCACAAAGTTGGCGCACCACGTCTAACTACGCCGCTCTCAGCGGCTGGGGAAATTTGGGCCCATAGTTTCTCATCCCTGGTGTCATGCTGGATCAAATTGTATTTCTAAAGGAGATTTAAAGTAATTGATAGAAGGTTTAGAGAGGATTTGAGGGGAAATTTCTTCATGGGGTCCTGGAACTCACTGCCTGAAAGGGTGGTAGAGGCAGAAACCCTCACCACATTTAAAAAGTACTTGGATGTGCACTTGAAGTGCCGCAACCTACAGGACTACGGATCAATAGCTGGAAAGTGGGATAAAAACAGAAAATGCTGGAAAGCTTAGTGGAGAGAAACAGAGTTAACATTTCAGGTCGATGACTCTTCATCAGAACTGGTGAAAGTTTGAAATTAACAGCTTCTTAAGGAGCACTGAAAGGGGGAGGGGAGGAAAGAACAAAAGGGACAGTCTGTGATAGGATGGAAGACAGGAGAGATTTGAGAGACAAAAGGGATGATGGGCCAACTTGAGATGGTACTGGCAGGTTAGAAAAAGATGAGTCTAGATAGGGTGTGAAAGGCGGAATAATTACCAGCTGCCATGGGAAACAGAGAGAGAGAAAAAAAATTGTGGGAGGGGGGGTGGGGCGGGGGGGGGGGGGGGGGGCGGGTTAAGGGATTTTTTTTTAACAAAGGAGGAAATGGAGCAAAATATGGGCAGAGGTTATGGTCTGAAATTGTTGAACTCGATGTTGAGTCTAGAATGCTGTAAAGTGCCTAAACGAAAGATGAGGTGCTGTTCCTTGAGCTTATGTTGAGCTTCATTGGAACAGTGTAGGAGGCCGAGGACGGAAAGGTCAGTGTGGGAGTGGAGCGGAGAATTAAAGTGACAGGCGACCAGAAGCTCGGGGTCACGCATATGGACTGAACGAAGGTGTTCCACATAGTGGTCACCCAATCTACGCTTGCTCTCCCCAATATAGAGGAGACCACATCGTGAGCAGCGAATACAGTATACTGAAGTACAAATAAATCACTGTTTCACCTGGAAAGAGTATTTGGGGCCCAGGACAGTGGGAAGGAAGGCGGTAAAAGGGCAGGTGCTGCATCTATCTGCTGGAAAGTGGGATTAGGCTGCATAGCTCTTTTTTGGCCGGTGCAGATATGATGGGTCGAAATGGCCTCCTACCATGCTGTAAATTTCTAAGATTCTATGGTGACTGGGTCAGTGCGTTTGGAGAGAAGTTGCAGGCATTTATTAACCAGAGATTCAGACACTTTGACCTGGATAACAACAAGGGTGGGTTACTTAAGCGGTGGGGTAGAGTTTTAATTGGGAAACCCCACATACTGACAGGTTCCCCGCCCAGATGTCAGCCTGATTGACAGGCTTGGCTTCCAGTTGGGCGGGGAGCATTCCAGAGCAAGCTACAAGACCAAGTAGCTCTGATCCCCGACCCTGGGGGAGGATCCGATCCGGTTGGGGTGTCTGATCCCAGGAGGTGTCTGATCCCTGACCCCTTGTGTTATATGTTTAAACCTGTAAATACCTTGTGTAATCACCAGAGGGTTCATCCCCTGGAGTCTGAAGGGATTCCACAATCCCTTGGGAGCACCTGTACTTAAGGAGGCCTCACAGGCTGGAGAGGCACTCTGGAGACCTGTAAGGTCACATTTTACTTTGAGCTCACAATATCTGGTCAGACGCTTTATTCATACGAGATACAGATGATGAACCCAATGATGCAGCGAACAATGGGCATCCTGGAGAAATTTTCGGAGGGAGATGATTGGGAAACCTTCGTGGAGCGACTCGACCAATGACTTCGTGGCCAACGAGCTGGAAGGAGAAGCGAATGCTGCCAAACGAAGGGCGATCCTCCTCACCGTTAGCGGAGCATCAGCGTATGGCCTCATGAAAAATCTGCTTGCTCCAGCGAAACCCACAGAGAAATCATACGATGATTTGTGCACACTGGTCCGGGAGCATCTGAACCCGAAGGAAAGCGTTCTGATGGTGAGGTACTGGTTCTACACGTGCAAGAGGTCTGAAGGCCAAGAAGTGGCGAGCTATGTCGCCAAGCTAAGACGCCTTGCAGGAATTTGAAGGACATTTGGAGCACATACTCAGAGACTTCTTTGTACTTGGCATTGGCCATGAAGTGATACTTCGCAAACTTTTGACTGTAGAGACCCCAACCTTGAGTAAAGCCATAGCAATAGCCCAGGCATTCATTGTCACCAGTGACAATACCAAGCAAATCTCTCAGCACACGAGTGCTGCTACCAGTACTGTGAACAAAGTAATGTTGTTTTCGAATTTCAATGTACAGGGCAGGCCTCACATGCCTGCAGATGCACATCTGCAGATGTCTCAGAGTCCACCATCAAGGGTGATGAATGCTAGGCCATTAACATCTTGTTGGCGCTGCGGGGGTGATCATCGTTTCCATTCATGCCGTTTCAAAGGATACATTTGCAAGGGCTGTGTAACAATGGACATCTCCAATGTATGTCCAGGTGAGCTGCAAACCCTGCTAATCTTGCAAACCACCATGTTGCAGAGGAGTACAGGTCCACGGTGGATCACGACGAACCAGAGCCTCAGACCGAGGAGGCAGAGGTATATAGGGTGCACACATTTACCACAAAGTGTCCCCCGATAATGCTGAAGGTTGAATTAAATGGACTCCCGGTATCAATGGAGCTGGACACAGATAGCCAGTTCATTATGAGCAAAAAGACTTCTGATAAATTGTGGTGCAGCAAGGCCTCAAGGCCAGTCCTGACTCCCATTTGCACTAAACTGAGAACTTACACAAAGGAACTGATTCCCGCAATTGGCAGTGCTACCGTAAAGGTCTCCTACGATGGAGTGGTACCGGGTGATGGTCCCATGCTGCTCGGCTGGGAAAGATGCGCTGGAACGACACTTCGTCGATGACACTTCGCGTGCCCTGGTCTTAAACAAGTTCTCCTTGCTGTTCGAACCAGGCATTGGGAAGTTCCAAGGAGCAAAAGTGCAAATCCACCTAATTCCGGGGACGCGACCCATCCATCACAAGGCAAGAGCAATACCGTACATGATGAGAGAGAGGGTGGAGATCGAGCTGGACCGACTACAACGAGAGGGCATCATTTCCCCGATCGAATTCAATGACTGAGCCAGTCCGATTGTTCCAGTCCTCAAGAGAGACAGCACCCTCAGAATCTGTGGTGATTACAAAGTAACTATCAATCGTTTCTCCCTGCAGGATCAATATCCACTACCAAAGGCAGACGACCTTTTTGCGATGCTGACAGGAGGAAAGACGTTCACGAAGCTGGACTTGACCTCGGCAGGAGCTGGAGGAATTATCAAAGGGCCTCACCTGCATCAACACACACAAATGTCTCTTCATTTACAACAGATGCCCATTTGGGATTCGATAAGCTGCGGCGATATTCCAGAGAAACATGGAAAGCTTACTGCAGTTGGTCCCGCGCACCGTGGTCTTCCAGGATGACATCTTGGTTACAGGTCGGAACACAGTCGAGCACCTGCAGAACTTGGAGGAGGTTCTTAGTCGGCTCAACTTTGTGGGGCTCAGGTTAAAACACTCGAAGTGCGTTTTCTTGGTGCCTGAAGTGGAGTTCCTGTGGAGAAGAATCGCAGTGAACGGCATCAGGTCCACCGATTTGAAGACGGAGGCAATCGAGAATGCACCGAAGCCACAGAACGTGACGGAGCTGCGGTCATTTCGAGGACTCCTGAACTACTTTGGTAACTTCTTACCGGGTCTCAGCATACTGTTAGAACCACTGCATGCCTTACTGTGTAAAGGAGACAAATGGGTATGGGGTAAAAGCCAAGAAAATGCCTTTGTTAAAGCTAGAAAACTGTTACGCTCAAACAAATTGCTTGTGTTGTATGATCCATGTAAGCGTTTGGCACTAGCATGTGATGCATTGTCATACGGTGTCGGTTGTGTTTTGCAACAACCTAATGGATCTGGGAAATTGCAACCAGTTGCTTATGCATCCAGAAGTCTGTCTAAGACTGAGAGGGCCTATAGCATGATTGAAAAAAAAGCGTTACTGTGTGTTTATGGGGTAAAGAAAATGCATCAATATCTGTTTGGGCTCAAATTTGAATTGAAAACTGACCATAAGCCACTGATATCCCTCTTTTCTGAAAGTAAGGGGATAAATACGGATACATCGGCCCATATCCAGAGATGGGTGCTCACGTTGTCCGCATACAACTACGCCAGCCGCCACAAGCCAGGCACAGAAAATTGTGCCGATGCTCTCAGTAGGCTGCCATTGCCCACCACGGGGGTAGAAATGGTGCAGTCTACAGATTTAGTCATGGTAATGGAAGCTGTCATATTTGTAACTATAATGTAACGCTCTATACACTCAACTCAGATGCACACCTTGACCACAGGGGGTGAACTTGTGGGAGACACTCCTTACCTGATCACACAGGTATATAAAGGGAGGTCCCATGCAGAGTCATCACTTCTGGAGTCCTGTAATAAAGAGTCACAGAGTGGCCTTGTCCCTGGAATGTGCCTCGTGTGGTTTCATGCTGTAGAGTAAGGACTTTACATTGGCGACGAGAAACGGGAATTCACGACCCACGAGAATGGCCACCAGTAGCACAGAGGAACGGTATTGTGTTGGGGAAGACTGGGATGATTTTGTCGAGAGGCTTCAGCAAAGCTTTGTTACTAAAGACTGGCTGGGGGATGCAGCGGCCGACAAGCGACGGGCTCATCTCCTGACCAGCTGCGGGCCAAAGACTTATGCACTCATGAAGGACTTACTGGCACCCGAAAAGCCGTCAGACAAAACCTTTGAAGAGCTTAGCAGATTAATCGGGGAGCACCTCAAACCGGCGAGCAGTATACACATGGCTCGACACAGATTCTACACCCACCGACGTCGTGAAGGACAGAGCATACCGGACTTTGTAGCGGACCTCCGGCGTTTGGCCAGCCTCTGTAAGGTCACAGACGCCTGCAGGGGGGAGATGCTACGGGACTTCTTCATCTAGGGTATCGGTCATGCGGGAATTTTTTGCAAGTTAATTGAGACCAAGGACTTGACCTTGGAAGTGGCAGCGTTGTTAGCTCAAACTTTCATGGCGGGAGAGGCAGAGACGAAAATGATTTACGCGCGCAATTCTGCCTCTAACGCGGCGATGGATCAGGGAGTCAACATCATCAATGCTGCTCAGAGCCCCACAGGCAGGCAGGGGCAGTCCGACATTTACCAGGCAGCAATAGATCCCAGAGTAGGACTGCAACAGAGACAACGGCATCACAGTGGACAATGCGACCCGGAATAGGGCCATTGACACCCACTAATAGGGTACTTAAGAGCAGTCACAGGGACAGTCAGCGCGGAATTCCTGGCCATAGTCCCTTTGTCCCCAATAATGGAAACTTTAACTCATGCTGGAGGTGTGGGGGAAAACACTCAGCCAGATCTTGCAGATTCCAACAGTTTGTCTGCAGAAACTGCAATCTCAGTGGCCATTTAGCTCGAATGAGCAGAAAACCTGCAACCAGACTAATATATGAGGCAGATGGACCAGAAGTAGGGTTCTGTGAGGCAGGATGACTTTTGGGGCAAATCGATGGATGCCGAGGTTCAGTGGGTCCACGCGACGAATATTCACAGTTCATACACCAAAACGCCACCAATGATGATGAGGGTTTTGTTGAACGGCATCCCAGTACGCATGGAGCTGGAAACCGGGGCCAGCCAGTCACTCATGGGCGTCCAACAATTTGAGAAGCTAAGGCCACTCAAAGCCAGTAACCCCAAATTAGAACGTATTGAGAGACAATTATAGACTTACACCAAAGAAATCATTCCGGTGCTAGGCAGTGCAATGATGGCTGTCACACACAATGGGTTAGTGAACCGGCTGCCACTCTGGATTGTCCCGAGCAATGGTCCCGCTCTGTTGGGGAGAAGCTGGTTAGCTGAGATGAACTGGAAATGGGGGGATGTTCACGCAATGTCCTCGGTGGAGCGAAGTTCGTGCTCACAAGTCCTACATCAATTCGAGTCACTATTTCAATCGGGCATCGGGACTTTCAAAGGCACTAAAATTGTGATACACATCACCCCGGATGCCAGGCCAGTGCACCACAAAGCCAGAGTGGTGCCGTATGTGATGCGAGAAAAGATCGAGAGCGAATTGGACTGGCTGTTGCGAGAGAACATCATCTCGCCTGTTGAATTCAGCGACTGTGCAAGCCCCATCGTTCCCATTCTAAAAGCGGATGGCTCTGTCAGGATCTGTGACGACTACAAGGCCACCATCAATCGGGTATTCCTACAAGACTAATACCCTCTCCCAAGAGCGGAGGACCTCTTCGCCACGCTGGCAGGCGGCAAGCTGTTCACCAAGTTGGACCTCACTTCAGCCTATATGACTCAGGAACTGGCCGACAAGTCCAAACTACTGACCACCATCAACACGCACAAGGGACTGTTTGCGCATAACAGGTGCCGTTTGGCATTTGATCAGAGGCCGCGATTTTTCAACGTAACTTGGAAAGCCTGCTTAAATCTATTCCTGGAACGATCGTATTCCAGGACGACATCCTCATCATGGGTCGAGACACCGAGGAACACCTCCACAACCTGGAGGAGGTGCTACACCGACTGGACCGGGTAGGCCTGCAACTCAAGAAGTCTAAATGCATGTTCTTAGCTCTAGAGGTTGAGTTTCTGGGCAGGAGGGTTGCTGCAGATGGGATTCGGCCCACCGAATCCAAAACAGAGGCGATTCGACGAGCACCCAGGCCCTGCAACACACTCCGGAGTTACGTTCATTCCTGGGACTGTTGAACTATTTCGGGAAATTTCTGCCGAACTTGAACACATTGTTGGAGCTGCTATACGTGCTCCTGCGTAACGGTTGCGATTGGTTTTGGGGGGACTGTCAGGAACGGGCTTTTAATCGTGCGAGAAACCTACTTTGTTCAAACAAGTTATTGACCCTGTACGACCCCTGTAAACGTTTAGTTCTGACATGTGATGCATCGTCCTATGGGGTTGGGTGCATGTTGCAGCAGGGTAATGCTGAGGGTCAGCTACAACCTGTGGCTTATGCCTCCAGGTTGCGCTCTCAAGCAGAACGGGGATATGGGATGGTCGAGAAGGAAGCGCTTGCATGTGTAAAAAAAATGCATCAGTACCTCTTCGGTAGGAAGTTTGAATTAGAGATGGACCACAAGCCACTCACATCCCTGTTGTCAGACAGCAAGGCTGTCAATGACATCGCATCAGCTCGCATACAGCGGTGGGCTCTCACGCTAGCTGCTAATGACGACTCCATCAGGCACCGGCCTAGCACTGAAAATTGCGCTGACGCGCTCAGCAGGCTCCCACTGGCCACCACTGAGGGGCCAGCTGAGCAAAGCGCTGAGATGGTTGTGGCTGTCGATGCCTTTGACAGTGCAGGCTCCGCCATCACAGCCCGCCAGATCAAAATCTGGACAAACAGAGATCCCCTCCTATCCTTGATTAAGAAATGTGTCCTGACTGGGGATTGGGCGCCCCGCACACGGAGGAGGTCAGACCGTTCCACAGGCGAATGGATGAGCTCTCCATCCAAGCCGACTGCCTACTATGGGGCGGCAGGGTAGTCATGTCCCAGAAAGGCAGAGAGGCATTCATCAGGGAACATCACAGCGAGCACCCAGGCATCGTGCTGATGAAGGCCATTGCCCGGTCACACGTTTGGTGGCCTGGAATTGATTCAGACCTGGAACACTGTGTTCGCAGGTGCATGACCTGTGCCCAGCTGGGTAATGCCCCCAGGGTGGCCACGCTCAGGCCATGGTCATGCATTCAAGTTGACTACGCGGGCCCGTTCATGGGTAAGATGTTCCTCATTGCAGTAGATGCGTACTCGAACTGGATCGAGTGCATCATCCTGAATTCGTGCACATCATCCACCACCGTGGAAAGCCTGCGTGCGATCTTTGCAACCCATGGCTTGCCGGACATCCTGGTTAGTGATAATGGCTCGTTTTTCACGAGCTATGAATTCCGGGAGTTTATGTCGGGCAATAGCATCAACCACGTCAGGACTTCGCCGTTCAAGCCGGCCTCCAATGGCCAGGTGGAACGGGCAGTCCAAATCATTAAGCAAGGTATGCTCAGGATTCAACGACCCTCCCTACAATGCCACCTATCATGCCCCCTGCTTGCCTATTGATCCCGCCCGCACTTGCTCACGGGGGTCCCGCCCGCAGAGCTACTCATGAAACAAACACTCAAAACTCGGTTGTCCCTCATCCACCCAGTCCTGACCGACATAGTTGAGGGCAAGCGCAAGTCACAAAATGAGTACCATGACCGTAATTCAAGGGGGAGACATATAGAAATAAATGATCCTGTATTCGTCCTCAATCACACCATGGGGCCCAAATGGCTTGAGGGTACTGTAATTGACAAAGAGAGGAATAGGGTCATCATGGTAAAACTCAACACTGGCCAGATATGCCGTAAGCATCTGGACCAAGTAAAAGAAAGGTTCAGCATGGACACGGAAGAACCTGAAGAAGACCATGAGATGGAGCTCACACTACCGCCAGCGAACATGCAACAAGAGCAATCAGAAGAATGCACAGTCCCTGCGATCAGCCTGGACAGGCCGGAATCACCACGGGTGACAGACACTCACGTCAGTGTCCAACAACCAGAGCCCCAACTGCGGCGCTCCACGAGGGAGCGTAGACCACCTGACAGACTAAACCTATGATCCTAGTAAGACTTTGGCGGGGGGGCAGGTGATGTCATGTTTGTAACTACAATGTAACACCACTGTATTACTGTATACACTCAACTCAGATGCACACCTTCACCACAGGGGGTGAACTTGTGGGAGACACTCCTTACCTGATCACTCAGGTATATAAAGGGAGGTCCCACGCAGGATCATCACTTCTGGAGTCCTGTAATAAAGAGTCAAGGTCACAGAGTGGCCTTGTCCCTGGAATGTGCCTCGTGTGGTTTCATGCTATAGAGTAAGGACTTTACAGAAGCATTCAAGAGTGAGCAATCACCGATTACCGCCTGACAGATAAGAACCTGGACAAGCCAGGACCCCTTACTGTCCTTAGTAAAAAACTGTGTGCTTCACGGGAGTTGGTCCAGTGTCCC
Organism: Pristiophorus japonicus; assembly: GCF_044704955.1. Taxonomy (NCBI): domain Eukaryota; kingdom Metazoa; phylum Chordata; class Chondrichthyes; family Pristiophoridae; genus Pristiophorus; species Pristiophorus japonicus. Next base: position 75,528,239 of record NC_091981.1, read on the forward strand.
ATTAGAAATGCAGGAAGAGATAAAGCCGTACCAGCGGCGCAAAGGTGAAATGTCTATACAGGCAGACTGCCTTCTGTGGGGTAATCGGGTATTGTCACCCAAAAAGGGCAGGGACACTTTCATTAGTGATCTTGACAGTACTCACCGAGGCATTGTAATGATGTGGCCCGGTATTGATGCAGACTTAGAGTCCTGCGTGCACAAATGTAACACATGCTCGCAGTTAAGCATGTATCCAGGGAGGCACCGCTAAGTTTATGGTCTTGGCCCTCCAAACCGTGGTCTCGGGTCCATGTCGACTATGCAGGCCCATTCTTAGGTAAACTGTTCCTAGTGGTTGTAGATGCGTACTCCAAATGGATTGAATGTGAAATAATGTCAGCAGGCATGTCTGCTGCCACCACTGAAAGCCTGCGGGCCATGTTTGCCACGCACGGCCTGCCTGATGGCCTGGTGAGCGACAATAGGCCGTGTTTCACCAGTGCCGAGTTCAAAGAGTTTATGACACGCAATGGGATCAAACATGTTACATCTGCCCCATTCAAACCAGCAGCCAATGGTCAGGCAGAGAGAGCAATGCAAACAATCAAGCAGAGCTTGAAGAGGGTAACTGAAGGCTCACTGCAGACTCACCTATCCCGAGTCCTGCTGAGTTACCGCACGAGACCGCACTCGCTCACTGGGATTCCACCCGCTGAACTGCTCATGAAAAGGGCACTTAAGACAAGACTCTCGTTAGTCCACCCTGATCTACGTGTACAGGTAGAGAGCAGGCGGCTTCAATAAAGTACATATCATCATAGCGCAAATGTGTCACGTGAAATTGAAATCAATGATCTTGATTTGTGTTGAACTATGGACAAGGTCCCAAGTGGCTTCCCGGCACTGTTGTGGCCAAAGAGGAGAGTAGGGTGTTTCGGGTCAAACTTTCAAATGGACTCATCTTCAGGAAACACTTGGACCAAACCAAACTCAGATTCACGGACTATCCAGAGCAACCCACATTAGACCCTACTTTTTTTGACCCCCCAACACACACACAAGTGGCAACCAACACAGCGATTGACCACGAAGCAGAACCCATCACCCGCAGCAGCCCAGCAGGACTCACCACACCAGGCAGCCCAGCGAGGGCCCAACAAACGACTCACCAAAACCAGCATTTGCACCGAGACGATCAACCAGGGAAAGAAAGGCCCCAGATCGACTCACATTGTAAATAGTTACACTATTGACTTTTGGGGGGGAGGGGGGTGTTGTTTTTATGTAAACCTGTAAATACCTTGTGTAACCACCAAACTCATCCCCTGGAGTCCCAAGCAATCCCACAATCCCTGGGAGCACCTGTACTTAAGGAGGCCTCACAGGCTGGAGAGGCACTCTGGAGACCTGCAATAAAAGACTAAGGTCACACTTTACTTTGAGCTCACAGTATCTGGTCAGACTCTTTATTCATACATAAGACCTTGGGTGGGGGAGGGGGCGGTGGGTGTCTGATCACAGATCCTGGGGGCCTTTGCTTTGTATGGGGGAGGAAGGAAGCACTCCTGTTCCTCGTGGCCCCCAAGCTGTGCTGTAAAGGCACTTACCTTCTCCCTGAATCTGTCGTCCCCTCGCTTCAGCTGCCAGGTTTCCTGAGGCCTGGGAAATCTGGCCGTCCATGGTAAAACTTGCAAAGCATGTTAAATCTGAGGCTGACAGCCTCATTAACATATTTAAAATGTCAATTCGCCTCCTGCGAGCGAATTAGCTGCCCGCCCCTTGTTCTGGCACTGTAAAACCCAGGAGTCAGCATGTTGGAGCCAGCTGCCTGATGCACTTGGAATTTTTCCCAATTTAACACCCCATCCACACCCAATCGCAGGCACTCATTGATGTTAAAATTGCCCCCTTTGTGCTCACACAGAATGCTGTGCTTGCACAGAACATGGGGAGGGTATTTTGTGGGGGGTCATTGGCCATAATTGGTGGTGGGTTGGGAGGGAAAATATATATTTTTTATATTGGGTCGGGACCCTGCTGTCAACACACCACCACGCGCCTTTCCCAAAAGTCAGTCTGTCAGTGTTGAGCAGATCCGACATGCAGCGGCGGGGGAGGCAATTCAGATCATTATGACCCTGTTCATAGAGGATTAAGAACTATTTTCAGCTCGACTACAGAGTTTACCAGCTTGCCCACGCTACTCGGCAACCTCTCGCACCATTGACAGATTGCTTCTGTCATCTCAAGTTCACCTGCCATCTATTATATCAGCATAGGTGCCTTTGAAACTATCTCACCTTGGTCCTCAAAATCCCACCATGATCAGCCCTAACACCAGCAGCACCAAGCAAACCAGCAGCACCAACAACATCAACCTTCACTGCAATCAACTGATGCTGGACAGGGCATCAGCACCCGGCCACATTGCTGTCTGGGATGTCAGGCATGGCCTCACCATGGCCAGATTTACTTCACTTGACACTGTGCACCCTGGCTGCCACATGATATGCCAGGTTGGCACCAACCCACACCAACACCATAAAGCAGCCCTACAATGCTCAAACCATTCCTTTCACACTCATCACTGTTGCAGGTGGTACCGTTATGTCTCACCATTCACTGCAACTCGCTAAGCCACTTCCAAAGGTGCACACTGTCATGTATTCAACTGTCATTGTAACCCATGTATAAACTGACCTAAGTTGTACTCCGTGAGAACACTGACCACTAGGTGGTGAACTTGTGGGAGACACTCCTAACCTGGACTTTCAGGTATAAAAGGGGAAGCTCCACCCACCTTCTTCACTTCAGTGCTGGCTAATAAAGGTTACTGGTCACAGAGTGACCTTCTCTCAAATATGGGCCTCATGTGCATGTGTACTGTATAGTAAGGACATATTATTGGCGATGAGAAACTGGGATTTAAACCACGCGAGCATGGCCACTAGCAGCACAGACGAGAGGTACTGTGTTGGTGATGATTGGGACGATTTTATTGAGAGACGACAGCAAAGTTTCAACACTAAGGAATGGCCGGGACAGGATTCGGCCGACAAACGCAGGGCTCATCTCCTGACGGTTTGTGGGTCCAGGGCGTACTCCCTGATGAAGGACCTTCTAGCGCCAGAGAAGCCGGCGGACAAGACTTTTGAAGAGCTCAGTAAGTTGATCAGGGAACACCTTAAACCAGTGAGCAGCATGCACATGGCGAGACACCGGTTTTACACGCACCGGCGGCGAGAAGGGCAGACCTCCGGCGACTGGCGAGCCTATGTAAGTTCACAGATGCATGCAGAGCGGAGATGCTGCGAGACTTTTTTATTGAGGACATCGGGCATGCTGGGGTTTTCAGGAAACTGATTGAGACCAAAGACTTGACCCTGGAAACGGCAACTTTGATGGCCCAGACATTTATCTCAGGGGAGGAAGAGACCAGAATGATGTTTGACCAAAATCTTGGTTTAAATGCAGCAAATGGACAGGGAGTCAACATTGTTAACGTGGCACACAGTTCTCCAGGAAGACAGGGGCAATCGGACATGCCCGAGCATGTAGTCGAACCCAAAGGGAGAATTCAACAGATACAATGGCTAGCTGAACGGTGATTCATGCCATCGCAAGGTAAAATGCGACCAGTAATGGGGTCATCAACACCTGTCAATGGTGCGCTTAAGGACAGTTACAGAGACAGTCAGAGACGATCGACTGGTAATGGACCCTGTGTTTCCAACAACGGCTCATGTTGGAGGTGTGGAGGCAAACACACAGCCAGAAACTGCAACGTCAGCGGTCACTTGGTGCATATGTGCAGGAAGCCTGCAGCCAGGTTGATGTACGAGGAGGACGGGCCTGATGTAAGCCCTACGAGGCCAAATGGACACTGGGCGAAATCGCTGGAAGCTGTAGTTCAGCGAGTTCATGTGGAGCACATATACAGTTCATACATCAGGACGCCACCAATAATGATGAAAGTGCTCCTCAGTGGCATCCCAGTATCAATGGAGCTAGACACGGGGCCAGCCAGTCCCTGATGAGTATCAAATAGTTTGAGAAGTTGTGGGTGTCCAAAGCCAGGAGGCAAAAATTATTGCCGATTGACGCACAGCTACGGACATATACAAAGGAGATCATTCCGGTGCTAGGCAGCGCCATGGTAGTCGTGACCCACAAAGATTCGGAGAACAAGTTGCCACTCTGGATTGTCCTGGGGGACGGTCCTGCACTACTGGGGAGGAGTTGGCTTGCTGTCATGAACTGGAAATGGGGCGATGTCAATGCAATTTCTTCTGTGGAGTGAATATCATGCCCACAGATCCTGGACAAATTTGACTCACTATTTCAACCCGGCATTGGCACTTTCATGGGGACCAAGGTAGTGATTCACATAAACCCGGACGCCAGGCCAGTACACCACAAGGCCAGAGCAGTGCTGTACGTGATATGGGAAAAGATAGAAGGCGAATTGGACCGCCTGCTGAGGGAAGGCATCATCTCGCCAGTTGAATTCAGCGACTGGGCGAGCCTGATTGTGCCGGTGCTCAAGGCGGATGGGTCGGTCAGGATATGTGGTGATTACAAGGCCACCATCAATCGTGTGTCACTCCAAGACCAGTACCTGCTACCGAGAGTGGAGGACCTCTTTGCGACACTATCCGGTGGCAAACTTTAAAAAAAATTGGACCTGACATGACCCAAGAGCTGGCGAGAGAGTCGAAGAAGCTGACCACCATCACGACACACAAGGAGTTGTTTGAGTACAACAGATGTCCGTTCGGGATTCACTCGGCCGCCGCGATCTTTCAACGAAACATGGAAAGCCTCCTCAAGTCGATTCCAAGGACGGTGGTTTTTCAAGACGACACCCTCATCACGGGTTGCGATATGAAGAACACCTCCACAACCTGGAGGAGGTGCTACGCAGACTGGACCAGGTAGGTCTGCGACTGAAAAAGGCGAAGTAGGTCTTCCTAGCTCCAGAGGTAGAATTCCTGGGGATGAAGATAGCAGCAGATGGGATCAGACCTACTGCGTCCAAAACGTAAGCGATCCAGGGAGCACCCAGACCCCGTAACACGACGGAGCTGCGTTCGTTCCTGGGGCTCCTGAACTATTTTGGTAACTTTCTTCCCAAAATGAGCACGCTGTTAGAGCCGTTACACGTGCTCCTACGCAAAGGTCACGAATGCGTCTGGGGGGACAGCCAGGAAAGGGCTTTTGATAGAGCACGCAATTTGTTATGCTCCAACTATCTGTTAACGCTATATGACCCATGTAAGAAACTTGTTTTAACGTGCGATGCGTCTTCCTATGGGGTCGGGTGTGTGTTGCAGCATGTTAATGCCAAGGGTCAGTTACAGCGGTAGGTTATGCCTCCAGAAGTCTGTCCCAGGCAGAAAGGGGCTACGGGATGGTAGAAAAGGAAGCGCTTGCATGTGTATATGCAGTAAAAAAAATGCACCAATACCTGTTTGGCAGGAAATTTGAGCTGGAGACAGATCACAAACCCCTAACGTCCCTTTTGGCCGACAACAAGGCCATAAATGCAAATGCGTCGGCCCGCATCCAGAGGTGGGCACTCACGTTAGCCGCCTATGACTATGCAATTTGGCACAGACCAGGCACTGAAAACTGCGCCGATGTACTCAGCAGGCTCCCACTAGCCACTACTGAGGGGGCAACCGAGCATGCTGCTGAGATGGTCATGGCTGTTGAAGCTTTCGAAAGCGACGGCTCATCCGTGACAGCCCGTCAGATTAAAGTCTGGACAAATAGAGACCCGCTACTGTCTTTAGTCAAGAAATGTGTCCTGAATGGGGACTGGGCAGCCACGTACTGGGCATGTCCTGAGGAATTCAAACTATTTCACAGGCGCACGGATGAACTCTTGATTCAGGCCGATTGCTTACTATGGGGAAACCGAGTAGTCATGCCCCAGATGGGCAGAGGTGTTCATCCGAGAACTCCACAATGAGCACCTGGGCATTGTCATGATGAAGGCAATTGCCAGGTCACACGTTTGGTGGCCAGGTATAGATGCAGACCTGGAACTTTGTGTTCGCAGGTGCAACACATGTGCCCAGCTGGGCTATGCGCCCAGGGGAAGCCCCCCTTAGCCCCTGGTCCTGGCCCGCCAAGCCATGGTCATGCATCCATGTGGACTACGCAGGTCCTTTCATGGGAAAAATGTTTTTGGTTGTAGTAGATGCCTACTCCAAATGGATCAAGTATGACATTCTCAATTCAAGCACATCCTCTGCCACGGTAGAAAGTCTACGGGCAATGTTTGCCGCCCATGGTCTACCAGACGTCTTGGTCAGCGACAATGGCCCGTGCTTTACAAGCATTGAATTCCAGGACTTCATGGCAGGAAATGGTTACAACCTTGTCAGAACGGCACCGTTCAAGCTGGCCTCTCACGGCCAGGCAGAACGAGATAATCAAACAGGGGATGCTCAGAATCCAAGGGGGTTCCCTACAAAGCCGCTTATCATGCCTCCTGTTGGCCAATAGATCCCGACCACACTCCACCTGCAGAGCTCCTAATGAAAAGGATGCTCAAAACCAGGTTATCCCTTATACACCCCACCATGAAAGAAATTGTTGAGAGCAGGCGCCAGTCACAATGTGACTACCATGACGGGAATGCGAGGGCGCGATGTGTTGATGTCAATGACCCTGTCTTTGTCCTCAACTACGCTGCAGGGCCCAAATGGCTCGCAGGCACTGTGATTGCCAAAGAGGGAAATAGGATTCTGGTAGTTAAACTTACCAATGGACAAATCTGCCGCAAACACGTGGATCAAACAAAAAGGAGGTTCAGCAACCCCATAGAAGAAGCAGAGGAAGAACACAATGTAGAGTTCACTCCTCCACAGGTGACCGAACACTGGAACCGAGTGGAGGAGAGCCCAGTCACTGTGGGCAGTCTGGACAGGCCTGAGGCACCGCAAACAGCAGACACTCAGGCCAGCGCCCAACAACCGGAGCCCCAACTCAGGTGCTCTACAAGGAAGCGTAAACTACCAGAGAGACTTAACCTGTGATCCCAATAAGACTTTGAGGGGGAGGTGATGTCATGTATTCAACTGTCATTGAAACCCATGTATAAACTGACCTAAGTTGTACACCGTGAGAACACTGACCACTAGGTGGTGAACTTGTGGGAGACACTCTTAACCTGGACTTTCAGGTATAAAACGGGAAGCTCCACCCACCTTCTTCACTTCAGTGCTGGCTAATAAAGGTTACCTTCTCTTAAGTATGGCCCTCGTGTGCATTTGTACTGTATAGTAAAGACATATTATACACAAATAAAGGTTTCAATGTTTGACACCATATTAACAGAAACTTTACATGAACATTGCATAAAACACCAAAGTGCCTCCCCTTGTATGTTGTTAGTTGGTATGATTGCACTAAGATGAGGGTGAGTGTGAGGTGTCGCCATTGAGATGGGGAAGTGATAATGTGGATAGAGAGGGATGGGGGGAGGTGCAAGATAAGTTGGTGTGAGCAAGGATGTGGAGGAGTAGGGTAGGAAACACAGACTGATGGGGATGTGATGAGTAGCACAGCAGGATGAGGTTGAGTTTGGCTTTGCAGTAATGTTTCATGATCTGGTGAAATCATTGAAAGGTTTGTGCCACTACAGCCTGGTCCTCCTGACAACATTGTAAGCATATGGAAGGAATCATGAGAGAGCCTGGGTGCAGCCCTGCACCTTTGTGCAGTGATTGTCAGTGTTTGCAGCACCTCAATGCTGTAGAATACCGACAGCGCAAATGTCAAAATTAATTTGGGCATGGTCCCTTTAAGGAAACCAGCTGATGCTGTGTCATCAAATGATGTCATCAGACCCACTTCCTTCAATTGACCGGCAAACGTGCTGGGCGTGCTTAACCAGCCCAATCAGTGGAAAGTCATTTTGAACTGCGGCTGGAGCCTGCAGCGAGGCCAAGAACCTGCACCGATGTCACCAGCCATGGATCTGCCGAGTTTGGTAAAATCCAGCCCGATGTCTCAGTCCCTAGCAGGGTCATGTGCACAATAGTACAAAAACATCTATGTCTCGTGTTGCCAACAGTATTGTGCCAGCACTAGGTTCAACACAAGTGTCACAAGATGGTCCTGAAAACAATATTATTGTAACGTAGGAAACGCGGCAGCCAATTTTCACACAGCATGGTTCCACAAACAGCAATGAGATAATGACCATATCAGTTTTTTTTAATGTTGATTGAGGGATAAATATTGACCAGGGCACCAGGGAGAACTGTACTTGCTCTTCTTCAAAATAGTGTCATGGGATGTTTTACATCCACCCGAGCGGGGGGACCTCGGTTTAACATCTCATCCAAAAGACAGCACTTCCGACAGTGGAGCACTCCTTCAGTATTGCACTGAAGCCTAGATTATCTGCTCAGGTCTCTGGATTGGGACTTGAACCCACAATTCTCTGGCTCAGAGGCAAGAGTGCTTTCACTGAGCCAAGGCTGACACCTGTATATTCTTGGCAAATTTGCTATGCCTTTTTCTCTACAGGCAAATAGAGTTCACAGCATAAAATGTGAATTGTGGTAAAATGTGGTAATTTTCCGAGTACACCTTCTGCATTAAAATCAATGGACGCTGCACCTGTAATTTTATGATCTGTGTTGGCGGTGAGTAAGGTTCTCCCCACTGGCATGTAATCAAAAAATTACCCCTGTGGGCCATCATTTTGTAGAAGATAATAGGCCCAAAATTTGCTGGAGCGAGGCATCTCGTGTCATGCCCCATTCATTAAACTTTTTCCCCCCACCTTACAGCTCGAAATAATTTTGCACTGAAAGTGCAAGCTGAAAACAGGACCTTGGTGAACAATGGGACCAACAGTCTGTCTCTTTAACCAATGAGATCTAAGGATAGAGAGAAAGATACAGAGGAACGACTGAGCAGGAAATAGGGTGAATTAGAGTCAAATCAGGCACAGAAAGAGAAGTAAAGAGAGTGAAAGATTGGATTAAGAGAGAGAGAAAAGAAAGATGGAAAGGAAAAGTAAGAACATTTAAAAATCACTTACAACAATTTAGGAATGAGACTCCACAGTTTCAATTGTTCCCTTTCTGGACCAGAGAGGTTGAGTGGCATTGCAGGAACATAAATCCCGTCATTAAAAAAGTGCTTACTCTGTTAAGTACCAGCCCTAACTTTCTGCGATGAGTTTAATTGGCAATTAATGTGCAAGTGCTCATGGGGAGGTTGACGGCGAGTTGCCATTTTTGCGAAGCTAACAGCAAATCATCAAGCAACTTGTGGCGATTCGCAATTCACAGGGTATCTCTTTCTCATCAGAAGTTGCTGGTTGATTTACACAGTAATAATGGCATGGGCATTAAACACACAATTATTTTGGCAAAAAATTCTGGCCCAATGTCACAGCAACGCATCACATTACATATATCATTACTTTTAGTATAAAAAGCACATGACTCCACTGAAATTTGCATTGTCTGTTTTATTTACTGTTTTTCTATATACATGAAATAGTTTTTCTACTGAGGAGATGTCCAGACAGTGAAGACAAGACTGTTGCAGAGCTCAGTCGTCCAAATGATGGCCTGACGGTGGGGCCCTATAGTGATTTCTACTGAAAATGTTATCAATGAATGGCTAATGTCACGAGTCCCCCACTGGAGCACTGATTGTTGAGCTGCTAATTGATCATGTGCGCTGTCCTTCTCTTCGTCTTCTTATTGCTGCAGGTACTCTTGCTCCACTTCCATAGAAATGCCTCTATTGAGGTCCATTTTGTCAAGTCCTCAACAAAACACAATTATTTTGCCAGTTGTTGCTGTGGTGCCCCAAGCCCCAATCCAACCATTGAAAACTCTGTTTGAACATTACAAAGGTCTGCTCAATAATTCACCTGTCCTCATTGTAGTTAATCTTGGTCGAGTTCTGAGGATTGTGCAGAGGTGTGAGAAGTCAGTGTTACTGTGAGTTTAACAGATCTCCTGGAACCATACTCTCAACCTTTGTTCTCCTTTTAAAAGATCTGGCACACATGACTGAAGCTGGAGGATTATGTGAATTCCCCAAATAGCTGTCATTCAAATATTTGATCCTCATCTAAAAAGCACATATTATCTGAATGCTCGAGGAATATAATATCCCTTTCTGTTCATGGCTTGACGATAGGGATTTAATTCCTGATATCAGGCCACCAGAAGCATACTTCTGAGTCAAGGTGAGCACACAAAATAGGGCACAGACCAGGTAATTGGATATACCCCAATAGCCCACTGTCTGCACGAAAGCAGCGCTACTGTGGGCGAGGAGTCCCCTTCATTAATTGTCTTTCATTGGAGTGCTTATATATGAACGGCTGCCCAACAGCCCTGGCTGTTCACTGTGTGGGTCTTGCTGCAGCTTCTCCTGCATCCACTTCTCCCTTGGGCTCGTCTTCCTCCGACAAAGAGTTCTCTTCCGCTGCTGCTGCCTCAGTGTCTTGCCCCTGTTGCAAGGCGAGGTTATGCAGGCTGTAGCAGACAACGATGCTACAGCATATGTAATGAGGTCGGTACTGAAAGTAATCCCCAGATTTATCCAGGCACCTGAATTGCTGTTCCAACACAACAATAATGCTCAGAGCAAGCTCACCACCATGCAGAACAATGATCCATCTTCTCAACTCCATGCTTAGTAACCGGTGCTGCCGTGTGTATTCTGGCACCCAGAAGAGCAGATATAGGACATTGAACAATGGACTCCCACACAGTTCTGTCCTAGTACCCATGTTATTCAACATTTACATCAGTGATCTGACCGAAACAGAGTCCTGCAAGTTCGTGTACGCTGATGACAATTCCTTGGCCACACAAAATACGAATCTGTCCATCATCGAAGAGACCCTGACTAGTGTTTTACATAGAATGGAGGCCTACTTCTGCCAATGGCAACTCTGGCCAAACCTGCAAAAGACTGTCACCTTGACATTCCAACTCAGCGCCCATCAAGCAAACCAAGCTTTGAAAATCTCCTTTTGCGACACAGAGGTAAACCATGCCAAAAAATCCAAAAAGGAGTCACTTTTATCGCACGCTGTAATATAGACAACATCTCCAGAACCTTGGAAAGAAACTAAAGAGTAGGGTCAATTTGATCCAGAAACTCATAGAAACATAGAAACATAGAAAATAGGTGCAGGAGCAGGCCATTCAGCCCTTCTAGCCTGCACCGCCATTCAATGAGTTCATGGCTGAACATGCAGCTTCAGTACCCCCTTCCTGCTTTCACGCCATACCTCTTGATCCCCCGAGTAGTAAGGACTTCATCTAACTCCCTTTTGAATATATTTAGTGAATTGGCCTCAACTACTTTCTGTGGTAGAGAATTCCACAGGTTCACCACTCTCTGGGTGAAGAAGTTTCTCCTTATCTCGGTCCTAAATGGCTTACCCCTTATCCTTAGACTGTGACCTCTGGTTCTGGACTTCCCCAATATTGGGAACATTCTTCCTGCATCCAACCTGTCCAAACCCGTCAGAATTTTAAACGTTTCTATGAGGTCCCCTCTCACTCTTCTGAACTCCAGTGAATACAAGCCCAGTTGATCCAGTCTTTCTTGATAGGTCAGTCCCACCATCCCGGGAATCAGTCTGGTGAATCTTCGCTGCACTCCCTCAATAGCAAGAATGTCCTTCCTCAAGTTAGGAGACCAAAACTGTACACAATACTCCAGGTGTGGCCTCACCAAGGCCCTGTACAACTGTAGCAACACCTCCCTGCCCCTGTACTCAAATCCCCTCGCTATGAAGGCCAACATGCCATTTGCTTTCTTAACCGCCTGCTGTACCTGCATGCCAACCTTCAATGACTGATGTACCATGACACCCAGGTCTCGTTGCACCTTCCCTTTTCCTAATCTGTCACCATTCAGATAATAGTCTGTCTCTCTGTTTTTACCACCAAAGTGGATAACCTCACATTTATCCACATTATACTTCATCTGCCACGCATTTGCCCACTCACCTAACCTATCCAAGTCACTCTGCAGCCTCATAGCATCCTCCTCGCAGCTCACACTGCCACCCAACTTAGTGTCATCCGCAAATTTGGAGATACTACATTTAATCCCCTCGTCTAAATCATTAATGTACAATGTAAACAACTGGGGCCCCAGCACAGAACCCTGCGGTACCCCACTAGTCACTGCCTGCCATTCCGAAAAGTACCCATTTACTCCTACTCTTTGCTTCCTGTCTGACAACCAGTTCTCAATCCACGTCAGCACACTACCCCCAATCCCATGTGCTTTAACTTTGCACATTAATCTCCTGTGTGGGACCTTGTCGAAAGCCTTCTGAAAGTCCAAATATACCACATCAACTGGTACTCCTTTGTCCACTTTATTGGAAACATCCTCAAAAAATTCCAGAAGATTTGGCAAGCATGATCTCCCTTTCACAAATCCATGCTGACTTGGACCTATCATGTCACCATTTTCCAAATGCGCTGCTATGACATCCTTAATAATTGATTCCATCATTTTACCCACTACTGAGGTCAGGCTGACCGGTCTATAATTCCCTGCTTTCTCTCTCCCTCCTTTTTTAAAAAGTGGGGTTACATTGGCTATCCTCCACTCGATAGGAACTGATCCAGAGTCAATGGAATGTTGGAAAATGACTGTCAATGCATCCGCTATTTCCAAGGCCACCTCCTTAAGTACTCTGGGATGCAGTCCATCAGGCCCTGGGGATTTATCGGCCTTCAATCCCATCAATTTCCCCAACACAATTTCCCGACTAATAAAGATTTCCCTCAGTTCCTCCTCCTTACTAGACCCTCTGACCACTTTTATATCCGGAAGGTTGTTTGTGTCCTCCTTAGTGAATACTGAACCAAAGTACTTGTTCAATTGGTCTGCCATTTCTTTGTTCCCCGTTATGACTTCCCCTGATTCTGACTGCAGGGGACCTACGTTTGTCTTTACTAACCTCTTTACATACCTATAGAAACTTTTGCAATCCGCCTTAATGTTCCCTGCAAGCTTCTTTTCGTACTCCATTTCCCTGCCCTAATCAAACCCTTTGTCCTCCTCTGCTGAGTTCTAAATTTCTCCCAGTCCCCAGGTTCGCTGCTATTTCTGGCCAATTTGTATGCCACTTCCTTGGCTTTAATACTATCCCTGATTTCCCTAGATAGCCACGGTTGAGCCACCTTCCTTTTTTTATTTTTACGCCAGACAGGAATGTACAATTGTTGTCATTCATCCATGCGGTCTCTAAATGTCTGCCATTGCCCATCCACAGTCAACCCCTTAAGTATCATTAGCCAATCTATCTTAGCCAATTCATGCCTCATACCTTCAAAGTTACCCTTCTTTAAGTTCTGGACCATGGTCTCTGAATTAACTGTTTCATTCTCCATCCTAATGCAGAATTCCACCATATTATGGTCACTCTTCCCCAAGGGGCCTCGCACAATGAGATTGCTAATTAATCCTCTCTCATTACACAACACCCAGTCTAAGATGGCCTCCCCCCTAGTTGGTTCCTCGACATATTGGTCTAGAAAACCATCCCTTATGCACTCCAGGAAATCCTCCTCCATCGTATTGCTTCCAGTTTGGCTGGCCCAATCTATGTGCATATTAAAGTCACCCATTATAACTGCTGCACCTTTATTGCACGCACTCCTAATTTCCTGTTTGATGCCCTCCCCAACATCACTACTACTGTTTGGAGGTCTGTACACAACTCCCACTAATGATTTTTGCCCTTTGGTGTTCTGCAGCTCTACCCATATAGATTCCACATCATCCAAGCTAATGTCTTTCCTAACTATTGCATTAATCTCCTCTTTAACCAGCAATGCTACCCCACCTCCTTTTCCTTTTATTCTATCCTTCCTGAATGTTGAATACCCCTGGATGTTGAGTTCCCAGCCCTGATCATCCTGGAGCCACGTCTCCGTAATCCCAATCACATCATATTTGTTAACATCTATTTGCACAGTTAATTCATCCACCTTATTGCGGATACTCCTTGCATTAAGACACAAAGCCTTCAGGCTTGCTATTTTAACACCCTTTGTCCTTTTAGAATTTTGCTGTACAGTGGCCCTTTTTGTTCTTTGCCTTGGGTTTCTCTGCCCTCCACTTTTCCTCATCTCGTTTCTGTCTTTTGCTTTTGCCTCATTTTTGTCTCCCTCTGTCTCCCTGCATAGGTTCCCATCCCCCTGCAATATTAGTTTAACTCCTCCCCAACAGCACTAGCAAACAGGACATTGGTTCCGGTCCTGCCCAGGTGCAGACCGTCCGGTTTGTACTGGTCCCACCTCCCCCAGAACCGGTTCCAATGCCCCAAGAATTTGAATCCCTCCCTGCTGCACCACTGCTCAAGCCATGTATTCATCTGTGCTATCCTGCGATTCCTACTCTGACTAGCACGTGGCACTGGTAGCAATCCTGAGATTACTACTTTTGAGGTCCTACTTTTTAATTTAGCTCCTAGCTCCTTAAATTCTTTTCGTAGGACCTCATCCCTTTTTTTACCTATGTCCTTGGTACCAATGTGCACCACGACAACTGGCTGTTCTCCCTCCCATTTCAGAATGTCCTGCACCTGCTCCGAGACATCCTTGACCCTTGCACCAGGGAGGCAACATACCATCCTGGAGTCTCAGTTGCGTCCGCAGAAACGCCTATCTATTCCCCTCACCATCGAATCCCCTATCACTATCGCTCTCCCACTCTTTTTCCTGCCCTCCTTTGCAGCAGAGCCACCTACGGTGCCATGAACTTGGCTGCTGCTGCCCTCCCCTGATGAGTCATCCTCCCCAACAGTACCCAAAGCGGTGTATCTGTTTTGCAGGGGGATGACCACAGGGGACCCTTGCACTATCTTTCTTGCACTGCTCTTCCTGCTGGTCTTCCATTCCCTATCTGGCTGTGGACCCTTCTCCTGCGGTAAGACCAACTCACTACACGTGATACTCACGTCATTCTCAGCATCGTGGATGCTCCAGAGTGAATCCACCCTCAGCTCCAATTCCGCAATGCGGACCGTCAAGAGCTCGAGGCGGATGCACTTCCCACACACGTAGCGCCCAGGGACACCGGAAGTGTCCCCGAGTTCCCACATGGTACAGGAGGAGCATATCACATGGCCGAGCTCTCCTGCCATGTCTTAACCTTAGATACCCTTAAATTGGTAATAACAATGTTACAGTTCACTTACTGATATAAAAAATAAAAGAAAAGCTACTCACCAATCACCAGCCAATCACTTACCTCATTGGCTGTGACGTCACTTTTTGATTACTTTCTACTTCTATTTTGCTTTCTCTCCCGCTGTAGCTGCCTTTTGATAGGCTGCTCCCGCGTCTCACCAACTGCCGCTGGCTCTCGATCTCCCGCTGGGCCTTTTATAGGCTGCTCCCGCGTCTCACCAACTGCTGCTGGCTCTCGATCTCCCGCTGGGCCTTTTATAGGCTGCTCCCGCGTCTCACCAACTGCCGCTGGCTCTCGATCTCCCGCTGGGCCTTTTATAGGCTGCTCCCGCGTCTCACCAACTGCCGTTGGATACACATGGGGAGCAGATGCTCAAACCCTCCGTACTACAGCACTCACCCTGGTGTACTCTACAGCGGAGTACTGCTCTCCAGCATGGCTATCAAATCCGCATGTCAAATCCGTTGATGTCTAGCTGAATTCTACTATGAGAATTATCACCGGTAGGCTTTTATCGTGGCTGCCTGCGCTTGCAAACATCGCACCATCATACCTACACCACGAATATGCACTCTCCAGAGAATACAACCACGACACCAGCAAAGACATGCTGATCCAGGCCGACTTGTACCACCAACCCATCTCAAATCTAGAAGGCCATTTGGACCGTCGCCGAAGCCCTTCAGTAATCTCCCCTCAGCCTTGATGACCGGGCGAAATGCTTGGGAGAACTGCGACATAGGGAATGGATTCCTTACAGAGGACCCCACAGTACAACCTGAAGGATCAAACATTCCTCGCAAACAGTGGACAATCATCAACCACCTTAGAAGTGGTCATGGTAGATGCTGCCACCATCTCCACAGGTGGAAGATTAAAGCATCCCTATCATGCCACTGTGGAGCTCCTAATCAGACCCTGGAGCACATCATTGAGCACTGCCCCTATAGGAAATTTGCAGGCAGCCTACAAGATATCCACGCTGTTACACAAGAAGCTTTGGTCTGGATAGCCAACTTAGACTTTTATTGTAGAGCCTCTCAGCTTGAGTATGTGGCTGCCAGCCATGACAACGGGTAGCCCTTGTCCCCTGGTAGTATTCTTGGGCCTGCCGCTCTTGCTCAAAAAGTGCAGAGATGTTGGTATGGTGCAGGATGAATGCATCATGGCTGCTCCCATGGTACCCTGCACACACCTGCATAATTCATAGATGATGGTCATACACCAGCTGCATTTTGAGGGCTTGATTTTTCCTACTGAGGCGGGAGAGAAGCATGCGAGATCTGAAGTGGGCTGCGACCCCAATCCTGGCTTCATGTCAGCTTCCCCCACGACTTTACTTAAATTGGGCTTGTTAAGCCCGCCCTGCGAGGTTCTCGGCCAATTAAAAGGAATGACGTCGTTTGAAGACACATCATCAGCCAGTTTTATTAAAAGGACCATGCCCATATACATTTTGACAGTTGTGCAGTCAGCATTCTGCAAACACTGACAAACCTTGCACAAAGGTGCATGGCTGCACCCAGCCACTCCCATATGCTTACAGAGGGAGTCATGGGAGAGCCTGGGTGCAGCCATGCACCTTTGCTTATGCTTATGAAGGGAGTCAGAGCACGCAGGGAGGTTCTCTTCCCTTCCTATCGGCGGAAGCGAGCTCCCCAGGACACCAATGCAGCCTGGTTGTACATTGTACAGGAGGGTACAAGCGGCGATGCTGTCAGGAGGACTTGGCTGCTGTGGCACAAAACTTTCAATGATCTCAGTAGATCACGAAATGTTACTGCAAAGCTGCACTCAACCTTAGCCTGCTGTGCCACTCATCACATCCCCATCACTCTGCCTTCTCTACCCTACCCTTGCACATCCTTATTCACACCAACTTACCTTGCACCTCCACACAACCCTCTGTCTCTAAATTATCCCCATCTCACTAGCCACTCCTCACACTCGCCCTCATTCTTGTCCAATCGTACCTGTCATGTATGTAACCTTCATGTAACTGTAACCTTCATGTAACAACACTGTACACTGTATATACCTAAGAAATGCACACCTTGACCACAGGGGGTGAACTTGTGGGAGACACTCCTCACCTGGTCATCCAGGTATATAAAGGGAGATCCCACGCAGGGTCAGCACTCCTTGGTCCTGTGAATAAAGGTACAGGTCACAGAGTGACCTTGTATCCAGGATGTGCCTCGTGTTGATTTACAGCAGTTTACAGTAGTGTATGGACTCAACATTTGGCGACGAGAAACGGGAATTAACGACTCACGAGAATGACCACGGTAGCACAGAGGAACGGTACTGTGTTGGTGAGGACTGGAACGATTTCGTTGAGAGGCTCCAGCAGAGCTTTGTCACGAAGAACTGGCTGGGAGATGCAGCGGCTGACAAGCGAAGGGCGCATCTACTGACCAGCTGTGGACCTAAGACGTACGCGCTGATGAAAGACCTGCTCGCACCCGAGAAGCCGACAGACAAGACCTTTGAGGAGCTCAGCAAACTTATCGGTGAGATCCTCAAACCGGCGAACATATACACATGGCCCAACACCGGTTCTATACACACCAACATCGGGAAGGGCAGAGCATACCGGACTTTGTTGCGGACCTTCGGCGCTTGGCCAGCCTCTGTAAGTTCACAGACACCTGCAGGGGGGAGATGTTACGGGATTTCTTCATTGAGGGCATTGGTCATGCCGGGATTTTTAGGAAGCTAATTGAGACCAAGGACTTGACCTTGGAAGCAGCGGCGTTGATGGCTCAAACCTTCATGGCGGGGGAGGAGGAAACCAAGATCATATACACGCGCAACTCTGCTCCCAACGTGGCGATGGAGCAGGGAGTTAACATGGTAAACGTGACTCAGAACCCCGCAGGTAGGCAAGGGCAATTCGTCACCAACCAGGCAGTAACAGTCTTTAGGTTGGGTCCTCAGCACAGATAATGGCAGGGTGAACTGACATTTATACCATCACAAGGGACAATACGTTCCAGGATGGGGCCATTGAAACCCACTAACAGAATGCTCAGGAGTAATCAAAGAGACAATCAGAGAGGAATGCCTGGTAACAGCCCTTTTGTTCACAACAATCTCAGCTCATGCTGGAGGTGCGGGGGCAGACATGCTGCAAAAACCTGCAGGTTTCAACAATTTATCTGCAGAAATTGTAACTTCAGTGGACATTTAGCCAGAATGTGCAGGAAGCCCGCAGCGAGGCTGGTTTACGAAGCGAATGAACCACAAGAGGGGTCTGCAAGGCAGGTTTATGCTTGGGGCACAGCAATGGACGCTGAAGTTCAGCGGGTTCAGGTGGCAAACATCCACAGCTCATACACAAAGACACCACCTATGACGATGAGAGTACTGTTAAATGGCATCCAGGTACGCATGGAGCTGGACATAGGAGCCAGCCAGTCACTTATGAGTGTCCAACAATTCGAGAAACTATGGCCACTCAGAGCTAGCAGACCCAAACTAGAACGCATTGACACGCAATTACGGACGTACACCAAAGAGATCATCCCAGTGCTAGGCAGTGCAATGTTGGTCGTCACACATAATAGCCGAGATGAACTGGAAATGGGGGGATGTGCACGTCATTTCATCTGTGGAGCGAAGTTCATGCTCACAGGTCTTACAGAAATTTGAGTCACTATTTTAACCTGATGTCGGGACTTTCAAAGATACCAAAGTAGTGATACGCATCACCCCGGACGCCACACCAGTGCACCATAAAGCCAGAGCTGTGCCGTTTGTGATGCGGGAGAAAATTGAGAGTGAGTTGGACAGGTTGCTAAGAGAGGGCATAATTTCACCCATTGAATTCAGCGACTGGGCAGGCCCCTTCATCCCTGTCGTAAAAATGGATGGCTCGGTCAGGATCTGTGGCGACTACAAAGCCACTATCAACCGAGCGTCACTACAAGACCAATACCAGCTTCCGACCGCGGTGGATCTTTTTGCCACGCTGGCAGGCGGCAAGCTGTTCACCAAGTTGGACCTCACTTCGGCCTACATGACCCAGGATCTGGCCGAAGAATCCAAGCTACTGACCACCATCACCACGCACAAGGCGCTGTTTGTCTACAACAGGTGTCCGTTTAGCATTCGATCAGCGGCCGCTATCTTTCAAAGGAACCTGGAAAGCCTGCTCAAATCCATCCCTGGAACAATCGTATTTCAGGACGACATCTTTATCACGGGTCGAGATACCGAGGAACACTTCCACAACCTGGAGGAGGTGCTACACCAACTGGATCGGGTAGGTCTGCGACTAAAGAAGTCCAAGTGCGTGTTTTTGGCCCCAGAGGTCGAGTTTTTGGGCAGGGAGGGTTGCCGCAGACGGGATCCAGCCGACTGAATCCAAAACGGAGGTGATTCGTCGTGTGCCCAGGCCCGGCAACACATCGGAGTTGTGTTCATTTCTGGGACTCTTGAACTATTTTGGGAACTTTCTGCCGAACTTAAGCACATTGTTGGAGCCACTGCACCTGCTCCTGCGTAAGGATTGCGATTGGTTTTGCGGGGACTGTCAGGAACGGGCTTTCAATCGGGCGCGGAACCTACTTTGTTCTAATAAGCTGTTGACCCTGCACAACCCCTGTAAGAAATTGGTTCTGACATGTGATGCATCATCCTATGGGGTTGGGTGCGTGTTGCAGCAGAGTAATGATGAGGGCCAACTCCAACCTGTGGCTTATGCCTCCAGGTCGCTCTCCCAAGCAGAAAGGGGATATGGGATGGTTGAAAAGGAAGCATTCGCATGTGTCTACGGGGTGAAAAAGATGCATCAGTACCGCTTTGGCAGAAGGTTCGAGTTAGAAACAGACCACAAGTCGTTAACATCCCTGCTGTCTGACAGCAAAGCTGTCAGTGCCAATGCGTCAGCTCACATACAACGATGGGCTCTCAAGCTGGCTGCGTATGACTACACCATACGGCACCAGCCCGGCACCGAAAATTGCGCTGACGCACTCAGCAGGCTTCCACTGGCCACCACTGAGGGGACAGCGGAGCAAAGCGCTGAGATGGTCATGGCTGTCGATGCTTTTGATATCGCAGGATCCCCCATCACAGCCCACCAGATCAAAACATGGACCAACAGAGATCCCCTCCTATCCTTGATTAAGAAATGTGTCCTGACTGGGGATTGGGCGCCCGCACATGGAGCATGCCCTGAAGAGGTCAGACCGTTTCACAGACAGATGGATGAACTTTCCATCCAAGCCAACTGCCTACTATGGGGCAGCCGGGTAGTCATGCCTCAGAAGGGAATGGAAATATTCATCAGGGAACTCCACAGCGAGCACCCAGGCATTGTGCTGATGAATGCCATTGCCCGGTCACATGTATGGCGGCCGGGATTTGATGCAGACCTGGAACACTGTGTTCGCAGGTGTACGACATATGCCCAGCTGGGCAATGCCCCCAGGGAGGCCCCACTCAGCCCGTGGCCTTGGCCCACCAAGCCATGGTCACATATTCACGTAGACTATGCGGGCCCATTCATGGAGAAAATGTTCCTCATTGTTGTTGATGCGTACTCGAAATGGATCGAGTGCATCATATTGAATTCGTGCACGACATCCACCACAGTGGAGAGTCTGCATGTGGTCATTGCGAGCCACGGCTTGCCGGACATCCTGGTTAGCGACAACGGCCCGTGCTTCACTAGCTATGAATTCCGGGAGTTCATGTCAGGTCATGGCATCAAACATGTCAGGACAGCACCGTTCAAGCCGGCTTCCAATGGCCAGGCGGAACGTGCGGTCCAAATCGTAAAACAAGGCATGCTCCGGATTTAAGGACCCTCCTTTCAATGCCGCCTATCGCGCCTCCTGCTGGCCTACAGGCCCTGACCGCATTCGCTCACGGGAGTCCCGCCGGCAGAACTACTCATGAAACGCACCCTTAAAACTCGGCTGTCCCTCATTCACCCAGCCCTGTCAGATATTGTTGAGGGCAAGTGCTAGTCCCAAAATGAGTGCCATGACCGTAACTCAAAGGGGAGATGTATAGAAATCGATGACCCTGTATTTGTCCTTAATCACGCTTTGGGGCCCAAGTGGCTTGAGGGTATTATAATTGGTAAAGAGGGGAATAGGGTCATCGTGGTCAGACTTAACAATGGACAGATATACTGCAAGCATCTGGACCAAGTAAAAAAAAGGTTCAGCATGGACACTGAGGAACCTGAGGAAGATCATGAGATGCTGCCCACACCACCGCCAGTGAACGAGCAACAAGAACATTCAGCAGCATGCACAGTCCCTGCGGCCAGCCCGGACAGGCCGGAATCACCACAGGTGACAGAGACACATGCCAAGACTCAACAACCAGAGCCCCAACTGCGGCGCTCCACGAGAGAGCGTCGACTGCCTGAGAGACTCAATCTTTGACCCAAAGACGTTGGGGGGAGGTGATGTCATGTATGTAACCTTCATGTAACTGTAACACTGTATACAGAAGTGCGCACCTTGACCACAGGGGGTGAACTTGTGGGAGACACTCCTCACCTGGTCATCCAGGTATATAAAGGGAGGTCCCATGCAGGGTCATCACTTCTTGGTCCTGTGAACAAAGTTACAGGTCACAGAGTGACCTCGTCTCCAGTATTTACCTCATATTGATTTGCAGTAGTTTACAGTAGAGTGTAAAGACTCAACAGTACCAACTAACAAAATAAGGGTAGGCATGTGTTATCGCTAATGCTGATGTAAAGTTTCTGCTAATGTATTGTCAAACATTGAAATTTAAATTTTCAACTCTTACGCCGTAAATTCGACTTCCTGTGCCAGGTCCAGGAGTTCCGCCCTGCGAGTTATATTGGACTTTCTGACCCCGCGATGAAGTGGAGCGCAAAACCTTCCGCTCCACTTCCTGTTGGGGGCAGGACCGGTGCTGGTGGGAAGAAAGGGGAGGGCCAAGCTGCCCACTCTGCAGGAGGGACAAGGGCCCATTGCTAGACCACCAGGAAGTGGGGTGCCGTGGCACTAGCCCAGCACACAAGCCGAGTGCCGGGCTGCAAGATCACGACACGGACTCCGCTTCCTGTGGTCGGGTGCTGATTCCCTGTATTGTGTAGCATCAGGTGTTGTTGCTGATGCTGGTATGCCTAGTGATGTTGGTGTTGGAGCTGATCGTGTTGGGATTCTGAGGACTAAGGTGAGATTTTTTCAAAGCACCAATGTTGAGGGAATAGATGGCAGCTGAAGTTGAGATGACAGAACCGATCTGTCAATGGTGAGATAGGTTGCTCCAAGGAGGTGACACTGGGTAGAGAGTTCACTGCAAACACTTCAAACCTCCATAAAGCTGAAAATTGTGTTCCAAATCCTGAAGGCTCCAGCTTCTAAGATTGGAAAATGAACAGCTGTGAAATGGTAGCTTTTATACCACTTCTGCAGCTGTCAACTAGCCAAACCAATTCAGAGTTGTTGAGAACCTGACATGATACCCAAGGGACGTGAACCTCTTGGAAAAGATTGGAAAAATCCTTTGGACGGACTTAAAAAAAATGCTGCTTAAACAGCTTCAAGTAGCTCTTTAACTATCACAACTCCCTGCCACGCCGCTTAGTGCCGGGTCTGCAAACCACAGGCAGAGCCGACATTTTGGAAATTTACAAGGAGGCGAGTTCTGAGCAGACTTCCGCCCCACTGTCAATTTGCCAGCGGACCCGCCTCCAAACTTGCATTCGCAGGGCTGGTAAGATTCAGGGGAGTGTCGTACCCCTTCCTATTCATACAAGGTGCTGGTGGAATACAGAGGTTAAAGGGTGATTTGACTGAGATTTTTAGGATTTTGAAAAGAATTGATAGGGTATATAGAGAGAAACCTTTTCTGTTTGTGGGAGAATCTAGGACAAGGGGACATCATCTTAATATCAGAGTCAGGCCATTCAGGAAAGAAGTTAGGTAACACTTCGTCAATTGAAGGGTGGTAGAAGTGTGGAACTCTCTCCCACACAAAGCAGAAATATAAAAAGCAGCAATTGCTAGATCAATTAATAATTTGAAATCTGAGATCAATAGGTTTTTGCTAGCCAAGGGTATAAAAGGATATAAAAGGATAAAAGTTAAGTGAATGGAGTTAAGATACAAGTCAGCCATGATCTTATTGAATAGCAAAACAGACTTGAGGGGCTGAATGGCTTACTCCTGTTCCTATGTGTGCACTCAATAGTAGCATGGACTTGCGGAAACCTAGCAATTGCTGCAAACCCAATTACTACGTTAAGTTGACTGTCAATGTCCATGGGAAACTTGCTGCACTTGCCTTATCAAACAGAGCATCTGTTGTTTTATGCAACTGACTAGATAACATGTACCATGTTCACCGTTGCACCCTGAAGCAACAAAGAAATTGAAGACCGCAGATTCTTCTGCCAGAGGCTGCTACTGTCTGGCAAGAAGTCATAGAAGTCATAGAATCACAGAAGTTTACAGCACAGAAGGAGTCTAATCCCACTTTCTAGCTCTAGGTCCGTAACCCTGCAGGTTACGACACTTCAGGTGCACATTCAAGTACTTTTTAAATGTGGTGAGAGTTTCTGCCTCTACCACCCTTTCAGGCCGTGAGTTCCAGACCCCACAATCCTCTGGGTAAAGAAATTTCCCCTCAAATCCCCTCTAAATCTTCGACCAATTACTTTAAATTTATGCTCCCTGGTTGTTGACCCCTCTGCTAAGGGAAATAGGCCCTTTCTATCCACTATACCTAGGCACTCATAATTTTATACACCTCAATGAGGTCTCCCCTCATCCTCCTCTATTCCAATGAAAACAAATCCAGCCTATCTAATCTGCCTTCATAGCTTAGATTCCCCAATCCCGGCAATGTCCTCGTAAATCTCATCTGTACCCTCTACAGTGCAATCATGTCCTTCCTGTAATACGGTGACCACAACTGCACGGAATACTCCATCTGTGGCCTGACCAGTGTTTTGTACAGTTCAAGCATAACCCCCTGCTTTTGTATTCTATGCCTCGGCTAATAAAGGCAAGCATTCTGTATGCCTTCTTAACCACCTTAGCTTCCTGGCCTGCTACTTTCAGGGATCAGTGGACATGCACTCCAAGGTCCCTTTGTTCCTCTACACTTCTCAGTATCCTACCATTTAATGTGTATTCCTTTTCCTTGTTAGCCCTTCCCAAATGCATTACCTCATACTTCTCTGGATTAAATTCCATTTGCCACTGTTCTGCCCACGTGACCAGTTGATTGATATCTTCCTGCAGTCCACAGCTTTCTTCTTCATTATCAATCACACAATCGATTTTAGTATCATCTGGAAACTTCTTAATCATACCCCCTATATTCAAGTCTAGATAATTGATGTATATCACAAAAAGCAAGGGATCCAGTACTGAGCCCTACAGAACCCCACAGGAAACATTCTTTCAGTCGCAAAAACACCCATCCACCATTACACTTTGCTTCCTGCCTCTGAGCCAATTTAGGGTCCAACTTGCCACTTTACTCAGGATCCCATGGGCTTTTACTTTTGTGAGCAGTCTGCCATGTGTGACCTTATCAAAAGTTTTGCTAAAATTCATATACACTACATCATACGCTTTGCCTTCATCGACCCCCCTGGTTAACTCCTCGAAAAATTCAAACCTGAGCCTCCTTACACATTGCTCCTCTGTGAGCTCCTGAAAACTAATTCTGGGTCTACAGGTGAGGGGTAGGGATACCTGAACACAAAGCCACTCCTTTGTTGTTCTCTGACGTGGGCTGTTGCAGGTCCTGTTTGCTTTTGTTGCTGCTTCTCTTCCTTCTCCTTCTCCTCTGCCCACAATTGGGTTTCCAGAACCACTCCCATTCCTCCTCTCCTCACTCACCTTCCCTGAAGGCAAACAATGAATTCTGCCTGTTATGTCCTTACACACTACTATAAATTCACACGAGGCACATTCTGCAGACAAGGTCACTCCTTTATTCACAGGAGCAAGAAATGATGACCCTGCATGGGACCTCCCTTTATATACCTAGATGACCAGGTGATGAGTGTCTCCCACAAGTTCACCCCCTGTGGTCAAGGTGTGCATTTCTTAGATGTATACCGTATTCAGTATTGTTACATGAAGGTTACAGTTACATGAAGGTTACAAACATGACATCACCTCCCCCCCCACGTCTTATGGAGTCAACGTCTTTCGGGCGGCCGACGCTCTCTCGTGGAGCACCGCAGTTGGGGCTCTGGTTGTTGAGCCTTGGCATGCGTCTCTGTCACCTGTGGTGATTCCGGCCTGTCCGGGCTGGCCGCAGGGACTGTGCATGCTGCTGAAAGTTCTTGTTGCTCGTTCACTGGCAGTGGTGTGGGCAACATCTCATGATCTTCCTCAGGTTCTTCAATGTCCATGCTGAACCTTTGCTTGTGGCATATCTGTCCATTGTTAAGTCTGATCACTATGACCCTATTCCCCTCTTTACCAATTAAGGTACCCTCAAGCCACTTGGGCCCCAAAGCGTGATTAAGGACAAATACAGGGTCATCGATTTCTATACGTCTCCCCTTTGAGTTACGGTCATGGCACTTATTTTGGGACTAGCGCCTGCCCTCAACAATGTCTGACAGGGCTGGATGAATGAGGGACAGCCGAGGGACAGCCGAGTTTTAAGGGTGCGTTTCATGCGTAGTTCCGCGGGCGGGACTCCGTGAACGAATGCGGTCAGGACCTATAGGCCAGCAGGAAGCGCGATAGGCGGCATTGAAGGGAGGGACCTTGAATCCGGAGCAAGCCTTGTTTTATGATTTGGACCGCACGTTCCGCCTGGCCATTGGAAGCCGGCTTGAATGGTGCTGTCCTGACATGTTTGATGCCATTACCCGACATGAACTCCCGGAATTCATAGCTAGTGAAGCACGGGCCGTTGTCGCTAACCAGGATGTCTGGCAAGCCGTGGGTCGCAAAGACCCACGATGCCATGCACGAATTCAATATGATGCACTCGATCCATCAACAACAATGAGGAACATTTTTCCCATGAACGGGCCCACGTAGTCTACGTGAATGCGTGACCATGGTTTGGTGTGGCCAGGGCCACGGGCTGAGTGGGGCCTCCCTGGGGGCATTGCTCAGCTGGGCACACATCATGCACCTGCGAACCCAGTGTTCCAGGTCTGAGTCAATTCCCGGCCACCAGACATGTGACCGGGCAATGGCCTTCATCAGCACTATGCCTGGGCGCTCGCTGTGGAGTTCCCTGATGAATGCTTCCCTTCCCTTCTGGAGCATGACTACCCGGCTACCCAGCAGTCAGCTTGGATACAGAGCTCATCCATCCGTCTGTGAAACAGTCTGACCTCCTCAGGGCATGCTCCATGTGCGGGCGCCCAATCTCCAGTTAGGACACATTTCTTAATCAAGGATAGGAGGGGATCTCTGTTGGTCCAGATTTTGATCTGGCGGCTGTGATGGGGGAGCTTGCGCTGTCGAAAGCATCGACAGCCATGACCATCTCAGCGCTTTGCTCCGCTGCCCCCTCAGTGGTGGCCAGTGGAAGCCTGCTGAGGGCGTCAGCGCAATTCTCGGTGCCTGGCCGGTGCCGTATGGTGTAGTCATACGCAGCCAGCGTGAGAGCCTATCGTTGTATGTGAGCTGACGCATTGGCATTGACAGCTTTGCTGTCTGACAACAGGGTTGTTAAAGGCTTGAGGTCCGTTTCTAGCTCAAACCTTCTGCCAAAGAGGTACTGGTACATCTTTTTCACTCCGTAGACACATGCGAGTGCTTCCTTTTCAACCATCCCATATCCCCTTTCTGCTTGGGAGAGCGACCTGGAGGCATAAGCCACAGGTTGGAGTTGGCCCTCATCATTACTCTGCTGCAACACGCACCAACCACATAGGATGATGCATCGCATGTCAAAACCAATTTCTTACAGGGGTTGTACAGGGTCAACAGCTTATGAGAACAAAGCAGGTTCCGCGCCCGATTGAAAGCCCGTTCCTGACAGTCCCCGCAAAACCAATTGCAACCCTTATGGAGGAGCAGATGTAGCGGCTCCAACAATGTGCTTAAGTTCGGCAGAAAGTTCCCGAAATAGTTCAAGAGTCCCAGAAATGAACGCAACTCCGATGTGTTGCCAGGCCTGGGCACATGACGAATCGCCTCCACTTTGGATTTGGTAGGCTGGATCCCGTCTGCGGCAACCCTCCTGCCCAAAAACTTGACCTCTGGGGCCAAAAACACGCACTTGGACTTCTTTAGTTGCAGGCCTACCCGATCCAGTTGGTGTAGCACCTCCTCCAGGTTGTGGAAGTGTTCCTCGGTGTCTCGACCCGTGATAAGGATGTCGTCCTGAAATACGATTGTTCCAGGGATGGATTTGAGCAGGCTTTCCAGGTTCCTTTGAAAGATAGCGGCCGCTGATCGAATGCTAAACGGACACCTGTTGTAGACAAACAGCGCCTTGTGCGTGGTGATGGTGGTCAGTAGCTTGGATTCTTCGGCCAGATCCTGGGTCATGTAGGCTGAAGTGAGGTCCAACTTGGTGAACAGCTTGCCGCCTGCCAGCGTGGCAAAAAGATCCTCCACTCTCGGAAGCTGGTATTGGTCTTGTAGTGATGCTCAGTTGATAGTGGCCTTGTAGTCGCCACAGATCCTGACCGAGCCATCCATTTTTAGGACAGGGATGAAGGGGCCTGTCCAGTCGCTGAATTCAATGGGCGAAATTATGCCCTCTCTTAGCAAACTGTCCAACTCACTCTCAATTTTCTCCCGCATCACAGACGGCACAGCTCTGGCTTTATGGTGCACTGGTCTGGCATCTGGGGTGATGCATTTCACTACTTTGGTACCTTTGAAAGTCCCGACATCAGATTGAAATAGTGACTCAAATTTCTGTAGGACCTCTGAGCATGAACTTCGCTCCACAGATGAAATGGCGTGCACATCCCCCCATTTCCAGTTCATCTTGGCTAGCCAGCTCCTCCCCAAAAGCATGGGACAATTTCCTGGGACAATCCAGAGTGGTAGCCGGTTCTCTGATCCATTATGTGTGACCACCAACATTGATCTCTTTGGTGTACGTTCGTAATTGCGTGTCAATGCGTTCTAGTTTGGGTCTGCTAGCTCTGAGTGGCCATAGTTTCTCGAATTGTTGGACACTCATAAGTGACTGGCTAGTCCCTGTGTCCAGCTCCATGCGTTTATTAGTACTTTCATCATCATAGGTGGCGTTTTGGTATATGAGCTGTGGATGTTTGCCACCTGAACCCGCTGAACTTCAGCATCCATTGCTGTGTCCCAAGCATAAACCTGCCTTGCAGACCCCTCTTGTGGTTCATCTGCCTCGTAAATTAGTCTCGCTCTGGGCTTCCTGCACATTCTGGCTAAATGTCCACTGAAGTTTCAATTTCTACAGATAAATTGCTGAAACCTGCAGGTTTTTGCAGCATGTCTGCCCCCGCACCTCCAGCATGAGCTGAGATTGTTGTGAATGAAAGAGCTGTTACCAGGCATTCCTCTCTGATTGTCTCTTTGATTACTCTTGAGAACTCTGTTTGTGGGTGTCAATGGTCCCATACCGGGACATATTGTCCCTTGTGATGGTGTAACTGTCCGTTCAACCTGCCATTGTCTCTGTTGAGGACCCACTCTAGAGTCTGTTACTGCCTGGATGGTGTCGAATTGCCCTTGCCTGCCTGCGGGGTTCTGAGTCGCATTTACCATGTTAACTCCCTGCTCCATCGCCACGTTGGGAGCAGAGTTGCGTGCGTATATGATCTTGGTTTCCTCCTCCCTCGCCATGAAGGTTTGAGCCATCAACGCTGCTGCTTCCAAGGTCAAGTCCTTGGTCTCAATGAGCTTTCTGAAAATCCCGGCATGACCAATGCCCTCAATGAAGAAATCCCGTAACATCTCCCCCCTGCAGGCGTCTGTGAACTTACAGAGGCTGGCCAAGCGGCGAAGGTCCGCAACGAAGTCCGGTATGCTCTGTCCTTCCTGACGCGGTGCGTATAAAATCAGTGTTGGGCCATGTGTATACTGCACGCCGGTTTGAGGTGCTGATCGATCAGTTTGCTGAGCTTCTCAAAGGTTTTGTCCGCCAGCTTCTCGGGTGTGAGCAGGTCTTTCATCAGCGCATACGTCTTAGGTCCACAGCTGGTCAGTAGATGCGCCCTTCGCTTGTCAGCCGCTGCCTCTCCCAGCCAATCCTTCATGACAAAGCTCTGCTGGAGCCTCTCAACAAAATCGTCCCAGTCCTCACCAACACAGTCCCTCTGTGTTACCGGTGGCCATTCTCGTGAGTCGTTGATTCCCGTTTCTCGTTGCCAAATGTTGTGTCCTTACACACTACTGTAAATTCACACAAGGCACAATCTGCAGACAAGGTCACGCTGTGACCCTAACCTTTATTCACAGGACCAAGAAGTGATGACCCTGCGTGGGATCTCCCTTTATATACCTGAATCTCCAGGTGAGGAGTGTCTCCCACAAGTTCACCACTTGTGGTCAAGGTGTGCATTTCTTCGATGTATACAGTATACAGTGTTGTTACATGAAGGTGACAGTTACATGAAGGTTACAAACATGACACTGCCAAGAATTCACAAAAAAAACTTTTGTGTGTTAATCAGTACTGAAGTTGCAAACCCAATTCACGGCACTTAAATAAGAATATCAGTCGAAGTACTCACCATTTTTCTCTGCATGTGTTTGCCCCTTTAAATCAACCTTCTGATGTCTGATTCCAGCCTTCTGATGTCTGATTGCTGCGGTCCCATCCCTTGGCGCCACTTTCTTTTTTGCCAAGCAAAAGTTGCATCAGGGTCCTAATTGTATCATAGGACCTTGGAAAAATGGCGGCGGCAGCACCATCAACGGAAATGGGGCGGTAAGACTTTCCCTGAAATTTAAGGAGCCCACCAGCCCATTTACACTGGACAGGAGGCCTGACAATTCAGTCCCACATGACAACCAGATCAAAAATTTATAAGCAACAGAAGAATGCACAGTGAAAAAAGTTTTAATTTTTCAGTATTTTATAAGGTTTAAACTTTTGAATAAATGTACTTTTCTGCAGACCTTGTTTGAGATTTTTTTACATGATAGAGAGGCTTGATATTTGTAATGGTGCGACATTTATGAGTTACTTTGATGCTGAGCTCAGACATTATATCCACCATCAGTCAATCAGGTCTGTAATATGGTAATTGACCACCTGTTCAAGGTCTGTTCACTGGGAACTCGAGTGAGGTAAAGCCACCTGAGCAATGGTATAGCAAAGGCAATTTCAGCAAGACCTTCAAATGGATGGTGGAAAAAAAAGTAGCAAATGTATTTGACAATCATCTAACTAAATGAGAGAAAAGGTTTATGGGGAGGGAGAAGGGAACAATAAACAAATAAATAAAGCACTTGCATTTTAAGGGTTCAAGGGTTAAATTACAAGGAGAAATTACACAAATTAGGGTTGTATTCCCTAGAATTTAGAAGGTTAAAGGGTGATCTGATCAAAGTTTTCAAGATAATAAGCGGAACAGATAGTTTAATAGAGAGAAACTATTTCCGTTGGTTGGGGATTCTCGGACTCGGGAGCATAGTCTCAAAATTGGAGCCAGACCTTTCAGGAGTGAGATTAGGAAACACTTCTACACACAAAGGGCGGTAGAAGTTTGGAACTCTCTTCCGCAAACGGAAATTGATACTAGATCAATTGTTAATTTTAAATCAGAGATTGATAGCTTTTTGTTAACCAAAGGTATTAAGTGATTCGAGCCAAAGATGGGTATATGGAATTAGGTCGCAGATCAGCCATGATCTCATTGAATGGCAGAAAAGGCTCGAGGGGCTGAATGACCTACTCCTGTTCCTATGTTCCTATGTTAAGCAAATACTACACAGGTGCCAATTACTCTACATCACACGACAATCTGATCAAGTTAATCTCAATCAACTCCAAATATATTATCTGAACGTCAGCGAGATTTCAGCAGGGTGAGAACTTTTGTATGCATGAATCTCACCCTATTTTTTGAAGCGTAATTAAAGAAATGTGATGCAGATTGGTTTTTGTTTGGGAGGGAAAAGAGCCTTATATCATTCTTCTCACATGGCATCCATACAAGTGACAGAATGATACATTTTGTTACAAAACATGCCATTAATTGATGTTTAGAAAAAAAATAATTCTGAACACACTTTCTTTTGAACCTATCTAAATCCAAGTCATGCACTCAGCAGAAACTAATCTGAGCAGGAGGAGACGGTTAATTCTAATATCACATAATGTGAATGTTATGTAAATTGCAGAACTCCCAGTAGGGTACACTTCACTTGGGAGAAATTTGAGCTACAAATTTGAAACAATCTCGAAAGAGTGCATTACTGCAAGCCTGATGTCACAGTAAGTACACAAAACAAGTTCAACTTCTGTTTTTTTCATTTCCAGCACATGCTTAAAATTAAGTAAAATGTGGCATTCTCAGCGGGATACTCTGCAGGCATGTAAATCTAAACTACTAATTAGGAACAACCCTGAAGAGTGTATTTTGTGTCTGATCTCATCGGGATTGCTTAAAAAAAGTTTGATTTCTGGAATTTTCCAGTACATGCAGATGTTTTATTAAACACATGTCAACTAAGATGGATTTATCATCTTGTGAGAATTGCTAAAACATTCCTTGAGACAGACTCGAAACATATCCAAGGTGCCGCTATGGACAAAACTAGAGAAATTAAAGAGTAATGGGAAAAGTTCCTCATAGAACAAATAAGCATCGTGGAGGCACAGGGAATAAAAAATTAATCTTGACTTCTCCAGTTTGTATCCGAGTCCAACTGATAGTCCTTTCCCTACCCCTGAAAAAGAAAACGATTCCATTGTTTTTCTATTTCAAATCTTGACCACATTTCTAACAATATAGGCCCAATTTTAACCTCCCCAGCTCCCACAAGAATGGGAATTGGAGTTAAAAGATGAGCAGCGCCTACTCACCAGATCTGCATTCATTTCACGACACTTACCATAAATAAAAATTGTTTTATTCATTCATGCAACGTGGGCGTCCCTGGCCAGATAAACATTTATTTCCCATCCCTAATTGCACTTGAGAAGGTGATGGTGATCCACTTTCTTGAACCTCTGCAGTGCGTGTGGTGAAGGTACTACCACTGTGCTGTTACGTAGGGAGTTGCAGGACAATGAAAGAATGGTGAGAGATTTCCAAGTCAGGATGCTGTGATACTTGGAGCGGAACTTAGAGGTGATGGTGTTTCCACATGCCTGCTGCCCTTGTCCTTCTAGCTGGTAAAAGTCACGGGTTTGGGAGGTGCTGTCAAAGAAGCCTTGGCAAGTTGCTGCAGTGCATCTTGGGTCATTACCTGGCACTTGTGTGGAATTACTTGCCACTTTTCAGCCAAAGCCTGAATGTTGTCCAGGTCTTGCTTCATTATCAGAGGAGTTGTGAATGGACATCCCCACTTCTGACCTTATGATGGAAGTAAGTTCATTGATGAAGCAGCTGAAGATGGTTGGGCCGAGGTCACTGCCTTGAGGAACTCATGCAGCTATGTCCTGGGGCTGATATGATTGTCCTCCAACAACCACAACCATCTTCCTTTATGCTAGGTATGACTCCAGCCAGTGGAAAGTTTTCTCCCTGATCCCCAGTGACTCCAATTTTACTAAGGCTCTTTGATGCCACACTTGGCCAAATGTTGCCTTGATGTCAAGGGCAGTCACTCTCACCTCACCTCTGGAATTCAGCTCTTTTGTCCATGTTTAGACCATGGCTGTAATGAGGTCTGGAGACAAGTGAACCTGGTGGAGACGTCTGGTGGTCGTGAAAGGCGCTATATAAATACAAGTAATTTTTTCTTGTTTTCTTTCACTCTTGCGTTTTGGCCAGCATGCGAAGCCCTCGCCTCTGACAGATGTGGACCTCAAAGAAAAGAAAAAATTTGGATCTGATGATGTAATTGAAACCCGGCGCTATTTTAACTTCCTGTCGCATTTTTGGCGCTTGGTGCCGGCCTTGCCAGGGCACCGGGTACCAAGAAGGAGCAAGCCCAGAAGAGAGCCAGAAAGGTATGGCTTTATAAAATGTTATGTTTTTTCACTGGACCTTTGAGGAGGAGCAGCAATGCTCCCCTAGGCCCCACAAGGAACCTTGAGCCTCCCTTGCCCCAAGCTTACCCCTTCCCTGACCACAATCGCATTTGGAGACAACTACGATCTACTTACCTGAATGCCAAGAATCGTTTCCTTAGGGCACGTCAATGTCTTTCTGCAATGCTCACCCCACTCCTACCCTATTTGGCATTCTCGTCGGGTTCAAGCAGAAGTCAGGCTGGATCATGTTAATGAGGCCTGGGAGTTAAAATGGCCTCACGTCAGAGAGCTTGCCGCTCGTCCTGCCGGCCCCATGCTGACGCTCACTCTGAATTCAAATCAAGGCTATCGATTCAGAACAGCATCATCTGCCATTCGAGTTCATAATCAGTTCAAGTAGTGTGCTCTGAGCAGAGCTTGAAAGAAGCAACCAGTTCTAATAAATCATAATTTAAGATATAATTTTTCCAACTTGTAACAAAGCCTTTATAATTCTGCATTTTTCGACTACTTTTTAAAAAACTCAATAAAGGGTGTTTCAGGAGCCATTTCTCGTCAACAGTCTGTCACTTTGAGGCAAATTAAGGACAATGTCTGATACAGTACTGATCATTTCTCAGAATATATTGTTGGGGATGAGATAGGATGGACATGCGAGCTGCAAAAGACCAAAATACGGACAGATAGGGCATATCGAGACTGGTACATATCCAATAGCACAGCCTGGTGGTGGTGCATTCACATACTTTGCTTTATTATGTATTTAAAAGAAAACAAAATCAATTTAAAAACAAAAATTCTGTGTTTTGTCTATAATTTACAGGATGAGAAAAAATGACCTAGAATATACAGCACAGAAACAGAGCATTCAGCCCAACAAGTCCATGTTCCACTGTTTATGCTCCACTCAAGCCTGCCCCTGTCTTTCCTCATTTAACTCTATTCCCTTCTCCCTCATATGCTTATCCACCTTCCCCTTAAAGGCATCTATATTATTTGCCTCAACCACTCTCTGGGTAAAGAAGTTACTTCTGAATTCCCTATTAGATTTCTTGATGACTATCTTGTATTGATGGCCACTAGTTTTGCTCTTCCTCATAAGTGGAAACACTCTATGGCCCCAAGTTTCCACACGCGGCGAAAAAGGTGCCCCTCCGAGCTGGGCGCCTGTTTTTCACGCCGAAAACGGCGCCTGAAAAAAAACGCGGTATTCTCGAGCTCCTTGCAGCTCGATGTCTGCTTGGCGCGGCGCACAGGGGGCGGAGCCTACCACTCGCGCCGATTTTGTAAGTAGGAGGGGGCGGGTTCAATTTAAATGAGTTTTTTGATGCCGGCAACCCTGCGCGTGCGCGTTGGAGCGTTCGCACACGCGCAGTCTGAAGTAAACATTGGCACTCGGCCATTTTTAAAAGTGCTGCAGAAAAAGTGAAAATTTGTTTATTGAACCCTTGCAAAGGCTTGCATTTTAATTTTCTTGATATTTCTGTGTGATGGAGTGCTTTTAGCAGCACTGCTGAATAAATCACCTGCTGAATTAATGTTGGCTCTTTAACCAGTGTTACTGCAGCAACTGTGCATTTTAATTCAGCCTTTACAACTCGTTACCGTTTCAATCTCCACCACTCATTCTGTAATTAAAGATAGACTGTGATAAACGGGACACATGCACTTGTTTGAGACTATTCAAATTCTTTGTAGCTGTTAAAATTTTAACATTTTTTAATAAAACCACATTGCCCTTCCATGATCAGCACTGAGGCTGCTTGCTGCTTCTTGCCCCTGCCGTCGGGACCGACGCCACACCGCTGCCTGAAAGGCCTGCCTGATGCACTTTCACACAGGTAGGAACATGGTTTATTTAATCTTTTCTTTGTTTATAAATTTTTATTCAGGTTGGATTTATTTGTATAATATTTGTATAAGTATAACTAAGGATTGATTGTAGAATTTAATGACTTCCCTTCCCCCCCCTCCCCCCCCCCACCTCGTTCCAAGGTTTTTTCAAGCGTACAAAAATCTTCACTTGCTCCATTCTAAGTTAGTTTGGAGTACGTTTTCACTGTGGAAACTTTCAAATCAGGCGTCAGTGGCTGGACACGCCCCCTTTTGTAAAAGAAATTCTGTTCAAAAGTGAAACTGTTCCAGCTGAACTCGAACTGCAGAAAACTTAAATGTGGAGAATTGCGATTTCCAAGATACTCCGTTCTCCACCAGTTGCTCCTAAAAATCAGGAGCAAATCATGTGGAAACTTGGGGCCATTGTATCTACTCTATCAAAACCTCTCATAATTTTAAAGACCTCTATTATGCCAAACTAGGGAAAAGAGACCCAGCCTATTCATCCTTTCCTGATAGGTATAACCGCGCAATTCTGGTATCATCCGTGTATATCTTTTTAGCACCCTCACCAGTGTCTCTATATCCTTTTTATAATATGGCGACCAGAACTACATATAGTATGCTACGAGCTGGACTTTCCGGTCCTTTGCACTCCAGGTTTCGCCCCGGAGCGGCGTGAAAGGAAGCGTTGAGGACTCCGGCCCGCTATTCTGGCAGCAGCCACGATGCATTCATCCTGCGCCAGACCGGTGTGCCAGCTTTCTCCCAGCCACCACATCAAGCTCTCGGTTGGCTGGTCGGAGACAAATGTTAAATGCTCTCCACCTGGCTCATTACTTCCCTCCGGAACGCCAACACTCGTGTACAGCACTCATATAATGACAGCCATGTTGCCACCAGGAACATCATTGTGCAGACCATGGAGTGCTCAAGCAACGGTTCTGCTTCCTTGACTGCTTGGGAGTAGTCCTCCAGTACTCGTCGTCTGCTGCATGCTGCACAACTTGGCCATCGTGAGGGCACAGCCATTGCCAACAGGCATAGCTCCATCTCCTCAGGAGGAAGAGGAGCAGGAGGAGGAGCAAGAGGAGGAGGAGGATGAGGAGGTGCAGGAGCATCAACAGCAGCGACGAAGGAGGCAGCCACCCAATCATCATTCTGCAAGAGCGGTCCATGACCGCCTCATCAGACTTCAGTTTCAGTGAATTCCAGCCAATTTCCTGGTTGTTCTGCACATCCCCATTCACACATCAATTTACCCTTGCATTCCACAGTCCCAAAACTGAAATGAGAGACACCACAAAATATGCAGCATTCCAATTACAATTTATCTCATACCATTTAACACTATCATAAACAACAATTATATCCATCCTTGTGCAATACCATATGGGCTAGAACCTGCACTTTGTTTGCATGCTTAACGCTCACTTAACGGCCATTTTACCACTGAAATATCGTCTAATGGCCAGATATCGCCCATTTAGCCACAAAATGCAAAATGGAAACTGATGCCCATTTTTAGGAAACTTATCACCGAGCGTTACTTCCCCCATGTGCTTAACGCCGGGAAAAAATATTACTGCCCGCCCACTTTTTTTGGGCGGAATCAACAGAATGGGAAAAATCAACACCCATAATATTGTCTTGCGTTAATTGCTGCACTGATTTAACGCCGAGATTCGATAATCCCGCCCACCACTTTTTTTTGTCAAGAAGAGCATATTAACTGAAACTAATGCCCAGCAGATCACCTAGCATCAATTTCACTACCTCGCACACATATCGCCCACAATATCACTCGCCCAAAAAACCGCCCACAAAAAGTGGAACTGTTCTGGATGAACACCAGCGGTGTGGCTGGTATTTTTAAAATCCCACTCTTACATGAGGAGCTGATATCTGAACGATTTGCCTGAAAGAGCGTTGGTGTGAGTGACAACGCTGACACACCGCTGTGTGTGCAGCTCAGACATCAATGGTGCCCATCACCTTGGTGCCAGTTAAAGTTTACGTTGATTGATGTTAAGTTGTATTTAACCCTTTCTTGTTAAGGAATCACCAGTGTGTAATGGTGCAGCTATCTGAGGCAATGCACAACAAGGTTATGTTCAATAACAAACATTTTATACCAACATTGGTCTGAAATCATACGCCCAACCCCTGCCCAAATCACACTTTTTCCACCATTGACATAAATCACATGTTCAACATGTCCAGCAACACAGAATACAAAGGCAAAGCAGGAGCGTGGTCCCCTCCCGCCATACATTGCAACA
This sequence comes from Pristiophorus japonicus, assembly GCF_044704955.1. Taxonomy (NCBI): domain Eukaryota; kingdom Metazoa; phylum Chordata; class Chondrichthyes; family Pristiophoridae; genus Pristiophorus; species Pristiophorus japonicus. The sequence continues at coordinate 75,565,630 of NC_091981.1, forward strand.
AATTGCATACAGCCAGATGAAGATATAACACAGCCATCACCTGCGGACATGCACCTCACTTTCCTTCCTCCCTCCCCTTCTTCTCCCCACCTCTACCCCTTCCCCACCTCGCTCCATGGTGCTTGGCTGAGGAGCTCCTCAGGCAGTGCCTCATTGGGGGGGATGAAGGCAGATGCGGTCGTTGCACGGGTACGGGAGCGCGGGGTGCCGAGGGGGCAACATTCTCTGATGCAGAAGCAAGATCTGGTCCTTGCTCCCGTCTGTCATTTGCAGTGGTGGTGCAGAACCTAGGGATAGATTGCTGCGCTTGGGGACCACTGGGAGGCCTGTGCCAGCAGTGTTCCTGGATATCGTTCCAAGGACTCCGCCCTCCGTGGAATGTACTCAGTCATGGTGCCAGTGATGGTGGCCAGCTGTCGGGATATGCCCCCCAATGCTTCAATGAGTTGGTCACCAATGTCTACAGACCTCCTGGGCAACTGTACAATCTCTCCGCTGTCATGTGGCGCTTGTTAAACAGACCTGCCGCATCCACAGGACTTCCGCGGGGTCGGCGCCATCCTGGGGACAAATGGGGTGCCCTGTGGCGAGGTGCTTGGGGCCTGTACTTCCAGAGTGGAGGCGAGAATGATCAGAGGACCACTAGATGGCCTTGGGGTGGAATGGCTTCTGAAGCGTGGCGATGCAGGTTCCTCAAAGTCCGTGTTCTCATCCATTGAGAACAGACCCAGTGGATTGATGGGTGAGAATCGAAGCTCCTCAGCACCAGCTGACTCCTACCCCACGCCCCCACCTTCTGGCCTCTGTGGTCTTGCCATAGGATGCGCTGCTGGCTGAGCTGCAAAACACAAATGAGGTTATTAGAGGAGAAGAGGGTGCTAGGGTGACAAGGTGAGTTCAACGCTATACACAGCATATGCACGACAAAAGCACCACCGCTCTCAAAATCATCGCAGACATCACATTTCATGAACATCAACATATTTACATTGCAATGATTTTCATTAGACCAGCATTCTATCTATGAAAATTTTAGAAATCATCTATCATATATGATTGTTCGGATATGAGTGGGTGTGGCATTTATTGACTTTACATCACACAATGATGTAAGCTTTACTCATGTGGCATCACTTCAGGGTCTGCAGATGCATCCATGGCTGACCGGGTGTGCTTCCCCACGAGTGTGAGCACTCACACCTCCATGTCAGTGATGTCACTGGGGACTGGTGGACCCCCCCACCCGTTTGCCTCTGCACGGACCTCATCATCGAGAGCTTCTTCTGTAAAAGGTGGCAGGACGGCATGGCATGAGATCATTGCGTGATATCATTGCTATGTACTGTCACAGAGACTGATACAACACGTAACCGACAGGTGTAATCATGATTATTATGATTATTATCATTCTTTACCTAAAAATGTACACCGTGACCGCAGGCTTTGAGTAAAACATTCCCAGTGAAAGTAAAAGACCTCACAACTGATGATAGTCACTCATGACTGTTACAAATCAAATTATATAAATACATAAGTGCATGTAAATCAATGTAATACTTACTCTTACGGATCCCACAAGGTTGTGCCATCGTTTGCGGCATTAGTTGCCCTCACGCACCTTGTTAATCTCTGACGAGACAGCCTCTGCTATCTTGGTCCATATTTTCTGGTAGGCCTTTGGGGTGGGCTTCCCACGCCCTTCCTGTGTCAAATCACCCCAGCGTAACTCGACCTCCTGCAGGAGGGAGGCATTTGCCTCGTCCGAGAACCTCCTGGCTCTTTTGCAGCCTCCAATGTGCTCCTCTCCCACCTCACTGTTCTCTCCAGTGTCAGTCTCCACAGCGCGCTGTGATACCTCCTCCTCTCTCTCCATTATAGGCCAAAATCAGTCAAATATGTGGTTGGTAACAGCTACTTTTTCTTTTCCTACCTGCTGTGAAGCTCTAAAGTCTCCCTCCTTCCTCCAAAGCAGCCACATCACACCCACACACGCCTTCAGTCCCTCTGAGCTCCCTCTCTATGTCTCCTCTTCTGCGCATGTCATTATGACCCTTGACCTCCAGAATTGCGGGAATCGAGCGTTGCCATGCTGTTACTAAGGACGGCCACACTTTACATCAGAAGGTCCCAGGGGATTTGTAGAATCTTGCGGAGACATCATTGGTGGTATTTCTCCAGCAACTTGAGGTGTCTACTGTACATGGTCCATGCCTTTGAGCCATTCAGGAGGGCGGGTATTACTACGTCCCTGTAGACCATGAGCTTGGTGGTGGATTTGAGGGCCTTGTCTTCAAACACTCATTTCCTCAGGCAGCCGAAGGCTGCACTGGCACAGTAGAGGCGGTGTTGAATCTCATCATCAATGTCAGCTCTTGTTGATAAGAGGCTCCTGAGATATGGGAAATGGTCCACGTTGGCCAGGGCCACGCCGTGAATCTTGATGACTGGGGGGGAGTGCTGTGCGGCAAGGTGGAAGATCTTTGTCTTATGGATGCTTTCATATGCCTCAGACTATGATTTGGAGTTCAGCCTCTGTATGTGCGCAGACGCAGGTGTCATCCGCGTACTGTAACTCGACAACAGACGTTGGGTTGGTCTTGGACCTGGCCTGGAGTCGACGAAGGTTGAACAGGTTCCCACTGGTCCTGTAGTTTAGTTCCACTCCAGCGGGGAGCTTGTTGACTGTGAGGTGGAGCATGGCAGCAAGGAAGATTGAGAAGAGATTTGGGGCGATGACACAGCCCTGTTTGACCCTGGTCCGGATGTGAATTGGGCCTGTGATGGATCCATTGGTAAGGATCACGGCCTGTATGTCATCGTGGAGCAGGCGGAGGATGGTGACGAACTTTTGGAGGCATCCGAAATGGAGGAGGACGCTCCATAGACCCTCGCGGTTGACAGTGTCAAAGGTCTTTGTAAGGTCGAAGAAGGCCATGTATAAGGGCTGGTGCTGTTCCCTGCATCTTTCCTGCAGCTGTCAAGCTGTAAAAATCATGTCCATTGTGCCCCGTAGGGAACGAAATCCACACTGTGACTCCAGTCTATTATGTGGTACCTTATCAAAGGCCTTTTGGAAATCTAGATATATTACATCTACTGATTACATCTCTGTTACCTCGTCAAAGAATTCAGTGAGATTGGTCAAACAAGACTTTCTTGTTTGAAATCATGCTGACTATTCATTATTATATTTTTGGTTTCTAGATGTTTTTCTATTTTCTCCTTTAGTAGGGATTCCATTATTTTTCCAATCACTAATGTTAAGCTGACTGGTCTGTAGCTCCCTGGACACGTTCAATCTCCCTTCTTAAATCTGGGTATAATGTTAGCTATTCCCAAGTCATCTGACAATACACCTTTTTCTAATGAATTATTAAATATATGTAACAATACCTCTGCTATCTCTTTCCTAGAATCTTTTAGAATGCGCGGATGTAATACGTCTGGACCAGGATTTTATCCTCTTTGAGTTTGATTAATTTATTTAATATTTCTTCTCTTTTTATTTTAAATGCAGTTATATCATTTCTAATCTCAACTTCTGATGTCATGTGCAGTTGAACCATCTCCCTGATAAATACTGAAGCAAATTAATATAATATTTCTGCCATTTCGCTATTGCTGCCTGTGATTTTATCCTGGACGGCCCTATTCCCATCTGGCCTTTCCTTTTTTTATTAATGTGCCTGTAGAATATTTTGCTATTTTGTTTCATGTCCCTTGATAATTTATTTTCATAGTTCCTCTTCCTAATTGATATTTTGACTTCTCTCCTAATCCCTTCATATGCTACCTTGTCCTGCTCTCCCCTACTGTCCATGTACTTAGTGTATGTCTCTTTTCTTGCCCTCAATTTTCCCCTTATAGAAACATAGAAATTTACAGCACAGAAGGAGGCCATTTCGTCCCATCATGTCCATGCCGGCTGACAAAGAGCCGCACGGCCCTCGGTCAGCAGCCCTGAAGGTTTACATATAAATCTACGAACAATGAACAATGGCAGAAAGGCAAAGAGCACCCAGCCCAACCAGTCCACCCCACACAACTGCGATACCCCTTATACTGAAACCTTATGTCTTTATTCATCTATGATGGCCAATTAGTTTGTTCTTGTTTATTAGCAGAATATATTTTTCCTGGACTCTGTTGAACACCTTTTAAAGTATTTTCCATTGCTGTTTTACACCATTGTTTGTCAATGTTGCTATCCATTTTAGTTCTATTCTCAACCCCTCAATATAAGCTTTTCTCCAATCTATTATCCTGGTCTTCGTCATGTTTATGTCCTTCTCAATTATTATCGTAAACCATATTATATTATGGTCACTTTTGCCTCGATATTCCCTGCTTTTACTTCTCTTATTTGCTCTGGTTCGTTCCCCATTACCAGATTCAGTAACGAATCCTCCATGTTGGGCTTCTTACTTACTTGGTTAGTACATTGTAGGAATTCCATTCCCTTATCCCCTTTACCTACCTCTTCTGGACAATTAATTTTGGGGTAGTTAAAATCACCTATGATTATTATTCTATGTTTGGTTCATCAACCCTTCTTTTACCACATAACAATCTGTGCTGTCCCTGAACTTTATCCTATCCATTTCTCATCCCTTTAATCACCGGAGGAAAGATTCAGGAAACGTTTGCTGTTTTTGGTGATGTTTATGCTTGTAGAAGGGGTGCTGATCAAGCGGACTGCTTTGTTCTGGATGGTGTTGAACTTCTTGAGTGTTGCAGTTGCACCATCCAAGCAAGTGGAGAGTATTCCATCACACTCCTGACAGGTGGCAAAGAGGCTTTGGGGAGTCCAGTTGAGCTTTTGGGCAGCTCAAGGGGAGATGGTTAGACTCTGTCTTGTTGAAGATGGTTATTGTCTGGCACTTGTGTGGCATGAATGTTACTTACCACGCATGTTGTCCAGGTCTTGTTATTTGTGCGCACGGACTGCTTCATTGGCCCTGAAATCCCGGTTTCTTCTTCACACGGGCATTCGACTAAAAATAGGACAAAAGATGCGCACTTACCTTTTGGTCGAATGCTCACCAGAGATCCCGGACTCGAGGCCTCCCCTTCTTGCACAATGGAGCGTGTTCACGTTCGAACTTTCGTAAGTTCGAAACTCCTATTACCATGAATGAGAAACACCCCCAAACACCCAAACACTACATAAAACATTAAAAAAACACCCCACATAAATACATTATTGAAATGAAAGTTGATAGAAATGTTTTTGAAAAAAAATTTTTCCGAATTTTTTAAAAAGTTTTAATTATGGTTTAAAATAAAATTACCTGAGTGGGCAGGGTTTTTAACATAAATATGTATTTTTAAATGTTATTTTAATATGTTTGTAAACTCTTACGCTGATAAAAGTAGGCTATGTGCCTGCTTTTACCAGGCCACAAGAGTTTTAAGGACATTCGCAGGGCAAGAGATGGGCAAATAGCCCAATCTCTGCTGTGGAAATGTCCTCGTTCCCGTGATGCGTGCGGTCTGTCAAGCCAGAAACTTGACAGATCGGAAAAGCTGGTTTTCAGCGCATGTGCATTGCACGTCGAAAACCATTTTTTCCGATGCCTTCCCGGGTCCATACACACTCCGTACGGAACCGGGGAGACCGGAATTTCAGGGCCATTATCTCAGGCATTGTGAATGGAGCTGGGCACTTGCAGTTATCAGTGAACTTATCACTTCTGACCTTAAGATGGAAGTAATATCATTGATGATACAGCTGAAGATGGTTGGGCCTAGGTCACTGCCCTGAGGAACTCCGGCAGCGATGTCCAGGGGATGAGATGATTGGCCTCTAATAAAAAAGATTCATGATTCCACTGTTAACAACCTAAACTAGTCAGGATTATTCCTTCAGGAGTTATTACTTACACTTTATCCCCTCTGGTTGCTGCCTTCCCTCCTTTACTTGCTGTGAGTTTTTGACCCAAATCACCTAGAAAGCATGAGTCAGTGAAATCTATCCCATTCGTATGTGTTCAGCAGACAGGAGGTACAATCTCTACTTGTAGGGTGAAGTCACTGGTGGAAAAACATTAATGCAACATAAACATTTCAAACATTCATTTAAGTGATACGTCTATAGTCAAATAATGTATAAAACCAATTGATGATTTATGTTTCTCACTAATCCCATCCTCCCTGAAGCCAATGGGAAGAAATTGGATCTTGTCACCATCATTTTTTAGGTGAGAAAGAACATGGGGGGTTGGGGTGTGGGGAGAGGGAACAGGACGAATTTCAGATCACGATCTGTTGTGCCCAATTTTCCTCGCCAAATTGGAAGCTGGCAACTTCCTGGTGTCCAGAGCACCTGCCTGAAACAGGTATTAAGGGCTAGATATTCATTATAGCCAAGGAATGGACAGTATCATTAGAAAAGTTGGAGAATTAGCGCCATGCACTAATGCTTTAGACTGCATGCAAAATTCATGCTCACTGCTCAAAGAAATGATTGAAACGTTAATCCAAGTCTTTAAGCCCAAGCTCATTGGTGTTACACTCAAAGGGTGGACCAATATCAGATGCCATCTAATCGCAAGACATGATTTCCACAGGCTTTTTTCATCTCTTAAAGGGGAGGTTCATTGATGCTGTAGAACCACATTCTCAGCATTGCTGGCTGTGCAGCTGCCTCAGCAAGCAGCAGCAGGTCAAGGAGAAGGAGCCAGAGGATTGAAGCAACTGTACTCATGGCAGATCCACACCCCAGAAGAGAGCCTGCAGATTCTGCGATGGAACATTGGTGTTTGCTAAAAAGAGACAGAGGGCGGTGCTTTACCCGGCAAGTGGCAGGAGGCCCTTGGTGCAAGTCTTCTGCATTATGTGGAGGGAGGTAGTGCAGCACGTCTCAGGCAGCACTGTGGTCCCCAGGACTCACACACAGTGTAGGAAGAAATTTAATGACCTCTGTCATGTGGACAGGGTGAGTGAATGCTTCAACAAATGATACATACCACCATCTGTGCCACAATATTCACACACTGCCTGAAGCACCACACCCCCAACACTTGCCCAGCAACAATCCCTACCTACCAACACTCACACCTCACACTTTGCACACAATGACAGCTATTTAACTATGGCAGGCACATCACCCAAACACATTGCACCATACTCACTCACACACTTTCCCTTTCTCTTGCAGGCCAAGGTGGCTCACAACAGGAGGGAGCAGGTGCACACAGGCAGGGGACAAGCTGACACCCAACCACTGTCTGCTCTGAAAAATAGCATGCTGCAGATTGTTGAGCACCAATGCTCTGTTCATCCCTGCTCCTTCTTCTCACATCCCACTTCCCCCTCACCCCACAAGCGTCTCGCACTTTCCAGCGAAACATGCTGTATGCATGTATTTCTCCCTTCCTGCCCCCCTCCCCTCACCTTAACCTGACTCTTGTGCCTTTATGCTTTCAGATAATCAGCAAGCATCTGAGCAGCCGGTCCCTGAGGGCACCGTGAAGAGCGAGGCAAGAGAAGAGAAGGAGGAAGAATGCATTGCATCACTGTGTGTCTCACCTGCAGGCACCAGCTCAGATACTGGCACTACGTGTTCTTTAGAGGCTAGTATAGTAGCGGGATCTGCGCAGGGTGAGGCAAAGGGGATGAGTGGGCTGCAGCAAAGCTGGGGGAAAGGGTAGCTCGGGGGCCAGCTCCCTGGAGGGTGAGTTCGCGCGTGAGTTCTGCTACACAGGACTTAGATGAGGACCTCGATGGTGAGGCATTTAAAAGGGTGATGAGAAGGCACACGGAGATAATAGGTGCAATGGCAAGGGTGTCTGAGAGCTGCTAGGCAATGATAAGGAGCATGGACAAGTCCACTTCCGACTTTTGCACAAGGCTCTGCGCACATCATGGAGCCCATCATTTCCAGTCTGCAAAGGATGGTAGGTTCCCAGAGAGATCGTAGAGACCCAAACCTGATGCCACGTGTGATGGGTGATCTGGCAGTTTCCATTGCAGCACAGGCAGAAGCGACGCAACATCTTAGTAATGTAATGCAGTCTATGCTTGCTGGTATTCAATCTCAGACTGCTCTCATGCAGTCTCAGCTTGATGCCTCGCAGAGCAACTGAGAAGTGGGCTGGAATTCATTGGAACTGAGGTCTGATAAGGCGGTGGCAGACCGCCCTTGCAGAATACTAATTGAGTGACTGCCCCCTCCATCGCTGCAGTTGCTGCTCCTCCTCACCTCCTCCTCCTGCTCCTCCTCATCCTCCTCCTCCTACTGAGGTGGTGCAGCTATGCCTGGTGGCAATGGTTGTGCCCTCATGATGGCCAAGTTGTGCAGCACACAACAAACGACAATGAAAAGTGACACCCACTCAGCTGCTCAGCCGAGTTCTGGAGGACTCCTCCCGAGCAGTCAAGGCAGCAGAACTGTTGCTTGAGCGCTCCGATGGTCTGCTCAAATATGTTCCTGGTGGCAGCTGTGCGCAGTTGGATTCGCCTTGTCCTGGCGATAATGCTCTAGCACCTCATTGGTGTCATCTGCTGGCACTAAGGTACCGAATTTCCCTCCCAAAGTGCATTTACTCTGTAAATCAAGGTGTTAACATCGGTTTTAGGGCCCCGCTTGAATCTTTTCATCAACCAGGTAGAGCATGCTCCATTTATTGTCCACTCAGCCTCCTCCAGTTCACCTTCCTCAAACCTACCTGTGGGACAGCTTGACATCAGAGCCGGCCAAATTTCCTGAGGCCCCTGGTGAGCTGCATCAAGCTGCTCTACTAGTGTCCGCAGCTCGCTGGTATTATGTAGATGAGGCCCGAGGTCCAATTTCCAGCAAGCCTCAGGTCAATGTCTTAAGGCGCATGTTCCATTTGCAATGTCCATTTCGCATCAAATTCCGATGTTACTCCAATTTCTCGGCCATTGAATCCTTGTTGAGGTATAGCTCTATGGGTGCCAGACACCCTTCAATACCTCTCAAAATTACTCATTATTTATGTGTGAGCTTTCACAATGAGGACATCACCGCTAACTGTAGCTAATACCTCCACTTCAGCTAACTCAGGATGGGGGCAGGTGTTGAACCTGGAATCACCCTGGTCTGTTTGGTTCAGTGACCCATTGTTTAAGCCCATGGAACCATCAGTAGAAACTACAGATGATTTTAACTAAAATCTGCACAATGATAATCAGCTGCTGTGAACTGAAAGAATTTTGTCACATGTGAAGTAGTCTCTGTGATATTTCAGATCAGCATGCAAGTGAAGACGTTAACATTGAATACATATATGTATGTTATTGTGAGTGCTAGTTTTCCTAAAGATTTCTGTAATGACATCAGCATCAAACAAATAGATAAAGCACAAACTTTAAATGCTGCAGAATGGAAATGTTGTAAATTCTTCTGCCTGTCTTTTTTGATTAATTAGATGATTTATAGCTGTGCAATTTGACACTTCAGTAAAGGTTGTGCAGGGGTTTAGGTCGTCATCAAGTAAAAAGTTTCATTCCTATCTGGAAAAAGCTTATGTTTGTGTTTTTTAAAATCTACAGGCTGGATTTTCAGTCTTTTACTGCCCCTCTTAGCGCCCCAGAGGGGTGGCAATGGTGACGGAAAGCACTTGTGCCCAGGCGGCCAGCTTTCAGTGCCCCGCCGGGAGGGGCGAGCCGGGTTTGCGGAGACGCGGAGCAGTACCGCCCGGGAGGGGCGAGCCGGTGTGCAACATCTCTGGTTGCGACACTGGCTCGGTATTTGGATCATGCCCGCTCTGTAGCGCCGTCCCGAGTGGGAAGGCCAGTGAAAGCTGGGTAACAGAGTGAAAAAATGTCTACCTCAGGTAAGTGTGATTGTTTTTCTTTTTGTGATTTATGTTGGGATCACGTCACTAATGAATTGGTAATGTTTTTGGTTCTTTTTTTCAGGATTTCTTTTATCCTCTGGATTTTCAGTGGCTCAGCCGGCCTAGCACCCTAAAAGAGGTATGGGACGCGCTACGCTCTGAACTCCGGAACCAGCTGGTGAATTTTGCGGCTGGAGACACAAACCATTTCCCGGCGCAAAGTTTACCGCTCCGCTTGGTTTAACTCTGCAACAGAGACGCGACCAAATTTCCACCCCTAAATTCATCACTTTCCACTGACATTGTTTTTTCTTCCTTCCAATCTCTTATTCAGTTGATATAGTGGCACCTATCAGTCCGTTTAATTCAGCTTTATACATGTGATAGAATCAATCAGCAGTGATTTGTGAGAGCTTGAAACCACTAGTTATGAACCACTACATTAATCACCACATCTGTAAGTATAAGAAATTACACAGCAGTGAGCAATTGGAAACATCATTTTCACAATATTACATACACATATTTTGTTACATTCTTTATTCAGTTAATGCAGTTTTTATGTGCTTGCTGGAGAATACATCGAATACTTTGGTTTTCTTGGCACAACTGTGCAGTCACTGGTGATGGTCATAATTCAGGGTCGAGGCATTTTGTTTAGTCATATCCCTGGGCTTCAATTGGGCTGGGAAGCATGTCCTACATTCATTTGCAGATGTTTGGTGGGTTAGATCACTGTGCTGGGACAAGCTTTGGGCGAGGGACTGATGTTGACTTATTTCTGTTCATGAGTGAGACCTTAATAATCTACATGTGAGTTCTTGCTCACTTCCTTATTCTGGTGCCTTACAGGTCAGGCAACTCACAGAGCTGCTGGGTCATGCTCTTCCTCTTCATCTGCATCTTCTGGTACTTTGTCGCCTTCTTGATCTTCCTCCGCCACTTCTTCCTCATCTGACAGCTCCAGCCAGCTCCCCTTTAGATGACAAAATTGTGGAGCATGCAGCAAACAACAACGAATCTGGGCACTTGGTCTAGGCTGTACTAATGGACATTTACAGAACTGTCCTTACAATGGAACCTTTATGCCAAGATGCCAATCGTTCGCTCTTGCATGGCTCTCATATTGGCGTTCTGCATCTGTGCCCAGGTTCCTAACAGGAGTCACTAGCCAGTTGGTGAAGGAATAGGTCTCGTCCCCAGCAGCCATCCTGCCACCCACTGTACTGGGTGGGATAGAGCTAGTATTTAGGACTGGTGAAATATGAAAGCGTGATGACTGCTGCCAGGAAACCAGGCACAGACCTGCATTACTCAATGCCTGATATGACAAACAAGTTGAACGTTCAACAAATGGAAGTAAAACATTGCTGGGTTCTGATGGAAAGCATGCAGAGCTATGTGCATGTAGTCTACGATGCCCTGCATCTGTGGGAAGCCAGCAATATGGGCTGATCTAAATCTAAACCTAAACCTAAACCTCTCCATTTTCTAACTCTCTTTCCTCCTTTAAGAATCTCCTTGAAACCTATCTCTTTGATCAAGCTTTTGGTCATCTGCCATAATTTCTTCTTATGTGGCTCGGTGTCAAATGTATTTATTTTGACTTAAAACACTCCTGTGATGTGCCCTGGGACATTTTACTGTGTTAAAGGCGCTATATAAATACAAGTTATTGTTGTTGATCGTTCTTTGATCTTTCTTTGTGCTTGACAGCCTCAGTGGGGAAGGTGATGAATTTTTGGCACCTTGCAAACATTGCACCTGTCATCTGCCTGATTGCTGTATGCACAGCAAAATGACTGGTGTTACTGAAATTATCTGTTGCAGTTTTGTAGGAGTCAGAGGCATAAATGATTAAAGCCACTGGGACCTTCACTGTCACAGATACCATGTCCTGGTGTTGAGCTCCAATTTTCGCTGCAACAGGTGAAATAGGTCAGTCACTGTCTCCCTGTTGAAGTGAAACCACCATACACACCTCTTCTGTGAGGTTGAGGTATGGTGTCCTGTTTTGGAAGGCTCGGATTCTGTAAGTCCTCCCCACTTCTCTCATTTGCCCTCTTCTTGCAGCCTCTAGCCTCTGCAGGTCTTTGCCCCAGCAGTATCTCCATGTTCAACAATTCTGCTGAAGCCAATCCAGTGAATGAGTTCAGCATCTCCAAAAGCTCACTCTCCAAAAGTATTTAACAGCCCAACACTGGCCAAAACATTGGCCCAAAGGCACTCGAGCAGCCTAAAATGACTTACCTTAATGGAGGTGAGAATCCTTTTAAGTAACACTGCTGATGCCTGCTTCTCAACACTGGATGTGGTGTATTTGGACTTCCAGAAGGCACTTGACAAGGTGCCACATAAAAGGTTACTGCACAAGATAAAAGTTCACAGGGCTGGGGGTAATATATTAGCATGGATAGAGGATTGGCTAACTGACAAAAATCAGAGATTCAGGATAAATGGTTCAACCTCGGGTTGAACCATCTGTAACTAGTGGGGTGCCGTAGGGATCAGTGCTGGGATCCCAACTATTTACAATCTATATTAATGACTTGGAAGACCGAGTGTAACGTAGCCAAATTTGTTGACGATACAAAGATGGGAGGAAAAGCAATGTGTGAGGAGGATACAAAAAAATCTGCAAAAGGACATAGACAGGCCAATTGAGTGGGCAAAAATTTGGCTGATGGAGTATGTCATGTATGTACGTGCTGTTTGTAGCCCCCAGATTGTTGGAGGCCACTGAGCAGTACGCACATGGTGCTGCTCTGGTATAAAAGGCCGGCCATTTTGTGAGTCAGGTACTTTGGGCTGTAATAAAGCAGAGCCAAGGTTGTACCTTGTTCAGTTAAACAGTACTCAGTTATTACCTTTATTGCATACATAACATTTGGCGACGAGAATACAATAAACTTTGTTTGCAAAATGAGCACGATTGGATTTTTAGAACAATTCATGGAGGGAAAAGATTGGGCAGACTTTGTGAGCTGTTTGAATCAGTACTTCGTGGCCAACAAAATGAAGGGGGTCGCCGATGCAGATCGCCGCCGGGCCGTGTTCTCACTGTGTGCAGTTCAAAGATCTACGGTCTGATCCAACAGAGAAAACATATGAGGAGTTGTGTACATTGATACAGGAGCACCTCAAGCCAGACGACGGCATCATCATTTCGAGATACAGGTTTTATAGACATGTTCGATCGGAGGGTCAGAGCGTGGCAGAATTCGTTGCCGACCTGAGACGTCTAGCGGGACCGTGTTAGCAGACATGCTGCGGGACTTCTTTGTTATCGGTATCAACCACAAGTTGATCCTGCACAAACTTCTGGTGGTGGAGGAGTTGGATTTAAAAAGGGCCACCCAGATTGCTCAATCATGTATGGTGACGGACAGGAGTTTAAAGCAAATATCGGTGAAGAACCGAACCTCGCCAAGTACTGTAAATGCGATTGGTTCGGCAGAGCAGCACATGGCAGGGCCTATCCGGCTGCGTTTGGGAAACCTGTGGCTGCCCAAAGTATCCGACTTCTCCGTGTTGGTGTTGTGGGGGAAAACATCGACACCAGCAGTGCAGATTTAAGCAATATAGTTGCAAAGGCTGTCTGAGAGTGGGGCATCTCCAGCGCAAGTGTCCGCAGATGAGCAAGCGAGCTGCGACACACCACATGGAGGATGAGAGTCAGACTAGCGTGGATCCGGATACGCAATCCGAGATGCCAGAGGAGGAAGTGTGTGGACTGTACTCTTTCGTAACCAAGAGTAAACCAATTTTGATTAACGTGAAATTTAACGTGATACCAGTATTGATGAAACTGGACACAGGGGCGAGTTAATCGACCATGATCGAGAGAGCATTTAATAAGCTGTGGGATACTAAGACTGTGAGGCCCAGGCTGAGCCCTGTTAACGCCAAGCTGCACACGTACACCAAAGAACTGATAAAGGTGATTGGCAGTGCACAAATTAATGTGTCATATAACGGTGCGGTTCACGAGTTACCACTGTGGATTGTTCCAGGCAATGGCCCAACGCTGCTCGGCAGGAGCTGGTTGGAGAAAATCAGATGCGACTGGAACGACATAAAGGTGTTGTCGTCGGAGGAAGATACATGTGCCCAAGTATTGAGCAAGTTCCCCTCGCTGTTCGAACCGGGTAACAGCAACTTCACGGGAGCCAAGGTGCAGATCCACGTGGACTCAGATGCAAGACCCGTCCATCAGAAAGCTCGGGCAGTGCCGTATATGATGAGGGAGAAGGTCGAAATTGAACTGGACAGACTCCAGCGTGAAAGGATCATATCACCAGTCGAATTTAATGAATGGGCCAGCCCCATTGTTCCTGTGCTGAAAAGTGATGGCACAGTCAGAATCTGTGGAGACTACAAGGCTACGATCAGCAGGGTTTTGAAACAGGATCAGCACCCGTTACCGAAGGCTGATGACTTGTTTGCGATGCTAGACGGAGGGAAGTCGTTCACAAAACTGGACTTGACGTTGGCCTACATGACGCAGGAGTTGGTCGAGACGTTGAAGAGACTTACGTGCATTAACACGCACAAAGGATTGTTTATCTACCACAGGTGCCCGTTTGGAATTCACTCGGCTGCAGTAATATTCCAGAGGAATATGGAAAGTCTACTGAAATCCGTTCCCAGAACTGTCGTGTTCCAAGATGACATCCTGATCACCGGTCGTGACTCCAAGGAACATCTGAACAACCTGGAAGAGGATCTACTGTGTTTTGACAGAGTGGGACTCAGACTGAAACACTTGAAGCGCGTCTTCATGGCACCGGAGGTTGAATTCCTCGGGAGGAAAATCACTGCTGATGGCATCAGACCTACTGACATGGAAACCAAAGCCATCAAGAATGCACGCAAGCCGCAGAATGTGACGGAGCTGCGTTCGCTCATGGATCTACTCAGCTACTTTGGTAACTTCCGACCTAAATTGAGCACCTTACTTGAACCACTGCACATGCTATTGAGAAAAGGCAACAACTGGGTGTGGGGCGCATTGCAAAACAGAGCTTTTGAGAAAGCCACCAATCTGCTTTTCTCGAACAAGCTGCTGGTACATTATGACCCATGTAAACGTTAAGTTTTGGCTAGTGATGCATCATCATATGGAATTGGTTGCGTGTTACAATAAGCCAATGAGTCGGGGAAACTTCAATCTGTCGCGTATGCATCCAAAAGTTTGTCTAAAGCA
The DNA here is from genome assembly GCF_044704955.1 of Pristiophorus japonicus. NCBI lineage: Eukaryota > Metazoa > Chordata > Chondrichthyes > Pristiophoridae > Pristiophorus > Pristiophorus japonicus. The sequence continues at coordinate 75,580,639 of NC_091981.1, forward strand.
GAAAGAGCCTACAGTATTGTGGAAATGTATTTTTATCTAAGCTGATACCATACGGTATTTGTGTGCCCCTTGCAATATATATCAAAATGGAGTCCTGCCCCTTCCAGAACTTTCTGCATTTTAGCAGTCAGCTTGCATAAACAGCTAAACCTGGTTTGAGATGGCTGATGGCCATCAGACAGCTAGGAGACAAGTCATGCTGAGACAAGTACCCCCCCATGGTGCTTTCCTATTGTCTACACGACAAGAGTTCCATGTCACCCCACCCTTATCTTCTTGACTTAAACCACCAGCCATTATCTTTTGCAGAGACCTCATCCATTTGATGCAAACAGATAAACTGACCAGGAAATTGAAACAATCCTGACACAATACAAGACAGGTGATAGCCCATTACCTCATTCTCATGGAGTAATGGCCGACTGGCCAACTGATAACCCTGACAAAAGGAAATATCTGGAAACCATGTCAGGACCAGGATATAGTAATTAACTCTTTATCTGTATTCACTGACTGTGAGACAGAGCAATACACAGGGAGAGGCCATAACTTGGGTTTTACTGTATAAATATCTTGTTAAACTGTACCATTGCGGAGGTGTTCACTTAGCCCTTGACTGAGTGAAACCTGCCCCTTGCTAGCAAGTGAATTAAAGAAACTTCTGCCGGAGCTGTAAGTGTCGGAGTCATTCTTTTCGGAGGTCGAGATTTCGACAGTATGGCAGAGAAAGAAGCTTTAGCGTGTGTGTACGGTGTTTGAATTCGAAACCAATCACATTTTGTTGTTTTCCGAGAGCAAAGATATCAATACCAACGCTTCATCCCGCATCCAAAGGTGGGCGCTGACATTATCTGCCTATGATTATGTCATTCGCCACAGACCTGGCACAGAGAATTGTGCTGTTGCTTTGAGCCAGTTGCCGTTGCCCACACAGGAGGTGGAAATGCCACAACCTGCAGAGTTAATGTTAATTATGGATGCTTTTGAGAGTGAAGGTACCCCTGTCACGGCTCGACAAGTTAAGACCTGGACCAGCCAGGACCCGAGGGTTGCATCTTCAAAGGGGATTGGTCTGCCATACCGAAGCAAATGTGCGAGGTGGCCAAGCCGTACATTTGTCGCAAGGACGAACTGTCTATTCAAGCAGATTGCATATTGTGGGGCAATCGAGTTGTAATGCCTAAGAAAGGGAGAGAGAAGTTTGTGCGTGAGTTACACAGCACACATCCTGGAATAGTGATGATGAAGGCCATCGCCAGGTCCCATGTATGGTGGCCAGGAATTGATTCTGAGCTAGAAGCAGGCGTGCATCAGTGCAACACCTGCATGCAGCTCAGCAAAGCACCAGCAGAATCGCTGCTGAATCTGTGGTCCTGGCCATCCAAACCTTGGTCCAGGATCCATGTAGATTTTGCAAGTCCCTTCCTGGGCAAGATTTTTTTTGGTGCTGGTGGATGCTTATTCGAAGTGGATGGAATGCATAATCATGTCATCCAGTATGTCCACGGCAACCATAGAGAATCTCAATGTCATGTTCGCGACACATGGTCTGCCAGGCATAGTGGTGAGCGACAATGGGTTGTGCTTCACCACCACTCAGGAGTTTCAGGAGTTTGTAAAACTTAACAGCATAAAACATGTAAGGTCAGCACCGTTCAAGCCTGCGTCCAATGCAGAACGTGCAGTACAAATTATCAAGCAAAGCATGAGGAGAGTAACCCAAGGGTCACTGCAGACCCGCTTGTCTTGAGTTACAGGACAAGACCCGACATACTCTCGCCTGCTGAACTTATGCTGAAAAGAGGTCTTAAGACCAAGTTATCTCTTGTACACCTGGATTTAAGTAATCATGTTGAATACAGAAGACAGAATCAGCAAGGGTACCACGATCGCGCAACTGTGTCATGTGAGATTTCTGTTAATGACCCTGTAAATGTGTTGAATTATGGTCAGAGTCCCAAATGGATCGCTGGTACAGTCATGGCCAAGGAGGGCAACAGAGTATTTGTTATTAAGCTCAAGAATGGGCAAACTTACAGGAAACACATGGATCAAACAAAGCTGAGGCACACAGATGAGCCAGAGCAGTCGGACGAAGAAACCGTCGACGACCAACCAACCTACCAGCAGCCTTCAGTGACTCAAGGGTCATCAGTGAACCCGGAATTTCCATCACGGACTTGTTCAATAAAAATGGACTTGCAATTCCTGACATGGCCACTGCCACTCCCAACAAGTCAACCATCCAGCCACCAGCCACAACAGACTCCGCACATTCACCAAATGCAGGAATTGAACTGAGACGGTCAACCCCGGAGCGTAAAGCACTGGACCGTCTCAACCTGTGAAAGTCTGTGATAAGATCTCAGAGGAGGGGATTGCCATGTATGTACATGCTGTTTGTAGCCACCAGATGGTGTCATTGTTGGAGGCCACTGAGTAGCACGCACATGGTGCTGCTCTGGTATAAAAGGCCAGCCATTTTGTGAGTCAGTCACTTTGGGTCATAATAAAGCAGAGCCAAGGTTGTACCTTTATTCAGTTAAACGGTATTCAGTTTGTACCTTTATTGCATACATAACAGAGTATAATGTTGAAAAGTGTGAGGTCATGAACTTTGGCAGAAAGAATCAAAGAGCAAGTTATTATTTAAATGGAAAAAGATTGCAAAGTGCTACAATACAGCGGGACCTGGAGGTACTTGTGCATGAAACACAAAAGGATAATATGCAGGTATAGCAAGTGATCAGGAAGGCCAATGAAATCTTGGCCTTTATTGTAAAAGGGAAGGAGTATAAAAGCAGGGAAGTCTTGCTACAGTTATACAGGGTATTAGTGAGGCCACACCTGGAATACTGCATGCAGTTTTGGCTTCCATATTTACAAAAGGATATACCTGCTTTGGAAGCAGTTCAGAGAAAGTTCACTAGGTTGATTCTGGGGATGAGGGAGTTGACTTATGAGGAAAGGTTAAGTAGGTTGGGCCTCTACTCATTGGAATTCAGTGATCTTATCGAAATGTATAAGATTATGAGGGGGCTTGACAAGGTGGATGCAGAGAGGATGTTTCCACTGATAGCGGCAACTAGAACTAGAGGGCATAATCTTAGAATAAGGGGCCGTCCATTTAAAACTGAGATGAGGAGAAATTTCTTCTCTCAGAGAGTTGTAAATCTGTGGAATTCGCTGCCTCAGAGAGCTGTGGAAGCTGTGACATTGAATAAATTTAAGACAGAAATAGACAGTTTCTTAAACGATAAGGGAATAAGGGGTTATGGGGAGGGGGCAGGGAAATGGACCTGAGTCCATGATTGGATCAGCCATGATCGTATTAAATGGCGGAGCAGGCTCGAGGGGCCATTTGGCCTACTCTTGCTCCTATTTCTTATGTTCTTATATTCCCGCCATGATTTGTTAGGTGGTTGTATCAAGTGATAAATCAATTGCAGCTAAAATCTAATTTCTCAAAAGGGCTCTGATTCAGCCGTAGACCCCTTATGAAAATATTTTAATGATGCCTGCATTTCTTTCAGGCGGCTGGCAAGAATGCTTAACAAGCACTGAACCAAAATGGCGTCAGGTGCAGTTCGAGTGTGGGACACACTTGCGTGTCAATTTGTTCTTTTAATGCCTGTTTTAGGCCTGAAAAATGGATGAAATGCAATCCAAGTTTGGCTCCCAATACTTTTAAATTCCTCATTCCTATCATTCATTAGCAGCTGTTTTACTTTTCTTTGTCTCCTGTTGGTTACATTAAAGAGCAGCACAAATCTCTTCCAATCTCTCAGCTATTCGATGTTATGTCATTTTAACTGACAAGATTCAATTCAAGATAAGGCATTCACTGCTCCTCACAAGAAAAAGATATCTGGGAACTAATATTCTTTAAAGTTTAATTCTTAAATTTATAATACCTTTTCATGCCATTAAAATGAATGAAAAATCGGAACTTTGTGATCTATTTTTGTGATATATTCACAGAGCACAAGCGCACACAGCTCCTAACATGGCAGTTAGCTCTCTCGGAAGCCTCCGGAATTGCCTGGTTCTGTTTATTATTAACCTGCACTTGCAGTACACAATACGTCCACATCCACAGTGTGGAGCTACAAACATTACAAGCTTACAGACATTACACGTCTCCCTCCTTAATGAAGAAGCCATCATATCAAACATCATACATAACTTTCATGTTTATACATAACACAGGATATAGACCTTTTTTTCCATATTTACAAATTTAACTTTACCACTTGTTTTCTGTTTCAAAGAGGATGCCTTCGCTCTCGAACAGAACCGTCCAAACATGGTGTCGAATCTAAACTCATTCGAGGCTCATCCTGAGGAACGTTTCCTCCACGGAATTTCCTTGATTTTCATTTGAACTCACTCTAACTTCAGGCTCTTTGTTTTCCTGACTTGAACTCAGACTTTCATTCTGATTCTCTCCTGGATTTGTTTCCAGCACATTGGATTTAGGATTTGCTACTGGTATATCAAAACTATCTGATGAGTCAGAAATAATTGAATCATTCCCACCTTCAACTCCTTCCATGTCTGTTGGTAAAATATGATCAATATGAACAAACCTAACCTGTCTATTATCAAACATCTTTACCAAATATGTGCGAGGACCGCATATCTTCACCAGTCTTCTGGGTAACCACTTTAACCATTTATGGTGATGGTTCTTCACTCTCACCTTCTGGTTTAATTTCACACTTCTCTCTTTTACTCTACCTTTATCATGATTCTCTTTCTGTCATAATTGTGTCTCTTCTACGGACAGTGCCAAATTTGGTTTTAACAACAAGAATCTGGTTCGTGGCTGTCGTTTCAGAAACAACTCTGCTGGTGTTCTACCAGTAGTTGTATGAGGAGTATTTCGATATGTAATCAAAAAATTAGCCAATTTGTGATCCAATGACAACTGTCGTTTCCTTGTATTTGGATCTAATATTTGTTTTATGGGGGCACGTTTTACAATTTGTACAGTGCGCTCTGCTGCATCATTTGAAGCAGGGTGGTATGGTGGAACCTTGGTATGTTTCACACCATTTTTGCTCGTGAATTGTGCAAGTTCTGAACGAAATTGTGGTCCATTATCCGAAACAATCTCTTCAGGGAAGCCAAGTGAAGAAAATAATTTTCATAAAATATCCAATGTTTTACTTGTTATTATTTTCCACATTGGAAACATCTCAACCAACTTCGAATAGCTATCAATCACAATGAACAATTGTTGTCCTTCTAACTCAGCAAAATCAATATGTAGCCTTTGCCACACCCTGGGAGGCCATTTCCATGGCTATAATGGTACTGGTGGTGGTTGCCTGCCTACCGATTGACATGTCGTACATTGACTCACGATCTACTCTATATCTTTATCAAGACCTGGCCAGCATAAATAACTGCATGCAAAACTCATGGTCAAGCACATTCCCAGGTGCTGGTCATGGAGGTATCCTAATAATTTGGACCTGAATTTATTTGGTACAGCCACTCTTGCACCCCACATGATACGATCTTTATCGACTGATAATTCATTCCTACGAATGAAGAATGGATGTGTATCTTTGTCTGTTACCTGGTTTGGTCATACATTTGCAATATACTCATACACCTTTGACATCACTGGGTCACGTTTGGTTGCTCTACCAATCTCTTCAGCTGTGACTGGCAGTTCATCAATGTATGAAAAATAAAACACTTCTTCCCTATCGGGTGTAACTTGTGATGGGGGAGGCAATCTAGACATTGCATCAGCATTACTGTGATCAGCTGATCATCTGTATTCAATATCATATGTATATGCTGACAAAATCAAAGCCCATCTCTGCATTCGGGCTGGAATTAATGTTGGAACTGGGGACTTTGGATAGAGGATTGCTGTTAGGGGCTTATGGTCTGTAACAATGGTAAACTTACGACCATACAAGTATTTGTGAAACTTCTTGACCCCAAAAATTAATGCCAAAGCTTCCCTTTCAATTTGCGCATAATTACTCTCACTGGCACTGAGAGTGCGTGAAGCAAAAGCATTTGGTCTCTCCTCCCCACTATTTAATACATGAGAGATTACTGCCCCAACTCCATATGGAGAGGCATCACATACTAGCTTAATCTCCTTAGATATGTCATAGTGAACTAACATGGTGCTCTCTACCAATTTGCTTTTACACTCCTTGAATGCTGAATCGCATTATTTTGACCACTTCCAATGAACCTGTTTTTTCAAAAGTTCATTCAGTGGATGTAATACTGTAGCCAAATTTGGTAGGAACTTCTCATAATAATTCAAAAGACCCAAGAATGAACGAAATTCAGTGACATTCCTGGGAGTGGGTGCGTTTCTAATTGCATCCAATTTTTCCATGGTTGGATGTAAACCATCTTTGTCTACTCTGTACCCTAAGTACTCCACTGAGTTTTTTTAATAACTCACACTTACGAGCAGACACTCATACTCTGTGCTTCTCTAGCCGTTTGAGGACTTCATTCAATATGTTATTATGAATTTGCCTATTTGGTGCTGAAATTAGTATGTCATCCAAATAACATACTACCCCTTGAATACTTCTGGTTCATCACCCCTTGGAATATGGCAGCGGTGGAAGACACTCCAAACGGTAGCTTATTAAATTGATAAAGGCCTAGATGAGTATTTATAGTCAAACATGACTTGGACTCCTCATCAAGTTCCAGCTGTAAGTAGGCATTCGTAAGATTCAGTTTTGAGAAGATCTGACCACCTGTCAGTGTTGTGAACAAATCTTCTATATTCGGCAATGTATTGGGGACATTACCCTCTAGGACCTGGTTTACGGTTACTTTATAATCACCACACAATCTTACCTGACCATCACACTTAGGTACAATAGCAATGTGTGTAACCCAATTACATCAATCTATCTTACAAATAATGTTCTCAGTCTCTAGTCTTTTGAGTTCTTGCTCAACTTTCTCCTTGAGTGCATATGGTACGGAACGTGGCTTGTAGTAAACTGATCTAGCATCCTTCTGTACTCTGACACTCGCCTTGAAGCCTTGGATCGGACTGCCCGTTTCGCAGAACACCTTTGGATACTTCTTGATAACCTCATCCGTTGATGAAAATCTCGCTTCCACACAGAAAATCTTACTCCAATCCAGCTTCAGTGAGCTCAACCAATTTCTTCCTAGTAAGGCAGACTTGTCTCCTTTCACTACTATTAGAGGCAAGTTCTGAAATTGATCTTTATATTTCACTGGTACGGTGATACGGCCTACTACAGGAATTTTCTCTCCCGAGTAGCCTCGCAGCTCTATCTTGGGTTTCTCCAGTTGAAAATCACGCAATTTGTCGCGATATAGTGACTCCGGTACTACACTCACGGATGCACCCGTGTCAATTTCCATTGATATCTTGAATCCCGCAACATCTATGTGGATTTTGATGCTTTCCGAATCGCTGTCCGTTAACCTCATGCTCCTGATGACGTGTAACTCTAGCATCTCCTCATCCTGTTGTTGTTCTTCCATGCTATGAAGTTTCTTGGGATTTCTACTCATAGCTTTGAATGCTGGACTCATAGCTTTGAAAGCTGGTTTACCCTTCAGTCGGCATGCCTTCACAAGATGCCCAGTCTTTCTGCAGAGAAACACTCTGCCTTCACGTATGGACAACTTTGAGCAATGTGTTGTCCCAGGCACCGATAGCACGACTTCGACGCTCTAGTAGAATTTCCAGTTTCTGAGACTTTCGGCCATGCGCGTCTTTTACCTTGAACTGTAGGTGATTTACCTCGGTTGACTGACGACCGTAATTATTATTTAATTCTCGGGAATATTGTTCAGCCATGCCCATTGACCTCGCTGTCTGACAAGCAATCTCAAAAGTCAAGTCATCCGTCATCAATAACTTCCTTCTGATCGCATCATTTTTCACCCCACAAACAAAACGATCCCGTCATGCTCAGTTTTGAAAGTTTCCAAAATTACAGTGCATTGATAGATTTTTTAATGCTATGATGTACTCACTGATACTTTCATTAGCCTTTTGATTCCGAATCCTGAAACGATAGCTTTCAGCAATTTCTAACGGTTTGGGGTTATAGTGCTGCTCCAGCTTAATTAAAATCTCTTTAAGCGTTGTATCCTTTGGCTCAACAGGCACAAGCAGATTTACAAGAGTGTCATATAATGCCGGCCCCGCCTCCGATAAGAAGATCACTTTCTTACGCTCCAATACAGCCCGGTTCTGAACTGCATTGTCTGGAACTTCGATTATGTTATTTGCAGTGAAATACAATTCTAGCCAATCCACATACGCTTTAAAACGTTCCTGGTCGTGTCTATATTCACCCAAATGTCCCAATACACCTGCCATTTTAATCTCTAGCTGTTCACACCGTGTGCTGTATTTTACCTCGGATTTTTGTAGCTTTTTTCAAAGACAGAAACTTCTAAAGTCTCTCTGTCTACTGGCTGAATTTTTCACCAACAAAAATTAAGCTTTAAATCATCTGAAAAATCCCATCTCAATCGCCAAATGTGATATATTCACAGAGCAGAGCACACACAACTTCCTAACATGGCAGGCAGCTCTGTCAGAAGTCTCCGGAATTGCCTGGTTCTGTTTAATGATTAACTGTGCACTTGCAGTACACAATATGTCCACATCCACAGTATGGAGCTACAAACATTACAAACTTACAGACATTACAGTTTTGATACTCATAACTGAACCAATAGGAGAAACAAAATGGATAATGTACCTTTAAACAAAAATTAGTTAATTAAACCCTGGGGTGCAGCTTTATTATTTTTCAGCATAACGTTGCTGATAGCTTTAGTCTGTAATTTTTCCAGAGTGACCATACAACTCCTTCAGAGGATTACAATAACACTGGATCACTGGGTCTAGTCCAATAAAACTTGGACTCAGATCAATTAAAACTGACATCAGCCTTGTAAATTGTCAGCAACTTAGGCTAGTGATTTTCCTGATGATATTTTTCATTTTGACTTCTATCTCAGCGAGTCCTGAATAACAGCCAACATTTTATTTTGAAACATTTGATTCAGAATGTACAAGATGGAAGATAGAAAATGGTCCTGACTTCAATTGAATTTGCAACAGTTTCAATTTTTGGAGGGCACAGACCACTCTGCAACTGATGTTAAATCACTCCATGATCAGCTAATAGAAAGTAGCTTGCAGCGGGACAAGTTAGCTATGTTGGACGTAGCATTACCAACAACAGCAAGTAGCTCAAGCGCCATCTTATTGTGAGGGATGTATGGCTCTGTGGTGCTGCAAGGGACTATATAACCATGGTTTCTGCAAACAGTTCTACAGCTACAACTGCCACCTAAACAGGAAGGTGCCAGTTTTGATACCAATCTTTGCTTTTGGCTAATTCCAACCAGTAGGGGCACTGCAACTGGCTTGCATTAGGAATTGGCTTCTTGCTTCTGTTTGCTATTTCGTGACCTCTGCAGGAAAGCATGCATGTGTGGACATCAGTTGAGTGCAACATTGAGCTTATTCCTCTAAATTAAACAGATGGAAATGATGGGCTACTCTATGATTTTATGGACCCAACCATGCTGCTGTGTGTGATGGCGATGTCACAACTTGCATTACAGCACAGGCAGACTGACCTAATGACTCAGTGCTGTATAGAGAAGACAATGAAGTTCCTTCTCCTTGAGTACAGAGCCAACTCCAGCAATAGACGGGAAGCTGGGAGATGTTTGCTATGTCTCCTACTCCAGACTGGAAGGATCTGGTGGTGAAAAAATTGAGGGCCAGGGTGACCTTGTGGGCCACTGGGAGAACCGTTGTCACTCTGCTCTGAGGCTGCACATCTGATTGCGATACGTGGGCAAGTTCTGTGACCACTTCCTTGCTGATACATTGCTCCTGGCTTGTGCAAGTAGGAGAAATGCTCTCAGAAGACCCGAGTTGGGTAAGGCATCCTGCTAAGAGCCCTCCTGCCCCTCCTTCTCCTCCCTCTGTGAGCATCTTGTCCTCTTTGTTGCCTCCGCATGATCTCCCTGTCATACCAGACCAAGAGGGGGACTGCAAGTAGAGCCCCCATGACTGGGAGCAAGTGCTGTGAGCAGAAGTCTTTAAATGACAAGCAAGGCCATCTCCACTTGCAGCAACACTAGTTTTTTTTTATTCATTCATGGGATTTGGTCATCGCTGGCAAGACTAGCATTTATTGGCCATCCCTAATTGCCCTTGAGAAGGTGATGGTGAACCACCTTCTTGAACTGCTGCAGTCGGTATGGTGAAGGTAGTCCCGCAGTGCTGGTAGGGAGGGATTCCAGGATTTTGACCGAGTGATGATGAAGGAATGACAATATATTTCCAAGTCAGGATGGTGTGCAATTTATAGGGGAACTTGCAGGTGATGGAGCTCCCATGCACCTGCTGCCATTGTCCTTCTAGGTAAAAGTCATGGGCTTGGGAGGTGCTGCCAAAGTAGCAGTGGCAAGTTGCTGCAGAGCATCTTGTAGATGATACACATTGCAGCCACAGTGCGCCGCTGGTGGAGGGAGTGAATGTTTAAAATGGTGGATGAGGTGCCAATCAAGAAGGCTGCTTTGTCCTGGATGATGTCGAGCTTCTTGAGTGTTGTTGGAGCTGCACTCATCCAGGTTAGTGGAGAGTATTCCATCACACTCCTGACTTAGAAACATAGAAACAAAGAAAATAGGTGCAGGAGTAGGCCATTCGGCCCTTCGAGCCTGCACCACCATTCAATAAGATCATGGCTGATCATTCACCTCAGAACCCCTTTCCTGTTTTCTCTTCATACCCCTTGATCCCTTTAGCCATAAGGGCCATATCTAACTCCCTCTTGAATATATCTAAAGAACTGGCACCAACAACTCTCTGCGATAGAGAATTCCACAGGTTCACAACTCTCTGAGTGAAGAAGCTTTTCCTCATCTCGGTCCTAAATGGCCTACCTCTTATCCTTAGACTGTAACCCCTGGTTCTGGACTTCCCCAACATCGGGAACATTCTTCCTGCATCTAGCCTGTCCAGTCCCGTCAGAATGTTATATGTTTCTATGAGACCCCTCTTATTTTTCTAAACTCCAGTGAATACAGGCCCAGTCGATCCAATCTCTCCTCACATGTCAGTCCTGCCATCCCAGGAATCAGTCTGCTGAACCTTCGCTGCACTCCTTCAATAGCAAGAACGTCCTTCCCCAGATTAGGAGACCAAAACTGAACACAATATCCCAGGTGAGGCCTCACCAAGGCCCTGTACAATTGCAGTAAGACCTCCCTGCTCCTAAATTCAAATCCCCGAGCTATGAAGGCCAACATACCATTTGCCTTCTTCACCGCCTGCTGTACCTGCATGCCAACTTTAAATGACTGATGTACCATGACACCCAGGTCTCATTGCATCTCCCCTTTTCCTAATCTGCCGCCATTCAGATAATATTCTGCCTTCATTTTTTTGCCACCAAAGTGGATAACCTCACATTTATCCACATTATACTGCATCTGCCATGCGTTTGCCCACTTGTGCCTTGTAGATGGTGGAAAGGATTTGGGGAGTCAGGACGTGAAATACTCGCCATAGAATACCCAGCTTCTGACCTGCTCTTGTTGCCACAGTTAAGTTTCTAGTCAATGGTGACCCCCGGGGCATTCTGCGATGGTAATGTCACTGAATGTCAAGGGTCGGTTGTTAGACTCTTGCTTGTTGGAGATAGCTATTGCCTGGCAATTGTGTAGCGCGAATGTTACTTGCCACATATCAGCCCAAGTCTGAATGTTGTCCAGGTCTTGCTGCATGCGGGCATGGACTGCTCCATTATCTGAGGAGTTGTGAATGGCACTGAACATGGTGCAGTCATCAGCAAACATCCTCACTTCTGACCTTATGATGGAGGGAAGGTCATTGATGAAGCAACTGAAGATGGTTGGGTGAAGGACACTGCCCTGAGGAACTCCTGCAGCGATGTCCTGGAGCTGTGATGATTGACCTCTGTAAGGGCTATAGAAGAATTGTATGAGGATAAAATACGGTCACTAAAGTGGAAGTAGACAGACAGATAGATTGTCACTAAAGTGGATACTGAAGGTAGTGAATTGATCTGACATATGGTCCAGGTTGTTGGGATTATCAGTGTTAGGAGGTTCTGAGGAATTGGAAGTTTCCCTGTCTTATGGTAGGGATTGTAATATGTCGTAAATTGACAGATTGTATGTAAAACTCGCTAATGTATGTAAAGCACGCTTATAACACTTGCTTACAATGGGTTTAAGAAGGTGAAGCAGCAAAGCTTGCTACGCAGCAAAGCTTGATGGTCACTGGACCATCCGTTGTGTTAACCTTAATACAGATGGATGAAAACTTACACTCAGTACAGAACAACATCCACCAAGGACAGGAGGGAGTCAACAGTCTAGAAACATAGATTGTACCAGCATCTGAATCTCATGAGAATGAGAACATTCTGACTGGAGTTCTCTTGGGAAAAGGGATAAGAAAGCAGATGTTTGGGAACAAGATAGCAAACCCTGGGAAACAAGGTTAATTCACACGTCATGAGGAACTGAGGCAAAGTTGACACCACTGAACAACACACATTCTGGAATGTGATGGGAGATGGACAGGTGGGGGGAACCACTCAGAGCCAGTCTGATAAGAATCAACAAATCACTGTAACTTCGCTGATAGCAAAAGGCCAATCGGTGGTTTTGTAGGAGGGTTGCACACCTCGGAAAATGTCTAACTGTAGATGTAAATCTCTGTTCTTAGAAGGGTTCATCGGAACTCTTCCCCTGCATGCTTGAATAAAAAACGGTTGAACCGAAGTTTCATCTGAGTTATTCTGTGGTCGCTATACAGGTGGAGATACAGGCGGGTATCAATTCCTTATATCAGGGAGACCACCTTGAAGAAGAGAAGTCTTCTTTTTACCCCAATAACCTCCAACCACCACAACCATCTTTCTTTGTGCTAGGTATGACTCTAACCAGTGGAGGGTTTTCCCTCTGATTCCCATTGACTTCAGTTTTACTTGGGCTCCTTGATGCCACACTCAGTCAAATGCTATCTTGATGTCAAGGGCAGTCACTCTCACCTCACCTCTGAAATTCAGCCCTTTTGTTCATGTTTGGACCAAGGCTGTAAAGAGTATGGAGTTGAGTGGTCCTGGCTGGACCCAAACTGAGTATCAGTGAGCAAATTATTGATGAGTAAGTGTGGTTTGATAGCACTGTCGATGACCCCTAGCATCACTTTGCTGATGATTGAGAGTAGACTGATGGGTTGGGAATTAGCTGGATTGGATTTTTTCAGTTTTTTGTGGACAGGACATACCTGGGCAGTTTTCCACATTGACGGATAGATGCCAGTGTTGTAGCTATACTGGAACAACTTGGCTGGAGGCATGGCTAGTTCAGGAGCACAAGTCTTCAGCCTGACAGCCTGGATGTTGTCAGGGCCTATAGCTTTTGCTGTATCCAGTGCGCTCAACCATTTGTTGTTAGCACGTGGAGTGAATCGAATTGGTTGAAGACTGGCTTCTATGATGGTGAGGGCCTCAGGATGAGGTCAATATGGATCATCCACTCGTCACTTCTGGCTGAAGATGTTTGTAAATGCATCAGCCTTGTCTTTTACACTCACGTGCTGATCTTTTGCACTCACCTGTCACCTCATAACAACTCTAGAAAGCTCCAAACAGTTGCACAAACTACACAGAGCTAGTAGAAATGAAAATGCAAGTGAGCTGTAAGTTGTTCATGATGCTTTTAAATAGCTGCTCATGTCAGCCACCACCTTACATGATACCCTGAGCCTCCTGAGACACTGCTGTTCTGACATGTCTTGGAAGCTTATCCTCTGCCGGTAGACCCTGTGTGCAGGGTATGGCCTCCTGTGAGCTGCACCTCTCTGCTGCTCCCCTCGCTCCTGTGGAGCCCAGGTCTGTGAGTAGGAAGCTGTTGCTGGTGCTGATCCTGCTGCTCCTAGTGCTGCTGGTGTTAGAACATACGAACATTAGTGAGGCCTCACCTGGAAAATTGTGTTCAGTTTTGGTCTCTTAATCTGAGGAAGGACGTTCTTGCTATTGAGGGAGTGCAGCGAAGGTTCACCAGACTGATTCCAGGGATGGCTGGACTGTCATTTGAGTAGAGACTGGATCGACTGGGCCTTTATTCACTGGAGTTTAGAAGGATGAGAGGGGACCTCATAGAAATGTATAAGATTCTGATGGGATTGGACAGGCTAGATGCGGGAAGAATTTTCCCGATGTTGGGGAAGTCCAGAACCAGGGGATATATTCTTCGGATAAGGGGTAGGCCATTTAGGACTGAGATGAAGAGAAACTTCTTCACTCAGAGAGGTGTTAATTCCCTGCCGCAGAAAGTTGTTGATGCCAGTTCATTGGATATATTCAAGAGGGAGTTAGATACTGCCCTTTTGGCTAAGGGGATCAAGAGGTATGGAGAGAAAGCAGGAAAGGGGTACTGAAGGAATGATCAGCCATGATCTTATTGAATGGCGGTGCAGGCTCGAAGGGTCGAATGGCCTCCTCCTGCACCTATTTTCTATGTTTCTATGTTTCTATGTTTCCAGCTCCTGATGTTGTCTGCCTTCCTTGCTCCATTCCTGCCCCCTTGCCCTCACCTTAATGTGAGTCCTGTGCCTTTTATGCTTTCAGATAAACAGCCAGCAGATGCCCAATCTGTCCCTGAGCCTCCCCAATGATTGCGAAGAAGGAGAAGAGGAGGAGGAGGAGGAGGAGGACCCAAGCACCATGTCACTGCATCTCCCACCCGCAGTTCAGTGACTGGCACTATGCATTCATTAGAGGGTTGTTTAGTAGAGAGGCTGCACTGGGGTCTAGCGGGCTGCAGCAAGGCCAAGGGGAAAAGGTACCTCTGGAACTGAGAGTTCGCGCATGAGTTCTGCTGCACAGGACTCAGATGTGGACCTCGATGGGAAGGCGTTCACAAGAAGGGTATTGGCCATGCACTCCAACATGATATGTGCAATGGCAAGGGTTCCCGAGAGCTTCCCCGCAATGGTAAGGAGTGGGAAGGAGTCCACCTCCAGCACTGCACAGAGCTCTGCACGCAGCACGGAGCCCATCATTTCCAGTCTGCAGACAATGGTGGACTCCCAGAGCAACCATGTCATGGTGATGTGGCAGCTTCCATTACAGTGCAGGCAGAAGCAACACAACGTATTAGTGCTGTGATGCAGTCTATGCTTGGTGGCATCCAATCTCAGGCTGCTCTCATACAGACTCTGCTGCATACCACACGAGCTCTGACTGCTGCCATTGTCGCTGGGTCCACCACATTCAACTGGGTATTTCATGTTGTCACGGCAGGCCACCAATCTTTGCTCCAGCGGATTGGGAGGAATGCTAATGCGCTGCCCCAGGGAGTGGCAGTGGGTCAGTGGAGCAGGAGTCTGCTGTCCTCTATCAGGATGACAGCATTCCTGCTCCGACCACTGCCACTCCACCATTGCCCCTGTTGCTGCCTGCCATCCAGCTGCCCCAGACTGCTACTGCCCATGCAGTCTACAGCTGGGCCTTCCAGGACCAGAGCTGCTCGAGGGTATCCTGCAAGGCCATCTGAAGGCTCTGGCCCTGACAGTCTGCAGCCATCTACCAGCTGTGCTGCTGCCACAGGGGACACACTACAAAGGAGCAGTAAAATAGGTAAAGCCAGTGTTAAAAGACGATATAAGATTTTGCACTCGGGTAATTCCAAAATGTAATTGTTGTTTATAATTGTGAATGTTATGAGATAAAATATTAATTGAAATGCTGCATATTTGGTGGTGTCTCTCATTTAATTTTTATGGCTGTGGTATGGAGTGGGAAATTGATGTGCTGATGGGGACGTACAGAGCAACCGGGAAGTGGGCTGAGATTCATTGGAATCGAGATCTAATGAGGCAGTTGCAGATTGAATGGTGGCCTCCTCCATTGCTGCTGCTGCTGCTCGTCCTCCTCTTGCTCCTCCTCCTGCGTATCTGTTGGAATCCCAAGGATCCCAGCATCCTTTGGGAGCACTGTACATAAGCAGGCCTCCCATACTGCACCAAGACTCTGGAGTTAGAATAAAGAGATTAAGGTCACACTTACTCACATCTACAGTACTTAATCACATTACTTTATTATGGATGTAACAAATCAAGCAGAGTCAGCATGGTTTTATGAAAGGGAAATCATGTTTGACAAAGTTGCTGGAGTTCTTTGAGGATGTAACAAGCAGGGTGGATAAGGGGGAACCAATGAATATGGTGTATTTGAATCATGCTTTTCCAAATCTCCCGCTACTGCTTCCTTAATAATGAACTCGAGCATTTTCCCAATGACAGGCTAACTGGTCTGACTAGTTTCCTGCTTTTTGTCTGCCTCCTTTTTTAAATAGGGGCATTACATTTGCAGTTTTCCAATCTGCTGGGACTGCCCCAGAATCCAGGGAATTTTGGTAGATTACAACCAATGCAGCCACTTCTCTAAAGATCCTCGGATGTAAGGCATCAGGTCCAGGGGACTTGTTCATCTTTAGTCCCATTATTTTACCTAGTACTACTTCATTAGTGATAGTAATTGTATAAAGTTCCTCCCTACCTATAGCCCCTTGATTATCCATTATTGGGATGTTTTTAGAGTCTTCTACTATGAAGACCGATACAAAATATTTGTTCAACGTTTCTGCCATTTCCCTGTTCTTCATTATTAATTCCCCAGACTCATCCTCCAGGGGACCAACATTTACTTTAGCCACTCTTTTGCTTTTTATGTACCCATTGAAAATCTTACTATCTGTTTTTATATTTCGTGCTAGTTTACTTTCATAATCTATCTTCCCTCTCTTAATCATTTTTTTAGTTGTTCTCTGCTAGCTTTTAAAAATTTCCCAATCCTCTGGCCTCCCACTTGTTTTGGCCACATTGTATGCCTTTGTAGGCCACTATTTAATAGACTATTAACGAATTTAATAGAAATTGCAGACCTCTATTTAATAGACAATTAATGAATTTAACAGAAATAAACTAACTAAGGGGGAGAAATTTGTGTAGTTTGCTCCACACGTTAGTGCCACATAATAGTGCTAAAACACCGTTGAGAGCTTTAACGCTACCTGATGCTGGGTCCGACACTGCTCGCCATGGTTGGTGTTGCCAGTAGCGCTGCTGCTGAATGCAATCGCCTGGGACTTCGCCATCACAGAGATCGTGACGTCAGTGAGTGTGCAATGCTCCTTTGATGCCCAATCTACTAATTTCGTTAAAGCTAATGAACTTACAGGCTACAGAAAACAACGACAGATTCAGGTGGCATGCAGCCGGCTCCAACGATGCTATTTAAGGGAACATCACTAATCACTAGCAGGTTTTTGAAATTTGAGTGGAAGTATGCTACTTTCTGTTACTGGTAGAGTTTTCTTTATTCGTTTCAAGGTTCTTTGGTATCAGAGAGTTTTGCGGCGTTAAAATTATTTAAAAATCTACAATACTTGCTAAATGTACTGGCAGTGGACCTCGTCCTCCAGGAGGGAGTGGAGGCTGTGAGACAAATGGCCATCCGGATGGGCTGTCTGTGATTGGCTCATCAGACTTTGGTTTTCATGAATGAAACCCCAGATCCCTGTAACTCATCCATCCCCATTATACAAAGCCTGTCTCACACCATATCACAGCATCCTCCTGGGCGCAAAGGTGAAATGAGAGAGAGACAACAAAATATTCCAATCACACTTAGTACATTTATCTATAAACATATCACACATGTCACTTAAATTCGAATAACTAATGACCTTTGTGCCTGCTATAGTTGAATAGCTGGTAGACCTGTGGTGAGGATCTCCTGTCTGTCGGCGGGTACAGGACCAGCTGCACTCTCTCCACCTCTAGAACCAATGCCTCCAAAGCTTCATCGGAAAACCTCCAGGCTCTCTGCCTGGGGCGGTAATCTACCATCAGGATTTCTAAATAAGTACTCCATCGCCTTGTCCTTCTTTTGGGTGTTGAGGCAGCTGTACACCCAACAATGCTGAGAATGAGATGCTGAATCATCAATGAACCTCCCCTTTAAGCAGTGAATACAGCCTGTGGCAATCACTACTTGCATTTAGACTGCCCCCGATATTGCTCCATCTTTTCAGTGTAACGCCAATGAGCTTGGGTTTATCGATGAGATTTGTCCACTGTGAAGACGGAAGCAAAATAATTGTTTAAGATCTCAGCCATTTCCACATTTCCCATTATTAAATCCCCCTTTTCATCTTCTAAAGGACCAACATTTACTTTAGTCACTCTTTTCCGTTTTATATATCTGTAAAAGCTTTTACTATCTGTTTTTATGTTTTGCGCAAGTTTACCTTCGTAATCTATCTTCCCTTTCTTTATTGCTTTTTTAGTCATTCTTTGCTGTTGCTTAAAATTTTCCCAATCCTCTAGTTTCCCACTAACCTTGGCCACCTTATACGCATTGGTCTTTGATTTGATACTTTCCTTTATTTCCTTGGTTATCCACGGCTGGTTATCCCTTCTCTTGCCGCCCTTCTTTTTCACTGGAATATATTTTTGTTGCGCACTATGAAAGAGCTCCTTAAAAGTCATCCACTGTTCCCCAATTGCGCAACCGTTTAGTCCTTGTTTCCAGTCTACTTTAGCCAACTCTGCCCTCATCCCACTGTAGTCCCCTTTGTTTAAGCATAGTACGCTCGTTTCTGACACAACTTCCTCATCCTCAATCTGTATTACAAATTCAACCATATTGTGATCACTCATTCCGAGAGGATCTTTTACGAGGAGATCGTTTATTTATCCTGTCTCATTACACAGGACCAGATCTAAGATGGCTTGCTCCCTTGTAGGTTCTGTTACATACTGCTCTAAGAAACAATCCCGTATGCATTCTATGAATTCCTCCTCCAGGCTACCCCGTTCGATTTGATTTGACGAATCGATATGTCGGTTAAAATCCCCCATGACTACTGCCGTTCTTTTTTCACATGCCTCCATTTTTCCCTTGATTATTGCCCGCCCCACCGTGAAGTTATTATTTGGGGGCCTATAAACTACGCCGACCAGTGACTTTTTCCCCTTACTATCTCTAATCTCCATCCACAATGATTCAACATTTTGTTCATTGGAGCCAATATCATCCCTCACAACTGCCCTGATATCATCTTTTATTAACAGAGCTACCCCACCTCCTTTCCCTTCTTGCCTATCTTTCTGAATCGTCAGATACCCTGTATGTTTAATTCCTAGTCTTGGCCACCTTGCAACCATGTTTCTGTAATGGCCACCAAATCATACCCATTTGTAATGATTTGTGCCGTCAACTCATTTACTTTATTTCGAATGCTGCGTGCATTTAGGTAGAGTGTTTTCATCCTAGTTTTTAAACCATGATTTTTAGTTTTGACCCCTCCTGCAGCCCTTTTATATTCAGTGGCCTATTTTGTTTCTTGCCTTTGGTTTCTCTGCCCTCCACTTTTACTCATCTCTTTTCTGTCTTTTGTTTTTGTCTCCTTTTTGTTTCCCTCTGTCTCCCTGTATTGGTTCCCATCCCCCTGCCATATTAGTTTAACTCCTCACCAACAGCACTAGCAAACACTCCCCCTAGGACTTTGGTTCCGGTCCTGCCCAAGTGCAGACCATCCAGTTTGTACTGGTCCCACCTCCCCCAGAACCTGTTCCAATGCCCCACGAATTTGAATCCCTCCCTGCTGCACCACTGCTCAAGCCACGTATTCATCTGTGCTATCCTGCGATTCCTACTCTGACTAGCACGTGGCACTGGTAGCAATCCCGAGATTACTACTTTTGAGGTCCTACTTTTTAATTTAGCTCCTAGCTCCTTAAATTCGTCTCGTAGGAATTCATCCCTTTTTTTAACCTATGTCGTTGGTACCAATGTGCACCACGACAACTGGCTGTTCTCCCTCCCTTTTTAGAATGTCCTGCACTCGCTCGGAGACATCCTTGACCCTTGCACCAGGGAGGCAACATACCATCCTGGAGTCTCGATTGTGGCCGCAGAAACGCCTATCTATTCCCCTATGATTGAATCCCCTATCACTATCACTCTCCCACTCTTTTTCATGCCCTCCTGTACAACAGAGCCAGCCACGGTGCCATGAACTTGGCTGCTGCTGCCCTCCCCTGATGAGTCATCTCCCTCAACAGTACCCAAAGCAGTGTATCTGTTTTGTAGGGGGATGACCAGATGGGACCCCTGCACTACCTTCTTTGTACTACTCTTCCTGCTGGTCTTCCATTAGCTGGCTGTGGATCCTTCTCATGCGGTAAGACCAACTCACTACACGTGCCACTTATGTCATTCTCAGCATCGTGGATGCTCCAGAGTGAATCCACCCTCAGCTCCAATTCCGCAATGCGGTCTGTCAGGAGATGGAGGCGGATACACTTCTCACACATGTAGTCGTCAGGGACACCGGAAATGCACACAGTATTCCAGTTGCGGCCTAAGCAGTGTTTTATACAGTTCAAGCATAACCTCCCTGCTCTTGTATTCCATGCCTCAATGAATAAAGGCAAGTATTCCATATGCCAGCCTATTTTAGTGTCATCTGCAAACTTCTTAATCATCCCCCCAACATTCAAGTCCAAGGGCTGGACTTTCCATTATTTTTGCATGCATATTGCCCAATTAACATCCATTTTAATGCTGAAATGAAGTACAACGCAGATATATTGCCCATTTAGCCACAAAATGTGATATATCCTTACTATACAGTACAAATGCACACGAGGCCCATACTTGAGAGAAGGTCACTTTGTGATCAGTTACCTTTATTACCAAGACCTCAAGCGATGAAGGTGGGCTGAGCATCCCCTTTAATACCTGAAAGTCCAGGTTAGGAGTATCTCCCACAAGTTCACCCCCTTGTGGTCAATGTTCTCAAGGTGTACAACTTAGGTCAGCTTATACATGGGTTACAATGACAGTTGAATACATGACATCACCTCCCCCGCAAAGTCTTATTGGGATCACAGGTTAAGTCTCTCTGGTGGTTTACGCTCCCTTGTAGAGCGCCTGAGTTGGGGCTCCGGTTGTTGGGCGCTGGCCTGAGTGTCTACTGTTTGTGGTCTTAGGCCTGTCCGGACGGCCCACAGTGACTGGGCACTCCTCCACTTGGTTCCAGTGTTTGGTCACCTGTGGTGGAGTAAACTCTACGTCGTGTTATTGCTCTGCTTCTTCTATGGGGTTGCTGAACCTCCTTTTGGTTTGATCCACGTGTTTGCGGCAGATTTGCCCATTGCTAAGTTTAACTACCCTATTCCCCTCTTTGGCAATCATAGTGCCTGCGAGCCATTTGGGCCCTGCAGCGTAATTAAGGACAAAAACAGGGTCATTGACATCAATACATCGCGCCCTCGCATTCCTGTCATGGGAGTCACATTGTGACTGATGCATGCTCTCAACAATTTCTTTCATAGTCGGGTGTATAAGGGATAACCTGGTTTTGAGCATCCTTTTCATGAGCAGCTCTGCGGGTAGAACCCCTGTGAGCGAGTGCGGTCGGATCTTTGGCCAACAGGAGGCGTGATAAGCGGCTTTGTAGGGAACCCCCTTGGATTCTGAGCATCCCCTGTTTGATTATCTGTACTGCTCGTTTCACCTGGCCGTTTGAGGCCGGCTTAAACGGTGCCGTTCTGACATGGTTGATTCCATTGCACGGGCCATTGTCGCTGATCAAGACATCCGGTAGACTATGGGCGGCGAACATTGCCCGTATACTTTCTACCATGGCAGAGGATGTGCTTGAATTTAAAATGACACACTCAATCCATTTGGAGTAGGCGTCTACTACAACCAAAAACATTTTTCCCATGAAAGAACCTGCGTAGTCCACATGGATGCGTGACCATGGCTTGGCGGGCCAGGACCAGGGGCTAAGGGGGGCTTCCCTGGGTGCGTTGCACCTGCGAACACAAAGTTCCAGGTCTGCATCTATTCCTGACCACCAAACGTGTGGCCTGGCAATTGCCTTCATCATGACAATGCCCGGGTGCTCATTGTGAAGTTCTCTGATAAACACGTCTCTGCACATCTGGGGCATGACTACTCGGTTTCCCCATAGTAGGCAATCGGCCTGAATCGAGAGTTCATCCTTGCGCCTATGAAATGGTTTAAATTCCTCAGGGCATGTCCCGTACGTGGCTGCCCAGTCCCCATTCAGGACACATTTCTTAACTAAAGGCAGTAGCGGGTCTTTATTTGTCCAAACTTTAATCTGACGGGCTGTCACAGGTGAGCCTTCGCTTTTGAAAGCTTCAACAGCCATGGCCATCTCAGCATCATGCTCAGTTGCTCCCTCAGTGGTGGCTAGTGGGAGCCTGCTGAGTGCATTGGCGCAGTTTTCAGTGCCCGGTCTGTGCCGAATTGTGTAGTCATAGGTGTCTAACGTGAATGCCCACCTCTGTATGCGGGCCAATGCATTCGCATTTATGGTCTTGTTGTCGGCCAAAAGGGACGTTAGGGGTTTGTGATCTTTCTCCAGCTCAAATTTCCTGCTAAACAGGTACTGGTGCATTTTTTTTACTGCCTATACACATGCTAGCGCTTCCTTTTCTACCATCCCGTAGCCCCTTTCTGCCTGGGACAGACTTCTGGAGGCATAAGCTACCGGCTGTAACTGATCATTGGCATTCACGTGCTGCAACACACACCCGACCCCATAGGACGACGCATCACACGTTAAAACAAGTTTCTTACATGGGTCATATAACGTTAACAGTTTGTTGGAGCATAACAAATTGCGTGCTCTATCAAAAGCCCTTTTCTGGCTGTCCCCGAGACCCAATCACAACCTTTGCGTAAGAGCACATGTAGTGGCTCTAACATCATGCTTAATTTGGGAAGAAAGTTACCAAAATAGTTCAGGAGCCCCAAGAACGAACGCAGCTCTATCGTGTTACGGGGTCTGGGTGCTCTCTGGATCGCTTCCATTTTGGACGCAGTAGGTCTGATCCCGTCTGCTGCTACACTCCTCCCCAGGAATTCTACCTCTGGAGCTAAGAAGACGCACTTAGTCTTTTCCAGTCGCAGCCCTACCTGGTCCAGTCTGGGTAGCACCTCCTCCAGGTTGTGGAGGTGTTCTTCAGTATCGCGACCTGTGATGAGGATGTCGTCTTGAAAAACTACCGTCCTTGGAATCGACTTGTGGAGGCTTTCTATATTTCGCTGAAAGATCGCGGCGGCCGAACGAATGCCGAACGGACATCTGTTATATTCAAACAACCCCTTGTGTGTCGTGCTGGTGGTCAGCTTCTTCAACTCACTCGCCAGCTCCTGGGTCATGTAAGCTGAGGTCAGGTCCAATTTTGAAAAAAGTTTGCCACCGGATAGCGTCGCAAAGAGGTCCTCCGCTCTCGGTTGCGGGTACTGGTCTTGGAGTGACACCCGATTCATGGTGGCCTTGTAATCGCCATATATCTTGACCGACCCATCTGCCTTGAGCACCGGCATGATTGAGCTCGCCCAGTCACTGAATTTGACTGGCGAGATGATGCCTTCCCTCAGCAGACAGTCCAATTCGCATTCTACCTTTTCCCGCATCAAGTTCGGCACCGCTCTGGCCTTGTGGTGTACTGGCCTGGCGTCTGGGTTTATGTGAATCGCTACCTAAGCTCCCATGAATGTGCCAATTCTGGGTTGAAATAATGAGTCAAATTTGTCCAGGACCTGTGAGCATGATACTCGCTCCACAGAAGAAATTGCATTGACATCGCCCCATTTCCAGTTCATGAAAACAATCCAACTCCTCCCCAGTAGTGCGGGACTGTCCCCCGGGACAATCCAGAGTGGCAACCTGTTCTCCGAATCTTTATGGGTCACGACTACCGTGGCACTGCCTAGCACCAGGATGATCTCCTTTGTATACATCCGTAGCTGTGCGTCAATCAGCAATAATTTTGGCCTCCTGGCCTTGGACACCCACAACCTTTGGAACTGTTTGATACTCATCAGGGATTGGCTGGCCCCCGTGTCTAGCTCCATTAATACTGGGATGCCATTGAGGAGCACTTTCATCATTATCGGTGGCGTCCTGGTATATGAACTGTATATGTGCTCCACATGAAATCGCTGAACTTCAGCTTCCAGCGATTTCCCCCAGTATTCATTTGGCCTCGTAGGGCTTACATCAGGCCCGTCCTCCTCGTACATCGGCCTGGCTGCAGGCTTCCTGCACATACGCGCCAAGTGACCGCTGACGTTGCAGTTTCTGCAGGTATATTGCTGATACCTGCAAGCTCTGGCTGGGTGTTTGCCTCTACACCTCCAGCATGAGCTGTTGTTGGAAACAAAAGATCCTTTACCAGTGGATCATCTCTGACTGTTGCTGTAACTGTCCTTAAGCGCACCATTCACAGGTGTTGATGGCCCCATTACTGGCTGCATTGTCCATTGCGATGGCATGAATCGCTGTTCAGCTAGCCATTGTCTCTATTGAATTCCCCCTTTGGGTTCAACTACATGCTGGGGCATGTCCGATTGCCCTTGTCTGCCGAGAGAACTGTGTGCTGCATTATAAATGTTGACTCCCTGGTCGTTTGACACATTTGAGCCAAGATTTTTGTCATAAATCATTCTGGTCTCTTCCTCCCCTGAGATAAATGTCTGGGCTATCAGATCCGCCGCTTCCAAGGTCAAGTCTTTGGTCTCAATCATTTTCCTGAAAACCCCAGCGTGCCCGATGCCCTCAATAAAAAAGTCTTGCAGCATCTCCGCTCTGCATGCATCTGGGAACTTACATAGGCTCGCCAGTCGCCGGAGGTGTGCCACGAAGTCTGGAACGCTTTGCCCTTCTCGTCACCGATGCATGTAAAACCGGTGTCTCGCCATGTGCATGCTGCTCATCAGTTTAATGTGTACCCTGATCAACTTACTGAGCACTTCAAATGTCTTATCCGCCGGCTTCTCTGGCACTAGAAGGTCCTTCATCAGGGAGTACGATCTGGATCCTCAAACCATCAGGAGATGAGCCCTGCGTTTGTCGGCCGAATCCTGTCCCGACCATTCCTTAATGACAAAACTTTGCTGTACTCTCTCAATAAAGTCGTCCCAATCATCACCAACACAGTACCTCTCGTCTGTGCTGCTAGTGGCCATGCTCGCGTGGTTTAAATCCCAGTTTCTCGTCGCCAATGATATGTCCTTACTATACAGTACAAATGCACACGAGGCCCATACTTGAGAGAAGGTCACTCTGTGACCAGTTACCTTTATTACCAAGACCTCAAGTGATGAAGGTGGGTGGAGCTTCCCCTTTTATACCTGAAAGTCCAGGTTAGGAGTGTCTCCCACAAGTTCACCCACTTGTGGTCAATGTTCTCAAGGTGTACAACTTAGGTCAGCTTCTACATGGGTTACAATGAAAGTTGAATATATGACAAAATGGAAACTAACGACCATTTCTCGGTCACTTATCAACAAGTGTTACTTTCAGCATGAACTTAACGCCGATAAAAAAATACCATCTGCCCACGTTTTATGGGCGGAAAGATCAGAATGGGCGAAACTAACACCCATAATATCGCCCAGCATTACTTTTGGCACCTCGCACACATCTCGCCGACAATATCGCTCGTTGAAAAAACCGCTGTGAAAAAGTTGCTCTCACCTGAACTAATCACAGCGTTATGGACGCCATGTTCTAAATCGCAGTTTGCATCATTTAAAGGCTGCTTCAACTTTGGGGGAGTTTGGATGTACCCTGAAATTCTTTTAAGGGGATGTGAACATCTGACCAAACATCTCATCATACTGTGAATGATTGGAAATTATTTTAGGTGTCTTAGTGGGGACATTTATTGTTTGTGAACAATCGGTGTAATACTGATAATTATTGGAATGGGACCTATCATTTCTCAGCCTGTATTGATGAGTACGCACATGCTGCAGACTAGAGATGGCATAAAATATATTCAACAGCATTATGTGTCCAATCTAAGACATGCCAGACTGATGAGGAGGACCAGATCTTACACCCCCCGCACTTACAGCGAGAAGCAGTCTTACTTGTCCGATAACACCTGCCTGAGGAGACTGCGCTTCCAAAAGGAGGTTATCAATGAGATATGCCAGCTCATCAGAGGAGATCTGCAGCCTACCAGCACCATCAGGACTGCACTGTCCATTGAGGTCAAGGTTACTGTGGCACTTTCGTTCTACGCGTCGGGTTCCTTTCAGGCCTCAGCTGGTAACATTTGCACTATGTCTCAGCATGCTACACATTGCTGCATTAGACAGGTCACTGAAGCCCTATGACCAGGGAGGCTCAGACTGAGAGAGCTTTAGGATTCTATCGAATTGCCACTTTCCCAAGGTGCAAGGATGCAGAGGTTTTTAGGAACTGCAAAGGATTCCACTCCCTGAATGTGCAACATAGAAACATAGAAAATAGGTGCAGGAGCAGGCCATTTGGCCCTTCGAGCCTGCACAGCCATTCAATATAATCATGCAACCTCAGTACCCCACCCCTGCCTTCTCTCCATACCCGCTGATCCCTTTAGCCATAAGGGCCACATCAAACTCCCTTTTGAATATGTCCAACAAGCTGGACTCAACAACTTTCTGCGACAAGAGGTTCACAACTCTCTGGGTGAAAAAGTTTCTCCACATCTCGGTCCTATATGGCTTACCCCTTATCTTTAGACTGTGACCCCTGGTTCTGGACTTCCCGAGCATCGGAAACATTCTATCTGCATCTAACTTGTCCAGTCCTGTCAGAATTTTATAAGTTACTATGAGATCCCCTCTCATTCTTCTAAATTCCAGTGAGTATAAGCCTAGCCGATCCAGTCTTTCCTCATATGTCAGTCCTGCCATCCCGGGAATCAGTCTGGTGAACCTTCGCTGCACTCCCTCAATAGCAAGCACGTCCTTCCTCAGATTAGGAGACCAAAACTGCACCCAATACTCAAGGTGTGGTCTCACCAAGGCACTGTATAACTGCAGTAAGACCTCCCTGCTCCTATACTCAAATCCCCTTACTATGAAGGCCAGTATGCCATTTGCTTTCCTTACTGCCTGCTGTACCTGCATGCCTACCTTCAATGACTGATGTACCATGACACCCAGGTCTCGTTGCACCTCCCCTTTTCCTAATCTGTCATCATTCAGATAATCTGCCTTCCTGTTTTTACCACCAAAGTGGATAACCTCACATTTATCCCTATTATACTGCATCTGCCATGCATTTTCCCATTCACCAACATCCAGGGGTATTCAACATTCAGGAAGGATAGACAGAAAGGAAAAGGAGGTGGGGTAGCGTTGCTGGTTAAAGAGGAAATTAACGCAATAGTAAGAAATGACATTAGCTTGGATGATGTGGAATCTGTATGGGTGGAGCTGCGGAATACCAAAGAGCAGAAAACAGTAGTGAGAGTTATGTACAGACCACCAAACAGTAGTAGTGAGGTTGGGGATGGCATCAAACAAGAAATTAGGGATGTGTGCAATAAAGCTACAGCAGTTATCATGGGCGACTGTAATCTACATATAGATTGGGTTAACCAAGTTGGTAGCAATACGGTGGAGAAGGATTTCCTGGAGTGTATTAGGGATGGCTTTCTAGACCAATATGTCGAGGAACCAACTAGAGAGCTGGCCATCCGAGACTGGGTGTTGTCTAATGAGAGAGGACTAATTAACAATCTTGTTGTGTGTGTAGGGGTTTTTCCTTCTACGGTTGCAGGTGACCGGGCACAACCTTCAGACTATGGTGATTTGAGTTGCTATCACCAGTGGACCTTTTCTTTTTCCTGCTTATACCCAATTGCAGCATATGATACCACCCATATGTCTGCGGCCGCTTATATCCAATCGCAACCTTGACGTTTTTGAGGCATCCTGTACCCCTATCTGGTTCTGACCTCAGAATTTAGGTGGATAGTGAGCTTCCCACAATAAAACACTCAGAGATGCAAAAGACAAGAAATGTTCCTGGAAAATTCAGGTAAGTCCTACTTTATTAAAACCCAGATGAGCGTTTAAACAAGGTTACATTGCTAAAACAACACAAAGGCTAATACACACATGTATATTTGGTACGAGCCCCCAAAGTGTGGACCAAGTGAAATACAAGGTCGACGCACTGGCTTGTTGAACCACCTTGAACTAAGAAAAGGTCGATGGGAGGAACGGACACATCGAAATTTTTACACAAGTTTAAAATCCTTACACCCACTCTATCACCCACCCCCTCCTTTACACCTAACTAGCCTAAGCTGACAGTTGGGAAAAGACTCCAGGGTGATACTCACAGTTTCCCTTTTGACAGGTATAGTGGATCCCACTTTAAATCGGGCTTCTCCAGTCGTCCTCGGAGGTTTTATCTGCTGCGAGGCTGAGTCCCTCTCTCTTTCTTCGAGGTGTCGTCAGGTCTCTGTCTCTGTCTGAATGTGTCTCCTTCCGAGTGTGTGTCCTTCTTGTGTGCGTCTCCTTCTTCGCCTGTGTGTCCTTCTTGCTCTTGCCTTTATATCCGGTTTGGTTCCGGCCCCTTTTGCACCCAAACTGAATCAATGTCTCATTGTTTGAGTCGAGGTGGGGATGAGGTATTAAATGTAAAGCATTGTTTCTTGTGCACCTCGGTGCTTAATCGTCTAGCTGGCTATTGTGTCAGGGTCGGGATGTACTGAGGTGTGAGGCTTTCCTATTGTCTTTATGTACATGGGTAATGGGCTGGCAATAGGCCCATCTCCTTGATTAGATCCAGGCAAGCTGTTCTTTACAAAATGGGCTGGGTATTCCCCATTGGTCGACGATTTCCCTGCTTCTGGTCCAGCTCAATTCACCGATTGGCCGGCCCAGGATGCACTTTCCCGGGATTGGCTGGCTTCTCAGCCTGCCTGTGGCCCCCGAATTCACATAGTGTCTGGCCACAGACATATTTCCCAGCCTGCCTTTCTTCCTCTGGCTTGCCTTGGCCGAAGTTCGATTAAAATGGCGTATGGAATGGTTCCATGCTCTGTTTCCTTGTTACCGGGTGCCTTTTTTTTTGTGTAGCACTGGATTTTCGACCCTTACATGTGAAGCCCCCTGGGGAAGAGTGACCATAATATGGTAGAATTCTATAATAAGATGGAGAGTGACACAGTTAATTCAGAGACTAGCGTCCTGAACTTAAGGAAAGGTAACTTCGATGGTATGAGACGTGAATTGGCTCGGATAGACTGGCAAATGATACTTAAAGGGTTGACAATGGAAAGACAATGGCAGACATTTATAGATTACATGGATGAACTTCAACAATTGTACATCCCTGTCTGGAGTAGAAATAAAAAGGAGAAGGTGGCTCAACTGTGGCTAACAAGGGAAATTAGGGATAGTGTTAAATCCAAGGAAGAGGCATATAAATTGGCCAGAAAAAGCAGCAAACCTGAGGACTGGAAGAAATTTAGAATTCAGCAGAGGAGGACAAAGAGTCTAA
Source organism: Pristiophorus japonicus (assembly GCF_044704955.1). Taxonomy (NCBI): domain Eukaryota; kingdom Metazoa; phylum Chordata; class Chondrichthyes; family Pristiophoridae; genus Pristiophorus; species Pristiophorus japonicus. Next base: position 75,610,105 of record NC_091981.1, read on the forward strand.
TTAGGAGGGGGAAAATAAAGTATGAGAGGAAGCTTGCAGTGAACATAAAAACTCATTGCAAAAGCTTCTATAGATATGTGAAGAGAAAAAGATTAGTGAAGACCAACGTAGGTCCTTTGCAGACAGAATCAGGTGAATTTATAATGGGGAACAAAGAAATGGCAGACCAATTGAATAAATACTTTGGATCTGTCTTCACTAAGGAAGACACAAATAATCTTTTGGAAATACTAGGGGACCGAGGGTCTAGCGAAAAGGAGGAACTGAAGGAGATCCTTATTAGTCAGGAAATTGTGTTCGGGAAATTGATGGGATTGAAGGCCGATAAATCCCCAGGGCCTGGTAGGCTGCATCCCAGAGTACTTAAGGAAGTATTTAAGGAAATAGTGGATGCATTGGTGATCATTTTCCAATATTCTATTGACTCTGGAATAGTTCCTATGGACTGGAGGGTAGCTAATGTAACACCACATTTAAAAAAAGGAGGGAGAGAGAAAATCGGGAATTATAGACTGGTTAGCCTGACATTGGTGGACGGGAAAATTTTGGAATCAATTATTAAAGATAAAATAGCAGCGCCTTTGGAAAGCAGTGACAGGATCGGTCCAAGTCAGCATGGATTTATGAAAGGAGTTATGAAATGGATTTATGCTTGACAAACCTTCTAGAATTTTTTGAGGATGTAACTAGTAGAGTGGACAAGGGAGAACCAGTGGATGTGGTGTAATTAGACTTTCAAAAGGCTTTTGACAAGGTCCCATACAAGAGATTAGTGTGCAAAATTAAAGCACATGGTATTGGGGGTAATGTATTCACGTGAATAGAGAACTGGTTGGCAGACAGGAAGCAGAGAGTCAGAATAAACGGGTTCGAGCAGTGCGAGTCCGGGGTGCATGGAGAGGCCTATAAAAGGCCCAACGTTGGAGGAGGAGCGGCAGTTCGAGGAGCGAGGTGCGGGGTGTGTGGTGAGGCCTATAAAAGGCCCAATGTCAGAGGAGCAGCGGCAGTTCGAGCAGTGCGAGTCCGGGGTGCATGGAGAGGCCTATAAAAGGCCCAATGTCAGAGGAGCAGCGGCAGTTCGAGCAGTGCGAGTCCGGGGTGTGTGGTGAGGCCTATAAAAGGCCCAATGCCGGAGGAGGAGCGGCAGTTCGAGCAGTGCGAGTCCGGGGTGCGTGGTGAGGCCTATAAAAGGCCCAACGTCAGAGGAGGAGCGGCAGTTCGAGCAGCGCGAGTCCGGGGTGCATGGTGAGGCCTATAAAGACCCAACTTGTGCAGCTCCAGCCGGGTGAAAAAGCAAAAAAGTAGAAAGAAACCAAAAGGTGACGTCACAGCCAAAGGGGTAAGTGATTGGCTGGCGATTGGTGAGCAGCTTGTCTTTTATTTTTTATATCAGTAAGAACCTGTTAACAGTGTTGTTGCCAAATTAAGTGTATCTAAAGGTTAAGTCATGGCAGGAGAGCTCGGTCACGTGATATGCTCCTCCTGTACCATGTGGGAACTCAGGGACACTTCCGGTGTCCCTGACAACTACGTGTGCGGGAAGTGTACCGCCTCCAGCTCCTGACAGACCACGTTGCAGAATTGGAGCTGAGGGTGGACGCACTCTGGAGCATCCACGATGCTGAGAATGATGTGAGTAGCACGTGTAGCGAGTTGGTCTTACCGCAGGTGAAGGGTCCACAGCCAGATAGGGAATGGAAGATCAACAGGAAGAGCAGCGCAAGGAAGGTAGTGCAGGGGTCCTCTGCGGTCATCCCCCTGCAAAACAGATACACCACTTTGAGTACTGTTGAGGGGGATGACTCAGCACAGGAGGGCAGGAAAAAGAGTGGAAGAGCGATAGTGATAGGGGATTCAATTGTAAGGGCAATAGATAGGCGTTTCTGTGGCCGCAACCGAGACTCCAGGATGGTATGTTGCCTCCCTGGTGCAAGGGTCAAGGATGTCTCAGAGCGGGTGCAGGACATTCTGAAAAGGGAGGGTGAACAGCCAGTTGTCGTGGTGCACATTGGTACCAATGATATGGGTAAAAAAAGGGATGAGGTCCTACGAGATGAATTTAAGGAGCCAGGAGCTAAATTAAAAAGTAGGACCACAAAAGCAGTAATCTCAGGATTGCTACCAGTGCCACGTGCTAGTCAGAGTAGGAATCACAGGACAGCTCAGATGAATACGTGGCTTGAGCAGTGGTGCAGCAGGGAGGGATTCAAATTCCTGGGGCATTGGAACCAGTTCTGGAGGAGGTGGGACCAGTACAAACCGGACGGTCTGCATCCTAGGCAGGACCGGAACCAACGTCCTAGGGGGAGTGTTTGCTCGTGCTGTTGGGGAGGAGTTAAACTAATATGGCAGGGGGATGGGAACCAATGCAGGGAGACAGAGGGAAACAAAATGGAGACAGAAGCAAAAGACAGAAAGGAGATGAGTAAAAGTGGAGGGCAGAGAAACCCAAGGCAAAAAACAAAAAGGGCCACTGTACAGCAAAATTCTAAAGGGTCAAAGTGTAATAAAAAGGCAAGCCTGAAAGCTCTGTGTCTCAATGCGAGGAGTATTCGGAACCCAGGAGAGGGCTCTGAGCTAGTTACTGTGGGTGAGAGCTCAGATGAAAAGGACCCCAAGAAAGAATGCGAAAGGCAGGAGGCAACAGAGCAGAGTAGCACTGGGGTAAGTGTAAACCACAAGGTGATAGGAAGGGACAATATGTATGAATATAAAGGGGCTGCAGGAGGGGTCAAAACTAAAAATTATGGTTTACAAACTTGTATTAAAACACTCTACCTAACCGCACGCAGCATTCGAAATAAAGTAAATGAGTTGACGGCACAAATCATTACAAATGGGAATGATTTGATGGCCATTACAGAAACGTGGTTGCAGGGTGGCCAAGACTGGGAATTAAACATACAGGGGTATCTGACAATTCGGAAAGATAGACAAGGGAAAGGAGGTGGGGTAGCTCGGTTAACAAAGGATTATATCAGGGCAGTTGTGAGAGACGATATTGGCTCTAATGAACAAAATGTTGAAACATTGTGGGTGGAGATTAGAGATAGTAAGGGGAAAAATTCACTGATGGGCATAGTTTATAGGCCCCCAAATAATAACTTCACGGTGGGGCGGACAATAATCAAGGGAATAATGGAGGCATGTGAAAAAGGAACGGCAGTAATCATGGGGGATTTTAACCTACATATCGATTAGTCAAATCAAATCGCACGGGGTAGCCTTGAGGAGGAATTCATAGAATGCATACTCGATTGTTTCTTAGAACAGTATGTTACAGAACCTACAAGGGAGCAAGCTATCTTAGATCTGGTCCTGTGTAATGAGACAGGAATAATAAACGATCTCCGAGTAAAAGATCCTCTCGGAATGAGTGATCACAGTATGGGTTGAATTGAGGGTGAGAAAGTAGTGTCTCAAACGAACGTATTATGCTTAAACAAAGGGGACTACAGTGGGATGAGGGCAGAGTTGGCTAAAGTAGACTGGAAACACAGACTAAACAGTCGCACAATTCAGGAACAGTGGAGGACTTTTAAGGAGCTTTTTCATAGTGCTCAACAAAAATATATTCCAGTGAAAAAGGGCGGTAAGAGAAGGGATAACCAGCCGTGGATAAACAAGGAAATAAAGGAGAGTATCAAATTAAAAACCAATGCGTATAAGGTGGCCAAGGTTAGTGGGAAACTAGAAGATTGGGAAAATTTTAAACGACAGCAAAGAATGTCTAAGAAAGCAATAAAGAAAGGAAAGATAGATTACGAAAGTAAACTTGCGCAAAACATAAAAACAGATAGTAAAAGCTTTTACCGATATATAAAATGGAAAAGAGTGACTAAAGTAAATGTTGGTCCCTTAGAAGATGAGAAGGGGGATTTAATAATGGGAAATGTGGAAATGGCTGAGACCTTAAACAATTATTTTGCTTCGGTCTTCACAGTGGAAGACACAAAAACCATGCCAAAAATTGCTAGTCACGGGAATGTAGGAAGGGAGGACCTTGAGATAATAACGATCACTAGGGGGATAGTGCTGGACAGGCTAATGGGACTGAAGGTAGACAAGTCCCCTGGTCCTGATGAAATGCATCCCAGGGTATTAAAAGAGATGGCGGAAGTTATCGCAAATGCATTCGTTATAATCTACCAAAATTCTCTGGACTCTGGGGAGGTACCAGCGGATTGGAAAGCAGCTAATGTAACGCCTCTGTTTAAAAAAAAAGGGGCAGACAAAAGGCAGGTAATTATAGGCCGGTTAGTTTAACATCTGTAGTGGGGAAAATGCTTGAAGCTATCATTAAGGAAGAAATAGCGGGACATCTAGATAGAAATAGTGCAATCAAGCAAACGCAACATGGATTCATGAAGGGGAAATCATGTTTAACTAATTTACTGGAATTCTTTGAGGATATAACGAGTATGGTGGATAGAGGTGTACTGATGGATGTGGTCTATTTAGATTTCCAAAAGGCATTCGATAAGGTGCCACACAAAAGGTTACTGCAGAAGATAAAGGTATGCGGAGTCAGAGGAAATGTATTAGCATGGATCGAGAATTGGCTGGCGAACAGAAAGCAGAGAGTCGGGATAAATGGGTCCTTTTCGGGTTGGAAATCGGTGGTTAGTGGTGTGCCACAGGGATCGGTGCTGGGACCACAACTGTTTACAATATACATAGATCACCTGGAAGAGGGGACAGAGTGCAGTGTAACAAAATTTGCAGATGACACAAAGATTAGTGGGAAAGCGGGTTGTGTAGAGGACACAGAGAGGCTGCAAAGAGATTTAGATAGGTTAAGCGAATGGGCTAAGGTTTGGCAGATGGAATACAATGTCGGAAAATGTGAGGTCATCCACCTTTGAAAAAAAACAGTAAAAGGGAATATTATTTGAATGGGGAGAAATTACAACATGCTGCGGTGTAGAGGGACCTGGGGGTCCTTGTGCATGAATCCCAAAAAGTTAGTTTGCAGGTGCAGCAGGTAATCAGGAAGGCGAATGGAATGTTGACCTTCATTGCGAGAGGGATGGAGTACAAAAGCAGGGAGGTCCTGCTGCAACTGTATAAGGTATTGGTGAGGCTGCACCTGGAGTACTGCGTGCAGTTTTGGTCACCTTACTTAAGGAAGGATATACTAGCTTTGGAGGGGGTACAGAGACGATTCACTCGGCTGATTCCGGAGATGAGGGGGTTACCTTATGATGATAGATTGAGTAGACTGGGTCTTTACTCGTTGGAGTTCAGAAGGATGAGGGGTGATCTTATAGAAACATTTAAAATAATGAAAGGAATAGACAAGATAGAGACAGAAAGGTTGTTTCCACTGGTCTGGGAGACTAGAACTAGGGGGCACAGCCTTAAAATACGGGGCAGCCAATTTAAAACCGAGTTGAGAAGGAATTTCTGCTCCCAGAGGGTTGTGAATCTATGGAATTCTCTGCCCAAGGAAGCAGTTGAGGCTAGCTCATTGAATGTATTCAAATCACAGATAGATAGATTTTTAACCAATAAGGGAATTAAGGGTTACGGGGAGTTAGCGGGTAAGTGGAGCTGAGTCCACGGCCAGATCAGCCATGATCTTGTTGAATGGTGGAGCAGGCTCGAGGGGCTCGATGGCCTCCTCCTGTTCCTAATTCTTATGTTCTTATGTATATACTTTTGGGTCCTTTCGGAATGGCAGCCAGTGACCAGTGGGGTGCCGCAGGGTTCAGTGCTGGGACCCCAGCTATTTACACTATACATCAATGATTTGATGAAGGAATTGAATGTAATATCTCCAAGTTTGCAGATGACACTAAGCTGGGTGACGGTGTGAACTTTGAGGAGGATGCTAAGAGATTGCAGGGTGACTTGGACAGGTTCGGTGAGTGGGCAAATGCAGTATAATGTGGATAAATGTGAGGTTATCCACTTTGGTGGCAAAAACAGGAAGACAGAATATTATCTGAATGGTGACAGATTAGGAAAAGGGGAGGTGCAACGAGACCTGGGTGTCATGGTACATCAGTCATTGAAGTTTGGCATGCAGGTCCAGCAGGCGGTGAAGAAGGCAAATGACATGTTGGCCTTCATAGCTAGAGGATTTGAGTATTGGAGCAGGGAGGTCTTACTGCAGTTGAGGCCACACCTGGAATATTGTGTTCAGTTTTGGTCCACTAATCTGAGGAAGGACATTCTTGCTATTGAGGGAGTACAGCGAAGGTTCACCAGATTGATTCCCGTGATGGCAGGACTGACATATGAGGAGAGACTGGATCAACCGGGCTTGTATCCACTGGAGTTGAGAAGAATGAGAAGGATCTCATCGAAACATATAAAATTCTGACATGATTGGACAGGTTAGATGCAGGAAGAATGTTCCCATTGCTGGGGAGTTCCAGAACCAGGGGTCACAGTCTAAGAATAAGGGATAAGCCATTTAGGACCGAGACGAGGAGAAACTTCTTCACTCAGAGAGTGGTTAACCTGTGGAATTCTCTACCGCAGAAAGTTGTTGAGGCCAGTTCGTTAGATATATTCAAAAGGAAGTTAGATATGGCCCTTACGGCCAAAGGGATCAAGGAGTATGGAGAGAAAGCAGGAAAGGGGTACTGAGGTTGAATGATCAGTCATGATCTTATTGAATGGCTCTGCAGGCTCGAAGGGCCGAATGATCTGCTCCTGCACCTAATTTCTATGTTTCTATGTATCTGACATGTTTACCAGTTAGCCACAATGTGGCTGGATGTTTGGTGACAAAGAATATGGCCTCGCCACCTGGCTGATGACCCCACTGCATGACACTCACACCGAAGCCGAGAAGCGATACAATGAGAGCCACAGAACCACTCGCAATATCGTCGAGAAAACCATTGAAGTCCTTAAGCATTGTTTTAGATGCCTGGCCCACTCAGGAGGTGAACTCCAATACCACCCTGAGCAGGTAGCTCAATTCGTGGTGGCAGCACAACTTGGCTGTCAGTAGGGGACAAGAATTGCCAGAAGGGACTGCCGGTCCACCTCAGGAGAGAGAGGAAGAGGAGGACGAGGAGGTGGACGCTGACCTCAGGCCAGACAATCAGGCTGATGCTGAAACCATGCCCCCGGCCCGCTCTAGACCGCAGGAAAGGGCCCGTGGTGGCTACATAGCTGCAAGACTCTCACGTCAACTGCTCATAAATGAGTGCTTTGCTTGAAAGAACGTTGTTGTTATTTACAAAGCTGCAACACTGCTGGGTGTGCAGCTCATGCATCAATGGTGTGCGTCACCTTAACGAGAGTTAAAGTTTAAGTTGATTCAAGTTAAGTGTAATTGTACCCTTTCATGCTAAGGAATCACCAGTGTATAACGGTGCAACTATCTGACACTGTTGTGTATGGAGAAAGAGTGAGACTGAACACTGTGAGCTCAAAGTAAAGTGTGACCTTAGTGTTTTATTGTAGGTCTCCAGAGTGCCTCTCCAACCTGTGAAGCCTCCTTAAATACCTGTGCTCCCAAGAGATTATGGGATCCCTTGGGACTCCAGGGGATGAGCCCTTTGGTGGCTGTCCAGAGTAAATACAAGTATACATATATAACAACACTCTCGCCCAAAGTCAATAGTGTACATATTTACATTGTGAGTTAATCTGGGGCCCTTCTTGCCCTGGTTGATTGTCTCGGTGTGAAAGCTGGTATTGTTGAATCATTTCTTGGGCCCTCGCTGGGCTGCTATGCAGCTGGCCTTGCTGCGCTGCCTGGTGTGTTGGGCTGCTGTGGATGATGGGTTCTGCTTCGTGGTCAGCCGTGGTGCCGGTTGCCACTGGTGTGTATGTTGGGGGATCAAACAAGGTAGGGTCTAAGGTGGGTTGCTCAGGATAGTCCGTGAATCTGAGTTTGATTTGGTCCAAGTGCTTCTGGTGAATGAGTCCATTTGAAAGTTTGACCTGAAACACCCTGCTCCCCTCTTTGGCCACGGCAGTGTCGGGAAGCCACTTGGGACCTTGTCCATAATTTAATACAAATATAGAATCATAGATTTCAATCTCGCGTGACACATTTGCGCTATCATGATATGCACTTTGTTGAAGCCGCCTGCTCTCTACCTGTTCATGTAGATCAGGGTAAACTAACGAGAGCCTTGTCTTAAGTGCTCTTTTCATGAGCAGTTAAGCAGGTGGGATCCCAGTGAGTGAGTGGGGTCTCGTGCGGTAGCTAAGCAGGACTTGGGATAGGCGAGTCTGCAGTGAGCCTTCAGTTACCGTCTTCAAGCCTTGCTTGATGGTTTGCACTGCTCTCTCTGCCTGACCATTGGATGCTGGTTTAAATGGGGCAGATGTGACATGTTTGATCCCATTACGGGTCATGAATTCTTTGAACTCAGCACTGGTAAAACATGGCCCGTTGTCGCTCACCAGGTCATCGGGTAGGCAGTGTGTGGCAAACATGGCCCGCAGGCTTTCAGTTTTGGTAGCCGACATTATCTCACATTCAATCCACTTGGAGTACGCGTCTACAACCACAAGGAACATTTTACCCAAGAACGGGTCTGCATAGTCGACGTGTACCCTAGACCACGGTTTGGACCATAAACTTAGCGGCGCCTTCTTGGGTACATTGCTTAACTGCAAACAAGCATTACATCTGTGAACGGAGGACTCTAAGTCCGCATCGATACTGGGCCACCACACGTGGGATCTGGCTATCGCTTTCATCATTACGAGGCCTGGGTGTACCTGTGGAGGTCATTGATGAAGGTGTCTCTGCCCTTCTTGGGGACCACTGCTCGACTGCCCCACAGAAGTCAGTCTGCCTGGATAGACATTTCATCTTTGCGCCACTGGAACGGCTTTATCTCTTCCTGCATTTCCACTGGGACATTGGACCAGCCCCCGTGAAGCACACAGCTTTTGACTAGAGATAATAAGGGGTCCTGGCTTGTCCAGGTTTTGATCTGCCGGGTGATTGCTCACTCTCAAATGCTTCCATTACCATGGCTAGATCTGCAGACTGCGCTATTTCCACCCCCATGGTGGGCAAAGACAGCCTACTGAGACCATCGGTGCAGTTTTCTGTGCCTGGCCTATGGCGGATGGTGTAGTTGTATGCGGACGACATGAGCGCCCATCTCTGGATGTGGGCCAATGCATTGGTATTTATCCCTTTACTCTCAGAAAACAGGGATATAAGTGGCTTATGGTCAGTTACCAATTAGAAATTTAGCCCAAACAGGTATTGATGCATTTTCTTTACTCCATAGACACACGCAAACGCTTCTTTTTGAATCATGCTGTAGGCTCTCTCAGCCTTAGACAGACTCCTGAATGCATAAGCAACCGGTTGCAGTTTCCCGAAATCATTAGCTTGTTGCAGTACACACCCGATGCCATATGATGACGCATCACATGCTAGTACAAAACGATTACATGGATCATACAACACAAGAAATTTGTTTGAGCATAACAATTTTCTCGCTTTTACAAAGGCTTTTGCCTCAAACCCATTCGTCCCCTTTTCATAGTAAGACATGCAGTGGTTCTGACAGTGTGCTGACACCTGGTAAGAAGTTACCAAAGTAGTTCAGGAGTCCCAGAACCGACCGCAGCTCCGTCACATTCTGTGGCCTCGGTGTGTTCTCGATTGCCTCCGTCTTCGCGTTGGTGGCCCTGATGCCGTCCGCCGCAAACCTCCTTCCCAGGAACTCCACTTCAGGTGCCAGGAAAACGCACTTCGAGCGTTTGATCCTGAGCCCCACTCGGTTGAGTTGACTAAGAACCTCCTCTAGGTTCTGCAGATGCTCGACTGTGTTCTGATCTAGGACGAAGATGTCATCCTGGAAGACCACGGTGTGCGGGACCGACTTCAGTAAGCTTTCCATGTTTCTCTGGAATATCGCCGCCGCCGTTGATCGGATTCCAAACGGGCATCTGTTATAAACAAAAAGACCTTTGTGCGTGTTGATGCAGGTGAGGGCCTTCGATGCTTCCTCCAGTTCCTGCGTCATGTAGGCTGAAGTCAGATCCAGATTCATGAACGTCTTTCCCACGCCAGCGTTGCAAAGATGTCGTCGGCCTTTGGTAGTGGGTATTGATCCTGTAGGGAGAAACGATTGATAGTCACTTTGTAATCGCCACAGATTCTGACGGTGCCATCTCCCTTGAGGACTGGGACGATAGGACTGGCCCACTCATTGAACTCGATCGGGGAAATGATGCACTCACTTTGCAGCTGGTCTAGCTCGATCTCTGTCCTTTCTCTCATCATGTATGGTACTGCTCTCGCCTTGTGATGGATGGGTCGCGCCCCTGGAATTAGGTGGATCTGCACTTTTGCTCCTTGGAATTTCCCGATGCCTGGTTCAAACAGCGAAGGAAATTTGTTTAAGACCTGGGCACACAGTGTCGTCAGCAGGCGATAGCGCTCGGACGTCATCCCAGTTCCAGCGTGTCTTTCCCAGCCAGCTCCTGCCGAGCAGCGTGGGACCATCGCACGGTACCACCCAGAGTGATAGCTTGTGCACCGCTCCATTGTAGGAGACTTTTATGGTAGCACTGCCGATTACAGTTCTTTCGTGTGAGTTCTTAGTTTCGTGCGAACTGGAGTTAAGACTGGCCTTGAGGCCTTGTTGCACCACAACCTTTCGAAAGTCTTTTTGCTCATGATCGACTGGCTTGCGCCCCTGTCCAGCTCCATTAATGCCGGGAGTCCATTTAGTTCAATATTCAGTATTATCGGGGGACAATTTGTGGTGAATGTGTGCACCCCATGTACCTCTGCCTCCTCGATCTGAGGCTCTGGTTCATTGTGATCCTCCGTGGATCTGTCCTCTTCTGCAACATGGTGGTTTGCAGGTTGACCAGGCTTTGCAGCTCGCCTGCACACTCGTTGGAGGTGTCCCATTGTTCCACAGCCCTTGCAAATGTACTCTTTGAATCGGCATGAATGGAAACGATGATCACCCCCGCAGCACCAACAAGGTGTTAATGGCCTTGCATTCATCAACTTTGATGGTGGACTCTGAGACATCTGCGGACATGTAGCTGCAGGTATGTGTGACCTGCCTGTACATTACGATTCAAAAACAACATCACTTTATTCACAGTACTTGTAGCAGCACTTTTGTGCTGAGAGATTTGCTTCGTATTGTCACTGGTGGCAATGAACACCTGGGCTATCGCTATGGACTTACTCAAGGTTGGCTTCTCTGCAGTCAAAGGTTTGCGAAGTATGGTTTCGTGGCCAATGCCAAGTACGAAAAGATCTCTGAGAATTTGCTCCAAATGTCCTTCAAATTCACAATGTCCTGCAAAGCGTCTTAGCTCGGCGACATAACTCGCCACTTCCTGGCCTTCAGACCTTTTGTAGGTGTAGAACCAGTATCTCGCCATCAGAACATAGAAACATAGAAACATAGAAAATAGGTGCAGGAGTAGGCCATTCGGCCCTTCTAGCCTGCACCGCCATTCAATGAGTTCATGGCTGAACATTCAACTTCAGTACCCCATTCCTGCTTTCTCGCCATACCCCTTGATCCCCCTAGCAGTAAGGACCTCATCTAACTCCTTTTTGAATATATTTAGTGAATTGGCCTCAACAACTTTCTGTGGTAGAGAATTCCACAGGTTCACCACTCTCTGGGTGAAGAAGTTCCTCCGCATCTCGGTCCTAAATGGCTTACCCCTTATCCTTAGACTGTGACCCCTGGTTCTGGACTTCCCCAACATTGGGAACATTCTTCCTGCATCTAACCTGTCTAACCCCGTCAGAATTTTATATGTTTCTATGAGGTCCCCTCTCATTCTTCTGAACTCCAGTGAATACAAGCCCAGCTGATCCAGTCTTTCTTGATAGGTCAGTCCCGCCATCCCGGGAATCAGTCTGGTGAACCTTCGCTGCACTCCCTCAATAGCAAGAATGTCCTTCCTCAGGTTAGGAGACCAAAACTGTACACAATACTCCAGGTGTGGCCTCACCAATGCCCTGTACAACTGTAGCAACACCTCCCTGCCCCTGTACTCAAATCCCCTTGCTATGAAGGCCAACATGCCATTTGCTTTCTTAACCGCCTGCTGCACCTGCATGCCAACCTTCAATGACTGATGTACCATGACACCCAGGTCTCTTTGCACCTCCCCTTTTCCTAATCTGTCACCATTCCTTCGGGTTCAAATGCTCTCGGACCAGTGTGCACAAATCGTCGTATGATTCCTCCATGGGTTTCACTGGAGTGAGCAGATTCTTCATGAGACCATACGTTGGTGCCCCACAGACAGTGAGGAGGATCTCCCTTCATTTGGCAGCGCTCTCTTCCTCATCTAGCTCGTTGGCCACGAAGTATTGGTTGAGTCGCTCCACGAAGGTTTCCCAATCATCTCCCTCGAGAATTTCTCCAGGATGCCCACTGTTCTCTGCACATTTGGATTCACTATCTGTATCTCCTCGCCAGTTGTTGTGTATGGAGAAAGAGTCAGACTGAGCACTGTGAGCTCAAAGTAAAGTGTGACCGTAGTGTTTTATTGCAGGTCTCCAGAGTGCCTCTCCAACCTGTAAAGCCTCCTTAAATACCTGTGCTCCCAAGGGATTATGGGATCCCTTGGAACTCCAGGGGATGAGCCCTCTGGTGGCTGTCCAGAGTAAATACAAGTATACATATATAACAGAGACCATGCGCAACAAGGTTATATTAAATAAAAAACATTTAATCCGACCATTTGTGTGAAATCATAATTATAACTGTAAAAAACACCCCACTCCACCCACACAACAAATTTATCACATTTACATCATTCAATTGATCACCATATCCAGCAACACAGAACACAAATGCAAACCAGCAAGGTCGCCCCCCCACCGCCCCTTACCCCGACCCTCCCACCAAAATAGCACCAACATAAAAATATGCCCAAGACAACACCTGCGGCCATGCACCTCACTTTCCTTTCCCCCCCCGCTTCTCCTCCCCACCTCTACCCCTTCCCCTTTCCGTCCTGACTCCAAGCCGCCTGGCAGAGGAGCTCCTCAGGTGCTGCTTCATTGGGGAGGATGACGGCAGAACCACTACTTGGACAGATATGGGAGAGGACAGTCCCAAGGTGGGAACGTCCTCCGGGCCAGGAGCAAGATCTTCCTCCTGACTCTCATGTGTCGTTGGCAATGGGGGTGCGGGACCACTGGGAGGCTTCTGCCACCAGTGTTCCTGGCTATCAGCTCCAGGGCCTCCACCATCCGCGGCACGTACTCCGTCATGGTGGCGGACATGCTGGCTAGCCGGAGGGATTTGCCCCCCATTGTCTGTTGGATCTGCTGACCTATGTCAACATTCCTCCTGGACAAGTGTACCATGTCCTCGCTCAGATCTGCCACTCGTGGAGCAGACCTGCCACTTTGAACCAACCTCCGCTTGGTCAGCACCATCCTGAAGACACCTAGGGTGCCCTGTGGCAAAGTGTTTGGACCCGGTACCTCCACGGTGGATGTCGGAATGGCCGCAGGAGCACTAGATGTCATCGGTGTCGAATGGATTATGGAGGTTGGGGATGCAGGCTCCTCGAAGTCCACACTGTCATCTGTTGAGAAGGGATCCAGCAGATGCACGGGCGAGAATCAGTGCTCCTTAGCACGGGATGGAGGAGAGTCCGGTGAGTCCGTCCCTGCGCCCTCACCTTCTGGGCTCGGTATTCTTGCATGGGACCGTGCTGCTGGCTGAGCTGCAAAACATAAATGAGGTTATTAGAGGAGAAATTGGTGCTCGGGTCACAAGGTGAGTCCAGCGCTACATACAGCATATGTACGACAAAAACAACACCGCTATCAAGATCATCACAGACATCATATTTCATGACCATCACCCAATTCTGCATTGCAATGATTCTCATGAGGTCATCATTATTTAGAGGAGGAGTTTGATTCATCTATAATATTGGTCGGATATGAATGGGTGTGGCATCTATTGAGTTCAAATCACACAATTGTGTATACTTTACTCATGTGGCATCACATAAGGCTCTGCTGCTGCTTGCGTGGTCGACCGGGGGTAGCTCCCCACAAATGCCAGCACCTGCTCCTCGATGTCGGTGAGGTCGATGATGACTGGTGGCCCCCCACCCATTCACCTCTGCTCGGCCTTATTCCTCGAAAGCTTCTTCTGTAAAAGGTAACAACAGCACGGCATGGAATGAAATCATTGTGTGATATCATTACTAGGTACTGTCACAGAGACAGATACAACACTTAACTGACAAATGTAATCATGGATTAAAATGAAAATGATCATTTTTCACCTAACGACGTACACCCTGAACGCAGGTTTTGAGTACAACCTCCCCGGTATAAGTGCAAGACATCACATCTTATTTTAATCGCTCATTATACTTGCAACTTCAATTATATAAATATATAAGTACATGTAAATAATTGTAATATTTACTCTGGCGGATCCAACAAGGTCGTTCCATCGTTTGCGGCATTGGTTGCCCTCACACACCTCGTTGGTCGCCGACGAACCCACCTCGGCTATCTCGGCCCATATCTTCTGGTTGGCCTTTGGGGTGGATTTCCCACACCCTCCCTGGGTCAATTGACCCCAGCGTGACTCAACCTTCTGTCTATCCTTCCTGAATATTCAATATTCAGGAAGGATAGACAGAAAGGAAAAGGAGGTGGGGTAGCATTGCTGGTTAAAGAGGAGGTTAATGCAATAGTAAGGAAGGACATTAGCTTGGATGATGTGGAATCTGTACGGGTAGAGCTGCGGAACACCAAAGGGTAGAAAACGCTAGTAGGAGTTGTGTACAGACCACCAAACAGTAGTAGTGAGGTTGGGGATGGCATTAAACAGGAAATTAGGGATGCGTGCAATCATCATCATCATCATCATCATCATAAAGGTGCAGCAGTTATCTTGGGTGACTTTAATCTACATATAGATTGGGATAACCAAACTGGTAGCAATACGGTGGAGGAGGATTTCCTGGAGTGTATAAGGGATGGCTTTCTAGAGCAATATGACGTGGAACCAACTTGAGAGCAGGCAATCCTAGACTGGGTGAAGTGTAATGAGAGAGGATTAATTAGCAAACTTGTTGTGTGAGGCCCCTTGGGGAAGAGTGACCATAATATGGTAGAATTCTTCATTAAGATGGAGAGTGACACAGTTAAGCCAGAGACTAGGGTCCTGAACTTAAAGAAAGGTAACTTCGATGGTATGAGACGTGAATTGGCTAGGATAGACTAGCGAATGATACTAAAGGGTTAATGGTGGATAGGCAATGGCAGACATTTAAAGATCACATGGATGAACTTCAACAATTGTACATCCCTGTCTGGCGTTAAAAAAAAACGGGGAAGGTGGCTCAACCGTGGCTAACAAGGGAAATTAGGGATAGTGTTAAATCCAAGTAAGAGGCATATAAATTGGCTAGAAAAAGCAGCAAACCTGAGGACTGGGAGAAATTTAGAATTCAACAGAGGAGGATAAAGGGTTTACTTAGGAGGGGGAAAATAGAGTATGAGAGTAAGCTTGCAGGGAACATAAAAACTCACTGCAAAAGCTTCTATAGATATGTAAAGAGAAAAAGATTAGTGAAGACAAATGTAGGTCCCTTGCAGTCAGAATCAGGTGAATTTACAATGGGGAACAAAGAAATGGCAGACCAAT
Organism: Pristiophorus japonicus; assembly: GCF_044704955.1. Classification (NCBI taxonomy): domain Eukaryota; kingdom Metazoa; phylum Chordata; class Chondrichthyes; family Pristiophoridae; genus Pristiophorus; species Pristiophorus japonicus. Next base: position 75,625,722 of record NC_091981.1, read on the forward strand.
TGAACAAATACTTTGGTTCTGTCTTCACTAAGGAAGACACAAATAACCTTCCGGAAATACTAGGGGACTGAGGGTCTAGCGAGAAGGAGGAACTGAAAGAAATCCCTATTAGTCGGGAAATGGTGTTCGGGAAATTGATGGGATTGAAGGCCGATAAATCCCCAGGGCATGATAGCTGCATCCCAGAGTACTTAAGGAAGTGGCGCTAGAAATAGTGGATGCATTGGTGGCCATTTTCCAACATTCTATAGACTCTGGATCAGTTCCTATGGATTGGAGGGAAGCTAATGTAACCCCACTTTTTAAAAAAGGAGGGAGAGAGAAAACAGGGAATTATAGACCAGTTAGCCTGACATCGGTAGTGGGGAAAATGTTGGAATCAATTATTAAAGATGTAATAGCAGCGCATTTGGAAAGCAGTGACAGGATCGGTCCAAGTCAGCATGGATTTATGAAAGGGAAATCATGCTTGACAAATAATCTAGAATTTTTTGAGGATGTAACTAGTAGAGTGGATAAGGGAGAACCAATGGATGTGGTGTATTTGGACTTTCAAAAGCCTTTTGACAAAGTCGCACACAAGAGATTAGAGTGCAAAATTAAAGCACATGGTATTGGGGGTAATGTATTGACGTGGCTAGAGAATTGGTTGGCAGACAGGAAACAAAGAGGAGAAATAAACGAGTCCTTTTCAGAATTGCAGGCAGTGACTCGTGGGGTACCGCAAGGTTCAGTGCTATTAACAATATACATTAATGATTTAGACAAAGGAATTGAATGTAATATCTCCAAGTTTGCAGATGACACTAAGCTGGGTGGCAGTCTGAGCTGTGAGGAGGATGCTAAGAGGCTGCAGGGTGACTTGAACAGGTTAGGTGAATGGGCAAATGCATGGCAGATGCAGTATAATATAGCTAAATGTGAGGTTATCCACTTTGGTGGCAAAAACAGGAAGGCAGAATATTATCTGAATGGCGATAAATTAGGAAAAGGGGAGGTGCAACAAGACTTGGGTGTCATGGTACATCAGTCATTGAAAGTAGGCATGCAGGTACAGCAGGCGGTGAAGGCGGCAAATGGCATATTGGCCTTCATAGCGAGAGGATTTGAGTATAGGAGCAGGGAGGTCTTACTGCAGTTGTACAGGGCCTTGGTGAGGCCTCACCTTGAATATTGTGTACAGTTTTGGTCGCCTAATCTGAGGAAGGACGTTCTTGCTATTGAGGGAGTGCAGCGAAGGTTCACCAGACTCATTCCCGGGTTGGCAGGACTGACATATGAAGAAAGATTGGATCGACTAGGCTTATATTCACTGCAATTTAGAAGAATGAGATGGGATCTCATCGAAACATATAAAATTCTGACAGGATTGGACAGGTTAGATGTAGGAAGAATGTTCCCGATGTTGGGGAAGTCCAGAACCAGGGGTCACAGTCTAAGGATAAGGGGCAGGCCATTTTGGACCGAGATGAGGAGAAACTTCTACACTGAGAGAATTGTGAACCTGTGGAATTCTCTACCACAGAAAGTTGTTGAGGCCAGTTTGTTAGATATATTCAAAAGGGAGCTAAATGTGGTCCTTACGGCTAAAGGGATCAAGGAGTGTGGAGAGAAAGCAGGAATGGGGTACTGAAGTTGCATGATCAGCCATGATCATATTGAATGGTGGTGCAGGCTCGAAGGGCCGAATAGCCTACTCCTGCAGCTATTTTCTATGTTTCTATGTCTATGAGGGAGGCATTTACCCCGTCCGAGAACCTCCTCACTCTTTTTCGTCCTCCCAATTGTTCCTCTCCCAGCTCACTGCTTTCGCCAGCATCCTCAGTCTCCAGAGCATGCTGGGTCGCCTCCTCCATCCCTTCCATGTTAAATGTTATTTTTTCCCCAAAAGCTCGGTGCCCTTCTTTGTGCTTAGTAGGCTTTTTGCTGCTGGTGAATCTCCCTCGTGCCTCCCACAACAGCCAAAGAAACACACACCACACCCACATGCTTTCAGTCCCTGTCTGCTCCCTCTCTCTCTGGCTCTTATGTGTATGTAATGATGACCCCTGACCTCCTGAAACGCTGAATACGAGCGTTGCCATGCCGTTGCTATGGTCGGCGACACTTTATGGCAGAAGGTCAAAAAAATTTAACGTTAACGCCCATTTCAGATCGCTCGATGTAATGCCCATTTTCAAAAATGGAAAGTTAGGGTTTTGAAAATGGGCGATAATCCGGCGATCTCAAAACCCATTTTTACCACCCACACTGGAAATAATGCCCATTTTGGGGCAATCTGCACAAAAGTGGAACGCCTAGCACCAAGTCATTAATATATACAACAAAAAGCAAGGGATCCAGCACTGAGCCCTGAGAAGCCCCACTGGATACAGCCTTTCTGTCACAAAAACACCCATCAACCATTACCCTTTGCTTCCTGCCTCTGAGCCAATTTTGGATCCAACTTGCCACTTTTCCTGGATCCCATGGGCTTTTACTTTCACAACCCGTCTGCTATGTGGGACCTTAGCTTTGCTAAAATCCATATACATTACCCTCATTGACACTCTTGGTTAGCTCGTTGAAAAATTCACTCAAGTTAGTCAGACACGACCTTCCTTAACAAATCCATGCTGACTGTCCTTGATTAATCCATGTCTTTCCAAATGAAGATTTATCCTGTCCCTCAGAATTTTTCCAACAATTTTCCCAACATTGAGGTTAGGCCAGTAATTACTTTGTCTACGCCTTTCTCCTTTTTTAAACAAAGGTACAACATTAGCATTCCTCCAGTCCTCTGGTACCACACCTGTAGCCAGAGAGGACTGTAAAATGATAGTTAGAGCCTCTGCTATGTCCTCTTTTGCTTCTCTTAACAGTGCGGAATACTTAATCACTTTTAATCTAAACGCTGCCCACTCCTTGGCTAGAATAAATTTCTAGCCCTAAGGATCTCAAAATCAGGCCTAACTTTATTTCCGGCCGCTTCTCTTGCTGACTTAAAGTTTTTATTCAAACATTTATTTATAGTTATATTAATTAGTTTATCTAGTTAAGTTAGAGAGAAAAAAACTCTAATACTCACCCACCAATCACCTATCTGCTATCCTTTGATGTCATTCCTTATTTTCCTCTTCACTTCCCCTCTCAACTTGTATTTGGCTTGGTTCTCGCTTGAAGAATTCACCTGATATACATCATGCACCCTCTTTTTTTGGTTTCTGAATGAAAAAAATTGCAAGGCTCAGGGGAAACATAGAATAGCTACAGCACAGAAGGAGGCCATTCGGCCACTCAAGCCCATACTGGCTCTCTGTAAGAGCACTCCAGTTAGTCCCACTCCCTCGCCCTTTCCCCTGAGCCTTGCAATTTTTTTTCCTTCAAACAAAAAAAAGAGGGTGCATGATGTATATCAGGTGAATTCTTCAAGCGAGAACCAAGCCAAATACAACAAGTTGAGAGGGGAAATGAAGAGGAAAATAAGACTGGCAAAGGGAGAATATGAGCATAGCAGGGCAGTTACCACAAAAGGGAAGCCAAAAATCTTCTACCAGCATGTAAATAGTAAGCGGGCAGTAAGAGAAGGATTGCTACCTATTAGGGACAAAAAAGGTGATATATGCTTCGAGGCGCAGGGCAAGGCTAGAATACTTAATGAGTATTTTGTCTCAGTGTTTACTAAGGAAGAGGATGCTGGCAAAATATGGGTAGAAGCGGAGATGGTAGAGGTAATGGATGGGATGAAAATTGATAGACAGAATGCACTGAAAATGCTGGCTATGCTTAGAGTGTATATCTGGTCCGGATAGCTTGTATCCCAGGTTGCTAAGGGAATTGGGGGTGGAGGTAGCAGAAGGACTTGCCATAATCTTCCAATCTTCCCTAGATGCGGGGGAGGTGCCAGAAGATTGGAAAGTGGCAAATATGACACACTTGTTCAAGAAAGGATGTAAGGACATTCCTAGGAACTATAGGCCTGTCAGTTTAACATCAGTGGTGGTAACGTTTTAGAAATAATCAGGGAAAATATTTACAGGCACTTGGAGAGGTTTATTTAATTAGATTTGAAAAAAGGCAAAACGTGTTTGATTAACCTAATTTAATTTTTTGATGAAGTAAACGAAAGGGTTGGTGAAGTTGAATGCAGTGGATGTCGTCTATATGGATTTTAGGAAGGCGTTTGACAAAGTGCCACATAAAAGTCTGGTTAAAAAAATTGAGGCTCATGGAATAGGAGGGTCAGTGTCAGCTTGGATAAGAAATTGGCTTAAGGCGAAAAAACAGCGAGTTGTGGTGAATGGGTGATTTTCAGTCTGGAGGATGGTAGACAGCGGTGTTCCCCAGGGGTCATACTAGGACCACTGCTTTCTTTTGATATATATATATATAAATGGATAAAGAAAGAAATACTTGCATTTATATAGCACCTTTCATGACCACCGTATGTCTCAAAGTGATTTACAGCTAATGAAGTACTTTTAGAGTGTAGTCAGTGTTGTAGTGATATTGGAATGGATATTGGAATACAGAGTAAAATTTCAAAATTTGCTGATGATACCAAACTTGGAGGTATGGCAAACAGAGAGAATGATACCAAGTGATAGTTGGAATTTAATGCAGAGAAGTGTGAGATGATGCATTTGGCCCGAAGGAATAGGGAGAGGCAATGTAGACTTAATGGCACAATTCTAATGGGTGAGGATGATACCAGAAGAGCCGAGGACCCAGAGGCAGCACGGGCCAGCCCACACTGCGATATGTGTGCGCACTAGGCCTGTGCAGCACAGCAGGTCCCCAGTCATCTTGGTTCAACCTTTGCCACTGGATAAAGGCCTATCTCTGTCGAGCCCGTGTGATGGCTGATGTGCAACGGTCACCACACGTTAAAAAAATCTACGCACAGGCATCTTACACCCCCTCAATTGGAGTTCAGGACTGGAACATTGGGTCCTTCATTGAAACATCTGTGAACTGTTGTGGAAGCAGGTTATCCTCGTTCGAGGGACCGCCTATGATGTATATTGGAATACAGAGTAAAATTTCAAAATTTGCTGATGATACCAAACTTGGAGGTGTGGCAAACAGTGAGGATGATACCAATCGACTGCAACAGGACATAGATAGGCTGGCAGAATGGGCAGGCAAGTGGTAGATGGAATTTAATACAGAGAAGTGTGAGGTGATGCATTTGGCCTGAAGGGATAGGGAGAGGCAATATAGACTTAATGGGTGTGCAGAAACAGAGGGACCTGGGGGTTCATGTGCATAGATCTTTGAAGGTGGCTGAACATATTGAGAGATTAGTTAGCAAAGCATATGCTATCCTGGGCTTCATAAATAGAGGTATTGAGTACAAAAGCAGGGAAGTTATGCTGAACCGTTTTCAAACTCTGGTTAGGCCTCAACTGGAGTTCTGGTCACCAAAACATAGGAACATAGAAACATAGAAAATAGGTGCAGGAGTAGGCCATTCGGCCCTTCGAGCATGCATCACCATTCAATAAGATCATGGCTGATCATCACCTCAGTACCCCTTCCCAGCTTTCTCTCCATACCCCTTGATCCCTTTAACCTTAAGGGCTATATCTAACTCCCTCTTGAATTAATCCAACGAACTGGCATCAACAACTCTCTGCAGCAGAGAATTCCACAGGTTAACAACTCTCTGAGTGAAGAAGTTTCTCCTCATCTCAGTCCTAAATGGCTTACCCCTTATCCTTAGACTGTGTCCCCTGGTTCTGGACTTCCCCCAATATTGGGAACATTCTTCCTACATCGAACCTGTCTAGTCCCGTCAGTATTTTGTATGTTTCTAAGAGATCCCCTCTCATTCTTCTAAACTCCAGTGAATACAGGCCCAGTTGATCCAGTCTCTCCTCATATCCAGTCTCTCCTGCCATCCCTGGAATCAGTCTGGTGAACCTTCGCTGCAGTCCCTCAATAGCAAGAACATCCTTCCTCAGATTAGGAGACCAAAACTGAACACAATATTCCAGCTGAGGCCTCACCAAGGCCTGTACAATTGCAGTAAGACCTCCCTGCTCCTATACTCAAATCCCCTAGCTATGAAGACCAACATGCCATTTGCCTTCTTCACCGCCTGCTGTACCTACATGCCAACTTTCAATGACTGATGTACCATGACACCCAAGTCTCGTTGCACCTCCCCTTTTCCTAATCTGCTGCCATTCAGATAATATTCTGCCCTGGTGTTTTTGCCACCAAAGTGGATAACCTCACATTTATCCACATTATACTGCATCTGCCATGTATTTGCCTACTCACCTAACCTGTCCAAGTCACCCTGTAGCCTCTTAGCATCCTCCTCGCAGCTCACACCGCCACCCAGCTTAGTGTCATCTGCAAACTTGGAGATATTACATTCAATTCCTTTGTCTAAATTATTAATGTATATTGTAAATAGCTGGGATCCCAGCACTGAACCTTGCGGTACCCCACCAATCACTGCCTGCCATTCTGAAAAGGACCCATTTATTCCTACTCTTTGCTTCCTGTCTGCCAACCAGTTATCTATCCAGATCAATACATTACCCCCAATACCATGTGCTTTAATTTTGCACACCAATCTCTTGTGTGGGACCTTGTCAAAAGCCTTTTGAAAGTCCAAATACACTACATCCACTGGTTCTCCCTTGTCCACTCTGCTAGTTACATCCTCAAAAAAGTCTAGAAGATTTGTCAAGCATGATTTCCCTTTCATAAATCCATGTTGACTTGGACCGATCCGGTCACTGCTTTCCAAATGCGCTGTTATTTCATCTTTAATAAATTGATTCCAACATTTTCCCCACTACTGATGTCAGGCTAACTGGTCTATAAGTCCCCATTTTCTCTCTCCCTCCTTTCTTAAAAAGTGGTGTTACATTAGCCACCCTCCAGTCCATAGGAATTGATCCAGAGTCGATAGACTGCTGGAAAATGATCACCAATGCATCCACTATTTCTAGGGCCACTTCCTTAAGTACTCTGGGATGCAGGAACTTTAGGAAGGATGTGAAGGTCCTTGAGAAGGTGCAGAGGAGATTTACCAGAATGGTTCCAGGGCTGAGGGATTTTAGCTACAAGGTTAGGTTGAGAAGCTAGAGTTGTTCTCCTTGGAGCAAAGGAGGGTGAGGGGAGATTTGATAGAAGTGTACTAGATTATGACAGGTTTAGATAAGGTAGACAAAGAAAAGCTGTTCCCATTATGATGGTAGAATGAGTAGGGGACACAGATTTAAGGTTTTGAGCAAGAGTTACAGGGGTGGATGTGAGGAAAAACTTTTTTTTACGCAGCAAGTGGTAATGACCTGGAACTCATTGCCTACGAGTGGTGGAAGTGGAGATGATCAATGATTTCAAAAGAAATTGGATAGGTACTTGAGGGATATAAACTTGCAGTGCTACGGGGATAGAACTGGATTGCTCTACAAAGAGCCGGCATGGACTCGATGAGCCGAATGGCCTCATTCTGTGCGTATTGACTCTTTGACTCTAGGTACTTATCGAATTCCCTTTTGAAAGACACAACTGAATCTGCCTCCACCACCTTTTCAGGCAGTGCATTCAAGTTGTAACCACTTGCTGCGTAAAGAAGCTTTTCCTCATGTTGCCTTTGGTTCTTCTGACAATCACCTTAAATCTGTGTCCTCTAGTTCTTGACCCTTCCACCAATGGGAATAGCTTCTCTCTCTATTCTGTCTCAACTCCTCATAATTGTGAACACCTCTATCAAATCTCCTTTCATACTTCTCAGCTGTAAGTAGAGTAATCCCAGCGTCTCCAGTCTATTCATGTAACTGAAGTCTCTCATCCCTGGAACCATTGTTGTAAATCTTTTCTGCACCCTCTCCAAGACATCCTTCCAGTTGAGGCCAATGCTCCAGTTGAGGCCAAACCAGTGTTTTATAAAGCTTCCTCATAACTTCCTTGCTTTTGTACTCTATGCCTCTATTTATTAAGCCCAGGATCCCGTATGCTTTTTTAACTGCTTTCTCAACCTGCCCTGCCACCTTCAACGATTTGTGCACGTATACCCCCAGGTCTCTCTGTTCATGCACCCCCTTTAGAATTGTACCCTTTAGGTTATATTGCCTCTCCTCGGTCTTCCTATCAAAATGTATCACTTCCACTTTTCTACATTAAATTTCATCTGGCACGTGTCCGCCCATTCAACCAGTCTGTCTATGTCCTCTTGAAATCTATCACTATTCTCCTCACTGTTCACTGTACTTCCAACTTTTGTGTCATCTGCAAATTGTGAAATGGTGTCCTGTCCACCCAAGTCCAATTCATTAATATATATCAAGAATGCAGTGGCCTTGGTATCAAACAGCTGAAGAATAACAAGGCTACGGGTGCAGATGGAATCCCTGCTGAGGTGCTAAAGTATGGCAGAGAGGCGTTGTTGGCGCGGATACATGACCTCATCTCTCTCATCTGGAGGGAGAAGAGCATGCCGGGAGATCTCAGAGACGCAGTGATTGTGACCATTTTTTTAAAAGTGGACAAGTCCGACTGCGGCAACTACAGGGGAATCTCCCTGCTATCAGCCGTTGGGAAAGTTGTCGCTAGAGTTCTCCTCAATCGACTTCTCCGTGGCTGAGGTGTTCCTCCCAGAATCACAATGCAGATTTCATCCCCTCTGGGGCACAACAGACATGACCTTTGCAGCGCGCCAGTTGCAGGAAAAATGCAGGGAGTAGCGCCAGCCCTTATACATGGCCTTTTTCGATCTTACAAAGACCTTTGACACTGTCAACCGTGAGTGTCTATGGAGTGTCCTCCTCCATTTCGGATGCCCTCAAAACGTTTGCCAACATCCTTTGCCTGCTTCACGATGACATGCAGGCCGTGATCCTTACCAACGGATCCATTACAGACCCAATTCACAATCTGGACCGGGATCAAACAGGACTGCGTCATCGCTCCAACCTTCTTCTCAATCTTCCTCACCACCATGCTCCATCTCACAATCAACAAGCTCCCCGCTGGAGTGGAACTAAACTACAGAACCAGTGGGAAGCTGTTTAACCTACGCCGCCTCCAGGCCAGGTCCAAGATCACCCCAACCTCTGTCGTTGAGCTGCAGTATGCAGACGACGCCTGCGTCTGTGCACATTCAGAGGCTAAACTCCAGGACATAGTCAATGTATTCACTGAGGCATATGAAAGCATGGGCCTTACGCTTAACATCCGTAAGACAAAGGTCCTCCACCAGCCTGTCACCGCCGCACAGCACTGCCCTCCAATCATCAAGATCCACGGCGCAGCCCTGGACAACGTGGACTGTTGTGGCCTTACACTCTACTATAAATCAACACGAGGCACAGACTGAAGACAAGGTCACTCTGTGATCTGTACCTTTATTCCCAGGACCAAGAAGTGATGACCCTGCGTGGGACCTCCCTTTATATACCTGGATGACCAGGTGAGGAGTGTCTCCCACAAGTTCACCCCCTGTGGTCAAGGTGTGCATTTCTTAGGTGTATATAATGTACAGTGTTGTTACATGAATGTTACAGTTACATAAAGGTTACATACATGACATCACCTCCCCCCAACGTCTAAGGGTCAAAGATTGAGTCTTTCAGGCGGTTGACGTTCTCTCGTGGAGCGCCGCAGTTGGGGCTCTGGTTGTTGTGCCTTGGCATGCGTCTCTGTCACCTGTGGTGATTCCGGCCTGTCCGGGCTGGCCACAGGGCCTGTGCATGCTGCTGAATGTTCTTGTTGCTCGTTCACTGGTGGTGGTGTGGGCAACATCTCATGATCTTCCTCAGGTTCCTCAGTGTCCATGCTGAACCTTTTTTTTACTTGGCCCAGATGCTTGCGGCATATCTGTCCATTGTTAAGTCTGACCACGATGACTCTATTCCCTTCTTAATCAATTACAGTACCCTCAAGCCATTTGGGTCCCAAAGCGTGATTAAGAACATTCTATACATCGATTTCTATACATCTCCCCTTTGAGTTACGGTCATGGCACTCATTTTGGGACTGGCGCTTGCCCTCAACAATATCTGACAGGACTGGGTGAATGAGGGACAGCCGAGTTTTAAGTGTGCATTTCATGAGTAGTTCCGCTGGTGGGACTCACGTGAGCGAATGCGGTCGGGACATGTAGGCCAGCAGGAGGCGCGATAGGCAGCATTGAAAGGAGGGTCCTTAAATCCGGAGCATGCCTTGTTTTACGATTTGGACCGCACGTTCCGCCTGCCATTGGAAGCCGACTTGAACGGTGCTGTCCTGACATGTTTGATCCCATTACCCGACATGAACTCCCGGAATTCATAGCCAGTGGAGCACGGGCCGTTGTCACTAACCAGGATGTCCGGCAAGCCGTGGGTCGCAAAGACCGCACGCAGACTCTCCACAGTGGTGGATGTCGTGCACGAATTCAATATGATGCACTCGATCCATTTCGAGTACGCATCAACAACAATGAGGAACATTTTCCCCATGAACGGGCCCACGTAGTCTACGTGAATACGTAACCATGGCTTGGTGGGCCAGGGCCACGGGCTGAGTGGGACCTCCCTGGGGACATTGCCCAGCTGGGCACACGTCGTGCACCTGCGAACACAGTGTTCCAGGTCTGTATCAATTCCCGGCCACCATACATGTGACCGGGCAATGGCCTTCATTAACACAATGCCTCGGTGCTCGCTGTGGAGTTCCCTGATGAATGCTTCCCTTCCCTTCTGGGGCATGACTACCCGGCTGCCCCATAGTAGGGAGTCGGCTTGGATGGAAAGTTCATCCATCCGTCTGTGAAATGGTCTGACCTCTTCAGGGCATGCTCCGTGTGCGGGCGCCCAATCCCCAGTCAGGACACATTTCTTAATCAAGGATAAGAGGGGATCTCTGTTTGTCTATGTTTTGATCTGGCGGGCTGTGATGGGGGGGCCTGCACTGTCGAAAGCTTTGCTCCACTGCCCCCTCAGTGGTGGCCAGTGGAAGCCTGCTGAGCGCATCAGTGCAATTTTCGGTGCCTGGCCGGTGCCGCATGGTGTAGTCATATGCAGCCAGCGTGAGAGCCCATCGCTGTATGCGAGCTGACGCATTGGCATTGACAGCTTTGCTGTCAGACAACAGGGATATTAACGGCTTGTGGTCCGTTTCTAACTTGAACCTTCTGCCAAAAAAGTAATAGTGCACCTTTTTCACCCCGTAGACACATGCGAGTGCTTCCTTTTCAACCATCCCATATTCCTGTTCTGCTTGGGAGAGCAGACTGGAAGCATAAGCCACAGGTTGGAGTTGGCCCTCATCATTACTCTGCTGCAACATGCACCCAACCCCATAGGATGATGCATCGCATGTCAAAACCAATTTCTTACAGGGGTTGTACATGGTCAACAGCTTATTAGATTAAAGCAGATTCCGCACCCGATTGAAAGCCCGTTCCTAACAGTCCCCCCAAAACCAATCGCAACCCTTATGCAGGAGCACATGTAGCGGCTCAAACAATGTGCTTAAGTTCGGCAGAAAGTTCCCAAAATAGTTCAATAGTCCCAGAAATAAACGCAACTCCGGTGTGTTGCCGGGCCTGGGCGTGCAACGAATCGCCTCCGTTTTGGAATCGGTAGGCTGGATCCCGTCTGCTGCAAACCTTTTGCCCAAAAACTTAACCTCTGGGGCCAAAAACACACACTTGGACTTCTTTAGCCGCAGGCCTACCCGGTCCAGTCAGCGTTGCACCTCCTCCAGATTGTGGAGGTGTTCCTCGGTATCTCGACCCATGATAAGGACGTCGTCCTGCAATACGATTGTTCCAGGGATGGATTTGAGCAGGCTTTCCATGTTCCTTTGAAAGATAGCGGCTGCTGAACGAATGCCAAACGGACACCTGTTGTAGACAAACAGCCCCTTGTGCGTGGTGATGGTCATCAGTAGCTTGGATTCTTCGGCCAGTTCCTGGGTCATGTCGGCTGAAATGAAGTCCAACTTGGTGAACAGCTTGCCACCTGCCAGCGTGGCAAAAAGATTCTCCACTCTCGGAAGCAGGTATTGGTCTTGTAGTGACACTCGGTTCATGATGGCCTTGTAGCCGCCACAGATCCTGACCGAGCCATCCATTTTTAGGACAGGGATGATGGGGCTTGCCCGGTCGCTGAATTCAATGGGCGAAATTATGCCCTCTCTTAGCAATCTGTCCAACTCACTCAATTTTCTCCTGCTTCACATACGGCACAGCTCTGGCTTTATGGTACACTGGTGTGGCGTCTGGGGTGATGTATATCATTACTTTGGTACTTTTGAAAGTCCCGACACATGGTTGAAATAGTGACTCAAACTTTGGTAGGACCTGTGAGCATGAACTTCACTCCACAGATGAAATGGCGTGCACATCCCCCCATTTCCAGTTCATCTCGGCTAGCCAGTTCCTCCGCAAAAGCGTGGGACTATTTCCCGGGACAATCCAGAGTGGCAGCCGGTTCGCCCACCAACATTATGTGTGACCACCAACATTGCACTGCCTAGATGATCTCTTTGGATGTCCGTAATTGCATGTCAATGCGTTCCAGTTTGGGTCTGCTAGCTCTGAATGGCCATAGTTTCTCGAATTGTTGGACACTCATAAGTGATTGGCTGGCTCCTGTGTCCAGCTCCATGCGTACCGTGATGCCGTTTAACAGTACTCTCATCATCATAGGTGGCGTCTTTGTGTATGAGCTGTGAATGTTTGCCACCTGAACCCGCTGAACTTCAGCGTCCATTGCTGTGCCCCAAGCATAACCCTGCCTTGCAGACCCGTCTTGTGGTTCATCCGCTTCATAAACCAGCCTCGCTGCGGGCTTCCTGCACATTCTGGCTAAATGTCCACTGAAGTTACAATTTCTGCAGATAAATTGTTGAAACCTGCAGGTTTTCGCAGCATGTCTGCCCCCGCACCTCCAGCATGAGATGAGATTGTTGTGAACAAAAGGGCTGTTACCAGGCATTCCTCTCTGATTGTCTCATTGATTACTCTTGAGCACTCTGTTAGTGGGTGTCAATGGCCCCATCCCGGGACATATTGTCCCTTGTGATGGTGTAAATGGCCGTTCAACCTGCCATTGTTTGTGTTGTCTGTTACTGCCTGGTTGGTGTCGAATTGCCCTTGTCTGCCTGTGGGGTTCTGAGTCGTATTTACCATGTTAACTCCCTGCTCCATCACCACGTTGGGAGCAGAGTTGCGCGCGTATATGATCTTGGTTTCCTCCTCTCCCGCCATGAAGGTTTGAGCCATCAACATCGCTGCTTCCAAGGTCAAGTCCTTGGTCTCAATTAGCTTCCTAAAAATCCCAGCATGACCAATGCCCTCAATGAAGAAATCCCGTAACATCTCCCCCCTGCAGGTGTCTGTGAACTTACAAAGGCTGGCCAAGCGCCGAAGGTCCGCAATGAAGTATGGTATGCTCTGCCCTTCCCGACGTCGGTGCGTATAGAATCGGTGTCGGGCCATGTGTATACTGCGCGCCAGTTTCAGGTGCTCGCCGATCAGTTTGCTGAGCTCCTCAAAGGTCTTGTCCGCCGGCTTCTCAGATGCGAGCAGGTCTTTCATCAGCGCGTACGCCTTAGGTCCACAGCTGGTCAGTAGATGCGCCCTTCGCTTGTCAGCCGCTGCGGCTCCCAGCCAGACCTTCGTAACAAAGCTCTGCTGGAACCTCTCAACGAAATCGTCCCAGTCCTCACCAACACAGTACCGTTCCTCTGTGCTACCGGTGGCCATTCTCGTGAGTCGTTGATTCCCGTTTCTCGTCGCCAAATGTTGTGTCCTTACACGCTACTGTAAATCAACACGAGGCACATACTGGAGACAAGGTCACTCTGTGACCTGTACCTTTATTCACAGGACCAAGAAGTGATGACCCTGCGTGGGACCTCTCTTTATATACCTGGATGACCAGGTGAGGAGTGTCTCCCACAAGTTCACCCCCTGTGGTCAAGGTGTGCATTTCTTAGGTGTATACAGTGTACAGTGTTGTTACATGAAGGTTACAATTACATGAAGGTTACATACATGACATGGACCATTTCCCATATCTCGGGAGCCTCTTATCAACAAAGGCAGACATTGATGCGGAGATTCAACATCGCCTGCAGTGTGCCGTCAGCCATCTGAGAAAAAGAGTGTTTGAAGACCAGGCCCTCAAATCTACCACCAACCTCATGGTCTGTAGGGCTGTAGTAATACCCGCCCTCCTGTATGGATCTGTGGCATGGATGATGTATCGAAGGTGTTATGTATTGACCAGGTATATTAAATGTATGGTTACAATGGGGCGCCACAGAGGGCGCTGTGGTGGGAGACCTGGAAGTACCTTCAAGACAGAGTATAAAAGGCTGTCCTCCAGAAAGTCACTCTGGAGTTACACAATAAAGGACTGTCACAGCAGTTACTACAACACCAGACTGTGTGGAGTCAGTGATTTGAGTGCTACATACACCACATTGGCGACGAGGACACAGATGAGCCTCACGCAACCATGGCTACTCTGGGCTCGCTAAAGGATTTTACAGTTGGTAATGATTGGGAGGCCTTTACGGAAAGGCTCAAGTACTACTTTATAGCAACCGGAGGACACGAACACACTGAGAGAGAAGCATAAGGCGATATTGCTGTCCAGTTGTGGCGATGAGGTTTACTGTCTCGTCAGGGATTTGCTAGCACTCGCGAGCACCAAGGACAAGTCATATGAGGAGCTGATTGAACTCATTCATGACCAACTGAAACCAAAGGAGAGCGTCCTCATGGCCAGGCACAAATTCTACCACCACTGCAGACCTGAGGGCCAGGATGTCACCAAATATGCTGCAGACATCAGGAGACTCGCGGCGCTGTGTGATTTTGGCATACACCTTGACGAGGCATTGTGAGATGTTTTTGTTATGGGGATTGGCCATGAGGGTCTCCTTCATAAGCTGCTATCCACTAAACCTACAGTCACTCTGAAGAAAGCCATCACGATCAGCTGGGCATTTATGACCACGACTTGCAGCACCAAGCAGATGATCCACACAGTCTCGAACCCGGCAGGCACTGTCCACAGGATAGCGCCCATCACCGACAAAACTGCAGAACGTGGCTCTGCCCAGGGCAGAGAGCACGGACCTCGGGGTCCTGCAACTCAGAGTCCACCGAGGGGGGCTAATCGAGTAGCACCAAGATGGCGCTGCGAAGGAAGCCATGGGGCTCACCGGTGCAGGTTTGCAGAGTATTCATGCAATACCTGCCACACGAAAGGCTACCTTCAGCATATGTGCAAAAGAAACCTGATTCACCGTGTGGCTGAGGTGATGGTAGATCATCCACCATCCAGCGAGGAGCAGGTAGAAGAAGATGATGCCTTTGGACTGTATATGTATACCGATGATTCGGCCCCAGTGGTTTTGGAAGTCAAGATTAACGGAGTCCCAGTGAGTATGGAAGTGGACACGGGGTCGGGTCAGTCGCTGATGAGTCAGGAAACTTGTGATAAACTTTGGATCAACCCAGCTGCACGACCCAAGCTGGTCCTGGTCACGGCGAAGCTGCACACCTACACCAAGGAACTGACACCTGTTCTTGGCAGAACAGATGTGCAGGTATCTCACGGGGGCGAGACGCACGGTTTACCTTTGTGGATCATTGCAGGCGATGGGCCGACATTACTCGGCAGGAGGTGGATGGGGAAGGTCCGTGGGAGCTGCGAAGACTTCATTCCTCCACAGACCACTGTCTCCCGTGTTCCCAAAGAGCAGCGCCGACCGAGCTGGAGGAGAAAGAAGGGCTTCGACGGGCTGCTCCAGCAGGCACCGTCGGCCCGCAGGCAGAGGCCGGCTCCAGAGGATGCGGCGGTGCGGGGGCCGGTGCATTGTGGCTCCCGGGTGCGGTCAAAGTGTGGTGGGTCCTGAGAGAGAGTCGAGAGCGAACTGGTAGGCAGCAGCAGGCTAGAGTTCAGCAGGGAAACCAACCTCGCAAAAGGGTCCGAAGAAGGAAAGCTGTTCATCAGCAGTCTAAATCTCGACACAGACGAGCAGGCCCTGGAAGAAGTGCTCTCCAGGTACGGGCAGACCTCCGAGGTGCAAGTGATCAAGGGCACCCAAGCGTCCTGCGGTTTCGGCTTCAGCACAATTGCTCTTCTCAAACTCGCTCAGCAGTGCAGTCAAGCCACTCACATCCTCAATTGGTTCAGTAATTGCAGAAAGCTCCTCCTCAACAAAATGAACGTTTAACCTACGCCTTTTCTGTACCATTTCTTCAGGCACGCTACGACTCTTTTGGCTTGGAACCTCCTTTTCTGTAATCGGCTGCAACTGTTGGCGGAGTTGTTTCAATGTAAAGGGGCACAGCGAGCTCAAGGTGGTGGCGAGCCTCGTGGCAGCAGAAGTCTGCAGAGAAAGGCAAGCAGAGCAACTAAAATGGCAGCGCCCAGTGGAAGCCTCATGAGAACAACAAGATGGCGTCTTAAAAGGGAAATGTACTCGGGAGTCTTAAAAGGGCCTTACACCATTGGCAGTCCCCACAAAGAGACTTTTGTAAGGCAAGAGCGAGTCTAAATGAGTAATGTGATTTGTATGATGACGTGATTTAAGACAGTAGTTAATATTTTGGATGCTGAAATAATTACTGTGTTTAAAATGATGGGTGATTTACAAAAAGAGTTAATACCATGAGGTACAAGTAAAAGGGTTAATGGATCTGTGACTAACAGAACTAATGGACTAATGCGATTGCCGATTTTATGTGATTCATGCTACGGTTCAGCGACGGCAGACAAGCCGCAAAGGCGACTACTTTCTGAGAACAAAGGCAACGCACAAGTTGCGATACCCTGTCTCAGCGCAGCCCATTACCTCGGGCAAAAAGGGGCTGTGTACCGTCACCACACCTCACCCAGTGGAGTTGGGATTAAATAACTGTTCAGTGTACCTGCAACCTTTTGTTGTAATTCTTCAATGCAGCTATATGTACCATACAAATGCACTGTCTATGTATACCTGCTTTCTGTTGGAGGTTATGCTCGTGTACTTCATCACCCATGTAAGGACTGCAAATACCACATGCTTGCACCGGATCACAAGCCTAATCTCTACATGGGGGAGAAGAGGAAAGTGGATGGTCATGGACTCATACTCACAAATCAACCAGGACGAACAAGGCCAAGGTTACCGGCAATGGCTTTTGGAACTGGGTGGGGGTGTGAGATGTTATGTATTGTCCAGGTACATTAAATGTATGGTTACAATGGGGCGCCACAGAGGGCACTGTGGTGGGAAACCTGGAAGTACCTGCGAGACAGAGTATAAAAGGCTGCCCACCACACCTGAGAGTCACTCTGGAGTTACACAATAAATGACCAAGGTCACAGCAGTTACTACAACACCAGACTATGTGGAGTCAGTGATTTGAGTGCTACATACACCACAGAAGGCACCTCACGTCGCTGGAAATATATCACCAACGATGTCTCCACAAGATCCTGCAAATCCCCTGGGAGGACAGGCGGACCAACATCAGTGTCCTTGACCAGGCTAACATCCCCAGTATTGAAGCACTGACCACACTTGATCAGCTTCGCTGGGCAGGCCACATAGTTCACATGCCAGATACGAGACTCCCTGAGCAAATGCTTTATACGGAGCACCTTCATGGTAAACGAGCCAAAGGAGGACAGCGGAAATGTTACAAGGACACTCTCAAAGCCTCCCTGGTAAAGTGCAACATCACCACTGACACCTGGGAGACCCTGGCCGAAGACCGCCTGAGGTGGAGAAAGTGCATCCGGGAGGGCATGAAACTCTTCAAGTCTCAACGCAAAGAGCGTGAAGAGGCCAAGCGTAGGCAGCGGAAGGGGCACGCGGCAAACCAGCCCCACCGATCCCTTCCCTCGACGAATGTTTGTCCCACCTGTGACAGGGACTGTTCCCACCTGTATCGGACTGTTCAGCCATCAAAGAACTCACTTTGGGAGTGAAAGCAAGTCCTCCTCGATTCCTAGGGACTGCCTATGAATGAAAATCATCCCGGGTCAAGTGATCCCGGTCGAGGGTCTCGTAGACGGGCCACAGCCTTTCTGTGAAAGATTGTGGTGTTTCCCCTGCCTGTTGCATCGTCTTCTCCACTCGGGAGAAGGGACTCCCATCATTTAGGCCCATAACTTCCAAGACTTCTTCCTTGACAGAAGCGTATGTACTCTGCCCTCTCTTGCTTTCCGCAGAGCGAGACTGGTATACTCTACTGTCTAGGGAGAATAGGAGCATTTTTGCCATTTCGGAGTTGTCGCACCCATTGATGCCTGCCGCTTGGTCTACTTCCATAAAGTGAACCGAAGGGTCCCCTTTATGGGTGAGCTTGTCCAGGTGGGCTACCATGGTTCTAAGCTTGCTGTGTGCTGTGGGGGACCACGAAGTTACTTTCGTGGGGCCCTGCTGCCCCATCGAGAGTGGACGCACCGTACTTCTGCTGCTGTACCGGGCACATCGGCCCCGGTCCGGGCCCTTGTCGTATTGGTGTCGCTCCCACCTCTCCCTGCTGCCAAGCCGAGTTACAACCCGACGCCACAGGTGGTGGTGCACCATCCCTGTCTGCCGGCAAACTATCCGCCCCTCCTGCTGCCGAACCGGATTGGGCCCCGGCGCCACAGGTACTGGGTGAATGTCCCTCTCCGCTCGCCCCTCCTGCTGCCAGACCGGGCTAAGCCCCGGTACCATAGGTACTGGTCGAACGGTTCCCCCCTGCTCTTCCAGGTCTGCCCGAGCCATACTCGGGTTTATTAGGCAGAGCAAGGTTCAGACTCTCAATTTGCTTTTGGCAGGGACTGTGGTCTCCAGTCTCGAACGCTCTGCTGCTTGCTACCTAATAAGCTGCCTGTACATCCCTTAACTTCTCCTCCTGCTCTTTAATTATCCTGGTGAGGCAGGCGTTTTCTCCCCGCAACACCAGTTCTTGACCTTTCGCTTCGGTGACCTGGCACTGACGGTAATCCTGATGGTTTCTATGTGTTTCCACTAACCGTAGTTTCCCTTGCTTTTGCATGCCTAACTCCTCAAATAATCTCTCCACCATGATAGCTCTGGCACTCGAGTGTTCCTCTGAGTCTGCCTCCAGTGACTCGACTTTCTTGTCCAATTGCTGAACCTGTCGCTGTAAGCAGACTAACCATATTGCTTTCTCCACAGAGCGCTTATTGTCGTGTTTCTGCACCTTGTTACAAACTCACACGAGGCATGTATATATCAGACACGGTCACTCTGTGACCTTCACTTTATTCCCAGGACCAAAGAGTGCTGACCCTGGGTGGGACCTCACCTTTTATACCTGGAAGCCCAGGTGAGGAGTGTCTCCCGCAAGCTCACCCCCTGTGGTCAGGGTGTGCATTTCAAGAGTACAGGTACAGTTACATAACTATTGTCATTGCAAGATGGTGAAATACATGACATCACCTCCCCGCTTAAGTCTTTTAGTTTCATAGGTTAAGTCTATTGGGTGGTCGACGCTCTCTCGTGGAGCGCCGCAGTTGTGACTCTGGTGGCTGAGCCTCAGCACGCGTCTCTGTCACTTGAAGTGATTCCGGCCTGTCCGGGCTGACCGCCGGGACTGTGCATGCTGAGGGCTGTCTTTGTTGCTCGTACGCTGGCAGTGGTGTGGGTGCTATCTCATCATGCTCTTCTTCCAGTTCCTCCATGCCTATGCCGAACCTTGTCTTTACTTGGTCCAAGTGTTTGCGGCATATCTGCCCGTTGTTTAGTCAGACCACCATGATCCTATTTCCTTCTTTGCCAATTACAGTGCCCTCAAGTCATTTGGTTCCCAAAGCATGGTTAAGAACAAATACCAGGTCATCTATTTCTATACACCTCCCCCTTGAGCCTCGATCATGGAGCTCGGTTTGGGACTGGCGTTTGCCCTCAACAATGTCTGCCAGGTCTGGGTGAATGAGGGACAGCCGCCTCTTGAGCGTGCGTTTCATGAGGAGTTCCGCTGGCGGGACTCCCATGAGCGAGTGCGGCCGGGACCTGTAGGCCAGCAGGAGGCGTGATAGGCGGTACTGAAGGGAGGGTCCTTGGATGCGTAGCATGCTCTGCTTTATGACTTGGACCGCCCGTTCCGCCTGGCCGGCTTGAACGGCGCTCTCCGGATGTTTTTGATCCCATTGCCCGACATAAACTCCTGGAATTCATGGCTGGTTAAACACAGGCCATTGTCGCTGACCAGTATGTCCGGCAAGCCGTGGGTCGCAAAAACCAGACTCTCCACGGTGATGGATGTCATGCACAAGTTCAATATGATGCACTCGATCCACTTCGGGTATGCATCAACAACGATCAGGAACATTTTCCCCATGAATGGGCCCACATAGTCTACGTGAATATGTGACCATGGCCTGGTGGGCCAGGGCCACAGGCTGAGTGGGGCCTCCCTGGGGGCATTGCCCAGCTGGGCACACGTCATGCACCTGCGAACCCAGTGTTCCAGGTCTGAGTCAATCCCCGGCCACCATACATGTGACCGGGCAATGGCCTTCATTAACACGATGCCAGGGTGCTCGCTGTGGAGTTCCCTTATAATGCTTCCCTGCCTTTCTGGGGCATGACTACCCGGCTGCCCCATAACAGGCAGGCGGCTTGGATGGAGAGTTCGGCCATCCGTCTCTGAAACGGCCTGACTTCCTCGGGGTACGCCATGTGTGCGGGCACCCAGTCCCCAGTCATGACACATTTCTTTATCATGGATAGGAGGGGGTCCCTGTTGGTCCAGAGTTTGATCTGTCAGGCTGTGATGGGGGAGCCCGCAGTGTTAAAAGCCTCAATGACCATGACCATCTCTGCGCTCTACTCATAACGCCTCCTCGGTGGTGGCCAGTGGGAGCCTGCTGAGTGCGTCAGCACAATTTTCGGTACCTGGCCGGTGCCGTATAGTGTAGTCATACGCAGCCAGCGCGAAGGCCCATCGCTGAATGCGAGCTGACATGTTAGTGTTGACAGCCATGCTGTCGGACAACAGGGATGTTAACGACTTGTGGTCCGTCTCTAGCTCGAACTGTCTACCGAAAAGATACTGGTGCATCTTTTTCACACTGTACACACACACGCGTGTGCCTCCTTCTCGACATGCCGTATCTACGCTCTGGCTGGGAGAGCGACCTGGAGGCGTTGGCCGTCATCGTTACCCTGCTGCAACACACACCCAACCCCGAGGATGACGCATCGCATGTGAAAACCAGTTTTTTACAGGGGTCATACAAAGTCAACAGTTTGTTGGGACACAGCAGGTTCCTCGCCTTATTGAAAGCCCGTTCTTGACAATCCCCCCAAAACCATTCACAAACTTTACGGAGAAGCATGTGTAACGGCACCAAAAATGTGCTTAAGTTCAGCAGAAAGTTCCCAAAATAGTTCAAAAGTCCCAGGAATGATCGCAACTCCGATGTGTTGCCGGGCCTGGGCGCCCGGCGAATCGCCTCAGTTTATGATTCAGTGGGCCGGATCCCATCTGCGGCAACCCTCCTGCCCAGGAACTCGACCTCTGGGGCCAAAAACACGCACTTGGCTTTTTTCAGCCGCAGGCCTACCCGTTCCAATCGGTGTAGCACCTCCTCCAGGTTGCGGAGGTGTTCCTCGGTATCTCGACCCGTTGTAAGGAAGTCGTCTTGGAATATGATCGTTCCAGGGATGGACTTGAGCAAGCTTTCCATGTTTCGCTGAAAGATAGCCGCTGCCGAACGAATGCCAAACGGACACCTGTTGTAGACAAATAGTCCTTTGTGCGTCGTGATGGTGGTCAGAAGCTTGGAATCTTCCCCCAGTTCCTGAGTCATGGAGGCCGAAGTGAGGTCCAGCTTCGTGAACAGCTTACCACCTGCCAGCGTGGCAAAGAGGTCCTCCGCTCTCGGAAGCGGGTATTGGTCTTGCAGCGACACTCGGTTGATGGTGGCTTTGTAGTCACCACAAATCCTAACCGAGCCATCTGCTTTGAGGACGGGAACGATGGGACTTCCCCAATCGCTGAATTCAACGGCCGAAATTATGCCCTCTCTGAGCAGCCTGTCCAGTTCACTTTCAATTTTCTCACGCATCACGTACTGCACCACTCTGGCTTTGTGGTGCACTGGTCTGGCGTCCGGAGTGATGTGTATCACTACTTTAGTGCCCTTGAATGTTCCGACACCAGGTTGAAAGAGTGACTCGAATTTTTGCAATACCTGCGAGCATGAACTTCGCTCCACGGATGAAATGCGTGCACATCCCCCCATTTCCAATTCATCTCAGCTAGCCAGCTCCTCCCCAAAAGCGCGGGGCCATTTCCCGGAATAATCCAGAGTGGCAGCCGGTTCTGTGATCCATTATGCGTTACCACCAAGTTTGCACTGCCCAGCACTGGGATGATCTCTTTAGTGTACATACGTAGCTGCATCTCAATGTGCTCCAGTTTGGGCCTGCTAGCTCTGTGTGGCCATAGTCTCTCAAATTGTTGGGCGCTCATGAGTGACTGGCTAGCTCCTGTATCCAGCTCCATGCCATTCAGTAAGACTTTCATCATCATGGGTGGCGTTTTGGTGTATGAGCTGTGGACATCAGCCACATGAACTCTCTGAACTTCAGCATCCATGGTTGTTCCCCAGGCCTCATCCTGCATTGCAGACCCCTCGTCTGGTTCCTCTGTCTCGTCGACTAGCCTCGCTACTGCCTTTTTGCACATCCTGGCCAAGTGTCCACTGACATTACAAATCCTACAGGTATAAAGCTGGAACCTGCAGCTTTTGGCAGTGTGTCTACCCCCGCACCTCCAACATGAGCTGAGATTGCTGTTAACAAAAGGACTATTCCCAGGCATTCCTCTCTGATGGCCCGTTTGGCTGTTTCTAAGCACTCTGAATGGTCCCATCACGGGATGCATTGTTCCTCGTGATGGCGTGAATTGCCGATCCCCTTTCCATTGACCCTGTTGTGGGCCCACCCTGGAGCTTGTTGCTGCCTGAGCGGTGTCGAATTGCCCTTGCCTGCCTGCCTGGGTGGTGTCGAATTGCCCTTGCCTGCCTGCGGGGTTCTGCATCACTTTTACAACATTAACTCCCTGGTTCATCACAACGTTAAAACCAGGGCTGCGTACATAAATTAGCTTGGTCTCCTCTTCCCCTGTCATAAAGGTCTGAGCTATCAACGCCGCCCTTTCTAAAGTTAGGTCCTTGGTCTTTATAAGCTTCCTGAAAATGCCGGCATGATTAATGCCCTCGATGAAAAAGTCCCTTAACATCTCCCCCCTGCAGGCATCGGAGAACTTACAGAGACTGGCCAAACGCCGCAGTTCCGCCACGAAGTCCGAGACGTTTTGACCCTCCTGACGCCGGTGAGAGTAGAACCGGTGCCGGGCCATGTGTTCGCTACTTGCCGGCTTGAGATGCTCACTGATCAGCTGGCTGAGCTCTTCGAAGGACTTGTCCACTGGCTTTTGTGATGCGAGAAGGTCTTTCATCAGCGCATACGTCTATGGACCACAGCTGGTCAGTAGATGCACCCTCCGCTTGTCAGCCGCTGTCTCTTCTAGCCAGTCCTTTGTGACAAAGCTCTGCTGGAGTCTTTCCACAAAGTCCTCCCAGTCCTCACCCATACAGTAGCGTTCTTCTGTGCCACCAGTAGCCATCCTCGTGGTTCGGTGATTCACGTTTCTCGTCACCAGATGTAGTGTTACAAACTCACACGAGGCATGTATATATCAGACACGGTCACTCTGTGACCTTCACTTTATTCCCAGGACCAAAGAGTGCTGACCCTGGGTGGGACCTCCCCTTTTATACCTGGATACCCAGGTGAGGAGTGTCTCCCGCAAGCTCACCCCCTGTGGTCAGGGTGTGCATTTCAAGGGTACAGGTACAGTGTGCATGAGTTACAGTTACATAACTATTGTCATTGCAAGATGGTGAAATACATGACACTTATGGTCCTTACTCTCAGTCCATTTGGCTGCAGCGTCCACAGGACGCTCAGCGCGCAATAGGTTCAGTGCCTATTTCTTTGTTATATTGACTTTCTTGAATATATAACAGGAAGTCCTCTCTTCCATTTTGCTTCTTTCCTCAAAAACAGTGTCTATTGCATCACACTCTTTTGTCCAAGGTCCTGTCATGGTCACCATTCTGTAGGGGGTGGTGGGTCTGTCAGATTGCCTTCCTGACCAGAGCAGTTTCGAGTCACTCCCACTCCCAGTTCTTGACCTTGGATTTATTAATCAGGGTATGATAAAGTACAGCAGACAACTGTTTTGTACAAAGAAGGTTTGGGTTTTATTCAAGAAAGCAAATAACACAAATAAACTCCAATAAAACTGTAAAATCTTAAAAAAAAGATTCTAAACAATGGGGAATACTTTATTACAGGTAATAACCAACAGAAATACCTCCCAACTCCCACTTACTCTCTAACTTGGTCAAACTCTAGGGATCCAGGGATTTATGCTCACCAGATCCTTCCTTTGACAGCTAGGGCTGTTTCACGGTTTCAGGGTACTTTGGTTATAGCTGGTTTGCCTTGCCGTACCCCGGACGTGGTAGAAGACCTCTGCTGCATATTGAAGCAAGTTGGGGTGAGTCCGCTGATGTGGTTAGACACGTTTTGGATTTATCTCTGGTAAGTACCCAATTTTCTTTGTTATCAATAGGGTTTTAAGTTCTTTAGGTAGTTTTTACCCGCTGGATAGTCTAGGCACACATTGTAGAGTGGAAAACTTGCGTGGACCCCAGTTTTCTTGGTGGTTGATTTTCCTGGTTGGTTTCGTCAGTCGCGGTGGTCCGGTTGATGGCTGTTAACAAGTCAGTTGGTATTGATGTTCCACTGATTGGTTTTTGAAGTTCTTTTCTCCGATGTCGCAATGTTTCTTCCTATGTTTTCTCGCCGTGTGCTCTCGATCTTGATCTTGTTGTTCCGAAGTGATGGTCAGATAGTTCTCCTTTTGGTACGATAGGCCATCAGTTATACTCTGAGAGGCTGCTTAATCTTCGCACCAAATCTAACGTTTCTTTTGTTTACGTTTTGGCAGGCTAGCTAACTGAAACTTGATTAAATGTTTTAATCTGGCTTTGATAGACTTTGGGATCGCTTATTTGTGAGCTGATAAGCTCTTGTCCATTGTAATAGCACTGCTTTGGCTTCAGGAAGTCTGGGCTGAGCCAGATAT
The DNA here is from genome assembly GCF_044704955.1 of Pristiophorus japonicus. Taxonomy (NCBI): domain Eukaryota; kingdom Metazoa; phylum Chordata; class Chondrichthyes; family Pristiophoridae; genus Pristiophorus; species Pristiophorus japonicus. The sequence continues at coordinate 75,650,842 of NC_091981.1, forward strand.
TTCTATGCATGTTGAAAAGGTGTTGGAATATGTATGTTATATTTGGGTCCTGTAGGTGGGGCGGATAATGTTTCTTCCGTGGTCGATTGTTTAAATGTTAATGTTTTCTGGGAGCCTGACTATGGTTAAACAGCTCCCACAGACAAACTGATTAGCTACAATACCCAAATTCTAAAGGTAAAGATTCATCCCACCCCTCTGTCTCTGCAGCTTTTCCCCACTGGCCCAAACATACCGTTTAAAATCCCAAGCTTGGGTAAAACTCATAGATTTCTTCCATATGCATTTTAGGATCCCAAACTTTCTGTTTAACAGGCCCAAATCAAATTTCCTCTTCAGTGATTCCAAACACTGAAGGGTTTCCATGAATTTTGGAATCTTACATCCAGTTTCTGCAGGTACTCGATGGTGTCCCGTCCTGTAACCAAGATGTCATCCTGGAAGACCACGGTGCACGGGACCAACTTCAGCAAGCTTTCCATGTTCCTCTGAAATATCGTTGCGGCCGATCAAATCCCAAACGGGCATCTGTTGTAAACGAAAAGACCTTTGTGCGTGTTGATGCAGGTGAGGCCTTTCGAAGATTCCTCCAGCTCCTGCATCATATAGGCCGAGGTCAAGTCCAGCTTCGTGAACGTTTTCCTTCCCAACAGCGTCGCAAATAGGTCGTCTGCCTTTGGTAGCGGGTATTGATACTACAGTGAGAAACGATTGATTAGTAATCACCACAGGTTCTTACGGTGCCATCTCCCTTGAGGACTGGAACAATCGGACTGGCCCACTCATTGAATTCGATCAGCTAAATGATGCCCTCTCGTTGCAGACTGTCCAGCTCGATCTCCACCCTCTCTCTCATCATGTAAGGTACCGCTCTCGCCTTGTGATGGATGGGTCACGCCCCCGGAATCAAATGGATCTGCACTTTTACTCCTTGGAACTTCCCGATGCCTGGTTCGAACAGCAAGGGGAACTTGCTTAGGACCTGGGCACATGAGGTGTCATCGACGGACAAAAGCACTCGGACGTCATCCCAGTTCCAGCTTACCTTTCTCAGCCAGCTCCTGCCGAGCAGCATGGGGCCATCGCCTGGTACCACCCAGAGTGGTAAATCGTGCTCCGCTCCATCGTAGGAGACCTTTACGGTAGCACTGCCAATTACGGGGATCAGTTTCTTTGTGTACAGTTTGGTATGAATGGGAGTCAGGACTGGCCTTGAAGCCTTTTTGCACCACAACTTATCAAAATTCTTTTTACTCATTATGGACTGGCTTGCGCCCGTGTCCAGCTCCATGGACACCGGGATTCCATTTAATTCAACCTTCAGCATTATCGGGGGACACTTTGTGGTAAATGTGTGCACCCCATATACCTCTGCCTCCTCGGTCTGAGGCTCTGGTTCGTCGTGATCCACTGTGGATCTGTCCTCCTCTGCAACATGGTGATTTGCAGGATTAGCAGGATTTGCAGTTCGCCTGCACATACGTTGGAGGTGTCCCATTGTTCCACAGCCCTTGCAAACGTATCCTTTGAAGCGACATGAATGGAATTGATGATCACCCCCGCAGCACCAACAAGGTGTTAATTGCTTTGTATTCACCACCCTTGATGGCAGACTCTGAGTCATCTGCAGACGTGCAGCTACAGGCGTGTAAGTCCTGCCATGTATATTTCGATTCGAAAGCAACGTTACTTTGTTCACAGTACTTGCAGCAGCACGCGTGTGCTGGGAAATTTGTTTGGTATTGTCACTGGTGGAGATAAACGCCTGGGCTATCATTATGGCTTTACTCAAGTTTGAGGTCTCTCCAGTCAAAAGTTTGCGAAGTATTACTTCATGGCCAATGCCAAGTGCAAAGAAGTCCCTGAGCATATGCCCCAAGTGTCCTTCAAATTCGCAATGTCCTGCATGGCCAATGCCAAGTGCAAAGAAGTCCCTGAGCATATGCCCCAAGTGTCCTTCAAATTCGCAATGTCCTGCAAGGCGCCTTAGCTTGGCGACGTAGCTCCCCACATCCTGGCCTTCAGACCTCTTGTACATGTAGAACCGATACCTCGCCATCAGAACGCTTTCCTTTGAGTTTAGATATTCCCGGACCAGTGTGTACAACTCATTGTACGACTTGTCTGGGGGTTTTGCTGGAGTGAGCAGGTTTTTCCTGAGGCCATACGTTGGTACCCCGCAAATGATGAGGAGGATCGCCCTTCTTTTGGCAGCGTTCCCTTCTCCTTCTAGCTCATTGGCCACGATGTATTGGTCAAGTCGCTCCACGAAGGTTTCCCAATCATCTCCCTCTGAAAATTTCTCCAGGCTGCCCACAGTTCTCTGCATTGTTGCGTTGGGGTTCGTCATCTGTATCTCGTCGCCAGTTGTTATGTCTTGGATAAGGAGTCAGACTAGATACTGCAAGCTCAAAGTAAGTGTGACCGTAGTTCTTTATTACAAATCTCAGAGTGCCTCTCCAGCCTATGAGACCTCCTTATATACAGGTGCTCCCAAGGGATTGTGGGATCCCTTGGGACTCCAGGGGATAAGCCCTCTGGTGGTTAGACATGGTTATTACAGGTTTACATACATAACAGTTACAGCATAGAGAGGCTATTCGGCCCGTCAAGCCCATGCCGGATCTCTGCAAGAGCACTTCAGCTAGTTCCACTACCCTGCCTTTTCCCCATAGCCCTGCAATTTTTTTAATTTCAGGCACTTATCCAATTCTCATTGAAAGCCACAATTGAGTCTGCCTCCACCATCCTTTCAGGCAGTGCATTCTAGATCCTAACCACTCACTGCGTAAAAAAAGTTTTATCTCATGTTGCCTTTGGTTCTTTTGCCAATCACCTTCAATCTGTGTCCTCTAGTTCTTGACCCTTCTGCCAATGGGAACAGTTTCTTTCTATCTACTCTGTCTAGTCCCCTCATGATTTTGAATACCTCTATCAAATCTCCTCTTAACCTTCTCTGCTTTAAGGAGAACAATCCCAGCTTCTCCAGTCTATCCACGTAACTGAAGTCCCTCATCCCTGGAATCATTCTCGTCAATCTTTTCTGCACTCTCTCTAAGGCCTTCACATCCTTCCTAAGGTGAGGGGCCCAGAATTGGACACAATACACCAGTTGAGGTCGGATCAGGGTTTTATAAAGGTTCATCATAATTTACTTGCTTTTGTACTCTATGGGGGTGAAATTCCGTTGCACCCCATTTGGGGCCGGTAACATCCAAGAGGCGTCATATTTTGCTCAAAATATCGGGTTAACACCCTCGAAATGAAGTGGAGCACAAAATAACGGTCGGGTCGGGAGTTGGACACACGCTATGCACTGGGCCACATAGGAAGGGCTCTCCCCTTTATTAAAGGGAAGGTACCAAGCTGCAAATTCTGCAGGGATGGAAAGGGTCGCCATGGATCACCGGGGAGAGAGGGTGCCATGCCAACAGTCAGCACTCAAGCAGAGTGTCGGGCTGAACAATAGCTGCACGGACCCTGCGATCGAGGTGCCAATAGGGCACCAAAGAAAAACGGCAGACATTTGTTTAACATGGCCACCACCTCTGTTATGTATGTATGTAAACCTCACCAATATGTAAGACTTGCCACTGTGGGAGACCAAAGGATCACCTGTGCACCCTGGGGCAAGCAGTTATAAAAGGTGATTCACCATGCTGCTTCTGCACTCTGCAGTCTGAATAAAAAGACTAAGGTCACAACAAGTTGAGCTTACAAGTCAGTCCTGTGGATTTAATCTGAACACAGTTAATTGGCGACGGGTATCGGATCACGAACTTGCATGCATTAATGGCTGCTGTTGGTATTCTTGAGAGATTTGTTGAGGGTGATGATTGGGAAGCCTTCGTTCAGTGCCTCAACCAGTACTTTGTGGCCAATGAGCTGGACATGGCTGAGACAGCGGTCAAGCGCAGGGCGATTCTCCTCACCGTATGTGGGTCTTCGATATATGGTCTCCTCAAAAATCTGCTTGCATTGATCAAACCAATGGACAACTCTTACACAGAGCTGTGTACGCTGGTTCGGGAACACCTCAAGCCGAAGGAGAGTATCGCTTTTACACACACCATCGCTCCGAAGGCCAGAACGTGGTGAGTTTTGTCGCCGACTCTAGGTGCCTTGCGGGACAGTGCGAATTTGCAGGATCTTTGGGGAAATGTTGGGGGACTTTTTCGTGCTTGGAATTGGCCACGAGGTCATTCTTCGCAAACTGCTGTCTGCCGAATCCCTAGATCTGAGCAAGGCCATCACGATAGCCCAGGCTTTCATATCCACGAGCGATAACACGAAACAGATATCTTCACAGAATCGAAGCTCAGCAGCAAGTACTGTGCATAAAATAATGTTTTCAGCAGGCAGAACTGTACAGGGCAGGGCCCACACGACCACAGAGGTCAGACCTAGGCCTAGAGTGACTCAGAGTCCGCCGTGGGGTGTGAATGCGTATCCATTAGCACCATGTTGGCGCTTTGGGGCAGTCATAGAGCTCATCAAAATCGATTCAAGCCCTATGTGTGCAAGGGCTATGGAACAATGGGGCACCTCCAGCGAATGTGCAAATGACCACGTGGCAGAGTCAGGAGAGGACGACCAATCCAGCGAGGATCACGCTGAATGAGCAGGAGAGGCAACTCAACCTGAGGATGAAGAGGAAGTATATGGGATATACTCCTTCACCAACAAAAGCCCTCTGATAATGGCACTCCAGTCTCCATGGAAATAGACACGGGGGCGAGTCAATCAGTAATGAGCCTGAAGGCATTCGAGAGGCTGTAAAGCGACAAAGCACAACGACCCAAGCTGATCCTGATTCAGGCAAAGCTGCGCACTTACACCAAGGAACTGATACCAGTTATTGGTAGTGCGGACATAAGAGTATCCCATGAGGGAGCGGTGCACGATTTACCACTGTGGATTGTTTCAGGTGATGGGCCAACGTTGCTTGGTAGAAGGTGGATGGGGAAGATTCGATGGAACTGGGTGGACCTCTGTGTACCTTCTCTGGCGAATGACGTCTCCCTTGCTCAAAGGCTGAGCAAAGCCCCACCTTCAACTGAATCAGGCATCGAAGTGCAGATCCATTTGCAGATCCCCGAGGCACAGGCCGCTTATCATGACCACGCGGAGGTGAAGATCAACCGAGTAGCGGTACAGGCGCGGTACCCACCATCTGAAGCCGACGACCTCTTCGCGACGATGGAAGAGGCTCTAGGTCGACCAAGCAGAGTGGGACTCCAGCCGAAATGATCCGAATGCATCTTCCCGACGCCAGAGGCAAAATCCTTGGGGAGGAAGATCACGACAATCGGCATCACAGACACGGACGAGAGTGCGTCCAGACCACGGGACGAGAGTGCGTCCAAACCATGGGATGAAAGTACGTCCAGACCATGGGACAAGAGAGCATCCAGACCACAGGACGTCACCGCAACGGAACAGAGGCATTTGTTGCCCAGCAAAGAAGACGACTGGGCAAGAGGGGCAAAGTAAAGGGACGGCCGCTGAGAAGGCCAGGAACTCACTACGTTCCAATAAGTTGTTTGCACTGTGTAACCCATGTGAGCGTTCTTTCGCGGTTAATGATGTGTTATCATATGGGGTCGGGGGAACCTTACAACAAGCCAAAGTAGCGGGCAAGCCCCAACCGGTTGTACATGTATCCAATAAGTTAACCAAGGCAATAGCCTGCGTTCACAGGACAAAAGAGACATACCAAAGAGTGTCCCAATATTTGCTCGAGTCAGACAAGCTGCCCATCCCACAGTTTTGGGAGAGCAGAGGCACTATAACCGATACGTTGTTTCGTGAATGTCTAACACTGTCTGCACTGTAACATGATCCGCCATGGGGCAGGCACTGAGAACGGCGTTAATGCCCTCAGTTGGCTACCGTTGCCCATCATCGATGTGGAAGCGGCACAGCCAGCAGACCTACTCATTGTCATGGAAGTGTTAGAAAGCGAGGGGTCAACCATAACGGCCCCCCAGTTTAGGACCTGGACCAACCAGGATCCCACGTTACCGCCTACCAAAGGTGAACCGTTAGACGGGATGTTGCAGCTTATCCGTCGCAAAGGTGGCTCATCCCACCTGATTGCCCCCTATGGGGCAACCCTGCAACGTTGCAAAGAAAGGCAGGGAGGCTACACACAGTCAGTGGTCCGGGGCCTCCATAATATGGCCCAGGATCCACAGGGACCACGAGGCCTTCCGCCATTCCTGGGCTTGCCAAAATCTTAGCGTCAGTGACAATAGTCCGGAGTGGGCAGCCCAAATCACAAAGCCAAGCACCACACATGTCACTCTAGACTCCCTACAGACCCGGCTATCCCAGGTGCTACGTAGTCACCAGACAGAATCACTCAGAACCGAGCCTTCCTTATGCTATCAGCAGAGAATGTACCATGAGAGCATAGCTCCTCCACGTGACATCAGAATAAATGATGTAGACCATGTTCAGGGCCCCAGATGGGCCACTAGCACTGTATTAGCCAAAGGGGGAGAATGGAGTGTGTATGATGAAAATGGGCGTTTGATTGTGAAACCAGGTACTGGGCAAATGCAGAAAGCATTTGTGAAACCAGGACTTCAACTCAGGTGATCGACCTGGGGACGCAGGGCGCCAGATTGCCTCAACTTGCAAATAACTTGTACATAAGACTTTGGGGGGGGGTGGAGTGATGTTATGTATCTATGTAAACCTCACCAATATGTAAGACTTGCCACTAGGGGGCATACCTGTGGGAGACCTAAGGGTCACCTGTGCACCCTGGGGTAAGCAGGTATAAAAGGTGATTCACCATGCTACTTCTGCACTCTGGAGTCTGAATAAAGAGACTAAGGTCACAACAAGTTGAGTTTACAATACAGTCCTGAACACAACAACCTCCCCTTTAAGAAGCATCCCATGAGTAGCCTGCAGCCTGGTTCACATCCCGTAAAGTTGTCACTGGCATTGCCCGACACAGCTTCAGGGCCACTCCCCAATTTTTGTTCCGGGACGATAACAGGGTGCTGCACACGGTGATGACATCGCTGGCGCAGCAGGGTGGCACATTATGGATTACCGCCGCCAATAAACTCCTACAAAACAACATGTATCACTTTGCACTTTTCTGCATTAAATTTCATCTGGCACATATCTGCCCATTTCACCAGTCTGTCTATGTCTTCTTGAAGTCTATCACTATCCTCCTCACTGTTCACTAAACTTCCACGGTTTCTGTCATCTTCAAATTTTGAAATGATGCCCTGTACTCCCAAGTCCAAATCATTAATATATATCAAAAAAAGCAGTGGTCTGAATACCGACCCCTGGGGAACACACCTTCCACCAGGCTGAAGAACAACTGTTCACCATTACTCTCTGTTTGCTGTCACTTAGTCAATTTTGTATCCATGCTGCCACTGTCCCTTTTATTCCATGAGCTTCAACTTTGCTGACAAGCTGATTATGTGGCACTTTATCAAATACATTTTGGAACTCCATATACAACACGTCAACCGCACATAACCATCATACCATCCCTGTGTCATGCCATATCACAGCGTCCTCCTGGGCGCAAAGGTAAAATGAGAGAGACCACAAAATATTGCAAACTTTATTAATAAATTTATGCTTAAACATATCACACATATCACATTCATGCCAATAACTAATGACCCTTGTGCCTGCCATAGTTGAATAGCTGTCATTGTGTGCAATGTGTGAGATGTGGGTGTGAGTACTGGTAGGTAGAGATTTTTAGTGGGTGAGTGCTCAGGGTGAAGTGCTTTGTGCAGTATGTGAAGCTTGTGGTACAGATGGTGGTATGTGTCATTTGTTGAAGCATTCAATCACGCTAACCACCCAAATGTGCTGGATTTGCCATGAGCTCACCTGCTTCAGTCCTCCAGCTCTTTCTCTTTGTCGTGCTTCTCCTTCATGAGGCAGCTGCACAGCCAGCAATGCTGAGAATGAGGTGCTGCAGTATTAATGAACCTCCCCTTTAAGTACAGGTGCAGCGTCCAAACTCCGGAGTTCCAGAATCCGGAATGTTCCGGAATCTGGACTCCAGATCGATTGGTGGCAGGGTCGTCCGGAATCCGTAAAATGTTCTGGAATCTGAACCTGCCGACCCTGCCGACCTCGAGGTCCCGCCGCTGCCCGACCTCGGGCCTCGCCTCACCGGTGCTGCCCTTACCTCGGGGCCTCCTCGCCGGCCCGCCCAAACACTTCCTTCGTGATAGGGCCGCCCGAATAACTCCACTGCGATGTGGCCCCGCCCGACCAGCTCCTCTTTGGCGGGGCCCACCTGAACACTTCCTCGACGGGGCCCTGCCCAATCAGCTCCTCCTCGGCGGTGGGGCCCGCCTGACGACCTCATCGACTGGGCCGGCGACCCAAACAGCTCCTCGGCGAGCACCCCCCCACACCTCCACCACCCCCACCTTTCTGACGTTCCAAAATCCGGAAATACCCGAACCTGGGCTCGGGTGTTTCTGGATTCGTGACGTCAGAAAGATGTTCCAAAGTCTGGAAAAACGCGGAATCCGGAATGGCTTCAGTCCCAACCTCCATATGTATCTGCTCCTGGCAATTCAATGGCAACTTTGCCTGAAAGCAGAATAATGTGCATTGGCGATATATATTGCTGAGTCTCATTACTATCATGCCCAATAAAGGTAGGTTGGTATTATCATGCGAACTGCATTTTAAAGATGTTGCCGCCTAAAGGTCACTGCAAGCTCTTTCTTGGCTACATGGCTTTGCAATCATAAGGCTTTGGTCAGCTGTGTGCTGTTATGAAGGGTACGATCCCACTTCACTTCTTTTCTGTTTTTGGCCTCCTCTTCTCCTTTTGTCTACAAACTTGCTCTAGCTACAGCTGCCCGCATGCTAAATGTAACAGATGACTGGTTATTTACCACATTATTGTAGCTGTGAAGTGATTAGTTATTCAGTTGTGGGCCCATTACAGTCATCCAAACTCCCACGATTCAAGAAGGGGAGAATTACAGCACTTAAGCATGTGGGTTGTAGCCCAAGTAAATGAAAGTAATACACCAGTTACTCGTATCTAGCCCACAGAGAGGAAATCCTAGCCAATAGTGTACAAACTCTAGGTTGCCGTGCATTGTTTCCAGTGCCAGGAGCAATACTCAACTGGACAAGTCTCCCAATCATTAGCAATGGTATGGTCTCATGCACAATAGGGATTGACTCAATCGACACAAGTCACGCTAGCTCCGTACAAGTAAGTGCAAAGATCTAATGCATTCACGTTGAGTGAAGCAGTATCTCAATAGCAGCTGCAACTATTTCTGAATGCAAAGGCAAAAGACACTGCTAATGTTTTAGGGCATCAAGGTTCTGCAGTAAGTCATGGAAGTGCTATATTTCTGTGCAGGAGCTGGTGACAGTGCCACAGCTGCTGGAGGAGAAACTGCAGCAGGTGAGGAAGTGACCTAATTTGAAGAAATGGCAAGAGAGCGCCAACAACACTGATAGAGAAAGGTGGCAGGGGGAGGCGAAGTGGGCGGGTTTTTCTCTTTCCTTTCTTCCATCCCAGTCTTGGTCAATGTATCTGAAAATATTAACTCCCAGGACTCTCCTGTGCAGTTGACAGTGATAATGAAGTCCATTAGTACACATTCATTTATTAATTTTCCTATATATTTCTTATATATTTGTCACTCTTTATGCTTTCAGAGGAATAGCAGAGCAACTAGAGGCCGGAACCACCACAAGAAGCACCTCATCAGGCATCCAGTCGCAAATCCTAGACGTGGCTTGCAGCAGCCCAGTTACATCCACACATTCCCTGCTCATGTCGACTGAGAACTACTTTGGCGTTTCACTTTGAACAGTCAACAGAAAGTGAAGACGTCACACCATCATTCTAGACTGGATGTTAAATTTCCTAAATTTAATTTCTGTGAATCGAGATGCTTATTAATACAACTATGTTTTTAGAAACATAGGGCCTGAAATTGATGAAGGCCTCCGCCCACCCAAGTGCCGTCCAAAGGACCGCCGATGGCCGCCGAGGTACCTGACTGTACTTTCGGTGGGATTTTCATCGGAGAGGTCCCTCGAAGGTCAGCCGGCAGCAAATGAGCGACTTACGCTGCCAATCTGGGTGGCAGCCGGCGGGAGCGCTCATTCTCCACGGCAAAGTCCGTCCGCTGACGTCGGCGGGCGTTTCCCGGCGGCTCTCTCGTCCCGCCCACTCCAGGCAACATCGAAAGTGGCACTGGGCAGATGCTGCAGAGGAATGTTGGTGGCAGTGGGTGACAATTGGCGGCAGTGGGCAGTAAGTTCTTCAATTTTGGGCCTGTTGAAACATAGAAAGTTACAGCGCAGAAGAAGGCCATTTCGGCCAATCGTGCCGGTGCCGGCCGACAAAGAGCAACACGGCCCTCGGTCAGCAGCCCCGAAGGTTATATATAAACCTATGAACAATGAACAATGGCGGACAGGTAAAGAGCATCCAGCCCAAGCAGTCCGCCCCACACAACTGTAATACCCCATGTATCGCAACATTTTACAGTTCACCCCAACCAGAGTCATGCGCTGTCCTGGGAGAGGCAGAAAAAAGTTAAAAACCCGGCCAATAGCAGAAAAAATTGGGAAAATTCCTCTCCGACCCATCCAGGTGCTCGAAATTAGTCCAGGAGATCACTCTGGCCGTATTAGATTCCCTAAAGTACTTACCATCATATCTGCGCCAGCCAACAAGAGGTTATCCAGTCTAATCCCACTTACCAGCTCTCGGTCCGTAAGCTTGCAGGTTACGGCACTTCAAGTGCCTATCCAAGCACCTTTTAAATGTGGTGAGGGTTTCTGCCTCTACCACCTTTCCAGCAGTTAGTGCCAGACCCCCACAACCCTCTGCGTGAAGAAGCTTCCCCTCAAATACCCTCTTAACCTTCCAGCAACCACCTTAAACCTATGCCCTCTCGTAATTGATCCCTCCACCAAGGAAAATAGGCACTTGCTATTCACCATCCAGGTCCCTCAAAATTTTATACATCTCAATGAGGTCTCCTCTCAGCCTCCTCTGTTCCAAGGAGTACAAACCCAGCCTATTCAATCTATCCTCATAGGTAAGATTCTCCATTCCAGGCAGCATCCAGTAAATCTCATCTGCACCCTCTCCAGTGCAATCACGTCTTTCTTATAATACAGCGACCAGAACTGCACACAGTATTCCAGCTGTGGCCTAACCAGTGTATTATACAATTCAAGCATAACCTCCCTGCTCTTATATTCTATGCCTCAGCCAATAAAGACAAGCATTCCATATATCTTCTTAACCACCTTATCCACCTGGCCTGCGACTTTCAGGGATCTGTGGACAAGCACTCCAAGATCCCTTTGTTCATCTACACTTCTAAGTGGCCTATCATTTAATGCGTATACCCTTTCCTTATTAGCCCTCCCCAGTGCATTACCACACACTTCTCCAAATTAAATTCCATTTGCCACTGTTCAAGGGTACCACATTAGCAGTCCTCCAGTCCTCCAGCACCATGCCCAAATCCAAAGAGGTCTGGAAAATGATGGTCAAGGCCTCTACTATTTCCTCTTTTACTTCGCACAACAGCCTGGGATGCATTTCATCCGGGCATTGGAACTTATCCACTTTCAAAGCTGCTAAACCTCTTAAAACCTCCTCTCTCACTATGTTGATTTGATACAGAATTTCCCATTCCTCCTCGATAGCAGAATCTGCATTGCCCCTTTCCTTTGTGAAAACAGACGCAAAGTGTTCAATAAGAACCATACCCACATCTTCCGCCTCCACACAAAGATTACCCTCATGGTCTCTAATAGGCCCTACCCTTTCTTTAGTTATCCTCTTGCTCTTAATATATTTATAGAACATCTTTGGGTTTTCCTTCATTTTACTAGCCAATACTTTTTTATGCTCTCTCTTAGCATTCCAAATATCCTTTTTAATTTTACCTCTAAACTTTCTATATTCCTCCAGAGATTCTATAGTATTTAGCTGTCGGTATATGACATAAACTTTCCTTTTTTTCTTTATCCTCCCCTGTAAGTCCCTCGAATTTTTATTCCCACCCTTTTTCTTTAAGGGCACATGTTTGTCCTGAGCCCTTCAGATCTCCTCCTTAAATGCCTCCCACTGTTCTCACACTGATTTACCTACAAGTAGCTGTTTCCAGTGCACTGTGGCCAAATCACTTCTCAACTTAGCAAAGTTAGCTTTTCCTCAATTTGGGACTTTTATTCCTGGTCTATCCTTGTTCTTATCCATAACTAACTTGAACCTGACTGAATTATGGTCACTGGCACCCAAGTGCTCTCCCACTGATACCCACTCCACCTGCCCAACTTCATTCCCAAAACTAAATCCAAAACTGCCCCTCCCGTGTTGGGTTTGTTACATACTGACTAAAAAAGTTCTCTTGAATGCATTTTAAAAATTCCTCTATACCCTTCACACTCTATTTGTCCCAATCAATATTAGGATAGTTGAAATCCCCTACTATTACTGCCCTATGGTTTTTAGACTTCAGAGCAATTTGCCTACATACTTGCTCTTCTATCTCTGTTTGGGGGTCTATAATACATGCCCAGCAGTGTGATCGCCCCCTTTTTATTTTTCAGTTCAGCCCATATGGCCTTATTTGATGATCCCTCTAACAGCTGTAATAATTTCTTTAATCAACACCGCGACCCCCCCCACCTCACCCCTTTTTTAGCCCCCTCTCTGTCTTGTCTAAAAATCCTGTCCCTCTTTCAGCCATGTTTCTGTAATGGCTATAATGTCATACTCCCAAGTCTCTACTGCCTTATTCGCTATTGTAATATATATAGCTCCACCCTGTGGACTACTGTGGCACTGCAGCCATTGCTGTTTACAACAATAAAGAGGGAGTCATCTGACTAGGCTCCCTGAAGTTATCAGCCATTTTAAAACCATGTACTGAAAACATAACAAATGGCGACGAGAATGGGATAATCGGATAACAAAGCTGCAATTTTTGTTGGTGAATGATTCAGTCAACTGACAGAGAGATTTTGAGAGTTTCTCTGTTTTGATAAACAGCTACAAATTCAAGGTAAATTACAAGCACACGTGTCTGAACTGCCAGAGTCCAGATGGCCACGCCTATGGGAATATGGGGGAGTTTCACCCTGACCGTGAAAGTTTCAGAGCATATGTGGAAAGGCTAGAAATGTTTTTCACCGTAAATAGTATCATCGAAGTCCCGGATGATGGAAACCATAACCGGGTGGTATTGGAAAGAAAACGGGCTATTTTCTTAACTGAGGCAGGGTCCGAGGTTTATGAAATTTGAAAAATTTGCTTGTGCCTGTCAAGCCAAAGGACATATCTCTTAAGCAGACTCAGCACTACAGTCCTGAGCCCTTAGAAATTGCTGTAAGTTATCGTTTCAGAATATGAGATCAGTTAATCGAAGAAAGTACTTTGTACATTAGTACAAGTACATTACAGTGAGTACATTGTAGCATTAAAAAAGCTGTCTATTCACTGTAATTTTGGAAACTTTCAGGACCGAGCATTGTGTGACCACTTTATTTGTTGGATGAAAAATGATGCAATCAGAAGAATATTATTGACAACTCCTAACTTGACTTTTGATTTAGCTTGTCAGGCAGCTATGTCAATGGACATGGCCGACCAATATTCCCGAGAATTTCGCACCATTTCCAGTCACAAGAAAACCGAGGTGAATCGCCTGCAGGTTAAAAGTAAAAGACAGTTGGGCCCCAAGGTCTCAGCAACTGCAAGGATAACAGCATTGAAGTCATGCTACCAGTGCCTGGGACAACACATTGCTCAAAGTTGTCCATATGTGAAGGCAAAGTGTTTCTTCTGCAGGAAAACTGGGTATCTTGTGAAGGTATGCCGACTGAAGAGTAAACCAAATTTTAAAGCTATAAATAGAAATCCCCAGAGACTACATAGCATAGAAGAAAGACAACAGGACGTGGAGGTTTTAGAGCTACACATCATCAGGAGCACGAGGGTATCGAACAGTGATTCGAAAAGTATCATCATCCACATAGATGTTGCAGGAACCAAGATACCCATGGAAATCGAAACTGGTGCATCTGTGAGTGTCCGGAATCGCTATACCTCGAAAAATTGCGTGATTTCCCATTGGAGAAATCAAAGATAGAGCTGCAAGGCTACTCAGGAGAGAACATTCCTGTGGTAGGTCACCAAACCGGTGAAATATAAGGATCAATTTCAGAGCTTGCCTCTCCTAGTACTGACAGGAGACAAGCCTGCCTTACTAGGAAGAAATTGGTTGGGATCACTGAAGCTGGATTGGAGTGAGATTTTTCGTGTTGAAATGAGATTTGCATAAATGGATGCTGTCATTAAGAAGTATCCGAAGGTGTTCTGTGAAACAGGCAGTCCGATCCAAGGTGAGTGTCAGGAGAAAGTTGAGCAAGAACTCAATAGACTAGAGACTGGGAACATTATCTCTAAGATAGATCTATGTAATTGGGCTACACCCATTATTGTTGTACCTAAGTCTGATGATAGAGGTAGAGTAAAAGAGAGGTGTGAAATTAAACCAGAAGATGAGAGTGAAGAACCAACACTATAAATGGTTAAAGTGGTTACCAGGAAGAGTGGCGAAGATATGTGGTCCTCGCACATATTTCGTCAAGATGTTTGGTTATGGACAGGTTAGTTTTGTTTACATTGATCATATTTTACCTACAGATGTGGAAGGAGTTGAAGGTTGGAATGATTCAATTATTTTTGACTCATCAGATAGTTTTGATACAAGTAAAGTACCAGTAGCATACCCTACATCACATGAACTGGAAACAAGTCTAAGAGAAAGTCAGAATTTAAGTCTGAGTCTGAGTCAGGCAGACAAACAGTCTGAAGTTGTAGAGAGTTCAAATGTAAATCCCTTGGAGGAAAACTTTCCTCAGGATCAGCCTCGAATGTGTCTAAGTTCGACACCATGTTTGGAAGGTTCTATTCGAGAGCGAAGTTATCCTCTTCGAAACAGAAAACAAGTGGTTAAGCTTGATTTGTAAATATGGCAAAATAAGTCCATATCTTTTGTTATGTATAATCATGCAAGTTATGTATGATGATTGTTTGTTATAATTACTTCTTCATTAAGGAGGGAGGTGTAATATATATATACCTCCACCCTGTGGACTACTGTGGCACTGCAGCCATTGCTGTTTACAACAATAAAGAGGGAGTCACCTGACTAGGCTTCCTGAAGTTATCAGCCATCTTAAAGCCTGTGTGTGTTTGTAATGTTGTACTGAAAACATAACAGCTATACTCCTTGCATTGAAGTATATACCATTTAGCACAGGAAGACCTCCTTGATAACTATTTACTGATAACCCTTGTTTCCTCTGTCTTATAGATTCATTTTCTACACTCTTGCTTTCCAATTTCAGCTTTACTTCCTTCCTTATTGAATTTGTTCTCAGGTTCCCAACCCCTGCCAAGCTAGTTTTAACTCTCCCCAACAGCACTAGCAAATCTCCCCATGAGGATATTGGTCCCGGCTCTGTTGAGTTACAACCCATCCGGTTTGTACAGGGCCCATCTCCCCAAGAAGTGGTCCCAATGCCTCAGGAATTTAAAAGCCTCCCTCCTACACCAACTCTCCAGCCACGTGTTCATCCTTTCTATCCTTCTATTCTTGCACTCATTAGCACGTGGCACCGGTAGTAACCCGGAGATTACTACCTTTGAGGTCCTACCCTTTAATTTTGCTCCTAGCTCACTGAATTCTGCCTGTAGGACCTCATCCCTCTTTCTACCTATGTCATTGGTCCTGATATGGACCACAACCTCTAGCTGTTTACCCTCTCCCCCAAGAATGCCCTGTGTCCACTATGTGGCATCCTTGACCCTGACACCAGGGAGGCACCATACCATCCTGGAGTCACGTCTATGGCCGCAGAAACGCCTCTCTATTCCCCTAACTATTGAATCCCCTAACACTAAATCAGTGTCAGAGCAGTGGGAGGCATTCAAGGAGGAGATAGTGAATGTTCAGAGCAAATATGTTCCCACAAAGAAAAGGCGTGGGACTCCCTAATCTAGAGCCCCCTGGATGTCAAGTGACATACAGGGTAAGATAAGACAAAAAAGGGAAGCTTATGTCAGATACCGAGAGCTAAATACTGCAGAAAGCCTAAAGGAGTAAAGAAAGTGCATTAGAAAGGAAATTAGGAAAGCAAAGAGAGGGCAAGAAAAAATATTGGTAAGTAACATTAAGGAAAACGCAAAGATGTTTTATAAATACGTAAAGAGCAAGAGGATAACTGAGGGAAGAGTAGGACCTATTAGAGACCGGAAAGGTAACCTGTGTGTGGAGGCGGAGGTTGTGGGTATGGTTTTTAATGAATACTTTACATCTGTCTTCACACTAGAGAGGGACGATGCAATCAGGGAGGAGTGTGAAATATTAGATGAAATAACCATAGTGAGAGAGGAAGTATTAAGGGGTTAAGCATCCTTGAAAGTAGATAAATCGGCAAGCCCGGATGAAATGTATCCCAGACTGTTAAGAGAAGTAAGGGAGGAAATAGCAGAGGCTCTGAGCATCATTTACTAGTCTTCCCTGGCTACAGGTGTGGTGCCAGAGGACTGGAGGTCTGTTATCATTGGAGGTTTGTTTAAAAAGGGAGAAAGGGACAGACTGAGTAATTACAGGTGAGTCAGTCTAACCTCAGTGGTGGGCAAATTATTGGAAACATTTCTGAAGGACAATATTAGTCATCATTTAGAATGGCAGGGATTAATCAAGGACAGTCAGTGTGGAATTGACTAACTTTTTTTTGAGGAGCTACCAAGGAGGGTTGATGAGGGTAGCACGTTTGATGTAGTCTACATGGATTTTAGCAAGGATTTTGACAAGGTCCCACATGACAGATAGGTCAGAAAAGTAAAAGCCCATGGAATCCAAGGGAAAGTGGCAAGTTGGATTCAAAATTTCCTCAGTGGCAGGAAGCAAAGTGTAATGGTCAATGGTTGTTTTTGTGACTGAAAAGCAGTTTCCAGAAATGTCCTTTGATTTTTGTGTATAAATCAATGATTTAGACTTCAAAGTAGGGGGCATGATTAAGAAGTTTGCAGATGATACAAACATTGGGTGTGTGGTTGATAGTGAGGCAAAAAGCTGTAGACTGCAGGAAGATATCCAAGGACTGGTCATGTGAAACATAAGAAACATAAAAAAATAGAAACAGGAGTAGGTCATTTGGCCCCTCGAGCCTGCTCTGCCATTCAATGTGATCATGGCTGATCTTCTACCTCAACTCCACTTGCCTGCACTATCCCCATATCCCTTGACTCACTTAATATCCAAAATCTATCGATCCCTGTTTTAAATATACTCAACAACTGAGCTTCCACAGCCCTCTGGGGTAGAGATTCACAATATTCTGAGTGAAGAGCTTTCTCCTCATCTCAGTCCTAAATGGCCAACCCCTTTTTCTGTGACTGTGACCCCTGGTTCTAGACTCCCCAGCCAGGGGAAACATCCTCCCTGCATCTACCCTGTCAAGCCCTGTAGGAAAGGTGGCCAGAAAAGTTTCAAATGGAATTCAATCCAGAAAAGTGTGAGATAGTGCATTTGGAGAGGACTAACAAGCCAAGGGAATACACAATAAATGGAAGGATACTGAGAAGTGTAGA
This sequence comes from Pristiophorus japonicus, assembly GCF_044704955.1. NCBI lineage: Eukaryota > Metazoa > Chordata > Chondrichthyes > Pristiophoridae > Pristiophorus > Pristiophorus japonicus. The sequence goes on from NC_091981.1 coordinate 75,668,516, forward strand.
GGAACAGAAGGACCTTGGAGTGAATGTCCAGAGATCCCTGAAGGTAGCAGGACAAGTAGAAAAGATAGTTAATAAGGAATCCGGGATACTTTCTGTCATGTATTCTACTGTCATTGTAATCCATGTATAAACTGACCTAAGTTGTACACAGTGAGAACACTGACTACTAGGTGGTGAACTTGTGGGAGACACTCCAAACCTGGACTTTCAGGTATAAAAAGGGAAGCTCCACCCATCTTCTCCACTTCAGTGCTGGCTAATAAAGGACTGGTCACAGAGTGACCTTCTCTCAAGTATGGGCCTCGTGTGCATTTGTACTTTATAGTAAGGACATATTATTGGCGATGAGAAACTGGGATTTAAACCATGCGAGCATGGCCACTAGCAGCACAGAAGAGAGGTGCTGTGTTGGTGATGATTGGGACGATTTTATTGAGAGACTACAGCAAAGTTTCGTCACTAAGGAATGGTTGGGACAGGATTCGGCCGACAAACGCAGGGCTCATCTCCTGATGGTTTGTGGATCCAGGACGTACTCCCTGATGAAGGACCTTCTAGTGCCAGAGAAGCCGGCGGACAAGACTTTTGAAGAGCTCAGTCAGTTGATCGGGGAACACTTTAAACTGGCGAGCAGCATTCACATGGCGAGACACCGGTTTTACACGCACCGGTGGCAAGAAGGGCAAAGCGTTCCAGACTTCGTGGCAAACCTCCGGCGACTGGCGAGCCTATATAAGTTTCCAGATGGATGCAAAGCGGAGATGCTGTGAGACTTTTTTATTGAGGGCATCGGACACGCTGGGGTTTTCAGGAAACTGATTGAGACCAAAGACTTGACCCTGGAAATGGCGGATTTGATGGCCCAGACATTTATCTCAGGGGAGTAAGAGACTAGAATGATGTTTGACAAAAATCTTGGTTTAAATGTAGCAAATGGACAGGGAGTCAACATTGTTAATGTGGCACACAGTTCTCCAGGCAGACAGGGGCAATTACATATGCCCGAGCATGTAGTCGAACCCAAAGGGGGAATTCAACAGAGACAATGGCTAGCTGAACGGCGATTCACAGTGCGGCTAGTAATGGGGCCATCAACACCTGTCAATGATGCATTTAAGGACAGTTACAGAGACAGTCAAAGACAATCGACTGGTAATGGACCTTTTGTTTCCAACAACGGCTCATGTTGGAGGTGTGGAGGCAAACACACAGCCAGAGCTTGCAGGTATCAGCAATATACCTGCAGAAAGTGCAATGTCAGCGGTCACTTGGCGCGTATGTGCAGGAAGCCTGCAGCCAGGATGATGTATAAGGAGGACGGGCCCGATGTAAGCCCTACGAGGCCAAATGGACACTGGGGGAAATTGCTGGAAGCTGAAATTCAGCGAGTTCATGTGGAACACATATACAGTTCATACACCAGGACGCCACCGATAATGATGAAAGTGCTCCTCAATGGCATCCCAGTATCAATGGAGCTAGACACAGGGGCCAGCCAGTCCCTGATGAGTATCAAACAGTTCCAAAGGTTATGGGTGTCCAAGGCTAGGAGGCCAAAATTATTGCCGATTGACGCACAGCTATGGACATATACAAAGGAGATCATTCCGGTGCTAAAGTCATCCCCATCATCACCAACACAGTACCTCTCTTCTGTGCTGCTAGTGGCCATGCTCGCGTGGTTTAAATCCCAGTTTCTCATCGCCAATGATATGTCCTTACTATACAGTATAAATGCAGTTGAGGCCCATACTTGAGAGAAGGTCACTCTGCGAACAGTTACCTTTATTACCAAAACCTCAAGTGATGAAGGTGGGTGGAGCATCCCCTTTTATACCTGAAAGTCCAGGTTAGGAGTTTCTCCCACAAGTACACCCCCTTGTGGTCAATGTTCTCAAGGTGTACAACTTAGGTCAGCTTATACATGGGTTACAATGATAGTTGAATACATGACAGTGGCAGCCTTCAATATTCCCCTCACCAGGTCTCGCTATTCATTGTGGTGTGCTGCGTTCTGCACAACTTGGACATCACAGGCCCACCTCAGGAGGAGGAGGAGGAAGAGGAGGAGAAGGAAGAAGAACAGGAGCCTGATGAGGCCCCAAATATCCAGTAATACAATGAGAACTAGCAGCAGCCACGGAGGAGACAGCGTGCCAATGTTGCTGGTGCAAGGCCTAATCAGCAGCTGCTCATAAGGCACCAGTTTGCTTCAATGGTGGGAGCTGAGGGATGCAGCTAATATTGACCGGGCATTGTCCACAGTCATATACCAGAGGCTGAAGGAGATGGCCAAAGTAACATTTTATTGATTTACATCCTTCAAACAACCTCAAAAACCCCACACCTGCAAATACTAAAAACTGGAGCTACCGCCCCTTCAAACAGCAGAATACAAAATGACCCATCAGCAACATATGTACAAACGCCTCAATATTTTGTGGATGTCTTAATTTTGTTAATTCTGTTGGAGAGGGAGGACTAACTATTAATATGTGTATGAAAGAGCGACAGAGACACTCTAGACTGAGAGCATGATGTCAGTGGGAGTTCAGATTTTTTGTTTACTCTCCACATTAGTTAAGCACTGAATTCAATTTGGGCCAAAATTCAACACAAACATGAGTGATGGTAAAAACTAACTTCCAAATACATAAATAGAGTTCTGTTTGTAATAGCCAAACAATTAAGATTCCAAGCCATTGAGTCAAAACTGCCATAAAGCCTTCCAAAACAGGCAAGAGATCCATGGCTTAAATGGAGGAAGCTGAGGGATGCAGCTAATCATGACTGCGTATTGTGCAATGATAATGGCACATCTCTGACACAGGTCCACAGTCATACACCAGAGGCTGAAGGAAACAGTCACAGAAACATTTTATTTGCATCACTCAAACAACCTCGAAAACCCCACAGCCGCAAATAATAAAAGCTGGAGCTACCGCCCCTTCAAACACCAGAATACATCATCACCATGAACAACATATGTACAAACGCCTCTGTTAGTACTCATTCTGCAATAGTATCCATGTGCCATCTTAGCCACAGCCTCTTACAACAGTAGCAGACGTGCAAGAACACCAGAGGGATTTAGACAACCATTTGTAGTCAATGACATATTCCCATGGGTACACATGTGCTTACTGAATCTTCCACAGGCATTTGACACCCCTCTGCCTCAACCCCCTCCCACGTCTACTGCTCCTCCTCAATGTTGCCTCAGTGTTTGGAGCAAGGCCGCTCTGTGTCTGTGGGAGACAGGACAGGTGGCTTAGGAGGATGCCCTGGACCAGCTGTGGGCCTGGTAGGGCTGGCTGCTGACTGCACCGCCTCAGAATGGGTGGCAGCAGACTGAGCTTCAGGCCGTGGCAGGTGCAAAGGCGGAGTGGTAGTGGTGGGAGCTGAAATGTTGTTATCATGAAGAAGGACAGGACCTTCCATTTCCAGCGGCCAATTGCCACGCCTCCAGGGCGGAGCCACAGCATCCGGAGCAATATCTGCGAGCACAGATTGCTGGCCTGCTTCAGCATCGTCTATTCCCCATCCAACTGTGGGAATGATTGAGAGGATGGCAGCAGCTATTGCTTCAATGGCATCACTCTGAGACTGCATCAGTGCAGACTGAGCTTGAAAAGCAGCAGTCACAGAGTGCATGCCACAAAACACTGACTGCATCACATCACGCAGACCTTGCGTGGCTTCAGCCGGTGATGTCATGGCTGCTAGCACGCGCCATCACCTCTGGGACCCACTGTCACTCACTGAACCCACTTTCTGATTTAGCCAGCCAAGGATGGGGTCATTGGACTGCTGAGAGGCATGGGCAATGCTTGAGCCCGCCTCCACCACACTCACAGCAAGTGCATTCACACTCTGCAGGACCCTCCCTAATGCACCCATAAGCTCGCAGAGCATCTGCATGGACTCCCTGAACATAGCCTCCAAATACAGGTCCTCATCTGCCGGTCTCTGAGCAGGACCCCTGGGCCAACCTTCCCTCTGGAGAGCTGGCGCCGAGCTTCCCCTCGTGCTGGGCATTGCTGCAGGCCACTGGGGCCAGGAGCGTCCGGATCTACAAACTCCAGGAAGATGGGCTCCTCCACTGAGCTGGCCTCCTCACTCACTGCCACTGAGGACGGGTCCCGCTCTGTGACCACACCCGTTTCCAGTTCCTCCACATCTTTCCCGTCGTGTGAAAAAGATGATTGTCGGGCAGGCTGCCACTCTATAGCTCATCACAAAGCAACAGAAGTGTGGTTAGCAGCTGGGGAGGGGGTCGGAAGGCAAGAAGGAAGGGGCAGCCCAAGGGTAAGGGGTCTCACAGAACATGTGCATCTCATTCACAACTCGTCATTGTTGTGTGGGGGCTCTGCCTCACTGGCCGCTACTGCCATGACTGGTGCGCCCATGAGGGCGGACACTAACTCCTCCACCTCAGTGAGGACCTGGGGGTCAGGCTCTCCTATGCCCATCCGCTGCAGCTCTCTCCTATTGTGGGCGAGTTTGGCCTGCAATGACCAAAACAAGAACTTGTTAATGGGTCTGTAGCTACTCGTGTGCCACATGTGTCTGCAGTAAGTGACTTGCTACTAATGTCCCGAAGTGTGCCTCCCTGCATCTCAGCCTGCGTGGCTGCGCACAGTGGATGTGTTATTGGTGGGATTGGGGGACAAAGAGCTATGAGTAAGTATGAGGCTGAAGGCCTGTGACTGCATATGAAGAGTTAAAATGTGTTGGTAGGTGGTCTCAGGCTGAGTCGGGAGCTAGAAGGTGAGAGATGCTAGGATGGGCGGAGCATGTCTGGTGAGGCGATATAGAGCTTTTAGGGTGTTTCCAGCAATGAGGGGCATGGCCTGGTGCACATAGAGAAGGGGTGGGCACTGCAAAGCCTTTACATTGTGTGATACAGTGAGGCTCACATTATGGTATTGCAAGGTGAATGGAAAGGGTACTCACCCTTACGATTCTGGTGAGGTCGTTGAACTTTTTGCGACATTGTGTCGCTGTTCTGGCCACTGTGTTGCGGGCAGAAATGTGCTCTGCTACCTCCCTCCACAGCCTTCTGAATACCTTTGGCGGCGGCCTTCATCCCCCTCCAGGCTGTAACGCATTGCTGCGCCTCTCCACTGCTTCAATCAAGGCCTCAAGGGTCATGGCTGGTAAGCGGTGCCCTGACTACCGTCCTCCTTGCTCCTCAATTTTACCGCTCTGAAGACACTGAGGAGGTGGAGCTGCGGATGCTCATATGTGCCTTGCTCAGCTTTTCCCGGGATCGGACTTCGGAGCATGCGCAATGGTCTCCAAAATTTTGAACGAGATTTTTGGTAGCCCCCGCCCCAAGTGAGGTGTGTAACGGCTCATATAGCGCCCCCGTCAGCTCTTGGTCCGATTCAAGCAAATTTCTCGGCGGGAGGCGCAAGCTTTTTAAAGTCACTATACTTACCACTCCGCTTAGCTTAACACCTCAAAATGTCCGGTACAGAATTTCCACCCCTATAATTATACGTGGGTATGCATGTGTCACTGAGATCTTGGATGGCCTGGACTGAACCCAAACATTGGTTGATTTTCACATTCCTATTGTATTACATTATTTTCTTAAATTTAGACTTCCGATCAAGTGGAAGAGCTTTAGCACTTCTACAAAACAATCGTTTTTTGCTTTCTAAAGTTAAAAAAAAATTGAACATAAGTGTTTTAAATTTTAAATAAATTGCAGATTGTCTGTCATCCATTAGCAACCAACATTATAACACAGCTAAATATTTACAAATACTGAAGACTCCTAATGATCTGATTCAGCAAAATGGCCAAAAGCAGAATATTTGTATGTCACGTGATGTTTATAAAAGTAATAGTTTCCAGATTGTCTGGCAATGAACAACAAATAAAAAGTACCACTACAAAACCAAGTTTGTTTTACTGTTAAGTACTGCCTGCAATAAATGTACTTTTAATAAAAGAAATATTCAAGATAGTCACGACATCAAACAGCTAATTCAAATGAATGTTTTAATAGGGTTTAAGTCTGAAGTACTCATTTGATTATGATTTTGAATATTCTCTTCTAAAATGTTTCTGTTTTTGTTTATTTAATTTCTTCTCCTCTTCCCCCCACCCCCCACCCTCATTTTTTCTCCACACCATTGCTCCGGTAATCCATGCATCAGTCCCTAGCCAAGAAGGCACTCAACAACCAATTACTTCATCATAAGGCACTCAGAAGGATCCTACAAATTGTAACAGAATAACTTTAGGTTACTCACTCGTTGATTTTCACTTGATTGCTATGGGGTGCGCATGGCTCAATCATGCTCACCTCCTCTATCCAAACATTGGAATCACATTATCTGAGGAATTGTGGGTGAAATTTCCTCTTGTCACTGTCACACAACATATTTAACCACCAGTATAAAATTATGTTATATGTTCATTACTGAGGCTTCCTATAAACTAGCATTGCTCTGTTTTTTTAACACACATTAAAAATACTTCAGAATATTGACCAATAGATTGCATGAAAGTGTATGCTATACTTTCATCAAATTTAAAACAATAAAAACTTGCAAATGAAATACTATTGCTTTGCAATTCTGATTCCTGCTTTATTAGCAATTATACTAACTTAAGGGCTAGAAATTCTGTTGCACCCCATTTGGGGCAATAACTTTTGAAATGTGAGAAAAGTATCGCAAGACCATTTTTGATCCCAGGAACTTCAGTTTTAGTGCTCCAAGAGGGAAGTGGAGCACTAAATCAAGCGCTAACCACTTCACTTGGAGTGCTAACGTGTGTGAGAGAGGCAGTAGCGGCAGAGCGCTGAAGAATGTGCAGATCAGTGCTGCCGGCATCAGAGGCTCCTTTCGTCGCTTAAAGAGAAGGGCCAATGATGGTTTTGTGGAAATGTATTTTTATCTAAGCTGATACCATACGGTATTTGTGTGCCTTTTGATTAAAATGGAGTCCTGGCCCTTCCAGAACTTTCTGCATTTTAGCAGCCAGCTTGTATAAACAGCTAAACCTGCTGTTAGATGGCTGATGGTTATCAGACAGCTAGGAGACAAGTCATGCTGAGACAAGTAACCCCCCATGGTGCTCTCCTATTGTCTACACTACAGGAGTTCCATGTCACCCCACCCTTATCTTCTAGCCATTATCTCTTTCCGAGACCTCATCCATTTGAAGCAAACAGGTAAACTGACCAGGAAATTGGATAATCCTGACACAATACAAGACAGGTGATAGCCCATTACCTATGACTCATGGAGTAATGGCCGTTTGGCTTTCTGATAACCCTGACAAAAGGAAATATCTTGACACCATTTCAGGACCAGGATATAGTAATTAACTCTTTATCTGTATTCACTGACTGTGAGACAGAGCAATACACAGGGAGAGGCCAGAACTTGGGTTTTACTGTATAAATATCTTGTGAAGCTGTACCATTGCGGAGGTGTTCATTTAGCCCTTGACTGAGTGAAACCTACCCCTTGCGAGCAAGTAAATTAAAAGGGAAACTTCTATCGGAGCTGTAAGTGTCGGAGTCATTCTTTTCGGAGGTCGAGATTTCGACAGTTATTGGAGGTTCCACCGAGATGCATACTCTCTGTCCTGTGAGTAAAACGGATACAGGCATAGTGCCTCTCCAGTGAAAGGCTTCGGTGGCCAAACAAGGTGAGCCTTTGCTCACAAGAGGTTTCTTCACTGTTGAATCGCAGATGTAATCTGTTGTCCACAGCTGAGGTACTGCATCTACAAGACTCGGCATTTAAAGGTTAAAGGTATTTTTTTTATAACCATTTCTTTCTCAGCTCGCCAGCAGAAGAGAACAGGTTCTGGAAAAATTCTCGAGACAGCCCGGGGAAGGTTTCAGTAGGTAAGGGAGCGCTAGTCGATCGAAAAGGGTTCCAGGTTCTTATGTGATAAGATTTTTATTGTTTTTAATTCGGAAGGGGTTCTTATGTGATAAGACTATTAAAAAAAAAGAAAAAAGAAAGCGCTAATCGATCGAAGGTTCTTATGTGATAAGATGTTTATTGTTTTTAATTCGGAAGGGGTTCTTATGTGATAAGACTATTAAAAAAAAAAGAGCGCAATCGATCAAAGAGTTTGGGTACGGAACCTTAAGTTTTATCAGCTGTTATTAGGATAAGTTAAGGACTCGGTCTGTAGTGGCGTACAACGCAGACTGAGAATTTGTTTAGAGGTTATGATTTGTGTACTCACGGGAATATTGTTTGTTGTCCTTGTATTACTGTTGTGTGCAATACCTTTGTGAGTCATTGCCATTAGAGAAACGGGAAGAGTCACTAGGGAATATTGTGATTCGGAAAAAAAAAACACAAGGATTGATTAAGAAAAGAAACAGTAACTGATTGATCAACTACGATTGGTTCGTGCCAACATATCTCACACACCCAGACTGAGCCCGAATTAAGAGCCTTTTCAGGCCACGTAATGGCCAGGAGAAGTGGGCGTAGAGAACTCGGTTGGCCGAAAGGATTGTGAGATCAGAAACTGTGGGAAAATCTTAATCATCCAGAATGGGTGCCGGAGCAAGTTAAAACACCACAAAAGGCACACCAGCCTATGTCATGCTCCAGAATTGTGGTCAGTCTTCAATTGACCAAAGAAACAAAAACCGGTAAAGTGGACTAAGGGTGAAAACAGGCCATTTCCACCCGATGGTTCATTTAATTTAGAGAGAACAACTTGTCTCCAGGAGTGTCTTATAAACAGAGATCCAGGTAGAAAAAAAAAAGGAAAGTAATAGAAAAGGCCTGGGTTCCGATTCTTCAAGTCCATGTAAAATTAACAGAGGAAGTAAATCAAATGTAAAAAAAAAGAGAACCTGATAGTGACTTATGGATTCAAAAAAAAATGAAGCTAGCAAAAGAAAAAGCTTTATTGAATGGAGAGAGACTTGTGAATGTCTTGTCTTTCAATGCGAGTGCGTGAATGTCTTGTCTTTGAATGAGAGTGCTTCTGTCTTTTTTTCCTTGTGTCTGGAAGCCTGTTTGGAAAGGTTGTGGAACTGCCTGTTTGTTTTAGCTCCACCCACTTTTTCAAACAAAGTGAAGTTTTTTTAACCCTTCATAGTGTTGTCCTGTATGTGGGAAGTTTAAGACATTTTAAGTTAGAAGCGCAGGTGTGGATTTATTCGGATGAGAGGTTACGGAGCTAGGAAATGCACAAAGGATAGGTTTGTTGAGACATGGTCCCGGTGGTTAAAAGTTGTAATGCCTTTTTTTTTTAAAAGCCTTTGTGGGTCTCTCGAGGTGCAGGCTGGGGGAGTACACTCTCATTGTCCTTGGTGTAAAATCTTGGTACAAAAGCTTCTAACTCAGTAGGAGGATTTTTTTGGATAAAGAGTGGCAGTACAATAATTGAATTGGGATTTTGAGATATTTCAGGTGATTTCCTTGATCAACATTTTGAGTGTATTGGAAAAATCTTGGGTTTGGAAGCCTTTTAATAAGATTAGAAAACAAGTACTTTACATTCTGTGATCTGTGAATCACCATAAGCATAAATGAGAAGTCCGTGTAACACACAGATTTGTCCAATTCAGAAGCCCACACAAATATTCTCACAATGCTTAAAGGATGTGGAATGAAGTATCCCGGAATGCTTTCCAGAACCTTAAGCAGTCCCTCACTTCAGCACCAGCCTTGGGATTACCAGATTACACTAAGCTATTCAACTTATTTGTGCATCACAAGTCGGGTTTTGCACAATCTGTTTTGACTCAGTTACATGGGGACAGGCAGCGACCGGTAGCGTATTTCAGTACCCAACTAGACCCAGTGGCACGCGGACTACCAGGATGTCTTCCTTTGTTGGCAGCAGCTTATTATGCTATGCAACAGGCTCAGCCAATAACTCTAAATCATCAGACCATTTTGTATATCCCACACTCTGTCGAGATTTTACTTACTAAATGTGCCACCCAACACCTAACCTCTGCAAGAACCACCAAATACGAGGTCGAACTGTTATCAAATCCGAACCTTGTCATCAAAAGATGTACTACCTTAAATCCAGCCACTCTACTCCCCACGGAAGACGACGGCGAACCCCATTCATGTGAAATGGTAACCGAATTAGTGACTAAACCACGTATCAATCTAACAGATGTACCAATGTGTAACCCTGAGCTAGTGTACTATGTTGACGGATCAGCCTTACGAAATGATAGGGGCCAACCTAGAGCGGCTTATGCAATTGTAACTCAGTTTAATGTTGTCGAAACAGCCTCTCTTCCAGACTCCTTTTCAGCCCAACAAGCCGAATTGTTTGCGTTAACTCGAGCCTGTATTCTGGCTGAAGGACACACAGTTAATATCTACACTGACTCCAGGTATGCTTTTGGGGTATCACATGACTATGGACAAATTTGGAAGATTCGCGGGTACCTGACTTCTTCAGGAACCCCTTTCAAAAATGCAGAACAAGTGGAAAATCTCCTGCGAGCCATTCAATGCCCCTTAAAACTTGCCATTATCAAATGCCAAGCACATACAGGCCAGTCGAATGAGGTGGCACTTGGGAATGCCAGAGCTGATAATGCAGCGAAGTCAGCAGCTCTGTCGAAAGGGGGATGCAGGTGTCATTGTTCCCACTAAGGAAAGATAATTGCTCAGACCCGCCACCCACTATTACTGACGTGCTGGCCTTTCAGACACAGGCCAGTACGGAGGAGGTGGTGACCTGGACGAAGGATCAATGTTATAAAAATCCAGAAGGAATATGGGTTCACCATGACGGCCGCGTGGTGGCCCCTAGATCCTTACTTCCATGGATTGCCCGATGTGTTCATACATTCACACATGCAGGCAAAGGGGGATTGGCAGATTATATTTTGGCAACTTGGTATGCACCAGGTATTTCGGCAATTGCAAAACAAATCTGTGAAAATTGTGTTACCTGTCAGACAATGAATCCGGGTAAGACGAAAAAAGTAGAATCTGCCTCCCACCCAAATCCAGTCGGGCCTTTTGTACATTTACAAATGGATTTTATTGAATTACCTATGTGTATGGGATTCAAGTATGTATTAGTTATTGTAGATGTGTTCTCTAGATGGATTGAAGCCTTTCCATGTAAAAAGGCCGATGCCACTACTGTTGCTAAATGTTTGTTAAAAGAAATTGTACCGCGCTTTGGAATCCCTGCTAAGCTTTCCAGTGATAACGGGTCACATTTCACGGGAACTGTCATAAGAGAAATGTGTAAAGCTTTACAGATTAATCAACGTTTTCATTGCAGTTATCATCCACAATCAGCTGGACTTGTTGAAAGATATAATGGAATGCTTAAAAATAAGCTGGCAAAACTATGCAATGACACTGGACTGAAATGGACAGAACTGCTGCCCTTAGCTTTGATGGTAATGCGATCTGCAACCAACAGAACAGGCCTGTCACCGCATGAGATAGTTATGGGACGTCCCCAACGACTACCTTTTACAGCACCATTTACTGCAAAACAGATGGACATCCACAAAATGGAGGAAAATATGTTGAATTATTGTATTGCACTAACCAAATGTATTTCCAGCTTTCATTCACAGGTAAAGGAAGCCCAAGTCAAGCCAGCGGAAGGGAAGTGTCATAACCTGGAGCCAGGGGAATTCATTTACATCAAGATTTTTAAAAGGAAAAGCAGTCTACAGCCAAGATTCGAAGGACCATACCAGGTCCTGCTGGCGACCAATACTGCAATCAAGGTAAAGGAAAGACCAACATGGATCCACGCATCCCATTGCAAACGGGCACCCGACCAGGAGGAAGGGACGAAGGAATCAGAGGAACAGAAAAAGGAAGACTGAATAAAGAACTGTATGGACTATGGGGACTGATGGTGCTGGGCTTGACAGGGTTTTACTTCGCATTATTGATTACACCAGGGGTACAGACCCACCACCGAAGGGAATTGCACGTAAACGTATTTATGGCACTGAGTCATAGGTATGCTCAAGAAAGAAACTTGTCGAGTTGTTGGATATGTTCCCATGTACCTGTCCACTCCAGGGGGGGTATTCCCCTGAGATCTGTCCCCTTTAACGAATCAGAAATGGTAGAATGGTTGACAGTGCAAAATAGGACAAAACTAACTAAGGGGCCAGAAACGAAGGAGCAAACAGAATGGAGGTCGGCAGGGTATAAACTCACAGCCTTCCAGGGATGGTACCAGCCCAATTATGATAATAACCATCAGCCTCCCTTCCTAAGCATTACTCCCAGAATAAGAAATCCTGAAGGTATAATATGCCGAGTGAGTAATGAAACTAAAGAAATGGAAATGGAGAGACTGTACAAGATCAGAATGGATTGAGTTGTCCTTGTGAAGGACAAAATGGGGGAATGTGGAAATGTATTTTTATCTAAGCTGATACCATACGGTATTTGTGTGCCTTTTGATTAAAATGGAGTCCTGGCCCTTCCAGAACTTTCTGCATTTTAGCAGCCAGCTTGTATAAACAGCCAAACCTGCTGTTAGATGGCTGATGGTTATCAGACAGCTAGGAGACAAGTCATGCTGAGACAAGTAACCCCCCATGGTGCTCTCCTATTGTCTACACTACAGGAGTTCCATGTCACCCCACCCTTATCTTCTAGCCATTATCTCTTTCCGAGACCTCATCCATTTGAAGCAAACAGGTAAACTGACCAGGAAATTGGATAATCCTGACACAATACAAGACAGGTGATAGCCCATTACCTATGACTCATGGAGTAATGGCCGTTTGGCTTTCTGATAACCCTGACAAAAGGAAATATCTTGACACCATTTCAGGACCAGGATATAGTAATTAACTCTTTATCTGTATTCACTGACTGTGAGACAGAGCAATACACAGGGAGAGGCCAGAACTTGGGTTTTACTGTATAAATATCTTGTGAAGCTGTACCATTGCGGAGGTGTTCATTTAGCCCTTGACTGAGTGAAACCTACCCCTTGCGAGCAAGTAAATTAAAAGGGAAACTTCTATCGGAGCTGTAAGTGTCGGAGTCATTCTTTTCGGAGGTCGAGATTTCGACAGTTTGCAACATTATTCTTCTTATTTCTGTGTAGCCAGAGAACCTGCGCAACTTCCATTACAGCCCCAATCACTCTCAGAGACTGGAGGGCTTAGGCATCGCACAGCAATGAGCTTCCTAAACTTTCAGCAGGCACCAGACTGGTGCAAAGAATAAAGTTTGGCCTACCTGAACACTACTGCCTTTAATTATTGCTCCCCAAGTATCCAGCCAATGTCACAATGCCTCCTGTTGCTGCCATTATTGATGCCGGGTGATGCAGCAGGAGGCGGGAGCGAATTTCACATCTGGGGAGGTAACGAGGTGCTGTGCACTTGATGACGTCATGATCTACGGGGCGCTAGAGAGCGAGGCGGTAAATGTTGGCACCAGTGTAAAACCACCAGGGAAGTTCACGGGCATCACTGAATTCGCCGTGCCCGGTCGGTAACCCCTTAGCGCCTTATGACTGACCCCGCAGGTGATAACAGTGCAAAGCAGCTGAATTTCTCCCCCAATAAGTCTACAGGCAGATCTCATTAATACACACTGCAATAGTGCTTGATAAAAAGAAATCTGAATGCTAGAAATCTGAAATAAAAAAACATAAAATGTTGGACATGCACAAAAGTCAGTCAGCATCCGAGAAAGAAAAATAGATTAACATTTTGGGCCATATCGTTCATCAGAACTATTCTGCTAAGGATTGGTCAGTCATTGCAAGAGGAATCTTACTAAACTGTACTACACCCCTCAACCTATTCATTAAATTGCTAACATAATTCCTCGTCCCAAGAAAATTAATTTACAGAGCAGCAACTTGGACAGGCATTAGTTAAAAAAAATCCGTGGAGACAACTTCACATTGTACAAAATTTTGCAGGAAATTCTGTGGCACCAAAGATATTAAATACTGCATTTCCCTGAATCATGCCCCATGCTAAAATACTGCATTTCCTCGTCTTAGTATGAATACGCTCTTGAAATAGACTATTTAACCTTCTATGCACTGAATGAAAAGCTATTGGTTTCACTGGGCATTACCTCGCTTAAATGTTTTCACAATCACTTCACCTGGTTTGGAGCCTCAAGCTATAAATTTGCCCATTGCCAACCAACTGCTACAATCTGTGACATTCAGTGTACAGACCTCGACAGTTTAAATTCTGTGCTGGAAGAAATTCAGAATCTGGGGCTCAAGTTTCGGCCTGAGTTGTTCCTATTTTTTTTGAGCAACTAGTTTAGAATGGAGCATCTTAGAAATTACAATTCTCGGCATTTAGTTTGCTCCAGTTCAAGTGAGTTGGAACAGTTTCATTGTAGAACAGATTTTTTTTCAAAAGGGGGCGTGTCCAGCCACCTCCGCCTGTTTTGCAAGTTTAGGCAGTGAAAACTTACTCCAAACTAATTTAGAATGGAGTAAGTGTCGAGTTTTGTACGCTCAGAAAAACCTTGCCGACATTGAGAAATCAAGCGTAGAGAACGACAGATGGGGGGGGCGGGGAAAGGGGGGTTTACAAACATTAAACACTTCACTTTTACAAATAAAGAGCCATCATCAATAATAAATGATAAATAAATCAATAAATCAACCAATAAAATCAAAAAAAAATTAAAAAATTAAAAATAAAAAAAGTAATAAAAAAATCAATCAATAAATTAAAAATTAAGTTTCTACTCACCGACTGCAGCATTGGGAGCCCTCCAACAGCATGCTGGGACGGGGCACCCCCCAGTGTCTCCCTCTCTGTCTCTCTCTCTCTGTCAGTGTCTCTCTCTCTCTCTGTCCGTGTTTCTCTCTGTCAGTCTCTCTGTGTTTCTGACAGCAAGTGGGGGGAGGGGGGAAGGGGAGGGGGAGAGGAGGAGGAGGGGGAGAGGAGGAGGGGGAGAGGAGGGGAGGGAGAGGAGGAGGGAGGGAGAGGGGGAGGGAGGGAGAGAGGGGGAGGGAGGGAGGAAGAGAGGGGGAGGGAGAGAGAGGGGAGGGAGGGAGAGAGGGGGAGGGAGAGAGGGAGGAGGGGGGAGGGAGAGAGGGGGAGGGAGAGGGAGAGGGAGAGAGGGGGTGGGGGAGGGAGGGAGGAAGAGAGGGGGGAGGGAGAGAGGGGGGGAGATGTCATGTTTGTAACCTTCACGTAACTGTAACCAATATGTAACAACACTGTACACTGTATACAACTGTGAAATACACACCTTGACCACAGGGAGTGAACTTGTGGGAGACACTCCTTATCTGGTCAGCCAGGTACTTAAAAGGAGGTTCCACGCAGGCTCAGTGCTCCTTGGTCCGGGGAATAAAGGAGCAGGTCATGAGTGACCTTGTCTGCAGTATATGCTCGTGTGAATATGTTCTACATCTGGCAACGAGAAACGGGAATCACTGAACCACAAGGATGGCCACAGGTAGCTCAGAGGAACGTTACTGTGTGGGTGAGGACTGGGACAATTTTGTGGAGCGACTCCAGCAGACCTTTGTCACAAAGGACTGGCTGGGAGTGGAAGCGGCTGACAAGTGGAGGGCGCATCTACTGACAAACTGCGGGACAAAAACGTACGCGCTGATGAAATACCTGCTTGCACCTCTCAAGCCGGCCGACAAGTCCTTCGAAGAGCTCAGCCAGCTGATCAGCGAACATCTGAAACTGGCGAGCAGCGTACACATGGCCCGGCATCAGTTCCACACACACTGGCGTCGGGAAAGGCAAAACATCTCGGACTTCGTTGCAGACCTGAGGTGCTTGGCCAGCTCCTGTAAGTTCACAGACGCCTGCAGGGGGTAGATGTGAAGGGATTTTTTCATTGAGGGCATTAGTCATGCCGGTATTTTCATGAAGCTTATTGAGGACAAGGACTTGACTTTGGAAAGGGCAGCTTTGATAGCTCAGACCTCCTTGGTGGGGGAAGAGGAGACCAAGATAATTTAAGCACTCAGCCATGGTTTTAACGTTGCAATGAACCAGGGAGCTAATGTTGTAAAAGTGATACAGAACCCCGCAGGCAGGCAAGGGCAATTCGACACCGCCCAGGCAGCAACAGGCTCTAGGGTGGGACAGCAACAGAGACAATGGCAGGAGGATCGGCAGTTCACACCATCAAGAGGAACAATGCGTCCCGTGATGGGACAATTGACACCCATCACCAGAGTGCTTAGAAACAACCAAGGGGACAATCACAGAGGAATGCCTGGTAACAGTCCCTTTGTGAACAACAGTCTCAGCCAATGCTGGAGATGCCGGGGTAGACATACTGCTAAAAGCTGCAAGTTCCAGCAGTTCACCTGCAGGAATTGTAATGCCAGAGGACATTTGGCTAGAATGTGCAAAAAGGCTGCAGTGAGGCTAATCTATGAAACAGAGGAATCAGACGAGGGGTCTGCAATGCAGGATGATGCCTGGGGCCAAGCCATGGATGCTGAGGTTCAGAGGATTCATGTGGCTGACGTCCGCAGCTCATACACTAGAACGCCACCTATGATGATGAAAGTTTTATTGAATGGCATCCCGGTGCACATGGAGCTGGATACGGGAGCCAGCCAGTCCCTTATGAGCGTCCAACATTTTGAGAGACTATGGCCACACAGAGTAAACAGGCCCAAACTGGAATGCATTGACACGCAGCTACGCACGCACACCAAAGAAATAATTCCAGTGCTGGGCAGCGCAAACCTGGTGGTAACACACAATGGATCACTGAACCGCCTGCCACTCTGGATTGTTCCTGGAAATGGCCCCGCGCTTTTGGGAAGGAGCTGACGAGCCGAGATGAACTGGAAATGGGGAGATGTGCACGCCATTTCGTCTGTGGAGTGAAGTTCATGCTCGCAGATCCTACAAAAATTCGGGTCACTGTTTCAACCCGGTGTCCGAACGTTCAAAGGCACCAAAGTAATGATACACATCACCCCGGATGCCAGACCAGTGCACCACAAAGCCAGAGCGGTGCCGTATGTGAGGCGTGAGAAAATTGAGAGTGAATTGGACAGGCTGCTCAGAGAGGGCATAATTTCGCCTGTTGAATTCAGTGACTGGGCAAGTCCCATCATTCCTGTCCTTAAAGCAGATGGCTCGGTCAGGATCTGCGGCGACTACAAAGCCACTATCAACCGAGTGTTGCTGCAGGACCAATACCCCGCTCCCGAGAGCGGAGGACTTTTTTGCCACATTGGCAGGTGGCAAGCTGTTCACCAAGTTGGACCTCACTTCGGCCTACATGACTCAGGAACTGGCTGAAGAATCCAAGCTTCTGACCACCATCACTACACACAAGGGACTATTCATTTACAACAGGTGTCTGGTTGTCATTCGTTCAGCGGCCGCAATCTTCCAGAGGAACATGGAAAGCTTGCTCAAATCCATTTCCGGCACAATCGTATTCCAAGACGACATCCTAATAACGGGTCGAGAGGGGGAGGGAGGGAGGGGGGGAGAGGAAGGGAGGGGGGGGGTGTAGAGGAGGGGAAGGGAGGGAGGGGGAGAGGAGGGGGAGGGAGGGGGACAGGAGGGGGGAGAGGAGGGGGAGAAGAGGGGGAGGGAGGGAGGCGGGTGGAGAGGAGGGAAAGGGGGGAGGGGAGAGGAGAGGGGAGGTGGGAGAGAGGAGAGAGGGGAGAGGAGGGGGGGAAGAGGAGAGGGTGGGAGAGGGAGGCTGAATGGGCCGCGATGAAGAATTCGGGCGGGGCCCGCCCCCAGCAAGATGGAGGGGGTGGAGCGGGAGCTAAACAGGAGGGAGGGAGGGAGGCGGGGGAGCGGGAGCTAAATGGGGGGGGGCGGGTGGGGGCAGCGGGAGTGGGAGCTAAACGGAGTGGGGGAGAAAGAACTAAAGGGGAGGGAGGGAGGTGGGTGGAGCGGGAGCTAAACGGGGGGGAAGCGGGAGCTTAACGGGGGGGGGGGAGCGGGAGCTTAACGGGAGGGAGGGAAGGAGGTCCGAGTCCGATCTTCACCCTGGCAGCCCATTCGGCCAAGGCTACGGGCAAAGTCCGCCGTGGGGCATGAATGCGAAGCCATTAACACCATGTTGGCACTGCGGGGGGTAATCATCGAGCCCATCAATGTCAATTCAAGCACTACGTGTGCAAGGGCTGTGAAACAATGGGGCACCTTGTAGGGGGTGGTGTGAGAGTCAGGTTTACTTCTGACTTTCTGAGCAGTTCGAATCGCTCCCACTCCCTGGGTTCTAGACTTTGGATTTATTTGGGGATAATACACCGTCCACATTTTCTGGGGAATGGCCCCTCCAGTGCAACAGCACACCCTGCCCCTTTAGGTGTAGCTGCAGAATTAATTTCGTTCACTGAGGGTTCTGTGCAGCCGGGGCTTGCAGGCTGGGGACTCTCAGTTGGTGGCTGGTCCACCACTACCTCTCCGTGAGTCCCTCATCGCCGAAGGCTACCGGCTGGGGGCCCCTGTCCGTGGACTGGTCCCTGATCTTGGGTATTCTTTATCTGATGGCAAACCTCCCGGGGCTGACCCACTGAAACTGGGGTGTGGGTGACCGCGGTGTCTTAGGCCGTGGTGTGCGGGGAGTCTTTCTCAAAGCTCTGGCTACTGGGGGTGCGTCCGAGTCCCAAATGATTGGGGGGATAGCTCCTCCAGTAACACAGTTCACCGCCCCTATCGGTACAATCTGTGAGTCTGCAACGTCCCCTGTGGGCTTTCCACAGTCGGAGGCTACTGGCTGAGGATCCCTGTCCCTAGAACGGTTCATAGTTCCTGGCTGCCCCTTGTGCTGAGCAGCTATCCCGGGGTTAAACAGTTTACACTGGTTTATGTGGAACCACTTTGTACGGCATAGACCATGGGGCTTGCCTTGTCAACAATGTGGTGAGGCCCCATGTACAGTGCATCAAAAGCCCCTACTTGAGCGTAGTTCCGTACAATAACCTGGTCCCCTATCTCCCATTCGTGGTGTTTGCGGGGCTCTAGCAGCAGTCGGTTGCTCTGATGCTGTTTTCCCATGTTGTTAGCGGCCTGCCAGTGAATCTGTTTAAGATGTTGAAACAGATTCCTGACAAAGCTGTCCTGGCTCGCTTCCCTGAGCTAACCTTCCGTGAGCACCGGGACTAGTACATGGATGGGAATACACATGGCTCTGCCAGTCATGAGCTCGTACGGAGAGTACCCCGTGCTCTTTGACTGGCTGGTCCGGATCGCCATGAGGACCAGTGGCAAGACCTCCCCCCACTTCTTGGGTGGGTCCCTCATCTCTTTTCGTAACCTTTCTTTAATAGTGCGGTTTAAACGTTCCACAGGCCCGGATGACTGCGGGTTGTGGGCGACATGCCATTTCCCCTCGATGCCGAGCACCTTAAGGGTCTCCTGCATCACCTGCCCGGTGAACTGACTCCCTTGGTCGGACTCTACGTATTGTGGTAGTCCCCATCGGGAGAACACTTCCCTGACCAGGATCCTAGCTGTTCCCAATGCAGTAGCTGTACGGCATGGAAGGCTTCCACCCACTTAGTGAACACATCCACCAACACTACGCAGTACTTGTAGCCTACCTGGGCAGTGGGTAGGGGCCCGATGTAAGCGACCTGGATCGACTGCCAAGGTCCCTCTACCCTCCTGATATGTCCCATGGACACCTTCCTTTTCTGGGGGTCAGGGTTGTTGGCAGCGCGCACCAGACAGCCAGCGCAGAACTCGCGGACATCTTCCCTGAGTCAAGGCCACCATCCTGCCTGTTTCACCCTTCGCCAGGTGGTTTCAGGTCTGGGGTGTCCTGCTCCTGGACCCTCGTGGGTCAGCTGGAGGAATTCTCTCCGGTGTTGTTGCGGTATTGCCCACTGCTCCCCCCCTGAACAGCATGCCTTCTTTAATGGCAATTGCTGCGGTGCCATACGGGCTGTCTACCTTTTCCCCTTTAGTTAGCGTGTTCAGAGTAGTTTTGAGGATGGGGTCTGGGGTCTGAACCACTTTCAGGTCCAGGGGCAATGCTACCCCTGAGCTTCCCATTGTCCAATCCCGCCCCTAACCGCTGCAATGGGGCTTGGGTTCTATGGTCCCAGAGCTTGTCCGTGCGAGAACTTTGCTTGGCCAACATGTCAGCCTGCTGGTTTCCCTCGCTACGGGGTTCAGTGGTTGAATGTGCCTTCACTATGTGTATATAGACCTTCCCTTCCTCCCCTATGGCTGCCATGATCTTTTCCAGTAAAGGCTTAATATCCAGGGGTCTCCCGTCTGCAGATGTGTATCCACGACGGGACCAGATAGCCAGGTATTCCGTACATGAATTGCATGTGAACATACTGTCCGAGCAAATCGTGTACGGGGTAGGGAATTCCTCGGGGTGTGTGACCACGTACACCACCGCCGACAGTTCAGCGTGCTGGGGAGTTTAATCGCCAGGGCAATGTCTGTCTCTGGGTCATAAACTCTGCAGCCTGTGAGTCGTTCACCCGCAGATACAGTGCTTGAACCATCTACATAGATTTCTCGGCCTGTGAGGTGTAACCCGGCCCGAAAGCCTATGTTAATTTCCCATATCCCTTCTACGGAACACCGGTGGGCTATCCCTGGATAGATCATGTTGGCTGCGAGCCTTGGCTCGCATAGACCTTTTACCCTTAGGTCCATCTGGGAGAGGAGCAGGGTCCAGCGAGCAATTCTGGCACTGCTCACGGTCCCGTCCTTGATTCTCCCATCCAGGAGCATCTGGGTGGGCGTGTGATGGATAAGGAGTGTTATAGGGGACCCCCCTGTGAAGATCAGTGATCTTTTCACAGCCCAGTGAGTGGCTAGGAGGTGCCGCTCACAGTTGGAGTATCCCTTCTCCACATCCGTGAGTACCCTGGGGGAGTAGACCACTAGTCTCAGCCGGCCGTGCCGCCCTTGGAGCAGTACTGCGCTCAGACTGTCCAAACTGCCTGCTACCTCCAGGAAAAACTCCTTCCCCCATCAATAGCCCCTAAAGCCGGCACGGTCTGCAGATCTTTCTTGAGTTGGGCAAATGCTGCCTCGCAACCTTCGTCCCATTCCCACTCCACTCCCTTGTGTAGGATTCGCAGAGGGGCTGTTGTGGCTGCATAATCCTCAATGAAATCTCTGCAGTACCCGGTTAGCCTTAGAAAAGATCTTACTCCTGTTACTGTGTTGGGGCTGGTAACTCCTGCACTGCTTCCCTTCTAGCTTTGTCAATGGCTCTTTCCCCAGCGCGCAAAGCCAGTCCCAGGAATTTTACTTCCTTCATGGCCGATCTGTGCCTTCTTGGGGTTTACTTTAAACCCCTCCTTCAGCAGCTCTAGCAGTTCAGCCAGCAGTGGGCCATGCTCCTCCCCCTCATCGCTGAATAGGAGCAGGTCGTCCACATATTGTACCAACTGCTGGGTCTGCTGAAGTTCTTTAAACAATTAGCCATACATTGATGGAAAATGCTAGGGCTGTTATGGAAGCCCTGAGGGAGACAGTTCCAAGTGTATTGCTGGCCTTTAAAGGTAAAGGCAAACTTGTACTGGTCTTCTCTTCATAAAGGGATGGACCAAAATCTGCTGGAAATATCCAGCACCGTGAAGGTGGTCGCAGAGGCTTGGATACTTCCAATGAGGTCGGCGATGGCAGGGAATGTTACGATTGAGTATTCGATAGTCCACCATGGCTTTCCGGCAGTTGTCCGGTTTCCTAACTGGCCACAGTGGAGAGTTCACATGGGTGGCTATTTGTCTCAATACCCCCTGCTTAACCAAAGAACCTAAGTCTCCATGTCTGCCTCTGCCTCCCTGGGGTAGTTGGACTGTTTTTGCGGTTGGGTCATGGGGTCCCCATCTACACTAACCTCGACCACGTTTACCCTTCCACAGTTGTGTCTGTGAGTGGCAAAAGCTGCAAGGTGTGCCCTCACATACTCTTGGTATTCCATCGGGGTGTTACTGATCAGCGATTCGAGGTCGTAACCCTCCTTTGGCTTCATGGTACACACCGTCCCTTTGCCCCGTTTTTCTGGGATAACCACCACCTCACTCTCCTGTCCCGTACATACTGCCCCCCAAAGACAATGGTTCCTTAAATCCACTAGGATCCCGTGGCCTAGAATAAAATCAGTCCCCAGGATCCCTTTCCCTTCCTGCTCCCACTTCATTAGGACACGTCCATTTGGTGTGGAGTGTTCCCAAATGAATAGAGAGCGGAACGAAGAATGAGCCAGCCTGCTCGGTGCCTGTGAAACCCACTAAGCTGTATGGGACCCCGTTAGACAGAGGTGAGTCAGCAGGGTTATCTGCATAGTCGAGGGTGCTTGATGCACCGGTATCCAGCAGCTAAGTCCCCTTCAACTTCTCCACCTCCATCTAAATGCACGGTCTCCCCCATGCATCGTACTTGAGGGAACACAGGTGAACAGGCTGCGTCTGCTCTAGTCACTGTCCTGGTTGGGATGGGGCAGCTGGGGTTATGGTACCGGTGACAGCGGTCACCCTCCCAGGGCCATCTAGTACTGTTCAGAGCGCAGTCATGAATGTGTCGAACGTGTGAGGAGAGACTGGTTTCCCGGTCTCGGTCTTCTGGGCAGGGGCTGGAGAATTCTTCCCTGCGCTACTCTTCCATGAGTTCCTACAATCCTTTCTCCAGTGCCCATTCTTCCCACACCCGAAGCAGATACGCTTCATATCGGAGGGTTGCCCCCTTCCTGGTACCATTCCTTCTTATCCTGACTAGGTCGGATTTCGTGGACCTTTCCTTTGGGTGGGTGCTCTTCCGTTCCTCTGCCGTTCCGGTAAGCTAGGGTCAGTTTCCTGACCACTCCCTCCTCGGTGTCATGGGGATCTCTCGGGTCAAACCAAGCCTCAGCCTTTGCTTTGATCCATGGTGAGCTGTTTGCCACCAGGCTTCAGAGCCAGCGGACTCTCTCGTCCCGGGTTAGGTGATCCCGGTTGAGAGCCCCACCACAGGCGCTCTAGTACACAGGCTACAGTCTGTCTGCGAAAGCCTGTGGGGTTTCCCCTGTGAGCTGCACTGCCTTCTCCACTCGGGAGAAGGGACTCCAGTCATTACATGGTTTCCAAGATGTCCTCCCGGATGGCAACATATGTACTCTGCCTCCTTTTGCTCTCGGCAGAGAGAGACTGTTACAGTTTGCCATCCAGTGAGAGGTGGAGCATTTTTGCTATCTCGGCATCATCACACCCGTTAATATCCCCAGCCTGTTCCACTTCCATAAAGTGGACCGAGGGGTCTCCCTTCAGAGTGACCTTACCCAGGTGGCTTCTCATAGCCCTAAGCTGTTGTGTACTGTGGGGAACCACGACCTGACTTTCTAGGGGCCCCTGACCCTCACCACGACGGGCGGGCCAAACGTTTGCTGCCGGACCGGGCACGTCGGTCCCGGTTCTAGCCCTTCTGGCTCTGGCTCACCCACCTCTCCCTGCTGCCAAACTGAGCTGAACCTCGACGCCACAGGTGGTGGTGGTCCGCAATCCCTGTCCGCCTCGTAACTCATTCGCCCCTCCTGCTGCCGAGCCAGTACCAACCCCGGCGCCACAGGTGGTGGTTGAACAGTTTCCCCTTCGCTTCCAGGTCCACCCGGGCCACACCAAGGCTTATTAGGCATACCATGCCTTTGATCTTGGACAGAGAAAGGGTTAAACTTTTGATTTGTTGCTGGCAGGTGTCATGTATTCATCCAGCATTGTAACCCATGTATAATCTGACCTAAGTTGTACATTGTGAGAACACTGACCACTAGGTGGTGAACTTGTGGGAGACACTTCTAACCTAGACCTTCAGATATAAAAGGGGAAGCTCCACCCACTTCCATCACTTGAGTGCTATGAAATAAAGGACAGGTCACAGACTGACCTTCTCTCAAGCATGGGCCTCGTGTGCATTTATACTGTGTAGTAAGGACATATCAGCAGGGACCGTGGTCTCCCGACTCAAACCCATTAGTGCTGGCTACTTTGTAAGCTGCCTGTTCGTCTCTTAACCTCTCCTCCTGCTCTTTTACTTGAAGGGTAAGGCGAGCATTCTCTCCCCGCAGTACCTTTTCATTATCCTTAGCCTCTGTGACCTGACACTGAAAGTAATCCTGGCAGTTCCTGAACCTCTCCATTAGCTGCACCTTTCCATGTTTCAGCTGGCGTAGTTCTCCCCATAACCTTTCTCCGGCTATAGCCCTCTCCTGTGATTTTTCTGCATATTCATATAGTTCTGCCTGCAGTGACTCAATGCTTCAGTCTAGGAGCTGGACCTGTCACAGCAAACAGATCAGCCAGATTGCTTTCTCTATTGATTCCTTATGGTCTTTGCTTGCAGTCCACTGGGCTGCAGCATCTCCCGGTTGCTCAGCGCGCAACAGACCAAGCACCCATTCGTTAGTGACATTTACTTTCTTAAACACCATAAGAGGAAATCCTCTCTTCCATCATGGTTTTTTCCTTCAAAACAGTATTCTCTGCATCACATCCTTTGTACCAAAGTCCTGCTGCTGTCGCCATTCTGTAGGGGGTGGTGTGGGGGTCAGGTTTACTTCTGACCTTCTGAGCAGTTCGAATCACTCCCACTCCCTGGGTTCTAGACTTTGGATTTATTTAGGGATGTGACAAAGTGCAGCAGACAACTGGTTTTGGTGCAAGAAACTTTGATTTTATTCAGGAAAGAAAGTACAATTTCAAAACTTACAATCTCTAGAATAAGGAACACTTTATTACACATGCAAAAGGGGTTACAGAAAATAATACACCTCCCACTTCCCAATGCCTAAAACTGACTAGGTTAAACTCTAGGGCAACAGGGATAATGTTCACCAATCCTCTTATTCACAGTTAGTGGCGGTTCGCAATTTCGGGTTTCGCTGGACACGGTAGGTTCTGCTTGCTGTACCCCGAATGTCGTGGAAGACTTCTTACTGCATAGTCTACAGTTGGGCAGTGTCCGCTGATGTGGTAGGGCGCGTATTGGACTTATGGGGTGTGTACCCACTTTCTTCTTGTAGGAGTAGGGCTTTGGGTTACTTTAGGTAACGATTCACCCGCTGTAAGCCAAGAATAGATTGTAGAGTGGAAAACTTTGGAATTTTCAGTTTCTTCTTGAATAGTTTCTTTCTTAGGATTTGTCGATCGCGGTGGTTCGATGTTACCACATTGGCTGTGGTCAGTTTGTTGCTGCGATGAGTTGGTGATGTCCGAAGTTACTGGGAACTGCTTTTCTCTGCCTTTTCATGATGTTCTTCCTTCTTCTGCGGTGGCAGAGCAGCGAAACCCAGGAGTGCTGTCGAGGCCGAAGGCGCCGAGGGTCTGAAGGCTCGAGAAGGCTGTGTAGCGAACTCCTAGAAGGCTGATTGACCGGAAAACAGGGCCTCAATTATACTTTGAGAGTCTTTCTAATCTGCGCGCCAAATCAAACCCGATTTTTTGTATTAGTTTTGGCACGCTTGGTAATTCTTTGTTGGATTTTGGTGGGCTCGTTAACAGAAATTGTTTAGGATGTGTCGATTGGTTGAATTCGAGTTGCGATTGTACAAATTATTTTTGGTGTTTACATTATCTGCCGAGGCCTGGGTTTTCCATGCAGGCCGGATAGGCGATTAACATTATGCATGCGCTGGATGGGTTTCATGCTTAGAGCTATGGCTGGCTATCTCTGGGTCAATTGTTGCTATGTTAATGTCTACTGGTCTACTGGGGAGCGGAGTTTTAAAGTTTACACAATTCCCCAGACAATTTGTTTAGCTCCAATATCCAAGACAGCTCCAATACCCAAAACTGGTCTTTTCAGAGGTTAGTATTCCTCTGGTTTTGCAGTCCTTTTCCCTTGCAGACCCATGCATTTTTTAAGAATCCCAAAGTTCATTTTAAGCGAGTCCAAAATGATCCTACCTTATGGTTTCTTCACACAGAGGGGGAATCTTTGAATTTTGAGAAAACTCGAGTTTTACAATGTCCAGCGAATGTGCAGACGTGCTGCGACTCACCACGTGGCAGAGTTGGTAGAAGATGTACCATCCGACGCGGATCACGCTGAACAAGTAAGAGAGGCAACTCAACCCGAGGCTGAAGAGGAAGTGTATGGGGTACACACCTTCACCACCAAAAGCCCTCCGATAATGTTAAAAGTCAAATTAAACGGCATTCCAGTTTCCATGGAATTGGACACGAGGCGAGTCAGTCAATTACGAGCCAGAAGGCTTTTGAGAAACTGTGGGGCAACAAGGCACAAAGGTTAAAACTAAGTCCAATCCACACCAAGCTGCGCACTTACACCAAAGAGCTCATACCAGTCATTGGCAGTGCGGCAGTGAAGGTATCGTACGATGGAACTGTGCATGATTTACCTCTATGGATTGTACCAGGCGATGGCCCAATGTTGTTCGTCAGAAGCTGGCTAGGAAAGATCCGATGGACTGGGACGACATTAAAGCACTGTCTTCGGAGAATGACGCCTCATGCGCCCAAGTGCTAAACAAATTCCCGTCGTTATTCGAGCCAGGCATTGGCAACTAAAGTGCAGACCCATCTGGTCCCTGATGCACGACCTGTTCATCACAAGGCCCGAGCGGTTCCATACATGATGCGAGAGAAAGTCGAGATCGAGCTGGACAGACTCCAACCAGAGGGGATCATATCGCCAGTCGAGTTCAATGAGTGGGCCAGTCCAATTGTTCCGGTGTTGAAGAGCAATGGGACAGTCAGAATCTGCGAGGACTACAAGGTAACGATCAACCGAGTCTCGTTACAGGACCAGTACCCACTACCCAAAGTGGATGACCTGTTTGCAAAGCTAGCAGGGGGGAAGTCGTTCACCAAGCTGAATCTAACCTCTGCTTACATGACACAGGAGCTGGCTGAACCTTCGAAAAAATTGACGTGTGTTATGTATGCAGAACTAGTCAGACTGAACACAGTGAGCTCAAAGTAAATTGTGACCGTAGTCTTTTATTGCAGATCTCCAGAGTGCCTCTCCAGCCTGTGAGGCCTCCTTAAATACCTGTGCTCCCAAGGGATTATGGGATCCCTTGGGACTCCAGGGGATGAGCCCTTGGTGGCTGTACAGAGTAAATACAAGTCCACATATATAACAATACTCCCCCTGCAAAGTCAATAGTGTAACTATTTACAATGTGAGTCGATCTGGGGCTTCTTGCCCTGGTTGATCGTCTCGGTGTGAAAGCTGGTATTGTTGAATCATTTGTTGGGCCCTCGCTGGGCTGCTGTGGATGATGGGTTCTGCTTCGTGGTCAACTGTGGTTCCGGTTGCCACTGGTGTGTATGTTGGGGGATCAAAAAAGGGAGGGTCCAAGGTGGGTTGCTCAGGATAGTCCGTAAATCTGAGTTTGATTTGGTCCAAGTGTTTCCGGTGAATGAGTCCATTTGAAAGTTTGACCCAAAACACCCTGTTCCCCTCTTTGGCCACGACAGTGCCGGAAAGCCACTTGAGACCTTGTTCCTAATTCAATACAAATACATGATCATTGATTTCAATCTCACGTGACACATTTGCACTATCATGGCATGTATCTTCAAAGGCTTTTGACAAGATCCCACACAAGAGATTGGTGTGCAAAATCAAAGCATATGGTATTGGGTGTAATGTACTGATGTGGATAGATCACTGGTTGGCAGACAGGAAGCAGAGAGTCGGGATAAACAAGTCCTTTTCAGAATGGGAGGCAGTGACTAGTTGGGTGCCGCAGGGCTCAGTGCTGGGACCCCAGCTCTTTACAATATACATTAATGATTTAGATGAAGGAATTGAGTGTAATATCTCCGAGTTTGCAGATGACACTAAACTGGGTGGCGGTGTGAGCTGTGAGAAGGAGGCTAAAAGGCTGCAGGGTGACTTGGACAGGTTAGGTGAGTGGGCAAATGCATGGCAGATGTGGATAAATGTGAGGTTATCCACTTTGAGGGCAAAAACACGAAGGCAGAATATTATCTGAATGGCGGCAAATTAGGAAAGGGGGGGGTGTAACGAGACCTGGGTGTCATGGTTCATCAGTCATTTAAAGTTGGCATGCAGGTACAGCAGGTGGTGAAGAAGGCAAATGGTATGTTGGCCTTCATAGCTAGGAGATTTGAGTATAGGAGCAGGGAGGTCTTACCGCAGTTGTACAGGGCTCACCTGGAATATTGTGTTCAGTTTTTGTCTCCTAATCTGAGGAAGGATATTTTTGCTATTGAGGGACTGCAGCGAAGGATCAACAGACTGATTCCAGGGATGGCGGGACTGACATATGAGGAGAGACTGGATCAACTCGGCTTATATTCACTGAAGTTTAGGAAGATGAGTTGGGATCTCATTGAAACTTATAAGATTCTGACGGGACTGGACAGGTTAGATGCAGGAAGAATGTTCCTGATGATGGGGAAGTCCAGAACCAGGGAACACAGGCTTAGGATAAGGGGTAGGCCATTTAGGACTGAAATGAGGAGAATCTTCTTCACTCAGAGAGTTGTTAACCTGTGGAATATCCTACCGCAGAGAGTTGTTGATGCCAGTTCATTGGATACATTCAAGAGGGAGTTTGATATGGCCCTTACGGCTAAAGGGATCAAGGGGTATGCAGACAAAGCAGGAAAGGGGTACTGAGGGAATGATCAGCCATGATCTTATTGAATGGTGGTGCAGGCTCGAGGGGTCGAATGGCCTACTCCTGCACCTATTTTCTATGTTTCTATGTTTCTATGATGCCGCCTGCTCTCTACCTGTTCATGTAGATCAGGGTGAACTAACGAGAGCT
Organism: Pristiophorus japonicus; assembly: GCF_044704955.1. Lineage (NCBI taxonomy): Eukaryota > Metazoa > Chordata > Chondrichthyes > Pristiophoridae > Pristiophorus > Pristiophorus japonicus. The sequence continues at coordinate 75,697,195 of NC_091981.1, forward strand.
TTGTCATAAGTGCTCTTTTCATGAGCAGTTCAGCAGGTGGGATCCCAGTGAGCAAGTGGGGTCTCATGCGGTAGCTATGCAGGACTTGGGGTAGGCGAGTCTGCAGCGAGCCTTCAGTTACCCTCTTCAAGCCTTGCTTGATGGTTTGCACCGCTCTCTCTGCCTGACCATTGGACGCTGGTTTAAACGGGGCAGATATGACATGTTTGATCCCATTACGGGTAATGAATTCTTTGCACTCAGCACTGGTAAAACATGGCCCATTGTCGCTCATCAGGTCATCGGGTAAGTCGTGAGTGGCAAACATGGTCCGCAGGCTTTCAGTAGTGGCAGCGGACATGCTCGCCGACATTATCTCACATTCAATCCAATGGAATATGTGTCTACAACCACAAGGAGCATTTTACCCAAGAACGGGCCTGCATAATCAACGTGTACCCTAGACCACGGTTTGGAGGGCCAAGGCCATAAACTTAGTGGTGCCTCCCTGGGTACATTGCTTAACTTAGAGCATGTATTACGCAGGACTCAAAGTCCGCATCGATACCGGGCCAACGCACGTGGGATTTGGTAATTGCTTTCATCATTATGATGCCTGAGTGGGTACTGTGGAGGTCATTGATGAAGGTGTCTCTGCCCTTCTTGGGGACCATGACTCAATTGCCCCACAGAAGGCAGTCTGCTTGTATAGACATTTCACCTTTGCGCCACTGGAACGGCTTAATCTCTTCCTGCATTTCCACTGGGGCACTGGACCAGCTCCCGTGAAGCTCAAGACTAGAGATTGACTAGAGATAATAAGGGGTCCTGGCTTGTCCAGGTTTTGATCTGCCGGGCAGTGACGGGTGATTGCTCACTCTCAAATGGCTAGATCTGTGGGCTGCGCTATTTCCACCACCGTGGTGGGCAATGGCAGCCTACTGAGAGCATCGGCGCAGTTTTCTGTGCCTGCCCTGTGATGGATGGCGTAGTTGTATGCGGACAAAAGTAAGCGCCAATCTCTGCATGCGGGCATTCGTATTTATCCCTTTACTCTCAGAAAACAGGGATAAGAGTGGCTTATGGTCAGTTTCCAATTCGAGTTTTAGCCCAAACAGGTATTGATGCATTTTCTTTACCCCATAGACACACGCTAACGCTTCTTTCTCAATCATCCTGTACACTCTCTCAGCCTTAGACAGACTCCTAGATGCATAAGCAACCAGTTGCAGTTTCCCAGATCAGTAGCTTGTTGCAATACACACCCGACGCCATATGACGACACGTCACATGCTAGTACCAACGCTTACATGGTTCATGCAACACAAGCAATTTGTTTGAGCATAACAATTTTCTCGCTTTTACAAAGGCATTTTCTTGGCTTTTGCCCCAAACCCATTCGTCCCCTTTTCATAATAAGACATGCAGTGGTTCTAACAGTGTGCTGAGACCCGGTAAGCAGTTACCAAGTAGTTCAGGAGTCCCAGAAATGACCGCAGCTCCGTCACGTTCTGTGGCCTCGGTGCGTTCTCGATAGCCTCCGTCTTCGCGTTGGTGGGCCTGATGCCGTCCGCCGCAATCCTCCTTCCCAAGAACTCCACTTCAGGCGCCAGAAAAACGCACTTCGAGCATTTTAATCTGAGCCCCAAGTGGTTGAGTCGACTCAGAACATCCTCCAGGTTCTGCAGATTCTCGAGTATATTCCGACCTGTGACCAAGATGTCGTCCTGGAAGACCACAGTCTGCGGGACCGACTTCAGTAAGCTTTCCAACTTTCTTGGAATATCGCTGCCGCTGATCGGATTCCAAATGGGCATCTGTTATAAACACAAAGACCATTGTACGTGTTGATGCAGGTGAGGGCCTTCGATGATTCCTCCAGTTCCTGCATCATGTAGGCTGACGTCAGATCCAGCTTCGTGAATATCTTTCCTCCCGCCAGCGTTGCAAAGAGGTCGTCAGCCTTTGGTAGTGTATATTGGTCCTGCAGGGAGAAACAATTGATAGTTACTTTGTAATCTCCACAGATTCTCCCTTGAGGACAGGAACGATCCGACTGGCCCACTCGTTGAAATCGATCGGTGAAATGATGCCCTCTCTTTGCAGCCGGTCTGGCTCGATCTCTACCCTTGCTCTCATCATGTACGGTACTGCTCTCGCCTTGTGATGAATGGGTCGCGCCCCTGGAATTAGGTGGATCTGCTCCTTGAAATTTCCCGATGCCTGGTTCAAACAGCGAAGGAAATTTGTTTAATACCTGGGCACAAGAAGTGTCGTCAGCGGGCGATAGCGCTCGGACGTTGTCCCAGTTCCAGCATATCTTTCCCAGCCAGCTCCTGCTGAGCAACGTGGGACCATCGCCCGGTACCACCCAGAGTGTAGCTTGTGCACCGCTCCATCGTAGGAGACCTTTACGGGAGCACTGCCGATTACAGTATCAGTTCTGTTGTGTAAATTCTTAGTTCCGTGCGAACTGGAGTTAAGACTGGCCTTGAGGTCTTGTTGCACCACAACTTTTTGAAAGTCTTTTTGCCCATGATAGACTGGCTCGCACCCGTATCCAGCTCCATTGACACCAGGAGTCCATTTAGTTCAACATTCAGCATTATAGGAGGACAATTCGTGGTGAATATGTGCACCCCATGTACCTCTGCCTCCTCGGTCTGAGGCTCTGGTTCATCATGATCCTCCATGGATCTGTCCTCCTCTGCAACATGGTGGTTTGCAGGTTTAGCAGGATTTGCAGCTCGCCTGCATACTCATTGGAGGTGTCCCATTGTTCCACAGCCCTCGCAAATGTACGCTTTGAATCGGCATGAATCGAAGCGATGATCACCCTGCAGTGCCAACAAGATGTTAATGGGCATGCATTCATCACCCTTGATGGATGACTCAGAGACATCTGTGGACGTGTAGCTACAGGTATGTGTGACCTGCCCTGTACGTTACGATTCGAAAACAACATCACTTTGTTCACAGTATTTGTAGCAGCACTTGTGTGCTGAGAGATTTGCTTCGTATTGTCACTGGTGGCAATGAACCCCTTGGCTATCGCTATGGCCTTACTCAAGGTTGGGGTCTCTACAGTCAAAAGCTTGCGAAGTATGGTTTCGTGGCCAATGCCAAGTACGAAAAAGTCTCTGAGCATGTGCTCCAAATGTCCTTCAAATTCGCAATGTCCTGCAAGGCCTTAACTCGGCAACATAACTCACCACTTCCTGGCCTTCAGACCTTTTGTAGGTGTAGAACTGGTACCTCGCCATCAGAACGCTTTCCTTCGGGTTCAAATGCTCTCGGACCAGTGTGCACAAATCGTCGTACGATTTCTCCGTGGGTTTCGCTGGAGTGAGCAGATTCTTCATGAGGCCATACGTTGGTGCCCACAGACGGTGAGGAGGATCGCCCTTCGTTTGGCAGCGCTCTCTTCCCCATCTAGCTCGCTGGCCACGAAGTATTGGTCGAGTCGCTCCACAAATGTTTCCCAATCATCTCCCTCCGAGAATTTCTCCAGGATGCACACTGTTCTCTGCATCTTTGGGTTCGCTATCTGTATCTTGTCGCCAGTTGTTAGGTATGGAGAAAGAGTCAGACTGAACACTGTGAGCTCAAAGTAAAGTATGACCGTAGTCTTTTATTGCAGGTCTCCAGAGTGTCTCTCCAACCTGTGAGGCCTCCTTAAGTACCTGTGCTCGCAAGGGATTATGGGATCCCTTGGGACTCCAGGGGATGAGCCCTCGGGTGCTGTACAGAGTAAATACAAGTTCACATATATAACAACGTGCATCCACACACACAGAGGACTGTTCATTTATACACAGATGCCCCTTTGGGATTTGTTCGGCAGCGACCATCTTCCAGAGAAACATGGAGAGTCTGCTGAACTCGGTTCCACGCACCGTGGAGTTCCAAGATGACATCTTGATCACTGGCCACAGCACAACCTGGAAGAGGTTATCAAGCGACTGGACAGAGTGGGACTCAGGTTGAAACACTCCAAGTGTGTTTTCCTGGTGCCAGAGGTCGAATTTCTGGGGAGAAAGATTGCGGCAGACGGCATCAGACCCACGGGCTCCAAGACGGAGGCCATCAAAATGCACCCAGACCACAGAATGTGACGGAGCTGCGTTCGTTCCTGGGACTCCTCAACTACTATAGTAACTTTCTACCGGGGGCTTGAGCACTTTGCTGGAACCATTGCAAGGGTGATGACTGGGTTTGTGGTAAAGCTCAAGAGACAACCTTTAACAAGGCCAGAAACCTGCTCTGTTCTAACAAGTTTCTTGTATTGTATGACCCATGTAAACGTTTAGTACTAGCTTGTGATGCATCTTCGTATGGGGTCAGTTGTGTGTTACAGCAAGCCAATGGGTCAGGCAAACTGCAACCGGTTGCATATGCATCCAGAAGCTTATCTAAGGCTGAAAGAGCCTACAGTATGGTTGAAAAAGAAGCATTAGCATGCGTAAATGGGGTTAAGAAAATGCACCAATACCTATTTGGGCTCCGGTTCGAGCTCAAAACCAACCACAAGCTGCTCATTTCGCTGTTCTCAGAAAGCAAAGGTATTAACACCAATGCATCGTCCCACATCCAAAGATGGGCATTAACGTTATCTGCGTATGACTATATAATCCGCCACGGATCAGGCACTGAGAACTGTGCTGATGCCCTCAGTCGGCTACCATTGCCCACCACCAGGGTGGAAATGGCGCAACCCGCAGACTTGCTCCTTGTAATGGATGCTTTTGAGAGCGAGGGGTCATCCGTCACGGCTCGCCAGATCAGGACCTGTGCTATCACTAGTAAAAAGCTGTGTCCTCAATGGGAGTTGATCGGCGGTCCCAGAGGAAATGCAAGACGAAATTAAGCCGTTCCACTGACGCAAGGACGAAATGACCATCCATTCGGATTGCCTCCTATGGGGGAATCATGTAATTTTGCCAAAAAAAGGCAGGGAAACGTTTATATGTGACCTTCACAGTACTCATCCAGGTATAGTCATGATGAAGGCTATCACCAGGTCGCATGTTTGGTGGCCCGGAATTGACTCAGAATTGGAGTCATGCGTACACAAATGCAACACTTGCTCACATTTGAGCAATACACCAAGGGAGGGCCCAGTGAGTCTGTGGTCATGGCCCTCCAAACCGTGGTCAAGGGTCCACGTAGATTTCGCTGACCCCTTACTAGGAATGATGTTCCTAGTAGCAGTGGACGCTTACTCTAAATGGATTGAATGTATAATAATGTCGTCATGTACGTCCACTGCCACCATTGAAAGCCTCCGGGCCATGTTCGCCACCCATGATTTGCCCGACGTCCTTGTTAGTGACAATGGACAATGCTTCACCAGCTCGGAATTCAACGAGTTCATGACCCGCAATGGCATCAAGCATGTCAGGTCTGCGCTGTTTAAGCCCGCGTCCAATGGTCAAGCGGAACGGGAAGTCCAAACCATCAAGCAGAGCTTGAAACGGGTGACGGACGATTCCCTGCGGAGTTCCCCCCGCAGAATTGCTAATTAAGAGAGCACTCAAAACCAGGCTCTCCTTAGTCCTCGCGGATCTCAATGTTCATGTAGAAACCCGGCGTCACCGGCATAACATGTACCACGATCGCGCGGCTGTATCACGCAACATTGAAATGAATGACCCTGTGTTTGTTCTCAATTATGGTCATGGTCCCAAATGGGTTACTGGCACTGTGTTAGCCAAGGAGGGGAATAGAGTGTTTGTTGTCAAACTTTTGAACGGACAAACTTGCCAGACCAAGCTGCGGTTCACTGACAACCAAGAACAGTTTGAAGAGGACATGACCATATTGATCCACCCACACACACCCAACCAGCAATTGACCTCGCGGTCAACCACGAGGATGAACCCACCATGCCCGACAGTCCAATCAGACCAGCCACACCACCGCGCAGCAATGATCCGACTGACTCACCCATGCCAGGACGTCAACTCAGGTGATCAATCCGGGAACGCAGAGCCCCGGATCACCTCAACTTGTAAATAACTTGTACATAAGACTTTGGGGGGTGAATTATGTTATGTATGTAAACATTACCAATGTATAATCTTGCCACTAGGGGGCGCACCTGTGGGAGACCGAAGGGTCACCTGCAGGTATAAAAGGCAGTCTACCATGCTGCCTCCCCATTCTGTAGTTACAATAGAGACCAAGGTCACAACAATTTGAGCTTAAGATTTTGGGGTCAGGTTTCGGCCTGAGTTGCTCCTATTTTTTTGGAGCAACTGGTTTAGAATGGAGTATCTTAGAAATTGCAATTCTCAGCATTTAGTTTGCTCCAGTTCTAGTCAGTTAGAACAGTTTCATTTTGGAACAGATTTTTTTTTCAAAAGGGGGCGTGTCCAGCCACTTACGCCTGTTTTGAAAGTTTAGGCAGTGAAAACTTACTCCAAACTAACTTTGGAGTAAGTGCAGATTTTTGTACGCTCAGAAAAACCTTGCCTACACTTTACAAATCAGGCGTAGGTTAAAAACCAGGCGTAGGGAACGGGGGGGTGGGGGGACGGGGGGGTAAGGGAAGTAATTAAATTCTACAAGCATTCAACAGTCTTACTTATACAAATAAAGAACCATCCTGAATAAAAAATTATAAACAAAGATAATACAAAATATTGAATATTCCAACCTGTGTGAAGCAGCAGCAGCCTTCGAGCTGTGGTGCTTCAGGCAGGCCTTTCTTCCATGTAGGAGACAGGGGCGGCATCAGTGGCTGACGGCGGCCGAAGACACAGCAAGCAGCCTTCAAGCTGTGAGGGAAGCTGAGGCCATTCTGCCAGGAACAGGGAGAGGCAGCCAGATAGCCAGTTTGAAACTTACATTTGCAGAATGGGTGCTGCATTGTCAACACCATGTGTTATGCAATGGTTCGGCAGCAATTCATTGCATAGGAGAAAATTGATTCGAGCTTACTGCACCAGGAACGTCATAGTCCGTAGGCTGATGGGCAGGAGACCTTATTCACGTCGGCAATATCGAGCCAGGCGCTCGTACCTGGACATGAGCGAGGCTGATTGTGTCAAAAGGCTGCCTTTCCGCAGAGAAGTTGTCGCTGAGATCTGTGATATGCTGAGAGTAGATTTGCAGCCCAGAAGCAGAACGCCGACTGCCTTGTCTGTTGAAGTGAAGGTAACAGCTGCACTTGCCTTCTATGCCTCGGGATCGTTTCAGGCTACAACTGGAGAGGTGTGTGCCATCTCGCAACGTGCAATACATGCCTGCGTTTACCAGGTCACGGCTGCACTGTATGTGCGAAGGAATGTCTTCATCAAGTTCCCAATAACCGCACAAGCGATCCATGACAGGGCTGTGAGCTTCTTCAGGATTGCTGGCTTCCCAAAGGTACAGGGCTGCATTGATTGTACCCACATTGCCTTGCGAGCACCTGTGGAGGATTCCGAGCAGTACAGGAATAGAAAAGGTTTCCACTCTATCAATGTGCAGCTCATGTGTGACGACAAGCAGCGCATCATGTCAGTCGATGCGAGATACCCTGGCAGCACCCATGATGCGTTCATCCTATGCGACAGCGTTATATCTGACATGTTTGAGCAACAGCCAGAAGGGCAGAGCTGGCTACTGGGAGACAAAGGGTACGGCCTGGCCACATGGCTCATGACGCCCCTACGCATGACACGGACAGAAGCTGACCGTCAATACAACATGGCGCACATTGCGACGCGCAGCATCATTGAGAGGACCATTTGCATATTGAAACAGCGATTCCAATGCCTGGACCATTCCGGAGGCCACTTGCAATACTCTCCTCAGATTGTAGGTCACTTCACTGTTGTGTGCTGCATGCTCCATAATTTAGCCATCATGAGGCAGCAGCAGCTGGTAATGTAACCAGAAGACCCACGTGAGGGTCCAGTGCCTGATGATAGTATTACGGAAGAGCAGGATGAGGATGATGACGACGATCAGGAAAGTATACAAGTGACTGATGCCGGAGCACGAGGTCGGAGGAGGGCGATCCATCGGGCTCCTTTAATGATTGCTTGAGCCCTGCGCCAGCAGCTCATCCGTGAACACTTCAATTACTGATGCCTGAGGGCTCTGCGACCACTGTTGCGCATGGACATGTTTATTCTTTGCAGTTGTTCCTACGTTGTGTTGTGTTAATGGAACATGAATCAGTTTTAATGAAAAAATATTTTATTGAAAAGTTAACGTCACTGTAATAAAATATTTGTTGTATCAAACTTTACTTTTTAATATGACACTTGAAGATCACTTAAAAACTTTAAGATCACTTATAAGTTGTAAAGTTACAAAACTTACAAAACAATTTCAATGTGAAAAATCTTACACTCTTAAGATCACTTAAACTTCAGGATCACTTTTTAGGTGCAAAATTAAATAAGATACAAAATGTGAGAGCATTTACACTATAAGATCACTTAAAAACCCTAAGATCCCTTATAAGTTGTAAAGTTACAAAACTTACAAAACAATTTCAATTTGAAAAACGCTACTACAGCTACATCAAGAACAAGAACAAAAGCAGCAAAGAAAGGCTGCAACCATCTCTCATCCACATCTCAGTGAATGTTCACTTCCTCATGGGGGTGTCATTTGATTGGCTGGGCTGTGTGCCCTTATTGCAGCAGCTACCTCAACCAGGCCCTCCCTGACGGCCTGTGCCGACACTTGCATGCCCTCCCTGACGGCCTGTGCCGTCGATTGCACTCCCTCGGACATTCCCTCCCTAAGTTCCCGTGTCTGCTATTTCTGCAATTACTGCTATTTCTCCCGTCAGGCCCGTGAACTCTTCACCTACTGCATTGACGCCACCGATGAGTGATCGGGTAAGCTCATTGGTCTCCATACCCAATGCCACAACCTGAGCCGCATCTGTTGCACACTGCATCTCAGGAGAGCGTGTCTCCAATCTCCTTCTCCTCTGTCTGGGTCTGCCTCGTGGCACCACTACACTGGGAGGCGCGGGCACAGACGGTGGGACGCTCGGTATTCCAAACGGCACCACTACACAGGGAGGCACGGGCTGGGACAGTGGGATGCTCTGTGTTCCAGACGGCAGTACTAGAGAGAGATGCTCGGGCTGGGACGGCGGGATGCTCTGTGCTCCAGACGGCAGTACTAGAGAGAGATGCTCGGGCTGGGACGGCGGGATGCTCTGTGCTCCAGACGGCAGTACTAGAGAGAGAGGCTCGGGCTGGGATGGTGGGGCGCTCGGTGTTCCAGACGACAGCACTCAAGTGCGAGCCGTGGGCTGGGATGGTGGGTGAATGGGTGTAAACTGCTCCATTATATCACCAGCACCACTGGGACCCACAATGTCGGAATCAAAACCATAGAAGGTGGAACCAGAACCTATGCAAGTGGAAGGCGCAGGCTCGGATGGTGGTGCACTGGCTGTTAACTGCTTCATTACACCAGTAGCACCACTGGGACCCGCAACATCGGAATCAAAACCATGGAAGGTGGAACCAGAACCTATGCAAGGGGTTGAAACTCTGATGCCCCTTAATGGGGGCTCATAAACATTAATTTGAAAGCTCTCCCCTGCAGACATTTCAGTCATCGCTGCCATCATCCAGTCTGGATCATCCGCATCTGGTTGTACTGGTCCTTGTTCTGTATCTTCAGGATCCTCAGGGTTGGCAGCATCATCATCATCATGTTCTGCAAAATACATCAGAACAGTCAAATGTTTAACAGCAAGGGAAAGGCAGGATGGGTGGCATGAGTACTCTCACACATAGCAGGCCAGGCAGAAGGTTGATTTGAAGGGCCACAACGCATTTTCAGGACTTACCTGTGGTGTATGTAGGCACCTTTAGTAATGACTCCACGAGGCAGGGTATGGTGCTTAAACTGTGCAGACCTGCAGTCCTTTATTAGCAGCTCCTGAGTGATGACAACAAGCTGTGTGTTCCTTTTTATACTGGGTTACCTGTTGTGTGCAGGCAACCCCTGCATCTCCAGCAACAGCACCCTCTAGTGTAACAGTAAGGTGTGTACAGTACAAGGGTATATTCAATGTTGCATACAGTGTTACAGACATCACACAGTGAACAGGCATGTCTGCACAACAATACTCCCCCCTGAGCATTTTTCATATCCTTATTGTCATGCCCAGGGGAGATGATCAGTGGTGGGCTATGGGAGGTTGTGGTGAGGGTTGTGTGGCTGCCAGGTGTGACCCCTGTGCTTGAGGCTGGCCTCGTACGTTTCCCCTCCTCACACACAGACCAAGTGGGTGTCACTGTTGTGGGATCCCTCGGGGAGGTAGCCACGGCAGCAGCAGGTGGTGTGTATACACTGTGATGTGGGTAGTTGTGGGGTGGTGGGCAGGGCCACAAGACTGGTTGGGCTCCTAGTCCACCATTGGAGATGAGGGTCAGGTCATCCCAGGATTTGCCAGAGAGGCTGGAGGGTATTGGCCTCATGTTCCTGGTGTTGGCCCTGGTGGGCAGGGGCTGTAGGGCTGGTCTGGTGCCGGTTGCCATTGGTGGTGGCTGGGCTGCCCATTGACCACTGTCCCTGTAGCGGGTCTGCTCTCACTGCATGTTTGTGTGTCCTGCAAGGGGCATCACATTCGTTCCAAAGGTCCAGGCTACATGGTCATGGACCTGGGGGTCTCCCACAGGGGGATTCCATTGGCATCAGCATGGTCCCTGTAGGACCCAAAGTCCTTTGGCAGTGTCCTACCGGTATACCTTGGTTCTGGTCACACATAGTCGAGCCTGCATTATACATTCTAGCACTTGCATCACTTTTGGGTGTCCTGGTTTCAACAGACATGGTCACATTAGGCATTTCACAATCTCTATCATTATTGTTAAGCATAATAAACTTGTTCTTAACCTTATTGACACCTGCATTCATTTCATTAGTCACATTAGTTAAACCAGCATCACAATTCATGGGTACATTGCATACATTTTCATACTTGCACCCTTTAATTGCATCTTTAGCTTTAAAGTCCGTGTGCCCAACTAGTTGGAACTTCCCCTTTAAATATTTTTTGTTATCAGTCTCCTTTAAGGGAGCCTTCAAATCCGATTGGCCGCTCGATGTCACATGATGCTCCTCCATGTTGACTCATGGCATGGATGAGGCCATTTTGAATGCAGGTCTGCTGCTTGTGGTGCTGCAGCCATTTTGTGGTCTTGTTGCAGGCAGGCTGTGGTGCTCTTTTCTTCCACATGCTTGTGGTGCTGCAGCCAATTTGTGGTCTTGCTGCAGGCAGGCTATGGTGCTCTTTTCTTCCACAGCACCACTTCGCCTGATGTGGACCGGGTTCATCCAATTCCTGCCCAGCAGCGTGGGACCGTCGCTGGCTACAATCCACAGGGGGAGTTTGTGCAACATGCCACCCTGGGAGACCTGGACATCCACACTGCCAATGATTTGGATTTTACCTTTGGTATAGGTGAGCAGCTTTGCCTGGACAGGAGACAGTTTTGGTCAAGTGGCAGGATTCCTCCAAATTTTTTCAAAGGTCTTTTGACTCATCACAGACTGGCTCGCCCCTGTGTCGATCTCCAAGGAGACTGGGACCCCGTCGATGTCCACTTCCATCATCCACGGAGAACTTCCGGTGGAGCAGGTAAAGATTCCATACTCTTCTCCCAGGGTTTGAGCAGTTTCATCTTCATCTGTGTCGGAGCCCCGGTGATCAGCCAACTCATCAGAGACACAGTGAGTACAGCCTTTTCTGCACATTCTCTGAAGGTGCCCTTTTTCTTTGCAGCCTTTGCATGCATAGTCTTTGTAGCGGCACTGGTGGGCCCTGTGGTTTTCTCCACAGCGCCAGCACGGGGCCATCCGTCGCCAGTTGTGGTGTATGTAGGCACCTTTAGTAATGACTCCACGAGGCAGGGTATGGTACTTAAACTGTGCAGCCCTGAAGTCTTTTATTAGCAGCTCCTGAGTGCTGACAACAAGCTGTGTGTTCCTTTTTATACTGGGTTACCTGTTGTGTGCAGGCAACCCCTGGGTCTCCAGCAACAGCACCCTCTAGTGTACTGGTAAGGTGTGTACAGTACAAGGGTACATTCAATGTTGCATACAGTGTTATAGACATCACACAATGAACAGGCATGCCTACACAACATTACCCTCTTCCTCGAGTGCGGGCCCAGCTTGTGCTGTACTGATTGCTTTTCTCCATGTACGACTCATCATAGCAGCTACCCTTTGTTCCAAGGGTGTCAGTGGATGCAGATTGGGCACGCCTCCTCCTGTTCAAGTTGCGTCCCTTTTGTTGTGGGCCAATTTCTTCTGCAAAGAGTAAAATATAACTTTTTACAGAGAGCATCTTTCTGCAGGGTGGGGCATACAGATAGTCACATTACAATTACGATTACATTAAAAATGGAAAATATTACTTACACTAACTACTTGACCAAGGTTGTGCCATTTCTTTTTACACTGGCTTCCAGATCTCATGGTCTGCACCACTGCGCAGTAATCTTCTGCATCTTGGTTCCAGTGTTTCTTTATTTCTTTAGGTGGCACTTTTATGCGACCTCTGTTGCAGGTATCCAGCTCCTGCCATCTCTGCTCAATGACGTTGACTAATATCACCATTTCCTCATGCAAGAAATTCTTTGTTCTTGGTGGACGTTGTTCCATTGCTGTATTGAATTGTCACTCTTATTTTTCAAAACACATAGTCCTTAATTTGCATGCACCAATGCAGCACCTGTTCTGGAAGTTTAGCAGCGAAAAGCAGCACTCACTGATTTCAACAGGTGATTTATTCAACAGTGCTACTAAAAGCATTCCTTCAGTTACAAAAAAATCACCAAAATTCAATCCCAAGCCTTTCCAGGGGTCCACGATACAAATCAACACTTTTCTTTAAGTCTCTTTAAAAATGGCCGAGTGCCAATGTTTTTGAACTACTGCGTAAGCGTGTGCGCCAACGTGCATGCACAGGGCTGCCGGCACGACATTGCCTCATTTAACTTAGCCCCGCCCCCCTCCACTTGCAGAATCGGCGTGACTCTATGGCTCCGCCTGTCTGTCTGTGCGCCGCGCCGAGCTCTCAGGGACCAGCAAGGGGTATTTTTCTGTCGCACTTTTAGGCGCGAAAAACGGGCGTCCAGGTCAGGGCTGCACCGTTCTAGGCGCGGCCCGAAACTTGACCTCATAGAGTCTTGTGGAGTTATTCTAAATGTAACAGTATCTACCTTCTGTAAGAGTTAATCTCTGCCGCAGAAAGAAACAAATCCAGCTTTTCCTTGAAGGAATTCAGTGAGTCTGCATCCACCATATGAAAGGGCAGTTTGTTCCAGAGGTCTACTATTCTCTGTGAAAAGAACCATCTCCTGACATCTAACCTAGATCTTGCCTGATACAACTTAAATTTGTTCACCCTGGTCCCGCCTAACCTTTTTAATTGAAATAAATGGTCAGCTGGAACACTGTCTATTCCCTTCGTTATCTTATAAACCTCAATCATACCCCCCCTCCCTAAGTCTACGCTGCTCTAAGGTAAAGAGTCCCAACTCTTTTAGTCTATCTTGATAACTAAGATGCTTTAGACTTGGAATTAGTCTAGTAGCCCTCTTCTGCACCCTTTCCAGAGCCGCAATATCACCCACCATGTGAGGAGACCAAAGTATTCCAAGTGCGGCCTGACTAAGGTCTTGTACAAGGACAAAACAGTATGCCTCGTCTTATACTCAGTTGAGCCTATTTGCTCTAGTTATCACTGCATGGCATTGCTTGTATACCTTTAAGGATGTATGCACTAGAATGCGCAAATCTCTTTCTATCGCCACCATCTTAGTAGTGTTCTTTTTAATTTTTGCTAAATTAGATCTTAGTCTATTAAACAGAGGCATGGCAGGGCAGCTCCCGTGGAATGCACATCCTGTGCCATGTGGGAATTCCTGGACGCTTCTCATGGCCTGGACGACCACATGTGCAGGAAGTGTCGCTGAGAACTTCATGGCTAGTTTGTTTCTAGAGGTGGTCATCCAAGAGTGTGCAGGCAAAGAGGGAATGGGTGACCGCAAGGCAGAAGAAATGGACCAGGCAGGTAGTGCAGGAGTCCCCTGAGTGCATCTCGCTCTCCAACCAGTATTCTGTTCTAAGTACTGGTGGGGGTGATGGTTCCTCTGGGAGTGCAGCTAGAGCCAAGTCCACGGCACCATGGGTGGCTCAGCTGTACAGGGGGGGAGGAAGAAGAGTAGAAGAGCAATAGTGGTAGGGGATTCGATAGTTAGGGGAGCAGACAGGTGTTTCTGCAGCCACACACGTGACTCCAGGATGGTATGTTGCCTCCCTGGTGCCAGGGTCAAGTATGTCACTGAGCAGCTGCAGGGAATTCTGGGGAGAGAGGGTGAACAGCCAGAGGTCGTGGTCCATATCAGTACCAATGACATAGATAGAAAGAGGGATGAGGTCCTACAGGCAGATTTTAGGGAGCTACGAGAGAGATTAAAAAGCAGGAGCTCAAAGATAGTAATCTCCAGATTACTCCTGGTGCCACATCCTTCGGAGTACAGAAATATGAGGATAGAGCAGATAAATGCACGGCTGCAGAGATGATTCAGGAGGGAGGGCTTTAGAATCCTGAGGCTTTGGGACTTTTTCTGGGGGAGGTAGGACCTGTACAAACCATATGGGTTGCACCCCAACAGAGCGGGGACTAATATCCTCGTGGCTGGGGGTTGCTCATGCTTTTGTGGAGGATTTAAACTAGCTTGGCAGGGGAATGGGAACCTGAGAGTAGGTTCAGAAGAGACAGAAGCAAAGCTGGAATTGGAAAGCAGAAACACAGAAAGCGAATTTGGAAGGCAGAGGAAACAAATGCTAGAAAATAGACCACAAGGGAATTTGGCAGTGCTAAATGGTATATACTTAAATGCAAAGAGTCTAGGGAATAAGGCAGAAAAGTTGAGAGCAGATAGACACTTGGGAGTATGATATTATAGCTATTACTGAGACATGGCTGAAAGAAGGGCAGGTATGGCAGCTCAACATTCCTGGTGACAGGGTTTTCAGACGAGATAGAGAGGGATGTAAAAAAGGAAGAGGGGTCGCAGTGTTGATTAAAGAAACAATTACAGCTGTGAGGAGGGATGATATGTTAGAAGGATCATGAAATGGGGCCATATGGGTTGAATTGAAGAACAAAAAAGGGGCGATCACACTGCTGGGAGTGTACTATGGACCACCAAATAGTCAGAGGGAGATAGAAGAGCAAATATGTCGGCAAATTTCTGAGAAGTGCAAAAATTATTAGGCAGTAAGAGTAGGAGATTTCAACTATCCTAATATTAAATGGGATAGAATTCAGGTGAAAGGTAAAGAGGGTGAAAAATTACCAAAGTGCATTTAGGAGAACTTTTTTAGCCAGTATGTAGCAAGCCCAATAAGAAATGTGCGGTTCTGGACTTAGTTTTAGGGAATGAAGCTGGGCAGGTGGAAGGGGTATTAGTGGGAGAGCATTTTGGTGCAAGTGATCATAATTCAGTTAAAATTAGGGTAGTTCATAGAATCATTGAAATTTACAGCATGAAAGGAAGACATTTTGGCCCATCATATCCGTGCCAGCCGACCAAGAGCTATCCAGCCTAATCCCACTTTCCAGATGTTGGTCGCTAGCCCAGTAAGTGCACATCCAAGTATTTTTAAAATGTGATGAGACTTTCTACATCAACCACCCTTTCAGACAGTGAGTTTCAGTCCCCCACCATGCACTGGGTAAAGAAATTTCCCCTCAGGTCTCCTCTAAACCTCCCCCAATGACTTTAAATCTATGACCCCTGGTTATTAACCCCTCTGCCAAGGGAAACAGGTCCTTCCTATTCACCCTGTCCAGGCCCCTCATAATTTTTTACACTTCAATCAGATCTCCCCTCAGCTTCCTCTGTTCCAAAGAAATCAGACCCAGCATCTCTAATCATTCCTCATAGCCAATATTCTCCAATCCAGGCAACATTCTTGTAAATCTCCCTTTCCAGTGCAATCACATCTTTCCTGCAATGTGGTGACCAGAACTGCACACAGTACTCCAGCTGCGCCTAACCACTGTTTTATACAGTTCAAGCATAACATCCTTGCTCTTGTATTCCATGCCTCGACTAATAAAGGCAAGTAATCCATATGCCTTCTTAACCACCTTATCTATCTGGCATGCTACCTTCAGGGATCTGTGGACATGCAATCCAAGGTCCCTTTGTTCCTCTACACTTCTCAATGTCCTACCATTTAATGTGTATTCCCTTGCCTTGTTAGACCTCCCCAAATGCATTACCTCACACTTATCAAGTTTGAATTCCATTTGCCACTGTTCTGCCCACCTGACCAGTACATTGATATATTCCTGCAGTCCACAGCTTTCTTCTTCATTATCAACCACACAGACTATTTTAGTATCATCTGCAAACTTCTTAATCATACCCCCAACATTCAAGTCCATCATCATCATAGGCAGTCCCTTGGAATCGAGGAAGACTTGCAGCGAAGGTTCACCAGACTGATTCCCGGGATGGCGGGACTGACCTATCAAGAAAGACTGGATCAACTGGGCTTGTATTCACTGGAGTTCAGAAGAATGAGAGGGGACCTCATAGAAACGTTTAAAATTCTGACGGGGTTAGACAGGTTAGATGCAGGAAGAATGTTCCCAATGTTGGGGAAGTCCAGGACCAGGGGACACAGTCTAAGGATAAGGGGGAAGCCATTTAGGACCGAGATGAGGAGGAATTTCTTCACCCAGAGAGTGGTGAACCTGTGGAATTCTCTACCACAGAAAGTTGTTGAGGCCAATTCACTAAATATATTCAAAAAGGAGTTAGATGAAGTCCTTACTACTAGGGGAATCAAGGGGTATGGTGAGAAAGCAGGAATGGGGTACTGAAGTTGCATGTCCAGCCATGAACTCATTGAATGGCGGTGCAGGCTAGAAGGGCCGAATGGCCTACTTCTGCACCTATTTTCTATGTTTCTATGTTTCTATGCTTCCACTCTAAAAATGAGTCCTTAGGGGGCTGAACAGTCCAATACGAGAACCACAGTCCCTGTCACAGGTGGGGCAGATAGTCCTTGAGGGAAGGGGTGGGTGGGACAGGTTTGCCGCATGCTCTTTCCGCTGCCTGCGCTTGATTTCTGCATGCTCTCAGTGATGAGACTCGGGGTGCTCAGCGCCCTCCTGGATGTACTTCCTCCACTTAGGGCAGTCTTTAACCAGGGATTCACAGTGTCAGTGGGGATGTTTCATTTTATCAGGGAGGCTTTGAGCGTGTCCTTGTTAAGTTTCCTCTGCCCACCTTTGGCTCATTTGCCGTGAAGGAGTTCTGAGTAGAGCACTTGCTTTGAGAGTCTTGTATCTGGCATACTAACAATGTGGCCCGCCCAGCGGAGCTGATCAAGTGTGGTCAGTGCTTCAATACTGGGGATGTTGGCCTGGTCGAGGATGCTAATGTTGGTGCATCTGTCCTCCCAGGGGATTTGTAGGATCTTGCGGAGACATCGTTGGTGGTATTTCTCCAGCGTTTGTGGTGTCGACTGTACATGGTCCATGTCTCTGAGCTATACTAGAGGGCGGGTAGTACTACACACCTGTAGACCATGAGCTTGATGGCAGATTTGAGGGCCTGGTCATCAAACACTCTTTTCCTCATGCGGCCGAAGGCTGCACTGGTGCACTGGAGGCGGTGTTGAATCTCGTCGCCAATGTCTGCTCTTGTTGATAAGAGGCTCCCGAGGTATGGGAAATGGACCACGTTGTCCAGGGCTACATCGTGGATCTTGGTGACTGGGGAGCAGTGCTGTGCGGCGAGGACAGGCTGGTGGAGGACCTTTGTCTTACGGATGTTTAGCGTAAGGCCTATGCTTTGATATATAACACAAGTCATTGATCTATAACACAAAAAACAAAGGACCCAGCACTGAGCCCTGCGGAACACCACTGGTTACAGCCTTCCAGTCACAAAAATACCCATCAACCATTACCCTTTGCTTCCTGCCTCAGTGCCAATTTTGGATCCAACTTGCCACTTTGCCCTGGGCTTTTACTTTCATGACCACTCTGCCTTGTGAAACCTTTTCAAAAGCTTTGCTAAAATTCATGTATACTATATCAAACGCACTGCTCTCATCGACCCTCCTGGTTACCTCCTCGAAAAATTCAATCAAGTTAGTCAGACATGACTTTCCCTTAACAAATCCACGCTGACTCTCCTTAATTATTCTGTCTTTCCCAGTGAAGATTTATCCTGTCCGTCAGGATTTTTTCCAATAATTTTCCCACCACTGAGGTTAGGCTCACTGGCCTGTAATTACTTGGTCTATCCCTTTCTCCCTTTTTAAACAAAGGTACAAAATTGACAGTCCTCCAGTCCTCTGGCACCACACCTGTAGCCAGAGAGGACTGGAAAATGATGGTCAGATCCTCTGCTATTTCCTCTTTTACTTCGCTCAACAGCCTGGGATGCATTTTATCTGGGCCTGGGGACTTATCTACTTTCAAAGCTGCTAAACCCCTTAATACTTCCTCTCTCACGATGTTTATTTCATCTAATATTTCACACTCCTCCTCCCTCATTGCAAAGTTTGCCTCAGCCTTCTCATTTGTGAAAACAGATGCAAAGTATTAATTAAGAATCATACCCATGTTTTCTGCCTCTACACACAGATTTCCTTTATGGTCTCTAATAGGCCCCACTCTTTCTCTAGTTATCCTCTTGCTCTTAATGTATTTATAAAACATCTTTGGGTTTTCCCTGATTTTACTTGCCAACATCCTTTCATGCTCTCTCTTTGCTTTCCTGATATCTTTTTTAATTGCACTGCCGCACTTCTTATATTTAGCTAAAGTGGATTGGAAACAGCTGCTGGCAGGTAAATCAGTGTCCGAGCAGTGGGAGGCATTCAAGGTGGCGATCCCGAACGTTAAGAGCAAGTATGCTCCCTTAAAGAAAAAGGGTGGGATTAACAAATCTAGAGTCCCCTGGATGTCAAGGGGCATACAGGGTAGGATAAAGAAAAAAAGGGAAGCTTATGACAGATACCGCAATACTGCAGAAACCCTAGAGGAGTATAGGAAGTGCATGGGTGCATTTAAAAAGGAAATTAGGAAAGCAAAGAGAGAGCATGAAAATATTTTGGGAGGAAGAGATAGGCTGAGTAATTGCAGGCCAGTCAGGTTAACCTCGGTGGTGGGAAAATTATTGGAAACAATTTAAGGGACATGATAAATCTTCATTTAGAAAGACACAGATCAATCAAGGACAGTCAGCATGGATGTGTCTGACTAATTTGATTGAATTTTTTGAGGAGTTAACAAGGAGGGTCGAAGAGGGTGGAGCATTTGATGTAGTGTATATGGATTTTAGCAAGGCTTTTGATAAGGTCCTAGATGGCAGATTGGTCACGGAAGTAAAAGCCCATGGGATCCAGGGCAAAGTGGCGAGTTGAATCCAAAATTGGCTCAGAGGCAGGAAGCAAAGGGTAATGGTTGATGGGTGTTTTTGTGACTGGAAGGCTGTATCCAGTGTGGTTCTGTAGGGCTCAGTGGTGGGTCCTTTCTTTTTGTGGTATATATCAATGACTTGGACTTGAATGTAGGGGGTATGATTAAGAAGTTTGCAGATCATACTAACATTGGCTGTGTGGTTGATAATGAAGAAGAAAGCTGTAGATTGCAGGAATATATCAATGAACTGGTCAGGTGGGCAGAACAGTGGCAAATAGAATTACAGTGGCAAATGGAATTCAATCCAGGTAAGTGTGAGGTAATGCATTTGGGGAGGGCTAACAAGGCCAAAGAATGCACATTAAATGGTGGGACATTGAGAAGTGTTGCAGAACAAAGAGACCTTGTCCACAGATCCCTGAAGATAGCAGGCATGATAGATAAGGTGGTTAAGAAGGCATACAGAGTACTTGCCTTTATTAGCCGAGGCGGGAGGTTATGCTTGAACTGTATAAAACACTAGTGCGGCCATAGCTGTATAAAACACTAGTTCTGGTCACCATATTACAGGACGGATGTGATTGCACTAGAGAGGGTACAGAGGAGATTTACGAGGATGTTGCCTGGACTGGTGAATTTTTGATATGAGGAAAAATTGTATAGGCTGGGTTTGTTTTCTTTGGAATAGAGAAGACTGAGGGAAGACCAGAAACCCTCACCACATTTAAAAAGTTCTTGAATGTGCACTTGAAGTGTCATAACCTACACGGCTACAGACCAAGTGCTGGAAAGTGGGATTTGGTTTGATAGCCGGTGCAGACACGATAGACCGAAATGGCCGCCTTCTGTGCTGTAAATTTCTATTATTCTATGATTCTATGAACGAATTAATGCCATGCATTTGAGTTCAATGTTCTAAAAGGAAACCCAAGCTTTAAGTGCAAAGGTATTTGGATCAGCAGTGTTTTACTCCAACAAAAATCACCTTCATTATAATGTGCTTTTGGCATCAATCTCCCCAAAATTTTACAGTGAATGTCTCCAATGATTAATCATAGTTAGAAAATAGCCAGACTATTTCCCTGAGGAGATTATGAGGGTGAAATTCGATTAAGTTGCGCCTCCCATTAGTGCCTGTGGCGGTCGCTAACGGGTTGCAAATGAGTTTTCGCCAGGGCGCGTCAAAAACAGAGCCTCCCGCTAAATTGGGCGGGGGCTTTCCGGCAGCGCTAGCAGGTAGCATCCCACTCGGCTGCAATGTGTTCAAAGGCTGCACTTCAGCAAGGGCGTGGTCATAGAGGTCTGCCATCTCCTGCAACCAGACCCCGTGCTTCAGACCAGGGTGAGGAAGGCACTCTCTGGCAGTCAAGGTGACCATTACGCTCAATTTCTACACCAGCTGATCCTTCCAGTGTGCAACAGGAGACATCTCCAATATTTCCCAGTTTTATATCCGTTGCTCCATCCGTGAGGTTACAGATGCTCTGTACAGAATGAGAAGGAAATTCAGTTCCTTCCCCATGACCAGAGAGAAGCAGCTGGAATGTACATGTGACTTTGCCAGGATAGCGGGCTTCCCCATGGTGCAGGGCGCACCCACATCGCTTTGCGGGCACTGCATCACATACTGAAGTATTTCGTAACAGCAAATGCTACCACTCACTGAATGTCCAGTCGGTGTGTGACCAGACACACAGAATTCTCACCGTCAGTGCCCATTTTCCTGGCAGCAGCCACAATGCATTCCTCCTGTGCCAGTTCCCATCCTGCCACCACATGAAGCTCACGGCTGGCTGGTCGAAGACAAGGGCTATCCACTCTCCACCTGGCTCCACCTCCACAACCCCAACACTCCTGCCCAGCACTCATATAATGAGAGCCATGCTGCCACCAGGAACATCATTGAACAGACCATCGGAGTGCTCAAGCAATGATTCTGCTGCCTTGATCACTCGGGAGGAGTCCTCCAATACTCAGCTGAGTGGGTGTCCCTTTTCGTCATCATCTACTGCATGCTGCACAATTTGGCCATCATGAGAGTGCTGCCGTTGCCACCAGGCACAGGTTCGTCACCTCAGGAGGAGGAGGAGCAGGAGGAGGAGCAAGAGTAGGACGAGGAGGAGGAGCAGGATCAGCAACACCAGTGACGGATGAGGCAGCCAAACAATTGCGATTCTGCAAAGATGGTTTCGACCATCTCATCAGACTTCAGTTCCAGTGAATTCGATCCCCTCTGCACCTCCCCGTCAGCACATCAAATTCCCCTTCCATACCACAGCCCTAAAACTGAAATGAGAGATACCACCAAAGATGAAACATTTGAATTAAAATGTATCTCATAACATTTAAGAGTACAATAAACAACAAATATATTTAACAATCACCCTCGTGCATTTCCTTGTATCCCATCTTAATGCTCGGTTAAACTATTCTATAGCTGCTCTGCAGTGTGTCCCCTGTGGCTGCAGCATGGCTGGTGGAAGGCTGCTGCGTATCAGGGCCAGAGACTACAGGACGCCCTCGACCAGCTCTGGAAGGCCCAGCTATAGACTGCGCCACCTCACGTTGGATGGCAGCAGTCTGGACTGGTTAGGCAACAGGCAGCGACAAGTGCAATGGTGGAGTGGCAGTGGTGTGATCGGGAATGCTGCCATCTGAGAGAGGGCACTGACCCACTGCCACACCCCGGGACAGCACCTCAGCATCCCCACCAATCTGCTGGAGCACAGATTGGTGGCCTTCTGCAACACCGTGTGATCCCTGGTCAGCTGTGGTGGACCCAGCGGTGATGGCAGCAGTCAGAGCACGGTGGCAACCAGCAGAGACTGCATGAGCGCAGTCTGCAACTCGATGCCAGCAGTCAGTGACTGCATGATAGCATTAAGACCACGCGTGGCATCCAGCTGAGACTGCATGAGAGCAGTCAGAGCTTCAATGCCACCAACCATTGACTGTATTAAGTTGTGTTGCTTCCGCCTGTGCTGCAATGGAAGCTGCCACATTGCCATGACACGCATCATGAGGTCTGGATCCACACGGTCTCTCTGGGAGTCTACCATCGTCTGCAGACTGGAAATGATGGGCTCCATGGTGTGGGCCGAGCTCTGTGCAGTGCTGGGGGCACCCTTGCCATTGCACCTATCATGTCGGAGTGCGTGGTTAACACCTTTCATATGAATGCCTCCCCATCAGGATTCTCATCTGAGTCCAGTGCAGGAGAACTTGCGTGTGAACCCTCTCTTCGGGGAGCTGGCTCCCGAGGTATCCTTTCCTCTTGACCTTGCATCACCCAGTGCAGACTTCTCTGCTAAACTAACATCTGAGGACCAAGTAGCGCCAGTCTCTGAGCTGTTGCCTGCAAGTGAGAGATGCGGGTTCACCCTCGCCAGTCCTCTGCTATTCCTTCTTATTAAGTGCCATCTTGGCCTGCAAAAGAAAGGAACTTGTGTGAGTAAGAGCCATGTATCTGGGAGATATGCCTGCTGTCGTTGAATAGCAGTGAATGTAGGCAAAGCGTGAGATGAGGATGTGAGTTTGAGTTGCTGCACATGTTTAGTGGGGGAGTGGTAGGGGAATGGTGGTTTGTGCAATGTGCACAAACAGAGGTTCAGAGGCTGGTATGTCGGAGGTGTGGAAGCATATACTCACCTTCACCACCCGAACTTCTTGCGGCACTGTGTGAGGGTTCAATCGACTGCAGTGCTGGCCCACACCTCCTCGACCACTTCTCTCCACATCGCCCTGAAGACCTGTGGCAATGGCTTCCTTCCAGAGGGAACAGCGGGAAACAGCACATCCCCCCTTCTCTCCACTGCCCCCACCAATGTCTCCAATGTCACCGCCTTGCCCTCTCCCTTGCAGCAGGATTCCCAGAAAGTTGGTTAAGTAGCTCACAGCTCTCCCTCAAATGCAGCAATGCTAAAAATGTGCAGGTGAAGCTTGATATAACCTTCCCTTTAAGAGCTGGAATCAGCCAGTGTATAGGATTGAAGGATGATTGCTGAATACAAGTCACCTGAAATTGGGTAACGCTTTGCCATTAGTGCCCCTGCAACACCCCACAGAGGTCATTCGTGCCTAATTTACCACCCTCCTTCCTTCCTAGGCTGCTAAAGCCCAATTTAGCAGAAGTTAGCATTCATTTGCGCATGGCGCTAACTTTTCAAACTTTTAAAAGTTATCGCACCAAACGGGGCGACTCTGAATTTCCCCCTTAAAAGTGCAACCAAATTCATTGGACCAGATTTTCTGGGGCCTAAGACTGTGTATGCACAGTGTATGTGGTTGTAAGTGCCCCGCAAGATCCGGGTTTCCACATGAACTGCGCATGCGCAAAAACCCGGAACTTGCGATCTATCAAGTATCAGCTCGACATGTCATCCACATGCGCAGGAGATGGACATTCACTGGTAGAGATTTGGGCTATTTGCCCAACTGCTGCCCAGTGAATGCCCACAAAACTCTTACACCTGGTAAAAGCAAGCATAGGCCCTTCCTTTATCAGTGTAAAGGTGAAAATATATATTAACATAAAATGTTTTAAATCATTTACACATTCAAAAATCAGTACAGTTGAGGTTATTTTTGGCCCCTTTAAAAATGTTTACATTTATTTTCAAAAAATAATTATTTTTGTTTTAAAAGTTTGATTAAATTGTATTTTTATTAATTTTAAACATGTGCGGGGGGAAATTGCCCTCCGCCCCATTTCGGGCAGATAATTCAAATTATATGAATTATTCAAATTATTACCGCCCGGCGGGAGTTGGAGGGAAGAGGCGGAAAATTCGGCTCTTTAACTGTGACACTGCCTCCCAGTGCTTTGGGGCGCTGTTTGAGGCAGGTCCATCACCGTTGCACTGACCACGGAACCCGCGGCCACCATTGTCAGCTGACTGCAGTGTCTACCAACAATTAAAAGAAAATGGCAGCTGCTGCAGTGTTCACAACCTTTTAAGGGAGGCCGTACCGCCCACCCACTGGCGAGGTGGAAAAAAGGTTACCGTCAAGCAGTTAGTGGTCGGCGCGCAGCCAACAAGGGGTCGGAGCACCGGGCGGGATGGAATGTCGGGGCACGGCGGAAACAGCCCGGGGCCAATTGCAGATGGGTCACAACCTCCGCCTGCCCCCAGTCGGTAAGGCCTTACCTCTCTAACAAAGTGTAAGGGGCCTTTAAAAAAGGACAATTTCGCCTCCGTGGTGATTTATTTTTATTTAGGTTGTGTGAAAGTGTGTTTTTTCTGTTATTCCTTATTTGCTTATGGAAATTCCCTACGTAAATAGAATCCCCATAAGCATAATGGGAATCCCCCTTTTGATTGGTTAGGCGGGCCCACATGATCCCAGGGACGCTTGCGAATCACATGTGCCCCTGGGATACATGGGTGTTTATGCAGGCGTATGCCTGCTGGCCCAAGACCGCAAGAGTCCGGAGATACGGAGACATTGGGTAGGTGCGTACTTTTCCCAGGGATCAGAGGCATTCGCATGTTGTGTGCCCATCCACCAGAGGGGGCTACATGCATGAGCATCACCCTCATCTGTTGTGAAAGAAATATTTGAAGATATTCTGGTATTAATGAGCTGGAACAACAATGGAACAATCTGTACTTCTATTGTGTATATATAAAAATCTGAGGCCTGAACTTTGTCAAAGCTAAGGTCGCCCAAGTGCCACCCAAAGGACCGCCGAGAGACCTGGCGGTACTTTGGCAGAGAGAATCCTCAAAAAGATCGATGTAACTATTTGTACTGCACTTTTTTTGACAGACACTTCTTTTGTCTGTCAAGTCCCCCACCCCACCCCCATGCCTAGACTGCACATTTTGACAGATAGGCAACAAGCCCTGCCCCCTGTCAAGCTCCACCTCCCCCCGCCGCCACCCCCCCCCCAGAACAAATCATTCCATGCATGTGGTGCAGAGAAGCAAGACCTGAGGTTCCAACTCCCACGGGTGGGAGAAAATGAGAGGCCGGAGGGGGGTCAGAGAGTAAGAGGCTGGTGGGGGGGGGAGAGTGAGAGGCTGGGGGGGGGGAGAGAGAGAGGCTGGGGGGGGGGGGAGAGTGAGAGGCTGGGGGGCGGAGAGAGAGAGGCTGGGGGGGGGGAGAGAGAGAGCTGGGGGGGGAGAGAGAGAGGCTGGGGGGGGGAGAGTGAGAGGCTGGGGGGAGGAGAGAGAGAGAGGCTGGGGGGGGGAGAGAGAGAGGCTGGGGGGGGAGAGAGAGAGGCGGGGGGGGGAGAGTGAGAGGCTGGGGGGAGAGAGAGAGAGAGGCTGGGGGGGGGAAGAGAGAGGCTGGGGGGGAGAGTGAGAAGCTGGGGGGGGGAGAGAGAGGCTAGGGGGGGGAGAGTGAGAGGCTGGGGGGGGAGAGAGAGAGGCTGGGGGGGGGGGAGAGAGAGAGGCTGGGGGGGGAGAGTGAAAGGCTGGGGGGGGAGTGAGAGGCTGGGGGGGGGGGGAGTGAGAGGCTGGGGGGGGAGAGAGAGAGGCTGGGGGGGGGGAGAGTGAGAGGCTAAGGGGGGGGCAGAGAGTGAGAGGCTGGGGGGGGGAGAGAGAGGCTGGGGGGGGAGAGTGAGAGGCTGGGGGGGCAGAGAGTGAGAGGCTGGGGGGGGAGAGTGAGAGGCTGGGGGGGGGAGAGAGGCTGGGGGGGGGAGAGTGAGAGGCTGGGGGAGGGGAGAGAGTGAGAGGCTGGGGGGGGCAGAGAGTGAGAGGCTGGGGGGGGGGGAGAGAGAGAGGCTGGGGGGGGGAGAGTGAGAGGCTGGGGGGGGGAGAGTGAGAGGCTGGGGGAGGGAGAGTGAGAGGCTGGGGGGGGGGGGGAGTGAGAGGCTGGGGGGGGGGGAGAGTGAGAGGCTGGGGGGGGGAGAGTGAGAGGCTGGGGGGGGGGAGAGAGAGAGGCTGGGGGGGGGGGAGTGAGAGGCTGGGGGGGGGGAGATTTAGAGGCTGGGGAGGCTGGGGGGGTGGAGAGTGAGAGGCTGGGGGGGGGGAGAGTGAGAGGCTGGGGGGGGGGAGAGTGAGAGGCTGGGGGGGGAGAGAGAGAGGCTGGGGAGGGGGAGAGTGAGAGGCTGGGGGGGGGAGAGTGAGAGGCTGGGGGGGGAGAGTGAGAGGCTGGGGGGGGGAGAGTGAGAGGCTGGGGGGGGGGAGAGTGAGAGGCTGGGGGGGGGAGAGTGAGAGGCTAGGGGGGGGAGAGTGAGAGGCTGGGGGGGGGGAGAGTGAGAGGCTGGGGGGGGGGAAGAGTGAGAGGCTGGGGGGGGAGAGTGAGAGGCTGGGGGGGGAGAGTGAGAGGCTGGGGGGGGGAGAGTGAGAGACTGGGGGGGGGGGGGGGAGAGTGAGAGACTGGGGGGGGGAGAGTGAGAGGCTGGGGGGAGGGGAGTGAGAGGCTGGGGGGGGGGAGAGTGAGAGGCTGGGGGGGGGAGAGTGAGAGACTGGGGGGGGAGAGTGAGAGGCTGGGGGGGGGAGAGTGAGAGACTGGGGGGGGGAGAGTGAGAGGCTGGGGGGGGGAGAGTGAGAGGCTGGGGGGGGAGAGTGAGAGGCTGGGGGGGGAGAGTGAGAGGTTTGGGGGGGGAGTGAGAGGCTGGAGGGGGAGAGAGAGAGAGGCTGAGGGGGGAGAGTGAGAGGCTGGGGGGGGGGAGAGTGAGAGGCTGGGGGGGGGAGTGAGAGGCTGGGGGGGAGAGAGTGAGAGGCTGGGGGGGGGAGTGAGAGACTGGGGGGGGGAGTGAGAGGTTGGGGGGGGGAGAGTGAGAGGCTAGGGGGGGAGAGAGTGAGAGGTTGGGGGGGTGGGAGAGTGAGAGGCTGGGGGGGGGGGAGAGTGAGAGGCTGAGGGGGGGAGTGAGAGGTTGGGGGGGGAGTGAGAGGCTGGGGGGGGAGTGAGAGGTTGGGGAGGGGAGTGAGAGGCTGGGGGGGAGTGAGAGGTTGGGGGGGGGAGTGAGAGGTTGGGGGGGGAGTGAGAGGTTGGGGGGGGAGTGAGAGGTTGGGGGGGGAGTGAGAGGCTGGGGGGGGGAGTGAGAGGTTGGGGGGGGAGTGAGAGGCTGGGGGGGGGAGTGAGAGGTTGGGGGGGGAGTGAGAGGTTGGGGGGAGTGAGAGGCTGGGGGGGGAGAGTGAGAGGCTGGGGGGGGAGTGAAAGGTTGGGGGGGGAGTGAGAGGCTGGGGGGGGAAGAGAGAGAGAGGCTGGGGGGGGGGAAGTGAGAGGTTGGGGGGGGGTGAGAGACTGGGGGGGGGAGTGAGAGGTTGGGAGGGGAGTGAGAGGCTGGGGGGGGAGTGAAAGGTTGGGGGGGGAGTGAGAGGCTGGGGGGGAGAGAGAGAGAGGCTGGGGGGGGGGAAGTGAGAGGTTGGGGGGGGGAGTGAGAGGCTGGGGGGGGAGAGTGAGAGGTTGGGGGGGGAGTGAGAGGCTGGGGGGGGAAGAGAGAGAGAGGCTGGGGGGGGGAAGTGAGAGGTTGGGGGGGGAGTGAGAGGCTGGGGGGGGAGAGTGAGAGGCTGGGGGGGGGAGTGAGAGGTTGGGGGGGGGAGTGAGAGGCTGGGGGGGGGGAGAGAGGAGAGGCTGGAGGGGGGAGAGTGAGAGGCTGGGGGGGGGAAGAGTGAGAGGCTGGGGGGGGGAGAGTGAGAGGCTGGGGGGGGAAGAGTGAGAGGCTGGGGGGGGAGAGAGAGAGAGGCTGGGGGGGCGGAGAGTGAGAGGCTGGGGGGGGGGAAGAGTGAGAGGTTGGGGGGGGAGAGAGTGAGAGGCTGGGGGGGGGGAGAGTGAGAGGCTGGGGTGGGGGGAGAGTGAGAGGTTGGGGGGGGGAGAGTGAGAGGCTGGGGGGAGGAAGAGTGAGAGGTTGGGGGGGGAGAGAGTGAGAGGCTGGAGGGGGGGGGGAGAGTGAGAGGTTGGGGGGGGAGAGAGTGAGAGGTTGGGGGAGAGAGTGAGAGGTTGGGGGGGGGGAGAGTGAGAGGCTGGGGGGGGGAAGAGTGAGAGGCTGGGGGGGGGGAGAGTGAGAGGCTTGGGGGGGGGAGAGTGAGAGGCTGAGGGGGGGAGAGAGTGAGAGGCTGGAGGGGGGGGGAGAGTGAGAGGTTGGGGGGGGAGAGAGTGAGAGGTTGGGGGGGTGGGGAGAGTGAGAGGCTGGTGGGGGGGAAGAGTGAGAGGCTGGGGGGGGGGAGAGTGAGAGGCTTGGGGGGGGGGAGAGTGAGAGGCTGGGGGGGGGAGAGTGAGAGGTTGGGGAAAGAGAGAGAGAGACATAGGTAGATGGGTGTGTGTGTGGGGGGGGGGGAGATATGCGTGGGGGAGGGAGAGATACAAGTAGGGGGGGGGAGATGGTTACATTCTTCCAACCCCCTATAGGGGACATTGTTGGAGTGGATGATATCCAGAGGTCACGGACACTGTCACTATTCACTTCACACCCAGTAGACCTGTTAACAATCCATACACAATGTATGGTGGGTTGGGGGGTGCGGGGGAACGGATGTACTTGGACTGGGTTAAGGCACTTTGGCTGGCCCTTGCTGTCTTCTGGGGAGCTCTGTACTCTGTCGCTTCAAGAAGTCAAAGTGGATCGAGTTACAATTTGCAAAGTCAGTGAGACGTTGGGATGAGCAGTTTCCAGTTACACGTTCCTGTGAAACTTCAGGGTGTGGCATATCCTCCAAGGGGACCAATCAGAAACAAAGGGTAGTGCATGGTGGCCATTTTTTGCAGTACAAATAAGCAAGTCCCAGAAAGATCTGCAAAGACCGCCCGGCAGCAAAAAAACAACTCACGCCATGAATCTGGGCGTCAGCGGC